>NC_143521.1:31689740-32411615 GCF_031878675.1 Megascapheus bottae | reverse complement strand
TAGAAGAGCAAGGAGAAGCATGAGTCAGCCTCTCTCTCCCACTCTTGCTTTCCTTTCTGTCCCTGCCCTAGACAAGATGTAAAGTTTGGGCTAACCAGACAAAGGCAAAAGAGTCTGATATTATCCCTCAGGATAAAATCCCAGGGAGGAACAATTTGCCTCTGAATCCTGCTTTTGCATTTGAGACACCAGTGACCATGGAAAAGTCATCTAATGTTCCAATACTGTTTCCTAGATTTTAAAGTACTCAGCTCTTGGGACAGTCATTATAATCACTTGAGTTTATGATGTTGAGTTTATGGACACTGATAGCAGTGTGTCCGGAACATAGTGCAGTATAATTGCCAGTTTATTGATTCATTTATATTGTCCCTGCCTATCTTGTTTCACATGCTATTTCCAACATCCAGCACAGGGCCCTGAACCAAGACTTGATGAACATTTGAATATTTAGGTCAAAGTTTCTCCAGCTGTTAGAATTAATTGTGTTGGGTGTTACTTGCATCTGAAAAGCCTGCTGGAGGTCATCTACAGAGAAGTGACATTCTGTAGGATGCTGTGGAGATGGTTTTGCATAATGTATGTTGATGCTGTTGGAGTGCAAAGGCTGTGGAGTCAAATGTGTGGAGAGAGGAGGAGGTGATTTAGGTATAGTCTAGGGTTCTGAGGTCAGAACTGGGTGGGAGAAAGATGGATGGTGAACGTATTGAGGATCTTTCTTTCTCTTGGATTTTACCATAGATAGGAAGATGTTTGGGGAGGATTGTGGAAAAGAGGTTTTTACGTGACACATGACATGGGCACAAGTTAAAAGCCAAGATAAAAAGCATTCTCGGCCCTATAGCCAGAGTATAGTGACCCTAGGTGACCATTACAACATGGCCACTTAGAGTGAGAAATGGAGCAGGTTGACCAGTTCTCTAGTTCATTACCACTGACATTTTGGATGAGATAGTTCTTGTTGCAGGATCTGTCCTGGGCGTTGTGAGACCATTAGCTGCAGCAGGAGGAGCCTACCACTCTAAATCCACCCAATCTCCCGCTAGTGGCCAGCAGAAACCACTCTAGACATTGGCTCAACTTTCCTAGCAGGGCTGGGGCCTGGAAGAGCTAAACTAACTTTCTCTCTCTCTCCTACACTCTCTCTCTCTCTCTCTCTCTCTCTGGATGTTATCCCTGAGCTCTTCAGCTCAAGGTTACCACCCTACCCCTTGAGCCACATTACCACTTTTGGTTTTCTAGTAGTTACTTGGAGTTAAGAGTCTCACAGACTTTAGTGCCTGGGCTGGCTTTGAACTGCAATCCTCAGATCTCAGCCTCCTGAGTAGTTAGGGTTATAGGCATGAGCCATCACACCAGGTTCTTTGTTTCATATATATATATATATATACATATATATTTAATATTTGATGCCTTTGGATATTCTGTCATCTTTTTGAACATTTATTCTGTCTCAGGCATACTAAGGACCTGCATAAACCAGGACCTTACATTTTGGAAGTAATTTGGGGTGGTAGTTGTAATCACGGTGACAGAATCCTAAGGAAAAATGAGCTTTGCAATTAGCCAGCTGGGACTCTTTAAAGAGTTTTTAGCCATAGTACAAATTCATGTTAAGGCAGAGTATGCCGGTGTAGCCTGTAATCCCAGAACTCAGGTGACTGATATAGAATAATTTCAAGTTCCAGGTAAGTGTGAACTACATAATAATATGTCTCCAAAAAAAGAAAATTAAAGAAGGAAAGATAAGCCAGGTGTTGGTGGCTCATGCCTATAATCCTAGCTGTTCAGGAGGTTGAAATCTGAGAATTGTGGTTCAAAGCCAGTGTGGGCAAGAAAGTCAGCGAGACTTTTATCTCTAATTAACCACCTAAAACTGCAAATGGAGCTGTGGCTCAAAGTGGTAGAGCACTAGCTTTGAACAGGAAAGCTCAGGGACAGCACCCAGGTCATGTGATTTTCTTGAGGCTACACTGGAGCTAGACTTCAGTTTTAACTGTGTCAGGAAGACATGAAGGGTGAAAGTTTCACATGGCAGAAAGTCCAAGGATTAAGTGTGCAAAGCCCTTTCTGGCCTTCCCAGTGCTATCACTGAGAAGGAGAGGATGGCGGAGCTATTTCCCAGGGGGCCCGGTGTCTGGAGATGTTTTTCCTTGTTTTTGTAGGTACTATGGGTGACTCACAGGAGACACACCCTCTGGGCACCGTTTGTATAAAGCGCTAGTTGTGACTTGTTGGCACAGAAATGATTTGTGCGGCGCTCATGCATCTCTCAGTCCTGGTGCCTTTCCTTTCTGGGCCTTTTGAAGCAGTCCACCCAAGCTTCCAAGTGGCCCCAAGGAAAAACACAAAGGGGTGTCCAGGAAGTGCACTGCTGAGAAAAACTTCCCAATGCAGCTATCGCTGGACCAGTGACAACCCTAGAAATCCATGTTCCTGGGATTAACTGGCATTGTGAAAACATGAGCTATTGTAGGGGAAGATAGGAAGGGCAGTTGCTAGGACACAGTTTGTAAGTTGAGTTCATAACCAAATGATAAGAGGAACCGGGTTAGACATTGACTAGGGTTGGGGAGATAGGTCGAGCAAGATCATTGTTAGGGACAAACTCATTTTGTAAGGTAGTAAAGCCAGGCACGCATACATCTGTGATGCACTTTATGCTCTGAAGATGGCGAGAGGCTTCAGGAGTGACTTAAGAAGAAAGACTAGACTTGAGTTGGTACCAGGAAGGAAAGGGCATTTAAGTTGAAGCATCAGTGGAATTTTGACACATGGAGGTGCTATAGCCCCAAGGAAAGGCATAAGATATATTATAGTACGAACAGAAGGACACCCATAGAAATGAGGAGGCCACGTGCTGGGATTTAAGACATGTTACCGACAGTGATGGAAGATGAAGCGATGACAAGAAAAATAGGTGCTAATAAACCAGTGGCCATTTAATGAATAAATTAAAGATAAGTTGTAGTAATTTGTCCATTTCCTCCCCTGCCCGATTGTATTTATTTGATGGTGGTGGGATTTGAAGTAGAAGCTGTGCTTGCTAGGCACTCATTCTATTCCTGAATAGATTCCTGTGGTGATGCAACCATCCACATTAATTCTAGACACTTTCATCATCTTAAAAAAAAAGAAAGAAAAAGCAGTCACCCATTAGCAGTCACTGCCTCTTTCTCCCTTTTTATCTTTGTCGTCAGTTTCAGGGTCTGAACTCTGGGCTTGAATGCTGTCCCTGAGGCTCTTTGTGCCCAAGGCTAGTGCTCTGCCACTTGAGCCACAATGCCACTTCTGGTTTTTGAGTGGTTAATTGGAGGTAAGGGTCTCACAGGGACTTTCATGCCCAGGCTGGCTTTGAACCATGGTCCTCAGATCGCAGGCTCCTGAGGCTCTAGGATTAGAGGTGTGAGCCACCGCCACCTGGCCCTATTTATCTTTTGAGTGTGAAGATTTTCCTCCTCTGGCCATTTCTTAGGATGCCCCACGAGGCCGTTTGTGACTGGCTTCTTTCACTTAGTGAGTTAGTCTCTGGTGTCCATACAGCAGCATATAGTATTCAAAAAGCATCTTTAAAAGTCACTTACGTTCTTCATTAAAACAACAAACCCAAACAATGCTTGTTTAACTTCTACAGGCATCGTAACAATGTATTCGCTCCAGAAAAGTAGGAAGTGGTCATGGCTTCTGACTCTCCCTGCCCTCCCCCCATACCTCACTTTATGAAAAATAACTGTCTGCCTGCTCAGCCTTCTCCAACTCTTACTGCATTCCACCCGTATGCTTTCTCCTCTTTCTCCCTTCTGCTCCAGTCCTCATTCCTTCCAAGCTAATTTTATTTAAAAAAAAAAAAAAGCAAGGAGGACCTATCTCTTTTTTTAGCCTATCTGCTTAGGCCTCTGTGTCTGCTGACTGGCCACGGGTCACTAGTCTTTATCCTGGCCATGGTGGCAGAGGACTTCCTTGTTGGGGAAGGTTATGCAAAGGGTAGGTAAGCTCCTTCAGAAAGAAACGAGAATTTTCTCAAATAACCTTGAAACCTATTTACTCAGTCATGGATCCGTAAGCTGGCCTGGGGATAAAGACAAAACGATGTAACAAAAACATGAGAAAGGATATCAATGTGTGAGAAGTAATGCACCTCCTATCTGGAGAATGCAACTCTAACCCCTCTGTATATTACCTCAACAATAAAAAAATGATAAAACCATGCTTTATATATACTACATACTTATGCTCTCTAATGAGTCATTCCGGCTCTCCCTCCACCCCCTCCACCCTCCCCGCTGTACACGATTACACTATATGGTTATATAACCATATTGTTATACTATATGGTTTTTATATAGTATAACTACTTAGTTATACTATATGGTTACATACATATGGATATAGCTACCTATATAACTATACACACATGGATATATGCATATGTATTTACATTTACATATGTATTTTCCCACCACCTCCCAATAATACTAGCAAATTATGAATCAGTGGATTCACCCACTGATGTCATCACAGCCCCTTATGATGTAACCACTTCCCAAAGTCTGTCCACTGGCAACTGAGCCTTTTCTTTTTTGGGGGGGGGGGAGGGAAAGGTAGGCATTTAATATCCAAATCACAGCCAAAGGAAGAGACCAAGATTGATGAATTTGGCCAGTAGAAGGTTTCTGTGGCCTCCCTGAGACCAGCTTTGTAAGAACAGACAGAGAGGAAGGCGCCCTGGGACTGAGGAGGCATGGGTGATTAGGCAGAGGTGTGTGTGAGGGGGTGAAGGGGGTAGAGGGAGGGCTGGAATGACTGCTGTCTGTTCTTTCATAGAGTAGCACAGAAAGAAGAGGAGAGAAGCTTAAGGGGAACACAGTAAGACTTTTGGGGGACCCTGCTTGTTTTAGTGCTGGCAGCTCTTCATTGCAGAAGGAAAGTCAATGAAACAGGGCTTTCTCTCTTCTTCTCTCAGGAATGCAGCACTTTCCTGAGAAGGGGAGGATACAACATAATAGTCTAATCTTTACCTTTTTCATTGCTTACAACCAATATCACTATTCTTGGTGTGTGCTGTTTGTTCGTTTTATTATGACATTCTTCTGGGAAGAGATCAAGATAAACTGGATTTGTAGCAAATGACAGTAAAACCTCTTGATGGATAAGTGTCCTAATTTGTCTGCTAGGCTACATAATTTCTTTCCATCTGTATAGTAAGTATCAAAAATAAAGAATTTTCATAGAGAAATGCACAGCTCATTGTTGATTGGTTCTGTTGCTTTTGGGCTTATGGTGTGAGGCAGTACATTGTGGTAGGCGAGAAAGAAAAAAGGAGAGGAGAGATTGGAGGGGAATAGCAGAGCAAAGTTCTTACCCTATCACCAGGAAGCCAAAGAGAGAGGAGGAAGAAGGGCTTGGGGTCCCTCAATTCCGTTCAAGGGCTCATTCCCAATATAATAACTCCCTCTCACTAAAGCCCAAGGTTCCACTACCCCCTCCCCCTCCATATCACCAAGTTTCACCACATAGACCTTTGGCGAAGCGTAAAGATCCAATCCATAGCAATCAATTATTGAATGGATATATGATTTAGTTTTTTCATCTGAAAGAATGATAGTAACAATAATAATAACAGACATATTAGCTGTTGTTCTTAATAGTGATTCCAGGCTCTTGGGAATCATCATTGGAAAGACTGTGGCATTCAATAGGCTTTGGCTGTTGTGATTACTTTGGCCGTTCTCATGAGTAGCATGAAATGCTCTTCATTTTCATAATAACTATTGGATACTTGCTTTTCACAAGGATTCACAATGAGGAGAAGCTGTTCTTGGGAAGGAACACATTGGCCTCTCCTGAAGGCTAATAGGAAAGATGACATTCTTTAAAAGACATGGTTTTGGTGCAGTAGAAATCTTAAGTACATCATTCATAATGGTAAAACCATCTAATTACAGTACAGGCAAGAAGCAGCCTGCTATTAAATGTATGTAGTATTTTAACCAGATAGGGAAGCTATATTTGTAGTTCATAGATTTCTTAAGACATTCTTTGGGAAGTTGGAGGAGAAAAAAATCCCCAAACAAACAAAACATCACAAACCCACTTTCCTCTAAATGCTCCAGAGTACTGAAGTGAAATGTCTGGTATCTGGCAAAACAAAACAAAACAAGGCAAAACCAAACAAAAATCTTTGCTCCCCAGTTCAGTGGCACACACCTACAATCCTAGCTACTCCGAAGGCTGAGATCAGAGGATCATGGTTTGCAATTAACCTGGCAAGAAAGTCCATTATCTCTAAGTACCCCCCAAAGCTGGAAACGGAGCTGTGACTCAAGTGGTAGGGCACTAACCTAGAGCAGTGCTCAGGCCCCAAATTCAAGCCCCAGGGTCATCACCAAACAAAACAAAAGCAGGACACACACACACACACACACACACACACACACGAAACAAAGCCCCCCTTTATCTTTGATGGTGAACACAAGGCTGTTATTTGAAATCGCTGTACCTTACTGCCACCTGCTGGCCAAGATATAACACAACTACCTCTAGTGGTAAGATTCAGTGAGTTCCCCCAATTCTCCTATAATGAAAACAATGCTATTTGACTGACTTCTAGAGGCAGGCCCAGGTTTCAAGCTATTGCTCTACAATTTGAACCACAGCACCACTTCCAGTTTTTTTTCTGTGTATATGGTACTAAGGAATAGAACCCAGGGATTCGTGCATGCTAGGCAAGCACTCTACTACCAGGCCATACTCTCAGGCTTTATAAGACATGCGGTTTGTTACATTTTAATGACCTTTTAAATGAAAAATTACAAAATTAGACTTTGAAGATGTATCTATGTTAGAATAAGAAATGACCACAAATCACATACTTAAAAAGTACGGTGACTATCACAAACACCACAAAATATAGAAAAGCTTTAAATAATACGATTATCTATCTCATACAGCTCACCAATGCTCTCTTGTTCTTAATAAAAATGATTTGGCAGTATTTTCTATGGCAAGAATACAATGGTAATTCACATTTTTAACGATCATGGTTAATCAAAATTTGTTTAATGTTGAGAGCTGAAAAACAGCTTTACAGTTGTTGGGTGGAATGTATGTTTGGAAGTTTGTGATCAGTACGATTTCACGTGTGTGGTGTGCTAAAAGATTTCAGGGTGTTTTCTAGCATGTTAAATGATGTTCTCAAGCAACCAATGATCTCCGATTTACTAAAACTTAAAAAGGAAAAGAAGAACCTTTCCAAATTTCTGATATGATAATGATTCTACCACCCATTTCTTCTTTTCCTCAGGATCCCAAAGTCCTCTTTTTCTTTATTATTGTTTTTTTTTATTGTAATGTATACCAAGCTCATCTTTGCACCATGCTTAAACCTGTGACATGAGAGGAAATGTGATAGGAAGTTAGAGCGGAAGGACGCAAGGTGTGGCCAATGGTGTTTAAAATATCTTCTTTCAAAAATTCTATGTCAATACTTGGCAGGGGCATGGGTTAAGGGGCAAAGTGACTACTTAGCAAGTTTGAAATCTTGGTAATCAGGTGACTCTTGAAGCACATTCCCGAGGCTCCATGGGCCACCAGACACATCTCATTGGATTCTTCTGTTCCCAGAAGGTGCCAGGGTGTGGGGACAGCTTGTTTTTTTGCTATTCTAGTCTGTGCTAACAATTGTCTTGATGTAGACACAGTAGGTGGAAAGTCAGTTTAAAATAGAGAATTACATATTAGTAACTTTCAAAAAGTGTACAGGTATGACCTAGAAAATATGAGACTGGCCGAGCTTTGTCCCTGGAATAACTTAACATGGGGTAAGTTAATTTCTTACTATACAATAAGAAGACTTAGATATTTGTCATACCAAATCACTGGTTAATTTGAAGATCCCTTTGAGTCTAAAAGTGTATGAACCATGCACGGAGAATAGCCTAACGCTTGTGAGATACCCTAACTTTCTCCATCTTCTAAAGGACGCCATGTTTTCTTGGCAGGAAGGCTGCTTTACTTGGTTTTATACAAACTGTTCTTCTAAACTCAAGCAGAAAAGAACTGCCTGTGCCCTGTTCTGACAGCCTTCTGGTAAGGATTGTACACGTTGCCAAACACACCCCTTGGCAAAAACAAAACACTGGGAAAATGACCACCATACCAGTTTCTTCAAATAGCTCGCTGAACTAAACCTATAACAGTGTATCTCCTCCATGTCATAACTGACTGGAAACCCATGCTTAATCCAACTCAGGGCCAACACTACTTGTGCTGTCTGTCCTTTCCTTCTCTTACTCGGAGACTCCATAGCCTCTGTCTTCTTGCATGTCACTCCGCCTCTTGATGAATTCCCTCATTATCCGTGCACCAGGTTGATATTGCCAGGCCAAACAGGCTGTTTACAAGGAGATATTACATCAAAACTTTTTTTTTAAATGAATGAACTTGCAGTAACTACTTGTAATTATTGTGCTTATTTTATTCTGTGTTTACTAGGATGCTAGAGTGGATTGATTTTAGTAAATTGGATACTTGTTGTGGTTACATTGCTTGTACACTATTATTGGCATGAGACTTCACACGCTATAATAGTACACAATTTCCTAACAGTTCCACTTTGTAGTGATTACCTGCAAATTTCAAATTAGCAAAGTAATATTGCGTGTGTATAGACATATGCATTTGCTAGCAGTTTGCCAATTAAAAAGTGTTTTAAAGATAATTTCAATATCAAAATCTTTTTGTTGGCACAGACATTGTATCTCCAAATGATATCATCCCTTGGGCTATGTTAACATTATTACTATCTGTCAGTTTTGAACCTTTAGATCTTTAGATCAAAATAAATGTTCTAATGTCTTCCCCCAGACCTCTTCAATATCTCCCATAAGGCACTGGGCTCCTTTTGCAAATTCATTCTGTGCCTCCACCAAGCTTGTTTTTGCATTCCAACATCCTATTTCTTGGCTTTTGCCTTCCTTCCATGCTTCTAGGACATTTCAAAACAAAGGGAAGCTCATCGAGTGACTTGTCAGAATAAGATCTGCTGCTTCCACCTTCAGACAGAAGGCCACCTGGCCTACCCCTGTCCCCTACTTTTCTCTCTTGACTTCTTTTTTTTTTCATCCACACTGGTGTTTTATTACAACTCAGAAAAAAAAAAACCCAGAATGGGCAAAAGTAAACAATCTCAAGCAACACATCACTAGTGATTAATTCAATATAAAGCAAAAAAACTAGTCATTTTGGGGTTACTCATCAAAATTCTAAACACTCTTCTCTTTATTTACCCACCAAAGAACCAGAATTGGTGCAGTGGCTCAAGTGGTAGAGCATTAACCTTGAGCAAAAATGCTTAGGAGTGGTGCCTAGGCTCCAAGTTCAAGCTGCCAAGACTTGTACAAACACACAAAGAAAATATATACCCAATGGTGTGTCCTTCCATGTTCTCTGAATGTTTTAGGAACTAACAAGGGAATAAAAGTTGCTAAGACACAGGGCCGGGAGTTTGGCCTAGTGGTAGAGTGCTTGTCTAGCATGCACAAAGACACGGGTTCGATTCCTTGGTACCACATACTTAGAAAAAGCCAGAAGTGGTGCTGAGGCTCAAGTGGTAGAGCTCTAGCCTTGAGAAAAATCCAAGGACAGTGCTCAGGCCCTGAGCTCAAGCCTAGGACTGGCAAAAAAAAAAAAAAAAAAAAAAGTTGCTAAGACAAGCCAGGGTGTGGGTGCATGGCCCAATTCTTGCAGTTTTCAGCACACTATTGTTTCTGCATAGCTAAGCCACATGCTCCTGTTTAGCCGTTACCAGTAATTAAGTGATTTAAAAAATCTCTGTCTGCTTAATTCCTTTATACTCCTTAGTTCAAAGACCCGGTGATAGACACAGGGATTTAATCAAGACAATGAATTTCCAAGGTGTAACAGAGACATGATAATATATAAGGATAACATATACCCTCAAAGTGTGCAATTATACCTCTTTATTCACTAAGCAAGAGTTACCCCACTTTCCAGCTGGGTCACCTCACTTTTACCTATGCTAATGACGAAGCTTCTGGTATAGCTGGAACTGTGCACTTGGTTTTGTCTGAATTTGACTAGGAAAGACTAGACATGAAAGAGAGGAAAGGGAGGAGATCAAAAGGAGAGGAGGCGGGGAAAGTGCAGGCAAATTGGAAATACTGCCCACCTGACAGTGGAATAGAATAGGCGTTAACTTGCCAGGAACAGCGGTACATGATCCACTGTGTCTTGTTCAGCTCATTGAATCCAGCAAACAAACTCCATGTGCTTATGTTTCCGTGGCAGGTGCTTTCACTGTTTCTGTCCTTGGCTTCTTAGACCTTTGGGAGGCTACATGGCTGGCTTGGGGATTTCTGTTATATACAGAGGGATTATTCTGTAAACACAAAATTCAACTCTCCCTTTTCCGAGATGGTTCCTTCTCAGGTGCTATTGTTTTACCTGTATCCTCTTGGACGTCACTCTGCTAGAGTGCTAGCTCCCTGCCTCAACCACCTGAGCTGGGGTGAGCTTTTGCTTTATAAGAATGATCTTTCCTTTGCTATCTTGAAACCTATTTCCTTAATGAGCAAACTGCCAGATTGTGGTTTCTTCTCTCATTCTCTCTGGTAGGGCCCCTGAATTGTCTTTCTCTAGCTGTGTCATGACAGACATGGAATAGAAAATGACTTCACTTTACCAGAAGCAGTTTCACATTTCTCAAGACAGGTGTAGCAACATCTATTTATTTAATCCTTCATCTAGCTTCTTTCTGCTTACATTATAAACCCTCAGAAGCCTGTATATTGTATATATCTTTTTTTCCAGTCCTAAGGCTTGAAATTAGGGCCTGGGGAGTGTTCTTGAGCTTTCTTGAGGCTCGTATCACTTCTGGCTTTTTCTGTGTATGTGGTACTGAGGAATCCAACCCAGGGCTTTGTACATGGCAGGCAAGCATTCTACCACTAGGCCACACTCCTGGCCCATTTGTATATGTCTTAAAATGCTTACATCCCAATGAACGTTCGAATACTGGCAAAAGAGAATGACCAAGAAGCCTACTATCAATTCAAAAGCTGTATCTTAAAGCATGATGCACTCTTGGCATTTGTCCCTGTAGTATACTATGCCTGGGGCAATGTTAAAAATGTTGTGAATTGGTTATACTGAGTAATCGTGTGTGTGTGTGTGTGTGTGTGTGTTTGATGTGCTGCTACTGGGACTTCAATTCAGAGTTTCAAGCTCTTGTGTACCTTTTTTTGCTTAAGGTTGGTACGCTACCATTTGTGCCACATGTGAATTTTTGTTGGTTAACTGGAGATAAGATCTCTCAGATTTGCTTGCCTGGGCTGGCTTTGAGCCACAATTCTTAGATCTCAATCTCCTGAGTAGCTAGGATTATAGGCGTGAGCCATAAGCACCTGGCATTTGTAGTGAGTAATCTTAATGCTCTGAGAAGATGTGCACATGCTAAATCTAACCTTTCTGATATTTTTTCCTACCCATCACATCAGTTTCACAGTTTGAGGACAGATCACAATTGCTTAATAAAGCCAGGTGTGGGGGCTCACACCTGTACGCCTAGCTACTCAAGAAACTGAGATCTGAGGATCTTGGTTCAAAGCCAGCTCAGGCACTAAAGAACATGAGACTCTTATCTCCAATTAACCATAAGAAAATGGGAAGTAGGATGATAGCCTTGAGCTGAAGAGCTCAGGGCCAACGCCCAGGTCCAGAGTTCAAGCCCCATGATCAACAAAAAAAAATTGCCTAATAAACACAGTATGCACAAAGCACTTGACATACTAATGGGATTCTTGTATTTGGTAACTCTTTGTAAACATGTATTTGTTGTGACTAGCCTTCCCAGGAGTTGATATATATATAGCATGATATAAATCTTTTAAGGTCTGTCAGACCAGTTAGGGCACTGATGCCATCGCTTCCCACATTCTGTCATTAGTTTCACTTTACGAGTGGGAAAAGGAGATTTCAGGAGGCCATGTATCCCATACTGCACCGTGAGAAAAGAAACCATCTTCAAGGACAGATGGCCTCTGTCCTTGCCACCCCCAAACTCCCTCAGGCTTGCTCACAGAGCCATAGAAGCCCTCACAGCTGGGCCATGCAGGCCTGAGAACTTGACTCCACCCCAAGGCTGTGAGTTCCTGCTTGTGGGGACAATGCTATGCTTGTTCCTCAAAACTCAAGGACCATGAGGGCTGCACACATAGACCAGTTTCAAAGAAATCTTAGGATAAATGACATATCAAAGAAATTGCCTCATGATAGGTCAATCTTATACAGTGCACCCTCTTGGTTTTTGGAGCACATTATCCTAATTAAAATAAACCTGTATTAAGATGGTGCTTTTGCTTGTAGGTCTAAGTGAAAATCTAATGTTTATATGAGGATGTAAATAAGACAGTTTTGAAAACATGTTTTTCTTCTTCTAGAGACCAGGGTTTAAACTTAGGGCCTTGTGCTGCCTTGACTTTTCCACTCTGCTGATACTCTATCATTTGAGTCATCTAGCTGATTATTTTGGCAACAGAGTCTCAAGGACTTTTTCCTAGCCAGTCTGGCTTCAAATTGTGATCCTCTATATTTCAGCCTCCTGAGTGGCTGGAATTGCAGGCATGAGCCACTGTCTCCTAAGAAACCTGTGAATAAAGACTACTTCTTCACCGGAGTTTTGGGACAATGTGGGGCCTCGTGATGACTTACAGAATCAAGGAGGAGTAGACCTTTGCCACTGTAAAATAAGAATGGATCGTCCTCTACATGGCTTTAAAGAAATACCAATCAGCATCACTGGAATCCTGAATGTCCATGATGGAATTACCCTTTACTTTAACTTACTTAAAGAAAAACCTTTCGAGTTTTCATTGAGACTAGAAAGTGTTTGTTATATCCAAGTGTCATCTTCTAGTGGAGACTTTTCCTTTCTTATGGGAAGAAATGTGGTCTCTAGGAGAGGAGGAGGAGACAGAATCCTAATGAAGTTTGTTCTTTCCAGGTAAAATAGTAATGTAATTTGCAGCTTTAGGTCAAAGAAGAGATCCCACCAAAAATGAAAAAACAATGACCTCTAACATTAAATTAAAGCCAGGCAGAATTTAAGTATGAACATCAAGTCAGCAGCAATCAACTTCCATGTATTGGGAGCATTACAGGGACACAGGCTGGATATTGCCATTATCTTTTTAGTTACAGAATAACTCACCTCTTGTCTGTGAATTATTCCCTAACTCAGTAGCAAGAAAACTGTGCAGAATGAGGGAGTTCGTTAAAAGCTCCTATGACCATGCTGTTTAACGTATGATACTTGAGGATGAAATTAGAAGCCACTGAGTCTGTTGTAGGAACCATAATCAAACCACCCTTACAAGCTACATTGGAAACTACCAGAAACCACCACCTGCCAAGAAAGGACACACTGGCAAGTCAGAAAAATGATTGCAAACATTGGAAATATTCTCTCCTCTTGTAGCTGGGCGTGTCTTCTGATGAAATCCCTCCTGCATTCAGTTCTCAAGTTCCTGCAGTTGGAGAAATGCCAGAGTGCCTTCTAAAAGGCCCGAGAAGGCCTTTCATACGATTATAGGATGAACATGGCACCAGCACCCTTATGAAACACATTCCCAAGGCCTATCATGGGCCTGGGCCAAATATGGAATGGCATTCTTGACTTCCTGGGCCCTGGGCTGTTTCCTGGGCTCTGTGCTGCTTACCTTAGTGTCTGTCTAAACCTCAAAGCCCCACCCCGCACTTAGCAGAGGTTGACAGCTGCTCACCAGATTTTGATTTCCTCTCTTTTCTGGGATAGATTGTATTTTCCAGAATTATTGGAATTAGTTGAATCCAAAGTGATAGAGACAGAGAGAAGGGGAGAGAGAAGAGGAAGGAGAGCAAAAAGGGAGAGAGGAGGGGGGGAGGGAAAGGGGCCCACAAATAGATCCCAAAATGGAGCCTTGAGTAGAGGAAAAAAAATACTGTGCCCTTAGTAGCAGTAAAGCTTTTCTAAGACTTAGCTTCAGAAAGGTACTGTACAAAGTACCTCCAGGTACTTAGAGCACAGGAGTAGATTTTTTTTTTATAAGCACGTGGAAATGAAGAATACATGAACGGCAAGGAAGGAAAATGCGGGGTCCATGTTTCTAGCTACTGAAATCCTTTATCTATGGAAGAGTGCCTGATACTTAATGCCTGCCACCCTGTCACAAACGTTTTAAAAAATTATAACTAACATATCCATTGCATTTTTTTTTGCCAGTCCTGGGCTTGAGCTCAGGGCCTGAGCACTGTCCTTGGATTTTCTCAGGGCTAGAACTCTACCATTTGAGCTTCAGCACAACATCCAGCTTTTTTCATGCATGTGGTACCGAGGAATCGAACCCGGGTCTTTGTGCATGCTAGGCAAGCACTCTACCACTAGGCCAAACTCCTGGCCCTATCCATTGCATTTTTTCAAACAGCTTTCTTGAGTCATAGTTCAATCCTCTATGAATCAGATATTTCACAAGCATAATATAGTGTTATTTATTTTTAGTGTTTTAAGTATATTAAGTTGTGCAATCAATTTCAGGTTAATTGTGGAACATTTCATCTTTTCTTAAAAGATGCTGTCCTTTATAATCCCTTTCCTTTCACCTGTTCTCTTCACAGCCCTAAAACATCCCTAATCTGCTCTGAGTATTGGTTTGCCTACTCAGAATGTTTTATATGAAGAGAATCATATATGTGATATTTTCCCTTTAAACTTTTTTCCCTTTAAGTAGTTGTACAAAGGGGTTTCAATTTGACATGTCAATTGGTGAGTACAATGCATTTTGATCAATGCAGCCACTTCCATCATTCTCTCCCATCTCTCCCAAACCCACCTAGCCCCAAAGGGGCCTGGTTCCATTTAATATGCGATTTTTGAGGGTGGGGAAAGGACGATTTGTTTCAGTTAATACACTCTTCTATTCTTTTTTATTTCTGAATGGTATTCTATTTGTGGTTATACTTCTATACTTAGTTATTGCATTTTTTATTGTTTCCAAGTTTGGATATTATCAACAGTTCCACTATTTGTATACAAGTTCATGTACGTTTTTATTTCTCATGCACAGAGCCTCAGGAGTAGGACTACGAGGTTCTATTGTAAACTTTATGTTTAGGTGTTAGAGGAAATGCCAGACTTTTCCAAAGTGACTATTCCACTTTACAACCCACCAGCAATAAACAGATTGCAAAGTCTCCATATTCTTGCCAACAAGGGTTAATATCTTACCCGGGTCTTTGTGCATGCTAGGCAAGCTCCTGACCCTGGGAGCTTTTTATTTTTATTTATTTATTTATTTTTGTGAGTCATGGGACTCGAACTTGGCCTCAGGCATTGTCCCTGAGCTCTTCAGGTCAAGGCTATCGCCTTACCCTTGAGCCAAGCCCCACTTCTGGGTTTTCTGGTGATTAACTGGAAATGAGTCTCACAGGCTTTGTAGTGCCCGAGATAGCTTTGAACCACTGTGCTCCTCATGTGCACAGGGCAGGGAGAGACACCTACACGTTAATGAAAGCTACCCGAGGAAAAGTAAAGCCTGATAGTTAGAATGTTTTTTGTTTGTTTTATTGTTGTTTGGGGTTTTTTTTGTTTGTTTGTTTGTTTTTTTTGGTTGGCCATGGGGCTTGAACTCAGGGCCTGGATATGGTTCCTGAACTCTTTTACTCAAGGCTTTGCACTCTACCACTTTGAGTCACAGCTCCATTTCCAGTTTTCTGGTGGCTAAGTTGAGATAAGAGTCTCAGGGACTTTTGGGCCCAGGCTGGCTTTGAGCTAGGGTCCTTAGAGCTCAGCCTCTGTAATCCTTTAGGATTACAGACATGTCACCAGCACCTAGCCCTGTTAGAATGTTCTCTAAGAGACCTCTTGATACATGCAGGATCCTACAATGGCAAAATTGCATAATTGCAATTGCAATTATGCAATTGTATAATTAGTGTACCCAGTATATCTCAGGGATTTCTGAATACTGGGAGACATTTATCAGTAAATCTGAGTGAGAATGAGGAGAAAACCCCACTGTAGTAAAGGTGGAAATAGATGTGCTGAGGTAGATGTGTAAAAATGTTCTCAAAATGTTCTCTCCTGCTCTGTGCATTATCTTTTTAGGTTTCTCTGTGTATGCTGGAGATTGAACTCACAGGCTCAGGTATGCTAAGCACATGCTTGACATCTGAGTTACATTTGACTTTCTTTTAACTTTCTTCATGGGGTCCTTTGAAGCAAAAAAAAAATCTATTTATTATTTATTTGAGGTAAGGCTATGTTACTAAGGCTGGTCTCACACTCCTAGATAAATGATTCTGCCCCAGATTCCTGAGTAGCCAGTACTACAGGCATTCACTGATGTACCTGGATAAAATTTTAGTTTGTGATAAAGTCCAATATATCTAATATTTCTTTTTGTCATTTGTGCTTTCGATGTTGCCTGAGAAAACCTATCATCTAATCCAAAATCATGAAGCTCTGTTTTCTTCTAAAAGTTTCATATTTTGATCTTTGGTAGTTTGAGTTGTATATAAGACTATATAGGCCGGGAGTTTGGCCTAGTGGTTAAAGTGCTTGCCTAGCATGCATGAAGACCTGGGTTCGATTCCTTGGTACCACATATATAGAAAAGCCGGAAGTGGTGCTGAGGCTCAAGTGGTAGAGCTCTAGCCTTGAGAAAGTCCAAGGACAGTGCTCAGGCCCTGAGCTCAAGCCCAGGACTGGCAAAAAAAAAAAAAGACTATATATAAAAATTCTGTATTCTTTTACATATGGACTGTTGACCCAGAGCAGTTTGCTAAAAAAAACTATTCTTTTGGGGCAGGAGCATAGCCTAGCGGTAGAGTACTCGCCTAGCATGCACGAAGCCCTGGGTTCGATTCCTCAGCACTCAGAAAAAGTCAGAAGTAGTGCTGTGGCTCAAGTAGCAGAACACTAGCCTTGAGCAAGAACAGTGTCCAGGCCTTGAGTTCAAGCCCCAGGACTGGCAAAAACAAATCAGACAAAACCCAAAAAACTATTCTGTCTTGGCAAGTATGTGAATATCATTTGATCCTAGATGAGAAAGTGGATTTCTGGACTATTCAATTCTTGTTCACTCATTTACACAACTCTATGAGTCAGAGTATTAGGAAATGATTGAGCTCTTTATTCAAAATGGCTAGAGACTTGTAATAATTTTATCTTTTTTTTTAGGCACTCCATCACTGTTTTCTAGAAGTGAGCTCTGTAGAGTGATTAAAGTGAACGAGAACAAATTGCTTTGAGCAGGTTCTAAAACAAAATAACAACCAAAACAAACAAACAAAACAAACCCTAACCTTCAAGCCATCCAGAATATGATAATATTTGAGAGAGAAACAACAGGTCTAGTTCATTTGTCCAACTAGGTAGAACATCTCCCACGTTTATAGAAATGCACACTCAAATATTGTTTAATTGGGGGAGCCGAGGCCCTTTTCCAAAGCAACCAGTTTGCTGTCTCTTGAGCAGATGTTGCAACATCTTTAAAAACCACACAAAATCCTGCCGCCTCTAGAATGTCTGGCTCCTCTTATAGAATGCAACGGATATATTTATGTTAATTTCCAAAGCTGGGGTAAAGAAACCCAGAGTACAGTGGGGTGATCCTTCACTGAGCCCGCGTGCCCTGGGGAGGGACCTGAAGAATGTCAAGGTCAGGGATACTAAGCAGGGCGACGGAGAGGCTCTCCAGCCTCCCCCTGCAGCCTCCCCCTGCAGCCTCCCTCCTCTGGGGCCCTGGTTTAAAGCAGGCCTCACTGATTTGGAGTTGCTTTCTCCCTGGCTGGGGGACTGCCAACGCGTCGACCTCCAGGATGCTCTTAAAGCAGTGGGCCAAGCAACCTGGTTTGGGTTGGAGCCCGCAGATCTCCAGGCGGGAATCCTGACCCTGCAGTCCGGGCAGCAGAGCTGCGGGAGCTGCGGGAGGAGCGGAGCGGGGTCGCGGTGCGGTGCGGTGCGCGCAGGTTGCTGCAGGCCGGGCCGCGGCGGGCTGGGCTGGGTTGGGTGTGGCGCGGGACAGGACGGCAGGCCGGGCCCCACCCTGTCTCAGATCTGTCCCTCAGCCGACAGATGGGCAGATCTGCGGGCTGGCAGGACCTGACGCGGTTCCCGGGGGCACCATGCCCTCCCTGTGGCGGGAAATCCTCCTGGAGACGTTCCTGGGTAAGCCCGGGTGGCTTGGTGGCGGGTGCCAGCTCCCCACGACCCGCGGTGGCGCCCGGCGTCCTGCCAGCTGCGCGGAACGGGGAAAGGTGTGCAGAGCCCAGAGGCTGCTCGTCCCGGGGAGCCGGTGCTGCGGAAGGACGGAAGGGAAGGAAACTGGAGACGGGACCTGGGTGGGGGGCTCCGGGGTCCGCAGGCTGGGAGCCCCCGCCCCGCCCTGGGATAGCACCCAAGGAGTGGGGGGCACTCAGAGGCTGGCCTTGAACTCGCACAGCAGGTGCAGGGCCCCGCCGCCCCCCAGCAGCTGACTCTAATCTCAAGTGCTCACTTTTGCAGCTTGGGGGGGAAGCATGTAATGGTAATTCTGGAGGAGCTGTAGGATTAAAATCGGCCTCTAGATCAACACTGGGGGCGTTTCCGGAGGGGACACTTTTTCCAACTTGATTCCAACTTGATTTCTCCGACGTGCCGCCTTTCAGGAGAACTCCCGATTCCATTTTCCTGGCTCGCCTTGTGTGCTCTCAGCTGAGAGGCAGGAGTAGCGCTAAGTTTCTCCACTGTGAGGTACTTGGTGCCCTTGCTCAGTGCTCCCGGTGACTCTGGGAGACGGGGCTTAGAAGTTCTCTTTTGCTGACTAACGAAAGGAGAATGGTCAGTAGCTTGCTAGACAATTGCTGCACAGGGCGGCAGACAGCTGCTTGGTAGGCAGACAGTGGAAATTGCTGCGCTGTTTGCCACTGTGCACCGCAGGGGATGACTGAACTTCTGAAGTGTCAGGATTCTCCAGCTGTTTTGGGGGTGTCCTTGTGTACTTAGCGTGTTTAGGCATTTGTTCTGAGAGAGTTGAGTGGAATAGCCCAGCCACTTTGGGGGGGCCTGGAACCCCCTCCAGCAGTAGAGCCACAGGCATTCAGTGAATAGAGCTAGGAGTCAGTTTAATAGCAGCACAGCGGCTACTCTCCACCATAGAGAGCAGCCCCCAGCCTTCAGTGGGGCTGAAGGCAAACACCACACGCAGGTGGTCGTAACCTTATGATGCCTACAGTCAATAACCACAAAGATGAGACCACACGCAGGTGGTCGTAACCACTCCCAGGTGGTCCAGCAGGTTAAGCATTTTTACAAAAAAACAGAAACAATTTGGCAGCTAAGCCTGCCAGATTTTACACGAAGAGCACCCAGCTCCTAGACCAAGCTGTCTTAACACTCAACAGAACCTAACACAGGGCTAAGTACCCATTGGTGTTAATCATCAGTATTATTTGAGATTACAGTTGGTTATTGGCAGAGATGCTGCTGACTTCAGGTCTGGGCGTTCCACTTCTCTCTGTCTCTCTAGGGCTAGGTTTAACAGCAAAATGTTGCCCAATTGAAGAGCTACTGGGTGTGTTTGAGATGCGCTGGGGGAACACCCATTCTTTCTGTTCATTTTTGGTATTCATGATACTTATGGATCAAGTTAGATAAGGGAGTTATCAATCAAGGTCCTGGCAAGAAGCCAGATTCAACTCACAGGGTCCGGATGAAGAAAATATACTAAGGGACCTAGCACAATTTAGGGAACAAACAAAGGGTACTGGCACCCAGTGATGGTGAGAGAAGGGAAGTGGAGGTGGGAGCAGAGTGTCAGGGCTGCTGTCTGTCAAATGATGCCAAGAGGCACACTTTCCTCTAAATGTTTCTTACAGGATATATTTCCTGGTCTCTCTACCATGGTCTGCCACCAATGATCTATTACTTCCCTCTGCAAACACTGGCGCTCACTGGATTGGAAGCTTTTAGCATAGCCTGCCTTTCTCCCGCACTTCTCACAATATCTCCTTTCTGGAAATTGGTTAACAAGAAGTGGATATTGGCTCTGCTTCGGATCATCACTGCTGGTAAGGTTTCAAGGTGTTTCTCTAAGATTTTTTAAATTTTTTGTTTGTTGTTTGTGGGACTTAGAGCTCAGGACCTGGGCTTGGTCCCTGGGCTTCTTTGTGCTCAAGGCTAGTGCTTTATTACTTGAGCCACTTCTGGTGTTTGAGTGATTAATATGAGAGAAGAATCTCACAGGCTGGGCTGGCTTCCAACCTTGATTCTCAGATCTCAGCCTCTTGAGTAGCTAGGATTACAGATCTGAGCTACCAGAGCCTGGCTCACTAAGTTTTTTTAAATCAAAAACTAAAAAGTGAAATGAACTGTTCTCAACAGGCTAGATTATTGATTCAAAACTCTAAGATTTTTTTCCAACTACTATTTTAGAAAAATTGATCTTCAGTAAAATTAGAAGACTAGACTGAGAATCAATTTGATTGACTGGAAAGGCCTAAAAATTCCTATGATAAGGAGAGAAAAGGTTGAAGAACAACTCAACTCCTGATTATGAATCAAACAAAAAGAGATCATTTAAATAATATTTCATGACAGTTATGAAACTCTACCCAACAATTACTGCACAAGCAAATAGTACACTAGGAAAATTACTTGCAACACTTTGCCTCACAGGGATTATTTCCACATTGGTTCCTACAAATAATGACCAACAACTTGCTAGACAAAGTGTGAAGAAGAAATGATCAATTGCTGGAAAGTAGGAAATATGGTTCTTAAAAACAGAATAAAATATGCAGTCTGTAATTTATGCATATATGTATAGTGTCACAAACCAATTGGCAGGAAAAAAAGCATGAGTGTACTCTGTGATAAGTGTGGGAAAATGGGCACAAATGTAATGTTGGGGGGCATGTTTATTAGAATAACTTCCATGGAGGGTAGTTTTGCAGTATTTGTAAAATCGGTACATAGCTTCTAATCAGTAATCTTACTTCCATGACTATATCCTACAGATATAGGTAAATGATAAATGTGCAAGATGATCCAGCCATTGTGGGAGTATCTGTCATAGGAAGACTTTAAAATTATTTCTAAGGGACAGGCTAAATAACCAAAGGTTATGGAACTTGAAATACCAAAACAGAATGCTATGTAACTACCAAAAAAGATATTATTAGCAATGAAACATCAAATGCTTTTAAAATCTAATTTATGAAATGAGTTGTATTAAATAGAACATGTAGAATGTTTATCTATTTAGTTTATTTGAAGATAAATTTAGCATTTGGCTGGATACAATTAAATATTTATAAAGGATTTTAAAAAAATGGTAGCACTGCTAGTGGGAAAATTGGCATATTATTATTATTATTATTATTATTAGCCAGTCCTGGGGCTTGAACTCAGGGCCTGAGCACAGTCCTTGTGCTTTCCCCAAGGCTAAGGCTCTAACACTTGAGCCACAGCACCATTTCTGGCTTTTTCTATGTATGTGGTACTGAGGAATCGAGCCTGGGTAATCATGCATGCTAGGCAAGCACTCTACCACTAGGCCAAACTCCCAGCCAAGCACTATATTATTTTTGTTCCTTTGAATTCTGAATTTGAATGGATTACACTGCCAAAGATAATAAAATTGAGATGTATACTTCCTGTTGTGAATTGAGGCTGTAGAAATGAATAAATATTGAGTACTTCTGGAGATGAACCAATAGTAAAAAAGTAAGAAGAGATTATGGAGAGTAGATTCCAAATGAAGAATGATACACGGTTATACGGGTTGTCGCTCTGGCTGAAAATGAACCATCTTGTCCTTTGGTTGTAACTCAGTTTCTCTGAGATTCCTTTGTGGCATTTGTTCATGAGTCACTGCATAGATCTTCTGTCTGGATGGAGCCATTGACTTTTTCAGAAGCAGCTTCAGAAATCACTAGGTTATTGCAGTAGTGTGTGTGTGTGTGTGTGTGTGTGTGTGTGTGTGTGTGTGTGTGTGTGTGTCTGTGCGCGCGCGTGTGTTCATCAATCCCTGGCAGAGGCAGAACAAAATAGATGCTAGGAGAGCTATGGTTTCTATGAAGGTGTACATCTCTGGTTTTTAAAATAGCCCCCAGTCAAAAGGAATTATGGGAAGGACTCCTGGAAACTGCCCTTTACAAAGTTGGCATCCACATACATGGAAAGACAGGCCGAACAATTGAGGAAAATTTCAGGTCTAGGAACTATAGAAATGAGGCTTTCTGACCTGAAAACTGAGGGTTACAGTAGCAGATTCCACTGCTGTTAAATTACAGAAATCTTTTATGAATCACCATAGCCTCTGCCTGGCAAGCCTTACCTACGGAGGCACCTAACTAGCAGTTCTACAGGCAGTTTTCATTACTTCAGTCCAGTTCTGTCAGGTAAAGGGTGGCCACAGGGAATATAAGACAGAGTAGATTTGGGAGGGGTGGGAATGGCGATCGATTGATGTGTCCTCTGTTGCTCCTCCTCACTCTGTGTAGAAACAGAACTGTATCAGGTGGGAAAGTAAAGTAGAGGAAGTCACTCAGAGTTGAAGATGGAGGGGCTAATCTTTTGCTAGCAGATGCTACTTGGAGGCTGCAATTAGCCATGACCTGCCTTGCAATGCCCTTTACATGTTTATTAAGGCCAGATGTTAATGGCTCAGGACTACAATCCTAGCTACTCAAAAGGCTGAGATTTCAGTTCAATGCTAGCCCTGGCATGATCTATGAGACTAACCAAAAAAAAAAAAGCTGGTGGTGGAGTAGTGGTTCAAGCCTCAAGAGTGGCATACACACACACACACACACACACACACACACACACACACACACACACACACGATGCTTCTTAAAGACAGGATGAAGGGCTTTCTTTTCTTTTTGGCGGGGGTGGTTTTGAAAAGTCCTGAGGTCTGAATGTTTCCTGAAGTCTCACCTCTGTTACCACAAGCTAATCACTGTGTAACTAGCTGTGAAATTCATTCATGCTCACCAATTTAGATAACATTTGACCATATATGTTTTGATCCACTAGGATCATTATGGTTAAAACAAAGAGACAGTAACAAATGTTTGCATGAATGTGAAGATAATGGAGACTTCATGCATTTCTGATGGAAATGTAAGAAATACTCAGTGGTACAGCTGTTTAGGAGTTATTCAAGATGTTAAACAATTTTTTATGTGATCCAACAGTCCTATCTTCATTGAGAGAGATATATATATGCATATATACCCCAAAAGAAAACATATGATAATATAGCAACGTGTACACAAATGTTCAATGCAGCTTTATTTACAAATATCAAGAAATAGAAACAGCTAAATGCTCACCAACTGAAGAATGGATAAGCAAATGTAATATATTCATATAATGTAATGTCAGGAGGCATAAAAAACCAAATATGGATACATGCTACAACACAGATGAACCTTGAAAATATTATGCTAAGAGAAAGAAGCCAGTCACAATGGGCCATATAATGTACGACTCCATTTATGTGAAATGTTCAAAATAGGAAAGATCCAGAGTCAGAAAGTAGATTGACAATTGTGAGGAGACCAGAGGTGGGAGTGACTTCTAATAGATGCGAGGTTTCTCTTTGAGGTGAGAAAGCTGTTCTGGAATTAGTGGTGATAGTTGCCAAACTTTGTAAATACACTCAATCATTGAGCTCTATACTTAAATATGGCTACTTTTTTTTTTTTTGTGCAGTGAACTCTTTTTTTCTATGCTAGTATTGGGACTTGAACTCAGTGCCTTATGTGATATTTTTACTCATGGTTAGTCTTTTATTACTTGAGCCATTGCCTCCATTTCTAGCTTTCTTCTGTTTACTTGGAGATAAGAATCTCACAGATTTGTCTGCCCTTAGTTGATTTTGAACCAAGATAATCAGATATCAGTGTTATGCGTAACTAGGATTATAGATGTGAATGGATAAACATGGTAAATTTTGTAGTGTATGGTTGTGCTCCAATAAGAGTTTGAAAAGATAAATGCATACAGTTATATATTAACTCAATTCTCTTGTGTGTAAAGATAGTATCACCAATGTCTAGCAAATGCAGACCAGAAAGGACCAACGTCTACTTTTCACAAGTGCTCAGTTCTCCTCACTTTGTAGGCAGCATCGCTTCCCTGGAGGCTCCAAATGCCACACTTCGACTGGTGGTCCTTGCCTTCGGTGTGTCTTCCTCATTGGTGGTGCAGAGTGTGACTTGGTGGTCAGGAAGTGGCTTGCAAAGGTATGATTCATAGCTCATGTACTTGGCAATATACAGGTAGGGTCAGTTTCCAAAGTGAAGCTCAGTGTGGGATTTGTACATTGAAAGTCTTGGCTTTTCATTTGAATATTGCTATGTATACAAATATGTACATACACACATATAGCAACTATTATATATGCAAAGATATAGATGTAAATAGGATTACAGTATAATAATGTGCATATTGTCTCCAGGGATTGAACCCTTACTCTTGCTAAATACAAAGTCTACCACTCACTCAAATCCTCAGCTCCAATAAAGCTGTAGGAATGAGAGAATGATTCCTAGCTGTCTAGGTAATGAGGTGTAGAGGAACTAAGCCAAGTGGATTATTTCAAAATGCCCACGAGACAATTTGAGATGCTTTTTTTTCTATCAGACTGAGATTCACAATGCATCTGGACTCATTAAAGAGTAACAGTACTTTTGTACCGGCAGGTACCTCCGAATCTGGGGATTTATTTTAGGACACATTCTTCTTCTTGTCCTCCGCATATGGTATACTTCATTAAACCCAATCTGGAGCTATCTGACGTCCAACAGGGTGATACTGACATTGACTGTCATAGCTACACTTGACCGCATTGGTGCAAGTAAGTATATGCTCAATTTATTTGGAGACTTTCTCTCTTACAAAGTTTACCTTTTTGATGTGAATATAATATATTTGGAAAAGAAAATTTATAAAAATAGTTTTTCTGTACTGTATCTCCATTTCAGCTTTCCTCCCTTCTCAACTATGGTCTAAGCAGATGACACCAGGCAAAACCACCAGTGGTGTGTACCACTGTTGATGGCAGTCTAGTTTCAAGCCTCATTCATTCAGCTGTCTTCCTCCTCTTCTTTCTCAGCCTGGCCTCCAGCGGGAGAGTCTCCATCTTCCATCTCTACACCAATCACAGTGCATCTGTAAGAATGGAAAGTTACTATAATCTGGGTGTTGGCAACTTCCTGGGTTTAATCCAGGAATTTGAAGCGTGAAAAGAAAGGAAATCTTTGTGTATTATTATCACTTTCTAAGCTAGCTTCCTCCTACAGAAACTGATTTTCTCTGAAATGTATACAAATCCTCCTTGTAATCTAACTTGAGATGCTTCTAAAAAGAATAGCGAAATGTGACTGGAATTTAATTAACTTGCTTGTGGCTTTTTGTTTAACTCAATGAGTCACTGTTCCCTTGTATATACATGGAGAAATCACATAGATATTAATGGAAACCTAAGGGGTGTTGGCTCCACAGGAACAATAAGTACTTGTATAGTTCCCCTCTGGTCTCAATTTTGGCTTAAAACTGAGGTAGCTGGAAAAGGGGGAAAGTAGCAGTAAAGGAATTATGTCATATTACCAGTAGACTATTGGTGATTTTTCTAGCCTCCTGTTGTATCTTTTAAAATTAAAAAAAAATTGTTGGTCTTGGGGATTGAACTCCAGTGCTCTCCCTGAGTTCTTTTGCTCAGGGCTAACTCTACTGCTTTGAACCACAGCTCCACTATAGTTTTGGTTTTTTTGTTTGTTTGTTTTTTTGAGTGGTTAATTGGAGATGAAAGTCTCACGTGAACTTTTCTGCTGGGGCTGACTTTGAACCATGATCCTCAAATCTCAGCTTCTTGAGTAGCTAGAAGTACAGGCATGAGCCACGAGGGCCTGGCTTCTTTATGTTTTATAAATCACTCCCTGGTAAGTGTGTCTTTCAGGTGTAGCCTGTCTTTTGTCCATATTTGAATTTTCAGACTTGACTTTTCTCCTCTTTCACCTCTGTCTAAAATTTATGTGACCCACTCACTAGCTGGTATTCTCTTATTCTGTTTTTGCCCTGTGCCTTCATTTCCAAAACTCAACTCTTCACCTATTCCTCTAGGGTATCTGAGCACAGAGCTGGTGATTATTATTATCATTATGAGTGCTTATTTTTAAAAAAAATTTACCTTATATGTTGGGTTACTTGTTGTCAGTGGAGATACTTAATCTTAGTTTTACTACATTTTACTCAGCAAATTGAACTTAGACCCATCTAAGTTCAAAGCCTCCAGGCACTCCATCTCCTTTTGTCCACACCATCCTTTCCTCCCCGGCCTTCTCCACAGCTCCCAGTCTATTCCCTCCTCACACTCCATTCTTAGTTTTCTTCCCCTTTGTAAAACCAGATAGCCAGCTCCAGAGGCATTCACCAAGGCTTCCTTCTTTGCTGCAGAGGACTTCACAGAGTCACAAGGCTGTGTCCTCTTGGGCTCCTTGTGCTCAACAGAAGACATTCTCTGCCATCCTCTGCCATGGTGACATGTTTGTACATGGAGTCATCTCTGGCCTGAAGGAGTCTCCTGAAGTAGGCCAGTGGGGTACAGTCAGGTGGGATACATGCTGCTTTTTCTCCAGGCCCAGTGTTTTGGTGTTCTACCAGCTGTGAGGGTGGTCCTGGGCAATTAAGTGGATCTCACTGGGCCTGTTTTCTAATCTGTAAAATAGAGTTAGTAAGGTCATGCACCTCATAAAGATGTGGTGTGGATTAAGTGTGCTAATAAAAAGGGCTGGGAAGAAAATTCATCAGTTGATGCCCTGTTGCTATTTTGGGGTGTACAGAGAATTTGGTGAGAGCCCTATTCTATTGTGTGTGTATTGGTACTAAGGCTTGAACACAGGACCTGGGCTCTGACCCTAAGCCTTTTTGCTTAAGGCTGTTGTTATACCACTTGAACCATAGGTCTATTTCTGGTTTTATGCTCGTTAATTGGAGATAAGAGTCTCGTGGACTTTCCTGACTGTGCTGGTTTGGTATCATGATCCTCAGATGTCAGCCTTTCAAGTAGCTAGGATTATAGGCATGATCCACAATCCTTCAGCTCTTTTTTGTTTTGGCTTTACTGGGGCTTGGACTTGAGCCCCTAGTTTGCTAGGCAACCTAAAATGTCTTGTACTTTTGGTAGCCTGATTTGCTGGAAATGTCCCACCCAAGTTGGATGACATTTAGTCCCTGAATATATCATTTTCTTTTAAAGCACAAATTTCAGCTCTATTCATTCTGTTAACCTTCTCAGATGTTCAGTAGCTGACAAGTAATTCTACTTGTCAAACTCTAAAATACCCTTTCTGCCTTACACTTAAACTGTGCCTTAGTTATTCTTTGAGAAATGATCTCAGCTGTTTATCATAGTTGTATACCTTGTCTCTTCTTCTAGAGTGAACTCCTTGAATCAGGTACCATTTCCTACCTGCTGAAAGTCTAGTGAATGGAGAACGAAACCATGTTTTGAGGCCCCAGGCCCAAACTCTGGACATTCCAGATTAGGTCTAAACATTTGCCCACATTCACCAAATAAAGACACATGGTGGCTCAGTGCTGGTGGATCATGTCTGTAATCCAGCTACTCAAGAAGCTGAGATCTGAGGATGGTGGTTTGAAGCTAACCCTGGCAGAAAAGTCTGCAAAAATCATATCTCCAATTAATTACCAAAAAGCTGGGGATGGAGGTATGGCCCAAATGGTAAAGCATTAGCTTTGAGGGAAAAAGCTAAGAGGCAGCATCCAGGCTCTGAGTTCAAACTTTAGTAAGGTACACACACACACACACACACACACACGCACACACACACACACGGTGAAGGATTTATTTGTTGCCTAGCAACCATGGCAAGATGGCACTTTAGTATATACTCAGGAATACAGACACTGTCCTCAATTAAAAAGTGGAGAACTGGGGATAGGAATTGAGAAAGGAATATATAGTTGAAATAGTGCAATGTCACAGGCTGGGTAGCGGCTTGGTGAGTCAGTGTTCTATAGCTTTTGGCTGTTCTCTTCAAGATACTGAAGAAAAGTCAAGGCATTGCCTGACTTCAGGGAAGTTTGCCTTTTGTCACAAGATGCCTATCCCTGAATCTTGTTCTCCTTGGAATCCAAGGTGATTGTAAAATGATTGTGGAAGGCAAAACAAATGGAGGAGTGTCTTGATTTAAGTTAACTTTTTTTTTTTTATTGTGGATCATGGGGCTTGAACTCTGGGCCTGGGTGCTGTCTCTGAGCTCTTCAGCTCAAGGCTACCACCCTAGCCTTGAGCCAAGCCCCACTTTCCATTTTCTAGAGGTTAACCAGAGATGAGTCTCAGGTCCTTTTGTGCCCAGGCTGGCTTTGAACCTTGATCCTCAGATCCCAGCCTCCTGAGTAGCTTGGATTACAGGTGTGAGCCACCGTGCTGACTGATTTTTTTTTTCATGCCGACTGATTTAATTTATATGTGTAGAAAAAAAGCCTTAAGTGGCCTCTTACAAGAGCGAATTTCTGTGGAACACTGCCGTTTTTCTAATCATTTTCTTTTTGATCCTAGATGATGATTGCAGTAAGTCTGAGGAGAGGAAGAACAGTAAAGTGACCAAGAATGTGGCCTGTAGACCTCACCGGCTGCTGGCAGGAGCTGCCTTTGGGAGTCTTTTGTTCCTTACCCAGTGGATCTTTGGCGAAGTCTCCCTTGTGTCCAGATGGGCAGTGAGTGGTCATCCCCACCCAGGACCAGATCCTAACCCATTTGGGTGAGTGTGAGTTTGGAAGCAATCAGGAAATCAGCAGTCCAGGCTGGAGGAAGAAACTTATCCCTTGCAAGCCAGCCACAGCTGTGTTCCCGGGGCATTTATCACCCCATTTCCTCAGGGACCACACACACATGTGTGTGGATTCTGGAATCCAGGAGCGAGAATGTTGTTTGCTTTATGCTTATGGATGGTGGAAAAGTAGAAGGGAAGGGGCAACTAAGGGTTGTGAACAAGAGGTACTCAAGCTCTAGCAAGGATACCATGGGAACTTATCACCTGCAAGAGCCTGCTCAGTGGCAGGGCTGGTTGCTTCCTTCCTTCCATTATAGTTCTGGGCATTTGCTGGACAGAGCGCAGAGCCATGATAAGAAGCTGCCAAATGGGTATAATAGTAGCATTTGCTTTGCAGATTCCTTAGGATGAAGAAACAGGTAAAGAGAAAAAGTCTTAGATTGATGCTTAGTATATTATTTGCTGTGTTTTCTTTAAACTCAGTTCATACCTAATTCATACTTAATTGAGTTCTATGCTGTAGCCAGATGTCCTCGTACAGCTTTGTTAAGACTTTTTCTATTCTCCTATGAATATCTGCCAAAAAAAGCAAAATGACAGCATTGTAATAGTTAAAAAAAAACAAACCAGTGTTGTAGGGCACCGTGGCTCATGCCTGTAATCCTAGCTATTCAGGAGGCTGAGATCTGAGGATCTTGGATCCAAACCCTACCTGGGCACTAAAGACTGTGAGATTTTTACTTCCAATTAACTACCATAAAACTGAATGTGGTGCTGTGGCTCAAGGGGTATGGTGGTAGCCTTGAGCTGAAGCACTCAGGGGCAGTGCACAGGCCCAGAGTTCAAGCCTCATGACCGACAAAAACAAACCAAAACCAAAACCAAACCAAAACAAAACAAAGTAACAGCGTCAATGACTGATCAAACTGACACTGGTCTCAGGAAGTCAGAGACTAATCCAAAGCAGTACTGGGTGGAAAAAGACAAACTATATAGAAACTATTGACTGAGATTTTGGTCTTTGTTAGAGTTGCTTAAAGTGTCCTGTGACCAGTATCACTATAATAATGTAAGAATATAAGGTAACTCAATTGTTATATAACATTTTCCTTGACCACAAGAGACTGCAGAGGCCATTTGTCAAGTCAGTTTTATGAGTTTAGTGTTGTATAACAGTGATTGGCTCCCATGGGGTTTCATGAGAACATAGGCTATTTCGTATCCAGGTTTTCTCTAGGCTATACCTAGAGGCAGAAAATATACTTTCTATTTCCTGTTTGAAACAATGAGAGAGTAATAATATGAGTGTCTTGCAGTCTACTCTGTGCATTTTATCTTATTTCTACAGAGGTGCAGTTCTGTTTGGCTTGGCTGCTGGATTGATGCTTTCGGCTTGTTCATGGCTTCACGATGCTAGTTTGATCTGGTGGATGATAGGTATGTGGCATACACCTTCGGATGAGCCTCACTGAGCTTGGTCACCCAGTTTCCTTGCATGCACATGCAGCTAGACTGGAAGGAGATACCGCTGTAAAAAAACACAAACTGCTCACCTAGCAGCTGCTGGGATTCTTTCCCTTCTTCAGATTTCCCAGCTTCTTCATTTCTAAGAAGAGGTTTGATTTGAATTCTGTTATGATGCTACATTTTTTCTTTCCCTGTTACATGTGACAATTTCACTCCATACTCATCCATTTCTGGGAACCACGTTTCTGTGAAGACTCAAACCATTCCTTCCCAATCACATCCTTTAGAAATGCTGGCAAGGGCTGTCATATTTCAGGCTGCCTCTTTCCATTTTCCTATTAGTCTCTGAGAACATGAGAGAGTCGGGTATTATTTTCCTGTGATAGAATTATGCTCCACCAATTATTCCTTTTAGCTTTTATTTCTAGTTAGGATTGAGACTTGAACTCAGGGCCTCAAAATCTTTAGCTCTCAGGCTCCTGAATAGTTAAGATTACAGCATGAGCCACCAGCTCCTAATTCGTTTTCCCTTTAAAAAAGCTGCAATACTTACACAGAAGTCATTGCTGGCATTAATTAAAACACCCATCTCTTTTACAGAGCAATACTATATTCAGTCTCTGTGAGAAAAAAATGTTCTTATGCATATGACTAAGCAGGTGATTCAGAGTGTTACCCAGATGCCGTGAGATGGTGGGTATTAGTAACAGAAAACATTGGAAGGAAACCACAAGAAATACATTCAGGCACACTGTCAGCACCATCATCCTGGGTGGACATGGGTTTGATCCAAGCAGGCTGGTGCTGGCTAGATCTTCTTCCTCCTGCAGTTGCATGAGAAAACCACTGCAGTCACGGTGGCCTGTCTTCACTGGCTGTAGATTTTCTAGCAGGCATTTTTCTGGAGTGTGGGAGCTGGGAACCTTATTTCCCACCAGGGAGCTGTTTTGTGAGGCTCTTAAGGAGAGGGAGCAGATAATAGTGCCAAAATTGCAAAGGAGCATCTGCAGCTTCCTATTCTGCATGCATTTGGAAGTGTGAAACAAGGCAGCAGAAGTTTGTTTGGCGTTTCTAGCAAGCCTTCGCTTACGGAATATAAGCAAAGTACTTATTGGACAGGTAATTGGCAGCTCTTCTTTTTTCAGCGAGGGAACTTGCAAACTCTATGATAAAGTTAATCTAGTAAGATCCTTCATTTAAAATTTTTATTTTGTTATTATAAAGGTGAGGTACAGAGTGGTTATAGTTATATCAGTTTCTTTTCCCTCGCGTTCCATCACTTTTGACAGCTCTTTTTTAAAAAACACAGGAGAACTAAGGAGTAAAACCACAGAATATTAAAGAACAGAAGAGCTATGACTTTATAATCTTGAACACTTTTTTCTACCTAATTAGGGCCACATCCTAGACAATCTAACTCTAGTTTCCCCGATTCTTTGAAATTTTGAGTAGCGGTTTCTTTTTTTTTTTCAGTCCTGGAGCTTGAACTCAGGGCCTGAGCACTGTCCTTGGGATTTCTCAAGGCTAGACTCTACCACTTGAGCCACAGCACCATTTCCAGCCTTTTCTGTGTTTGTGGTACTGAGGAATTGAACCCAGGGCTTCGTACATGCTAGGTAGGCACTCTACCACTAAGCCACACTCCTAGCCCTTGAGTAGCAGTATTAAAGACTCTCTTTTGGTGTGTAGTATTGGGACTTGAACTCCCAGGGCCTTGAGTTTATTAGGCTGCTGCTTGCCCCTCAGCCATGCCCAATCCTACACACACACACACACACACACACACACACACACATATATTTTTTAACATAGGTTTTGCTTTTTGCCTGGGACTAGCCTAGATCACAATCCTATCTATGTTTCCTTTGTAGCTGACACATATCACAGCATCCAGCTTTTCTTTTCATTGGTTGAGATGATAATTTTGCTAAACATTATTTTTCCCAGATCCTTTCCTTCTAACTCTTTTAAGTACTTAGCATTGTAAGCATAAGCTACCACATTTGGCAGAATTTTAAGGAAAACAAACTTAAAGTTTCTAACAGGATATGTGAAGTAGGGCAAATTAGAGCTACAACTCATCTCTGTTTCTGATCTTCTCCTGTCCTGAAATAAGTTGAGGGTAACTCTTATCATTGTATTTTATCTCTGGAAACTCCTTGATGAAGCATAGCTCCACTTACGATTCCACTTCTAAGTTTATATCCCCAGCTGGGGACTCAGAAGAAATTAATTATGGTGATGACCAAAGATTTCATAAAAGCAAAGTGTGGGTCCAGGTGATTTACACCTGTAATCTTAGCTATTCAGGAAACTGAAATGTGAGGAGTGTAGTGGCATATGCCATTATGCCCAGTTACCATGACAGTTCTTATAGGTGTTTTTGGAATATAGATTACCATGAATTCTTGGTATCTCAGAAGTGAATATTTGGAGGAAATTGGAAAAGAAGAACTAGAAGTGAAACTGTGGCTCAAAGGGATAGAACAACAGTTTTGAGTAAAAAAACTCAGGACAGTGACCAGGCCCTGAGTTCAAGCCCCACAGTTGACAAAAAAAAAATCCTTGGAATATATCACTTGTTTGAAATATAATTTAGCCTAAAATACAGAACTTACTTTAAAATAGAAACTAAATTTAAAAATGAAACGATAGCCAGGAGAAATTTAATGTTTTATTCCCCCCCCCAGATAATTCTTTATAGTAAAGCAAAGAAAATAATTTTTAACATTTTCAGATTAGAACAACATATTAGGATTTATTTCTTAAAAAGTCATCACAATAAGCCACTAAATGTGGAAAATTAAATCTCACAAAAAAACTAGTGAGAGCTATTTAAAGTGTCATATAATTGTTATCAATTTGATAATGAAGTTTAGAAAGAAATGATTTTGGCACTCTCAGAGATGTAGGTACTTGCCCAAGTTTTCTGGAGTTGGAAATGACTACAATCATTTTCCAAGACAGCACTCACATGTAATAACTTGAAGCAGTTTGAAGTAAGTAATTAAAGATGTGGAAGAGATTTACTGATAAAGGTGCAGATTGCATAACCTCCATACCTACAGGCTGTTGACTAAGAATGGAACAGAATGATGGATATTGGTAGCTCTCATCTGTAATCCTAGCTACTCGGGAAGCCGAGATCTGAGGATCACGGTTTGAAGCCAGGCAGGAAAGTTTGTGAGACTCAACCAGCAAAAAGCTAGAAATAGAGACGTGGCTCAAGTGGTAGCAGTACCCCTTGTCCTCCTTAGGCAAAATGTTAAGGGACAGAATCCAGGGCTTGAGTTCAAACCTAGTAACCATCCCTTCCTCTGCCCCCCTCCACAATTCCACAATAGGAATAAAGGAAGAAAAAAGAAAACTGATGGCAGAGTTGCTAAAGTAGTAAACCCACTGGGGCTATCTCAGTCATGTCTTTTTTAGGGGCTGTGCAGTTGGATGAATCAGTGTGTGAATAACAGGACAAAGTGCAGCAGTTAGATGGGTAGAAATTACTTTAGAAAGTGTCTTCATAGAACATTCTAGAAGTTACCCTGACTACATGTTTTCTCCTAGTTACTATCTGGATGGTTACATTTAATAAAAATACATTTGGCATTGCAGATTAATTTCAGTTTTTTTAATTGCTGCTACAAATGTAACATTGGTCATCTGAAGACCCCTTCTCTCCCCTGCCTCCTTTCCTTTCTCAAAGAATTAGCATTGGCCTGAGTTTTTTTTTTCTTTTTTCTTTTTTGCCAGTCCTGGGCTTGAGCTCAGGGCCTGAGCACTATCGTTGGACTTTCTCAAGGCTAGAACTCTACCACTTGAGCCTCAGCACCACTTCCAGCTTTTTTTCTATTTGTGGTACCGAGGAATCGAACCCAGGTCTTCATGCATGCTAGGCAAGCACTTTAACCACTAGGCCAAACTCCCGGCCTGGCCTGAGTTTTAACTGCATTCTCCTTTCCAGCTGGGCCCATGACTGGCCTGGTCATGCCAAGAGAATCCCATTAACCTAGGCAGACTTTGGTTTTCTCAGTTCTGCAGATTGAACCAGATACTAACAAGGTGCCTTATGGTTCTAAACAGGTATATACTGGTCATCCTATGAGCTACTACTCTCCTGTCTCATTCATTCATGCATGTATTCATTCTTTTTCTCCCCTTATAAACAGGAGCAGCTTCAGCTGCAGGTCTCCTTTACCTGCGCACCTGGGCAGCTGCCGTGTCTGGCTGTGTGTTGGCCATCTTCACTGGCTCTGTGTGGCCTCGAGTGCTGGGACACCTGATTAGCTCAGGAACAAGCCCTGGGGAAACCATGATTTCTGCCATGTTAGTGTATCTTCTAGAAATCTTTTTCTGTGCCTGGTGCACAGGCTTTAAGTTTGTTCCAGGAGGTGTCTACACAAGAGAAAGATCGGACGTGCTTCTAGGTGAGTACATTTCAAAGGTCTGGGTTAAAGAAATCAAGCAAAAAGAGTCCTGAGAAATGGCCAGCATTTAGCACTAATAGAAATCAAAAGATCAATGAAGACATAAAAAACCTGGAAGGATGTCTGAATGATAATTCAAAACAAATTTCTTAATTCAACAATATATTACCATAATGTTTGCCACTCTAATGACCCTTGAATGAATTGTTATGAAAAGCATTTAGTCGTTAAGAGGAATAAAGCATAAACCGGATAACGCATATGTTAGAAGCAGTTTGATTTTGATGTCCCTGTTGACCCTTCAATAAAGACTCATAAATACACATCGGCATGGGGACAATGTTGGAAGGGGTTACCTTGATCAAGATATGTTGTACTTTGAATCTGACTTGTTGAACTGAAACCCCTTTGTACAACTACTTAAAAAAAAGAAAGCTGGGCACTGGTGGTTCATGCCTGTAATCCTAGCTACCCAGGAGACTGATAGCTTAAGAGTATGGTTTAAAGCCAGCCTGGGCAAGAGTCTGTGAGACTCTCATCTCCAATTAACTACCAAGAGCCCTGGCCTTGAGCAGAAAAGCTTAGGGACAGGGCCCAGGTACTGAAACTGAGCCTAGGACTGCTTTGGAAGACATGTCTTTAAACCACATGTGGTATTCCAGAAAGAACTTCACAGGGTGTTAGTGCCAGTGTCTAGTGTGAGATGTACACTGCTGCCTCTCCTCTGTGGGAGCTTGCTTTGCAAATGTCGGCTTTTCCTCTGCTTTCTTTCAGGTGGCTGTATTCTGTCCTGCTCTATTTTCCTGTCCCATGTCCTGCCTTTTTCTTACTCCAGCTTGCTTAGGGGTCTGTCAGGTGAAGAATGAAAGTAAGAACTGTTCTGTGTGTGAATTTGTGTCTTTAGAATGTCATGACTGAGGAACTCTTGAGTTTCTCCTGACCAGGTGCACATGTGTGGGAAGCATGCAGTGTGATTGTTTTACAGAAATCGTAAGAGTGGCATTCTGTTGATGCCCAAACACCAATGTGTATTTTAATGTTCAGACCAGCTGTTAATTGAAGTGAATTGAAAACCAGTACTAAGCAGAGATAAGGACAAATTTATTTTCTAAATTTTGTTTTCTATTTCCTGGAAAATTGGACATAACTTTCTTTTTTAGTGCTGGTATTGGGGCTTGAACTCGGGGTCTTGTACATTTGCTCAACCTTTTCAATAACTGCTGGGGCTTTACCCCTTGAACCATGACTCCTGTTGGAATTTTGCTGGTTAATTGCAAACAGAATCTGCCTAGTCTGGCTTCAATCCAAGATCTTCAACTCTCAGCATCCTGAGTAGCAAATGACAGGTGTGAGCCATCACCACCTGGCTGTATATACCAATTTGACTTACTTTTTGATTTGGTTATATTATGTTTTGATTGGCATATTGTGTCATATTTCTACTTATATTTTATTATGCATGATGAAAAAATATGTCGTCTATAGGTATAGCTACTTTCTAGTGAATCCAAATTTAACTGAACTTTCGTGGCTGGCCTATGGGCATACTGTGATTTCTTGCCTGTATCTTCTGCCAGCACCCTACACCCAGAGAGCCATGTCCTAAGGCGCATTTGTTGCCATAGTTACACAACTTCTATGCTATTCCTCCCAGCAACCTGGTGCACTACGGGCTCTTCAGCAGCAAGGGTTGAGTCTCTATGGCAGTTCAGAAGGTTCTTTTCCCTTGTGCTCTGTTGAGCCTTTCTCTCAAATACCAGCATCCCAGCAACCAGGAAACAGGAAATTTGAGGCCATTCTTCACCAGGAAAAGGCTGGGTAGAATTTCTAAAGTGGTCCCTCCCAGATCCTCCCCTCATTTCTTTCTTTCTTTTTCTTTTTTTGCCAGTCCTGGGCTTGAGCTCAGGTCCTGAGCCCTGTCCTTGGACTTTCTCAAGGCTAGAGCTCTACCACTTGAGCCTCAGCACCACTTCCGGCTTTTCCTATGTATGTGGTACCGAGGAATGGAACCCGGGTCTTCATGCATGCTAGGCAAACACTCTACCACTAGACTAAACTCCTGGTCCCTCTTTCTTTCTTGTTTATTTTTGTCAGTTGTGGGGCTTGAACTCTGGGCTTAGGCACTGATCTTCAGTGCCTAGATCAAGATTAGCTCTCTACTACTTGAGCCACAGCATCACTTTTGGTTTTCTGGTGGTTAACTGGAGATAAAAGTCTCACAGACTTTTGTGCCCGGGCTGGCTCTGAACTGTGATCCTCAGATCTCAGCCTCCTGAGTAGCTAGGGATACAGGCCTGAGCCACCTGCACCTGGCTTCCCTCATTTCTTATGTATGTCCCTATTAGCCAACGAACTACTAGAGTAATTGCTTTGGAGCTGAGGGATTCCCAATTGAATTGTCAAGTTATGTTCAATTGAAGAGGAATTCTGATTCCTGTAATTTACTACTGGAAGAATTTTTGGATTAAACTATACTGCATTCTCACTTTCTCTTTTAACAGGGATAATGACACTAATTATCGGGTTGAATATGCACTTTGGCCCTAAGAAAAACCTTGACTTTGTTCTGCAAACAAAAAACAGCTCTAAAGTGCTTTTCAAGAAGAGTGAAAAATACATGAAACTCTGTAAGTATAACCTTTTCTCAAGAGCTAGGTGTGGCATGTACCTTATTATCCTAGCTATTACAGAAAGCCTAAAATTGGTGGATTATGGCCTAGACACATGTCCAGAAAGAAAGCAAGGCCTATCTGAAAAACTGCCACTGGAAAAAAAGGATGGAGGTATGGTTCAGTGGTAAGAGCACCTGTCTAGCAAGCATGAGACCCTAAGTTCAAACCCTAGTGCTGACACCAAATTTATTGATTTATGTATTTATATTTAGAATGGGTCTCACAATACAGCCCACGTTGCATTTGAACTTGTGACTCTGGCCTCTTGGGTAGCTAGGATTACAGTCATGCAGTACCATACCTACCGTACCTCATATGAAAGTTCTAATATATGAAGTTTACAAGATGATTTTTTTCCTGATTGTGGAGACTTGTTTTATGTTTTAGAATTTATTTTTACTTTAAGCCTCTCAGAACATATTCAGGGAATATTGTTTTGAAATCTAAGTTTAAAGTATGAGGTATGTATGCCGGTGACCCATGATAATTAACTTAGAAATTAGACATTTGGGGGCTGGGAGTTTGGCCTAGTGGTAGAGTGCTTACCTAGCATGCACGAAGACCCGGATTCAATTCCTCGGTACCACATACGTAGCAAAAAGCCAGAAGTGGTGCTGTGGCTCAAGTGGTAGAGCCCTAGCCTTGAGAAAAATCCAGGGACAGTGCTCAGGTCCTGAGCCCAAGCCCAGGACTGGCAAAAAAAAAAAAAAAAAAAAAAAAGAATCAGAGTTTTAAACACTGTAAACAAGAACAACAACAACAAAACTTTTCTGCCTGCTGTTTGTAAAAGCTCTCTGGGAAGATCTTTTACGAAGACCATTTTTTTTTTTTTTTTTTTTTTTTTTTGCCAGTCCTGGGCTTGAGCTCAGGGCCTGAGCACTTTCTCAAGGCTAGAGCTCTGCCACTTGAGCCTCAGCATCACTTCCAGCTTTTTTCTATATATGTGGTACCAAGGAATCGAACCCGGGTCTTCGTGCATGCTAGGCAAGCACTTTAACCACTAGGCTGAACTCCCAGCCCCTAATTTTTTTTAATGAAATTTACCTACCTAATATAACTGTCCTAAGACATGTATGTAAACTTCCAAACTGTTTTGTCAGTGTATTTAGAAAATACACAAGAATCTTTATCAAATCTAAAAATATAAATGTATGAGCACTTAAAAAAAAGAAATCAGACATAGGTAGACAAACTCATTAGATTCAATAATTCTGGAAAACAAATGTTTTTATTTTTTGTTTGTGTTGGTTGTAGGGCTTGGACTCGGCCTGGGTGCTGCTCCTGAGCTCTTCAGCTCAAGGCTACTGCCCTATCCCTGGGCCTGGGCATTGTCCCTAAATTCTTCAGCTCAAGGCTACCTCCCTACCCCTTGAGCCACAGCATCACTTCCGGTTTTCTAGTGGTTAATTGGAGATAAGAGTCCCATGGTCTTTAGTGCCCGTGCTGGCTTTGAATCATGATCCTCAGATCCCAGCCTCCTGAGAGCTAGGATTACAGGCGTGAGACATCATACCTAGCCAACAAACTTACTATGTATTTCTTCTTCTAGTTTTGTGGCTGCTTGTTGGTATAGGATTATTGGGATTAGGACTTCGGCACAAAGCCTATGAGAAGAAATTAGGCAAAAGAGTAAGTAATTGAAACCTTTGAAATGGAGTTTCATAACACATACAAACATACATATATATATATATTCATATACTTTACATATCACTCTTCTGATTGAATGCTAGACTTAGACTGAAAGACTTTTGGGACCCTGGAGCTCATCTGACATTGTAATAATAACTACTAAAGAGCCAAAGAAAGAGCTCGTGTACCAATGAACTGTTATTGTCTATTTAATAAGATATGGTATTGCCATTAATAAAAAGAAGAAAAGAAAAAGTTAAATGGTTTATCTGTTCTTCTCTGTAGGTATTGAGGGTGTGGCATGTATTTAGGAGTCAGTAAGTATTAAGCTATTTCCTCTTCATGTTATTAGAAAAGAATAACTGATGTCATATCCAGAAACTGTTTTAGGAAGCAGTCATTTGAAGTGAATGTGATACTGGTTAATTCAGTCATTGATTGATTGATTCATTCATATGATGTCTCTTGGTACATCTGGTGCCAGGGATACAAGTTCCCTATTGCCCAGGAGTTTATGTTCTAGTAGCAATAGTTAGTATTCAGAAACACAAACAAAGCAAGGCTATCACTTTAGATCCAATGGCTGTGTAGGAGGTAGTGAGGTGGTTAGTAAAGGCCACTCTGAGGAGGTGATACTTCAAATGAGAGAACAAGGCTAGCTGTTCAGACAGCTAGGAAACGGAGGAAACATGAATGAAGAATGGAGGGAGAACCATTGGATGTTTGAGGTACATGGCTGGAGCTGGGTGGAATGGGGGGAGATGAAGTTGGAGAGGTGGAGGAAGTCCACATCATTATAGGCTTGGCAGAGCACAGTGAAGAGCTCTCATTTCATGTATACTTGCAGTGGAAGCCACAGGGAAATGCCTCGAATAGGAAAGTAGAGAAAACGACGATCCATTTGGCTGCTGCTTTGGAAGACTGGTTTGTCGGGGCACATTGAAGGGGAATAGGAGTAGTAGAAGGGAATTCTGTCTTTTTTTCAGTTGTTCAAGGGAAAAGAGGATGGTGAGTTTTAAGTGGTGTGGGGCCAGTGGAGTTGGAAAGGAAATGGCAGGGTTCAGACTCTATTTTGAAAGTAGAACTGATAGGACTGAGTTGGTTGTGGCTGAATCAGGAAATGGATGAAAGCTATGCTTTTGGTTTGAACTCCCGCCTAGGAGAAGATGTCACTTTCTAAGGTGGGGAAAATAGAGACTAACTAATAGAGATTTAAAGTGATAAAATCCAAAATGAATTAGATGTATGGTTGCATGAGAAAGATAGCTTGATGGCTATAATCAGGTCCCTGGAAGTCTCTGCTGATAGTTTCATTCTCTTAATGATAGTAACCAAATTATAATCCTTCTTGTAAAATGATAAAACATGGTAGGACTTTTTTTTGACAGTCCTGGCTTGAACTCAGGGCCTGAGCACCGTCCTTGGGCTTTCTCAAGGCTAGAGCTCTACCACTTGAGCCACAGCACCACTTCCAGCTTTTTCTATGTATGTGGCACTGAGGAATTGAATCCTGGTCTTTGTGCATGCTAGGTAAGCACTCTACCACTAAGCCAAACTCCCAGTCCTGGTAGAATTTTTTTAATACAAGGATGTTACCATTTCCATCTCCTAGCCTGAAACGGTACAGTCCAGTTTGAGATTTTTTGAGGAGCAATTAGTAGAGATTTATTTTGCAAAGGTGTTTAGGGTTGGGCAGTGCAGTCTCTAACTAGCTCACACACCCAAAAGAGGAGCTGTGAGAGGGGTGTGTGCTCATGGGCCTTGGTCTTGCCAGTATGGAATGCCATGCTGGAACAGACTTTTATTAATCTGGAAAAGGCTTCTCTATGTCCCTCTGCATATGACATATACCCTGCAAGGGTAACCATTCTTAGTATAGCATTGTTTAAAAATGATTATTTTCATGCTTTTCTTTACATTATTACTATATAAGATAGATTCCCTGAAAAATATTTTTAACTTTCTCTCAATGATGTGCAATGTACTCTTTTTTTGGTATAATAATCTGTGAGATTCATTCACGTGAATGAATCTCATTGACTAGAGCTCTATTGTATGTACCATCTTTTGTTATTCCTTTCTTTTCCTTGTTGGTGGGCATCTAGATTGTAATTTTTTTGGTATTATAAGCACAGCTTACTATAAATATTCATTTTCTAAGCATTCCTCTGAACTTTTTTCTTTTGGCAGTCCTAGGGCTTGAACTCAGGGCCTCGGCACTGTTCTTGAGCACTCTGCTCAAGATTAGCGCTCTGCCACTTGAGACAGAGCACCACTTGTGACTTTTTCTGTGTTTGTGGTAACAAGGAATTGAACCCAGGACATCACGCATACTAGGCAAGCCCTTTACCACTAAGCCCACACTCCCAGCCCCTCCTCCAAAGTTGTAAGCTCTAAAATTCACAGAAAATGCATTATGTTCCTATAGCAATTCATTATTTTAATGAATTAAATGTAGACAAATGGATGAAGAAATTATTTTGCCGAAACAAGAATTTTGGTAGAGAGGTAGAAAAGCTAATTCTCGGGAAGGGTCATTGTTCACTGTTCTCCTAAATTCTTATTAAAACAATTCCTCAGGCACCAGCCAAAGAGTTCTCTGCTGCTATCTGGCCTTTCAGGTTTGGATATGACAATGAAGGATGGTGTAGTCTAGAAAGATCAGCTCAGCTGCTCAGTGAGACAGGTAAGTCTTTCTGGAATTAGTTCTAAGCAAGACTATACCTCGAGGGGGAGGGATTTCCAGATTATACACTTTGGAGGCTTTGATTGGCGGGCAAGTATGAGACAGAGCCTCTGGATCCACATCTGTCTTTGGGAGCAGTTAATTCAGTTGCTTCTGAAGAACACTTCCTGGACATCGTCAGGAGATGTATCATGTTTTTGTTGGAGCTGCTCCTGCTGGTAGTGGGACCCACTGTTGGGACCAAAAAGTGGGTGTATTAAATAGTCTAGAGTATGGAACAGACAAAACATGGGGTGTTGTTTTTGTCCTCATTCCAATGCAGGGTGACTCTCTCCACCTGCAGAGAAGCACCTGGGTGCTTCTTTCTTATGAAATCATTAGACCAACTTCCCTTCCATATGCCCAATACTCTCCCACGTACAAAAGAGGACAAGAATGAAGCAATCAAAGATCTAACTGCTCCCACCAAAGCGTAAACTCGAAGGTTTTCAGATAAGGCCTGGGATGATCTCATGCGTCATCAAAGAGACTGTGGCTACAAAAATAAATGAATAAATAGAACATTTAAATGAGGTAGATAAATGGGAGCTATCACCTTCAATTTTAGCTCTTCCATACTGCGCCTGACTTTGGGGATTCCCCCCCAAAAAAGTTTCTTGTGAAGTTGTACCTTTCCTTCTGGAATTGTAAGTATTCCCAAAACTGGGTTTACCTGTTTGCCATGGGAAGTAGGCATCGTTCCAGAAGACTCAGGGCTCTAGGGCGCTCAACACTGCTGAGCTAAGCATGCCTGCCAATGAATGTGGGACCCACGAAAGGTCCCCTGGGGTTTGTCCCTGCTGATGCAGTTGGAAAACAAATTCTAAATTATTTCCCCATCAAGAAAGATCAAAAGTAAGGGGGATTTATGAAGAAATTTGGGTTTAAGAGTCCCAGGACCAGCTTTGCTTTTGTACCCTAAGACAGTCTTCATTGTGTAATGCATCCTTTCAAATACATGAGAATTGCATGGAATTTCCAGTAAGATAAATAAGGGCTAAATTGTTCTTGGTGATAGCATTGGTCTTGGAGAAATTTCTGAGTTTTTCGATGACTACAATGCCACAAAAGCTTTCTCTGGCTCTTGGTCCTTATTTACATCTTTTGTGTAGGTCTCTGAGACAATCAGGCCAAAGTCTAAAGAAGCAAACAGTGGGGCACTGGTGGTTCACGCCTGTAATCCTAGGTACTCATGAGGCTGAGATCTGAAGATTACGGTTCAAAGCCAGCCTGGGCAGGAAAGTCCATGAGACTCTTACCTCCAGTTAACCACACAAAACCAGAAGTGTCTCTGTGGCTCAGGAGTAGAGTGCTAGCTTTGAGCCGAAGAGCTCAGGGACAGTGCCCAGGCCCCACGACCAACAGGAAAAAGAAAAAAAGAAGCCAACAAATTTACTTCCAATGGCAACACTATAGAGCTACTGTGTGCCATTCTATTGTTAGAAACAATAAATTTTGGAACAAATTAGGTCTCTGTGGAGGATATTAAAACTACTTGACATTTAGGGGAAGATGCTAAAATATGTAGAAAAGTTATACTTCCATCCTTCCCAATATTTGCTTAAGGTGTTCCACGTTTTAATTGTGTTCTAAACACAGGAAACTTGCCTTTAGAGCTCGGATTTCAACCACTTCCCTGTTGTGACTTACAAAGGAGTTACTTTGTTTGAGGTTTATGAGTAAAGGGAAAAAGGTTAAGGACAAGAATAAAGAAAGGGCATAGCTTAATTGCCTGCCTACCAGGTACAGGGCCCAGAGTTCAAACTCCAGTACTGTCTAAAGATAAAAGGTAAGTAAAATAAAATAAAAATTCCAAATCCACATCTCAATCATATACATTTAATTAAGGTTTTGATGTTTGTATTATTCCTTTGGGGTTATGTGCTGGAGAAATGAACTAAAACAAACATGACAAAATTCATTTAATGGCATATCATACTAGCAATTTGAAGAGTGACACCAGATTGAAATTCTAATGTTTGTTAGAATTATTTAAAGAGTATAAAACTATCAAAATGCATATGAATCTAGTTTTAATATACTAAACTATTAATGGGTGAAGAGGGCTGTCTATTGTAACATTTCTTTCTTTGATTTGTCAGGCATAGTTTGGTAACATTAACATACTCAATATAAATGAATATATTGAAAAAAATAAGAAATGTTTGCCAGGTGTGATGATTCACACCTATAGTCCCAGCACTTGGGAAAATAAGCCAGGAGATGATGAGTTTGAAGCCTATGTGGACTACAAAGTAAGATACTATGCCAATAAAACAACATTTTATTTTATTTTGTTGGTGGTGGGGCTTGCACTCAGAGCCTGGATGCTTTCCCTGAGCTCTTTCAATCAAGGCTACTTCTCTCCCATTTTGAGCCACAGCTCCACTTCTGGCTTTCTGCCAGTTAATTGGAGATAAGAGTCTTAGACTTTCCTATCTGGGCTGGCTTTGGACCACTGTCCGTAGATCTCTGCCTTCTCAGTAGCTAGGATTACAGACATGAGCCACCAGCATCCAGCAACAACTGATTTTTGGCTAATTTCTTTTCTTATTTTTACATTAAAAAAATTATGTGCTTAGACTGGGAATGTGGCCTAACAGTAGAGTTCTTGCCAAGCATGCACAAAACCCTGGGTTCAATACATCAGTACCATATACACAGAAAAAGCTGGAAGTGGTGCTGTGGCTCAAGTGATGGAGTGCTAGCCTGGAGAAAGCTCCAGGACAGTGTCCAGGCCCTGAGTTCAAACCCTACAACTGGCAAAAACAAAAAGAAAAATTATATGTTTTTCCTTCTTGTAAATCAGGTGCAGATTTTATAACAATTTTGGAGAGTGATGCTTCTAAGCCCTACATGGGTAACAATGACTTGACCATGTGGCTTGGGGAGAAGCTGGGTTTCTATACAGACTTCGGCCCAAGCACAAGGGATCACACTTGGGGGTGAGTATATCTTGGAACCAGGCTTGAGTATGGTCCTACAAGAGTAGGCTCAGGCTTGGAGTAAAGAGTTGATTATCTTCTTCCTGTGACTGTCGACTCATGCTTCTTGGGAGTTGTGAGGCACTGAGGCTTTGCATATACCTTAATTAAAAAATAACTCCTGTAGGGTTTATTTATTCATTAATTTAGCCAGTCCTGGGGCTTGAACTCAGGGCCTGGGCACTGTCACTGGGCTTCTTCTGCTCAAGGCTAGCCTTCCACTACTTGAGTCACAGCACCACTTCCAACTTATTCTGTTTATGTGGTGCTGGATGAATTGAACCCAGGGTTTCATGCATGCTAGGCAAGCACTCTACCAGTAAGCCACATTCCCAGCTCCATATGCCTTAATTTTTAAAGTAAGTTTTCTGTTACTGGTTATTTCTAGTTGAGGTGACAGCAACAGGCCTATCTGACCTACTGCTATCCTCCGAGAGCTTAGGATTGAATGAAGGAAAAAACCCAACAGGGCTGGGAGTTTGCCTAGTGGGAGAGTGCTTGCCTAGCATGTACGAAGACCTCAGTACCATATACATAGAAATGTGGTGCTGTGGCTCAAGTGGTAGAGCGCTAGCCTTGAGAAAACTCAAGGAGGGCCCTGAGTTCAAGCCCCAGGACTGGCAAAAAAACCAAAGCAAAACACAGGAATTCATTTGGCTTTCATATGCATGGATTATTTATTCTGTATTTAATAGATCTCAGATAGAAAAGATCTGGAAAAATTGTCTGGGAAGTTCCACAAAGCAAAAGTTGAATTCCCCACACAGCAATTATTCCACTAATAGTAGAGCCAATAATGCGATGCTGACAGTGTAGTCCCAAAGCTTCACCGTTAGGCCCCTAGAGCCCTTACGAAAACACGATGCCGTGCAGAGCAATGCAGCAACACAAGCTAAATATGACATGCAGTGTGCCAGTGAGCGGGCTGCCCTGTCTCTGTCGCATTACTGCTCTGGAGACCCTTAGAGAATGTCTTAGGGTGGCATGGCAATTTCTGCCCTGGGTTGAGGACATGGGAGGGGCTATGTTGATGTAGTCTCTTTTCATTCCCTTCCAGAATTATGGTGTTGTCAAGATACCCCATTGTGAAGTCAGAGCATCACCTTCTTCCGTCACCAGAGGGCGAGATTGCACCAGCCATAACCCTGACCATTGACATCTCAGACAGATTGGTGGATTTTGTTGTGACACACTTTGGGAATCATGAGTGGGTGTCTTTGGCTTACTTAAGATTACAACTTTTTTTTTAGCCATTCCTGGGCTTGAGATCAGGGCCTAAGCACTGTCCTTGGACTTTCTCAAGGCTAGAGCTCTACCACTTGAGCCTCAGCACTCCTTCTGGGTTTTTTCTATGTATGTGGTGCCAAGGAATCGAACCCAGGTCTTGACGCATGCTAGGCAAGCACTCTACTGCTAAGCCAAACTCCTGGCCCTACAACTATTTAAAGATAATAATAATAATAATAATAATAATAATGTAAACTTAAAATGATTATATAAACCCGGGCATGGTGGTTCACGCCTATAATCCTAGCCTATTCAGTAGGCTGAGATCTGAGGATCATGATTCAAAGCCAGCCTGAGCACAAAAGGACCTGAGACTCATCTCCAGTTAATCTCTAGAAAATGGGAAATGGGCTTGGCTCAAGGGTAGGGCAGCAGCTTTGAGCTGAAGAGCTCAGGGACAACGCCCAGGCCCCATGACCCCCCCCTCCCCCCACACAAAAAGGTTATATAAATGCCAAGAAATACCATCAGTATCTAACTTCATGTTTTATGAGATAATTTTTCTTACATACTTCTTACCTTCAAATGATTGTTTTCCTGGGTTGTAACAAGGAGACATAGGGGTCTTTGAGATGCAGGCAGGGATATGTTCTGAGGGGCTGTGTAGTACTTCTCTGTGCAGATGATACACCATACTCATTTCTGTATGCAATCTTCAATCTGTAAAGAGTGAGTACATTATAGCCTGATTTTACAGAGTAACACAAGTGACATAGGTTAGGCGATCTGATGTGATATGAGTCACTATTTCCAAAGGAATCGGGAAGTTAAAATGGCACGTTTAATACATACATGATTTGGATAACATGGTGTCAGTGCCTACATGGACATGCTAAAACATCTCCCCACAACGCATGAAACATGGAAATCTGCCTGCCTTGCTAGGCTCTCCATATCGGTAGAAAGAATGGGACAGAAAATACTCCACTTGGAAATGGATACATTCTAAGAAAAAGAGAGAAGGAAAGGCTTGAGAGAAGCCAGGTGCAGCTAATTCTTCCCAATCGAATTAATTTGGAAAGTGTTCCCTAATAATAAAGGATAGGAAGAGAGACCAGTGATGGTTTTCTAAGTCAGTCCCCCTACAAGGAATATGGAGAAACAATGAAAGAGTTTTATCCCGAAGAAGAATAATCATAAGCAGTGGCTTCGTCCTCACTCTTTCCTTGACTAATAGCGACCATGCCACTGTGACAGGATAAAAGCAAAACTAAAAGTATACAATTTATACCCTATGACATTAAACCAGATGGCAAGGTCCTATGTACTACAAAATAAGCACCTTAGTGACAGAAGAAGTCACAGGAATACAGAGTGACTTACAGTGGCCTAACAGTGTCTCCTAAACAGAACCGATATGTCTGTTATCTTATTGTTTTGGTTACCTCAGTTTTTCTCACTCTAATATTGATCTGTGAAAGCTTACTGAGTGTTTTCTGAAAGAAGATGGAACGTTAGCCCTACAAAACCTGCCTAATCTGAAAAAAATATTTATGACTGTCAGACTCTTGTTTACCTCTTCAGAAAAAAAAAGGAGTTGAAAGACAGGTGCTACTAGTGATCCATTTATATTTTTGTGTTGCTAGATTTTGGTTGCCTCTCTGATCCCTATTTAGCTTTCAATTACCTAGGTAACTAATTCCCTATATTGAATTCACTTGGAAACATCTGGAGCATTTCAGTTTTCTTAGCTGGATCATGTCAAATATGATGTCCTATTTTCTATCAAATGGATTGTAAGTCTCCTAAAAGCTTGATGTATCTGCCTAATTATCTTTTTGTTTCCAGTAATTAGTATAATAGCAACATGTCTAGCCAGTGTTTACACAGGAGAGTCATGGAGGCTTTAAAAAAATGTTCAAGCTGGACACTGGTAGCTCACGCCTATAATCTTAATTACTTAGGAGGTTGAGATCTGAGGATTGAAGTTGAAAGCTAGCCCAGGCTGCAAAGTCAACGAGACTCTTATCTCCAATAAACTACTCAGAAAAGGCCAAGAAATGGCACTGTGGCTCAAGTGGTAGAAAGCTAGCTTTGGGCACAAAGAAGCTCAGGCTCAATGCCCAGGCCCGAGTTTAAGCACTAGGGCTATCACAGACACACACACACACACACACACACACACACACACGTTCAGCTGAAGGAGCTATGAAAGTGTGTGCTCTGTAATTGTTAGGATTTTCTTTCTTAATGGTATTATTACCTCTTTTGTTTGACTGCTATTTAATTGTAATACTGCTTCAATTTCTTCTGATGAAAAGTTGAACAAACACTTTTATTTAGAAAAGCACTGACATTCACTTGAATCTGAAGTATTTGTGGAGATCATGCTGTTCTCAGCCAGTGCTCAGCCTTCTCAGTTGAAGGCATAGGCCTTATTTGTTGTATAATATTCACTTGGCCAGATAGGAATTGCTTGGGGTTGGTACCCAGACGATATTCTTCGGGAACTTAGTAACCTAAGAGTTAATAGAAATTGTGTTTACAACTATAACAAAGTACACATTTTTGCATTTTTTTTCAGAGATGACCTTGACAGGAAACTTCAGGCTATCACTGTTTCAAAACTACTGAAAAATTCTTCCCATCAGGTGGTATTTTTGGGCTATGTCACTTCAGCACCAGGTTCCAGAGATTATAGACAGCTCATAGAACATGGTAATGTGAAGGTAACATACTCTTGATAGGATTTCTGATTTATTAAATAAACTGCTACTTTTTCTTTTATGCACCCCCCCCATAACCTTACAGTATATAATCTGATTATTGATTGCCATAAAGGAAACCACCACAAAACGTGCTGATTGAAAACATCAGCAATCTGCTCTTTGGACAGGGCTCAGTGGGGTGCTGGCCTGGATGTTGTCATTGTGGTATTTTGGCATTCTCTCTTTATGGTGGCTGAGTTGAGAGAGAGAGAGAGAGAGAGAATGAGAGAGAGAGAGAGAGAGAGAGAGAGAGAGAGAGAGAGAGAGAGAGAGAGAGAGAGAGAGAGAGAGAGAGAGCGCGCGCGCGAGAGAGCATTCCAGAAACAAAGAATAATCTGCATTGCTCTGTCTGACTTCGTTTTCTAGGTCATTTAATATTGTTGTCCCTTTTATCACCCAGCATAATCACATTCAACTAAAAAAACCAAAGAAACCATAAACCTCAATCTGTTGATGTGAGGAGTCTCATCCATTCATCAACTATAAGGGTAGGAGAAGAAAAGTGAGTTATTGTTGTGGTCATGTTTGGGGAATACAGTCTATCTCACTGTAAAAGTTAGTTTAGGATACTAAAAGTAATATATGATATGAAATGATACACAATGGCTGTCTCTGCATGAGTCTTAGACTTTTAAAATCTAAAACAATGGAATTTATCACTGTATTGAGATATATGCACTGCTTGAAGAACTGACACAGTTGTTTCCTACTTTTTTATTCTTTTAAATTATATTTTATTTTTATTTTTTTGCCAGTCCCAGGACTTGAACTCAGAGCCTGAGCACTGTCCTTTGGCTTTCTCAAGGTTAGAGCTCTATCACTTGGGCCACAGCACTGTTTCTGGCTTTTTCTATGTATGTGGTACTGAGGAATTGAACCCAGGTCTTCCTGCATGCTAGGCAAGCACTCTACCGCTAGGCCAAACTCCAGCCTTTTTTTATTTTTAAGAAATAAAATCCTTAAGAAGGCTGGCAAAACACCAAACATACTAAATATAGTCATTTCTATGGAGAAATTGTAATATGTCTATGTAAATTTCTCATTCTTTTCATCTTGTTTTTAACTTCACAAGATAATAGTTGCAGAAGAAAAAAAATCTGTCTTTGGTTGATTTTACTACTTAAATTCTTGGAGTGTGACATTAAAAATGATAGGGTTTGAAACTGTAATAGACAGTGGCTTGAGTAAGAGAAAAGTGTGTTTTTCTCTCTGTGTGTAAAAGCCTTGATGATTACTCAGCACTCGTATGACATGCTAAAGTATCTGGATTTGGTGATTTTCTGCCATGGCCTCTTTCATCCAGGACTCCACTCTCATGATCTTCCACTTCCAGTGATCCAGTCGTGGAGAATGGCATTGATGCTCTAATTTGCAAGACAGAGGAAAAAGATCACAAAGTGGCAAAAAGCATATGCAAATTGTTTCTAGATAAAAATTCCAGAAAACTGACCCCCAATATAAATAGCTATATTTTATTGACTGGATTGTTGTCACCTAGCCACGATTCACTGTTCAGAGACTCAGGAGGTACAGTATTCAGTTTTGATGGCTGAAGAAGAGCAGATATTGGGGGGATGAGTTAGTATATGAATTCATAGAGAAGGTAAAAGTAGACTCATGATGGATTCCTAATTTTTTTTTTTTTTGCCAGTCCTGGGCTTGAGCTCAGGGCCTGAGCACTGTCCTTGGACTTTCTCAAGGCTAGAGCTCTACCACTTGAGCCTCAGCACCACTTCCGGCTTTTTTCTATGTATGTGGTACCGAGGAATCGAACCCGGGTCTTCATGCATGCTAGGCAAGCACTTTAACCACTAGGCCAAACTCCCGGCCCCTGGATTCCTAATTTTTGGCTCTAGTTAGTGGGTTTGTGATGGTGACATTATTATAGAGAATATATAAGAAGAACTTGCAAAGGTAATGAACTCAGCCTTGTGCTGCTCCTGAGGGCATATGTAGAACCTTAATGGGTGACTTTATGGATCTAGAAATTCAGGAGGGTGACCATAACTAGAAATATGCATCAAGGAGTTGCCAGCATATAGGCAAGTATTGAGAGCATGGACATAGATCATAACATTTATAGAGCTAGACAAGTACAAAAGGAAGACCATAGGGAGTCTCTTTTATTAGTCTGCCATATTGGATACTAGACTCTGAGTACTTCATAAAGAAAAGAGGTTTATGTAACCCACAATAAGGAGGCTAAAAGCCTAAGATCCGTGAGTCTTATTTGTTCTGTCTGTGGCAGGCCTCTCACAGAGATAACGTGGTAAAGAGCAGAAGAGGAAACAGCCAAGTACAAAATAGGCCAAGGGCATGGGGTAGCTTCCCTTTATATGAACGTGCTCGAGGAAGGGGTAATTCCCTCTGTGAGATCAGCAGGAATGCTTTCTGAAGGAGGGACTCCCTATTAATCACTTTCTATCAGGCCCCCATCGAGGACCAAGATAACATTGCATGACTCTTTGGGGGACTCACTTCAGTGACATGCAAACCATAGCACCCCAATAAAGCCATACTGACTGTTGTTATCATGGGAGATGGTAATGAGGGGAAAAAAGGTAGATCATCTCAAGAAAGAAATTTAGAGACGCTCAAGATAGTCAAGGAAAAATCTGTATGGAATCAAGGGTATATCATTTATCATTATGCAGCAAATAAACTCAAAACTCACTGGCTTAAAATAGTCTGTGGATTAGCTCAGTAGATTTTTTTTCCTTTTTTTTTTTTTTTGGTCAGTCCTGGGGCTTGAACTTTGGGCCGGAGCACTTTCCTTGGGCTTTCTCAAGACTAGCGTTCTACCATTTGAGCCACAGCACTACTTTCAGCTTTTTTTTTTTTTTTTTCTTAGTATGTGGTACTGAGGAGTCAAACCCGGGTCTTCGCGCATGCTAGGCAAGCACTCTACCTCTAGGCCAAACTCCTGGCCCAAGCTGGTGCTTTTCTGTTCTACCAGAGACCACTTGCATTGTGAGCTGGTGTGCTTATTATGGCTAGAGATTGGAGCGTGGTTTCCATTCCTACCCGTGGCACCTTGATGCTCGACTTTTGTCTCTACGTGGTTTCTAATCACTGCTAGCCTAGAGGGTGCCTCACTGACCAGCTGTGTGACTTGTGGCTAGTTCCTCAGTCTTTTCTGGGCCTCAATTTCCTCCTGTAAAGTGGAGATAGTAGTATGTATTAAGGTTGTTAAAGGATGATATTTCATCCTTCATAAGATAAAGTCTACAAAATCCTCTCAGTCTTACATATTGGATTATGTGTGTATGGTTCTATGTGCAGAATCAAGATAATGGTGTAAACTGTTGGATAAGATTCTTTTTGGCAAGTGTTAGGAAAAATTGCATCTCAAAAGGACAGTCTTATGTCTGTGTGGGATGTGTGCGGGTGTGTATGTGTGTGTGAGAGAGACATGTTTGTACATGGTGTTAGGGAAGAGGAATCTTGTTTGAATTTTGCCTAATCCTCTGTTGGTCTCCATTACCATGTTCAAAAGTGCTATTAAAGCTGTTGGTGGATTCTATTACTGCTATCTCTATTAGCCAGTTTATTAATAAAACAGAGGAATTTTAATCATATATATTTGGATGAGCAGATTTTTGTGTTTTAAGAAAGGAGTGTTTAAATTCTATAATCTTAAAATTTTTATAGTACGCTTTAAAAACCAAATAAAATAAAATAATAGTCATATACATATATACAGCTGAATGACCAAAAATTTTATCTTTCCAAAGGGATCCACATAGGGAAAGAAGAAATTAAACTATCTCGATTCACAGATGACATGATCCTCTACCTGAGTGATCCAATAAGCTCCACTCCCAAACTCTTAGAATTAATAATCCACTTTAGCAAAATGGCAGGATACAAAATTAACCTGCAAAAGTCAGTAGCCTTCTTGTACACCAACAATACACAAACAGAAGGCCAAATCAAGAAAATGACCCCATTTGCAATAGCCCCCAAAAGAATAAAATACTTAGGAATTAACTTAAGCAAAGATGTAAAGGAATTATTTAATGGAAACCATAAAAGCCTAATGAAAGAAATTAAAGAGGATACCAGGAAATGGAAAGACATCCCATGCTCATGGGTAGGGAGAACCATATAGTGAAAATGGCCATACTGCCAAAATTGTTAAACAAATTCAATGCAATCCCCATCAAAATCCCAAAGATATTCTTTACTGAAATAGAAAGTATAAGTCAGAGGTTCATATGGAACAAGAAAAGACCTAGAATAGCCAAAACAATTCTAGGCAAAAAAAAGCAATGCTGGTGGTATTACAATACCAGACTTCAAACTCTACTATAGAGCCATAATAACAAAAACCGCTTGGTATTGGCACAAAAATAGACCAAAAGATCAGTGGAACAGAATAGAAGATTCAGAAATAGAACCACATATCTATAGTCAACTTGTATTTGACAAAGAAGCCAAAGATATACAGTGGAACAAACACAGCGAATTATTGGTGCTAGCAAAACTGGGCAGCCATATGCAGAAAACTAAAAACTGACCCCAGCCTTTCGCCATGCACAAGCATTAACTCAAAGTGGATCAAAGACCTCAATGTCAGACCAGAGACTATGAAACTGCTACATGATAAAGTAGGAGAGACATTGGAACTTATAGGCACAGGCAAAAAGTTCCTGAACAGAATCCCAGGGTCACAACAAATTGGAGAAAGACTTGATAAATGGCACCACCTAAAAATAAAAAGTTTCTGCACAGATAAAAGCATAGCTGCTAAAGTAGAAAGGCAGCTAACCAACTGGGAAAAGATATTTACTAATAATACATCAGACAAATGCTTAATATCCAGTATCTACAGGGAACTCAAGAAACTAATCCCCCCCCCCAAACCCAACAAACCAATCACTAAATGGGCAAGGAAACTAAAGAAAGACTTATCAAAAGAAAAGGTTAAAATAGCAGAAAAATATATGAGAAAATGCTCATTGTCCATGGTCATAAAGGAAATGCAAATAAAAACAACCCTAAGATACCACCTTACCCCAATAAGAATGGCCAAGATTTTGAACTCAATGACAGATGCTGACGGAGTTGTGGAGAAAAAGGAACCGTACTGCACTGCTGGTGGGATTGTAAACTAGTTCAGCCACTCTGGAAAGCAGTGTGGAGGTATCCTAAAGAACTGAAAATTGACCTTCCCTATGATCCCGCCATACCACTTCTGGGCATCTACCCTGCACATCATAACCCAGGATATGATAAGGACACCTGCTCAGCTATGTTCATCTCTGCACTATTCACAATAGCCAGGCGATGAAAACAATCCAGATGCCCTACTGCAGATGAATGGATACAGAAAAGGTGGTATATGTATACACAATGGAATTCTACATAGCCAACAGATAAGATAATGGCATTCTCGGGGAAGTGGATCAATCTAGAGTGAATCATGTTGAGTGAGACAAGTCAAGACCAAAGGAACAAAAGGCGCATGTTATCCTTAATATGTGGCTATTAGATCCAAACAATACAAGAGCAATGACTAAATATTTGCACACCCAATGCTATGGACATGGTATTGGAAATATAAACACAACTACATAGACATAAAAATTTATGATTCTATAGATGTAATATTTTATTACATAGATTAATATGTATTTATGACATACAGACCCTCAGCCTAATTTTAATTATGTTCTAAAATCTAAGTGCCAGTGATTGTATATAGAGATTTCCTTCCTGAATACTTGTTTGTTAAATATGTCATTTGAAATATGATGTAAAATCAATGTTAATAAATTCTTTAATAAAGATAAAATAAAATTCCTAGGCATCTTTAAAAAAATTTATCTTTCCAAGGTAAGCCAGAACAATTTTTCTCTTATACATTTGCCTTTTTCATCATTAATCTGTTTTGGCTATCATTCACATTTTAAAATTCAATTTTTACAGCTTTTATGCTCCCATCATATATACAAAGAGGTACATGTGACATTCATAATAACAGATTAATTGGCATTCCTACATCTATCACTGAGCTGCACTCCCCCCACAAAAAACCCAACAAAAAGAATAAGTTATCGTATATTTTTTTAGTGACTTAAAAATGTGTTTAAGTTGTAATAATGAAACTCAAATCTCGTGAAAAGTCAGGTATATGTTTGCTTATAGAATATTTAGAAAGAAGACAGAGATTTTTCTCCGTTAGCATAAAAACCCTTGTTTATCCTTTCTATTCTTCTCAGATGAGAAATAACCCTGGTTTCAAGCTCTCAGCATCAAAAGGGCTTCTGATTACTCCCCAGATGTGTTTATTTCCATGATTGAATTGAACAAACTCAGCTTGAGCAGCGTCAGCTTCATGCTAAGTACCAAAGCACCAAAGTGAATTCTGAGTTTATGTACTCAGGAAGGGAAAGGGTGGACATAAAAACTGAAACCTGTGACTCCTGGTGTGGCTGGTGGGTGGATTGACTGGTAAGAAGTGCTCAGTTGTGCTTGGGAAAAGAAATTGGGAAAGCGGCAGGAGGATTCAGCCTAGAGTGTAAGAGCCCACTAAGCAGTCTAATTCCCTCTCCAGAGACCTTCTTCATCTCTGTGTTCCTGGTATCTAGTCCAGAGCTAGAGGGCCACAGAATGAATGAATAATTTGGAATTTAAAGGATCAGTAGGAGACAGAAGAGAAAATAGCATGCACACAGGTGTACTTATCTCTACAGCTCAAATCTTTTACAGATTATTATTCAGAACAAAGCACAGTTTTGTGTACTGAAAACACTCTCTGCTCTGCTCTGCTCTGCTCTGCAATAGGATATTGACAGCACGGATCAAGAGAGATGGTGTGAATACATTATGTATCGGGGGCTGATCAGGTAAGTGTGTAAGCTGTGGCTTAAGTGATAGAGCACCAGCCTTGAGCAAAAACCTAAGGAATGGCACTCAGACCCTAGGTTCGAGCCCCAGTATTGGCACACCCACAAAAATTCTTTGCTCCTTGTGGTTTCTACATCTTTCCAAAATAAGAACTATTTGGATAATGTCTATGAAGTGTTTTGAATTTCCTGGAGTGCTGAAAGCACTAAGTCAAAATAGAATATGGAATTTTTTCCTGACACATAAAATCTTTGATTTTTTTGGCCTTGTAAGTGTAGCTGAAAATAATGTGGGTGATATTTGGGTTTTTAAAGGTAAGAAAGAATTTAGGTAAACAGGTTCCTGAAGAAATCCTGGCATTAATGTAAAACCAATTTACATTGGCAGAATATTCATTAGTACATAAATTCATTAGTATATTAGTATAAAAGTAAGGTTGCGGGACCGGGAGTTTGGCCTAGTGGTAGAGTGCTTGCCTAGCATGTACAAAGACCCGGTTCGATTCCTCGGTACCACATACATAGAAAAAAAAAAAGCCAGAAATGGTGCTGAGGCTCAAGTGGTAGAGCTCTAACCTTGAGAAAATCCAAGGACAGTGCTCAGGCCCTGAGCTCAAACCCACGACTGGCAAAAAAAAAAAAAAAAAGTAAGGTTTCTAAGTATATTTAGTTAAACAATGTGCCTACTTCTTATTCATTTACTGTATTATAAAAGCAATATTTTTTAGCACTTAGGATAATGAAACAAGTTAATTATGGTCATGATACAGAGTCAATGAGACATAGGAAATTGGCAAACTAGTGTGTCATCAGAGGAACGCTGGGAATAGACCTCAGGTCCTTCCTGTACTCACTAGATTTTTTTTACATGATAATAAAACCTTTATAAACCATTTCTACTTTTGCTACAGGTTGGGGTATGCGAGAATTTCTCATGCTGAACTGAGTGATTCTGAAATTCAAATGGCCAAATTTAGGATTCCTGATGACCCCATTAATTACAGAGACAACCAGAAAGTGGTCATAGACCACAGAGAAGTTCCTGAAAAAACTCATTTTAATCCCAGGTACATGTGTTCCTTTATGTCATATAAACTGCCATGTCCTTTAGAGAAACCTAAGTATTACTTCAAAAATGAGTTAAGCATTATCATATGTTCTAGAGATTTGTCCCCAGTAAGGGAATCAATGGCAAAGATTTTCAAGTTCTGCTTGGGTTAAAGTTATGGTCCCTGCTTTCTGGAATGGACACACACGTAGGTAAAAAGGTGATGATATCATCGTCGTCGTCATCATCATTATCATCACCACCACCATCACTAAACAGCACCATCACCACCACCACAACAATGATGATAGTGAATAGTTAAATGCCCTCTGTCCCATATCCTCTTCCAGGTTCTTTGTATGCTATCTTAATCCCCCTCATTGGATGGCTAATCCTATGATACATATTTTGTTAATCAAAAAGGAGGCTCCTGTTGAGAGGTATGAGGTTCAGCAGAATTTTGTGGCAGAACGGTCTCATCTTTTGCAGGAAGCCTGGCAGCATGACGCGGTTACTGTGGAGTCTCAGCTCTGGCTTCAAATTAGATCCACTTGAACAGCTTTTTGAAAATACCATTGCTTGTCAGGTGCTGGTGGTTCATGTCTACCATAATCCTAACAAATCAGGCAGCTGATATCTGAGGACCAAGATTCAAAGTCAGCTTGGGTAGAAAAGTCTGCCTATCACCAATAAACTACAAAAAATGTTGGAAGTAGAGCTGTCCCTCAAGTGGTAGTGTTCTAGCCTTGAGCAAAAGAGGCTTAGGGACAGTTCCCAGATCCTGAGTTCAAGCCCCAGGAGCAGTGCACACACACACACACACACACACACACACACACACACACACACACACACCATGGATTGACTTGCATCCCAAACTGATTCATCAAGACCTCCTTTGGTGGAACTTAGGTTTGAGGGTTTAAAAAATCTTTTCTGTGTCATTTCATGTACAGTTAAAATTGAGACTATGCAGTGCAGATATTCTGCTGTGTAAAATAGGTTTTAACTGTTCAGTTTATAATAGAGGTTATTTATGTGCAGCAAAGCATGATTTGGGCTCATTTCTCTACTATGATTGAATGATTAGAAGAAACTTCTACATAAAACTCAACATAGAGTTGGGTGCTAGTGGCTCTTGCTTGTGATCCTAGCTACTCGAGAAGATACAATTACTACTTGAATTCTTTAGCTTTTGTGAGGGTATTTTTTGGGCATAATAATTGCCCAAATTGTTGTTTCAGTGATGGGACAAATGCAAGAAAGTCTTGTCCCCCATCTTCAAAATTTAGTTTGCTTTTACATATGTATGGATCATTTATTTCTTTGTGATTTTACATCTTTGTGATTGATTACATTAATATTGGTTTTATGATAGCTAAAGAAAACTACAATCAATTATGGCTGACATTTTATATAGGGCAATATTTTTCTGAAAAAGTTTTCCATGTCAATTGTTTCTTTTTTAGATTTGGATCCTATAAAGAAGGACACAACTATGACAACAATCATCATTTCCACATGAATACCCCCAAATATTTTTTATGAACTATTTAAAACAAGAAGTCATGGACTATGAAAACAGAAGAAAAAGTTCTCTAAGATCAAAAGAAGAGCTTGATGAAAGCAGGAAGACACAAACAACCACCATTTTAAAGAAGGATAATATTATGCTTTATAAAATATATTGCCCAACAAAAACATTTTCCAACTCTTCCATTTCTTAATGTTTTTGACCAAAAAAATAGAATGTGCAGTAATGTAAAAATGTTTATTATTAGATAAAAGAATTTTAAGATGACTTATCTTTTAAATTCTTTAAAATAGGAAATGGACCTATTGAGCAGCTAAAAGACTACTTCAAAAAGTAAAACAGCCTTATTCCTTCTTGGGGGTAAAGCAGGTCAAAAATACTTAGTCTAATTGTCAAAAGAACAACAGTCTGTGTAGCTGTTGTGAGGTAAAGCATTAGTAGCTGAGCTACCCCCATCTTTTCATGAGCTGTAGTACATTCATCTATCTTTTCTCCCACGCTTTTGATCACTCCAGGGTTGTGCCTGACACCTATGTAGATTCCACCAATCACTCGTCAGTGTTACAAGCTGCTTTTAGTGTGTGCGACTGCTGAAGATGACCTTGAGTTCTGGATAACTAAGGGGGAAAAGGTACTATTTATTTCAGACTGATGAGTTGAGAACTTAGGAAATAAGAGACCGTGCTAAGAACTAAATATGGGCCAATCGTTTTGTTGGCCACTACTAATCAGTTCTTTGGCATCTTGTTTATGAAATTGAGGCATTGTCCAACAAAACCTGGAGCATGTTAAACAGCAGTCTTTCTGCACATTACAAATGAGCTTTTTGAAAAGCACTTCCCAAGTACAGGACATTTGCTTTATTGCTTAGATTTTGTCACAGGAAATCCTTGGGTTATCTCTGGCAGAAGACACTGTGTCTTTACTAAGAAGCTATATTTCCATTTTCCTTTATCTCAAAATATTAAAAGGATATTCCCTTTTCTTCTCCTGAAGCAATGGTGAATAGTAATCTTGTCCTTTTATTTCTTGTCATCGGGGATACAATTGCTAGAATACTCTTGAGATTTAAATTTATGCTCAAAGTCTTTGCACACAACCTTTCCCTCCTCTTTTAAAGAACCGGGCATTGTTTTATTGCCTACATAGAAATGTGTCTCATTTTTCCCCCACACAAAATGCCCAAAGCATTTAAGAATACCTTGGCAATCTACATCATAGGTAAGCAGAGGAAAATGCCCCTCCAGCTGCTTCTGCATGTAGCCATGCTGAACAACACATCTCTTATGCAGACCCAGGACTTCAAAGTTACAACAAAATTAAAGTTCAATCAAAGCATCATTCACTTGGAACACGTTGGCTTTGTGGTTATCAAGCAGTCCCCTACTTGCAGCAGCTTGAATTTCCATAAAAGGAACAACAGGAGTGCCCGACTGCATTACTTGGCAGTGATGGTAGCCAAGGGAAGAAATGAGTATAAAGGAAAGACCACAGGAGCAGAGTCCGCTGCAAATGAAAGGTAGAGTGTCTGAGCACTGTGGGAGGAGGTCAGAGGGAAGGTGACATGGGTGGCAGTTGTATGGCCTTTTATTTCCCTTATTGTCAGTGTCCTGAGGTATGGAAAATTTCTGTGGCTTGCCATTCACTCGCTTTACTAGTCAGGACAGCCGGTGTGCCTCGGGGAGGTGCAATGTTTTCTAATAGGGAACGAGGAAGGCGGGGTGGGGGTGGTGTTTCTGCTAGGTTTGCATAAAGACAATTTTCTGTGGTATAGGAAAACTTACTTATTGGAATTACTACTCTATCCTGTTGTATCTTAGTATTTTCAACTTTGGATTGTGTTTATAGCAGTGCGATTCAAAGGGTATCCATCTGTATATTGTATATAGAGATATACATATAAGACATGCTATAATTATAGCAAATATTAATTATAATATTATACTTAATCGTAAATTAAAAATACACTTATGAGATACACTCAGAAGTGTTCACTTATGGGTGGCCCAAACAAATATCGGAATGAAATCGTAAATTCTCTCCCCTTATTTTGTCATTTTGCTAAATGATCCTGGGTTGGCAGAGGTCATTTGGCGTCTTCAGTTTACTTCACTAATCTGGAGTGTGAGGGGACTGTGAAATGTCACCATCTCACGAGCTGTTGTGAGAGTTAAGTGAGCCTCAAAGCAGAAACTAGCTCGGGAGCCTGTAACACCAGCAGTCTAAGTTCTTTGGCCTGTGGGGTAGCTCCATTAGTTGCAAAACACATCGGTATGTTAGATGTATGGAAGCCAAACATAAAGTCTCTTATTACCACACTTCGATATATTACACATTGAGAAGCCTTGATGGTAAGAACAAATGGAGAGAGCAGTGCACAAAGCTGTTCCACATATATCCTTTCCAAAAGGTGCTTAGAACTTTCCACTAAAATTCCAAGCTGCAAGAAATGGAAGTGCTGGGTTCTGGTGGCTCAACATCTGCAATCCTAGCTACTGAAGGGGCTAAGATCTGAGGATCATGGTTCAAGATAGTGCAGGCAGGAAAGCTCATGAGACTCTTAGCTCTAGACTTGAGGGAAATAGCTGAGGAACAATGTCCAGACTTTAAGCCCCACCATTGAAAACAACAAAGACAAGTAAAGAAAGACTGGCAATTCAAGATACTGTAGATGGAAACAGTTGGAGATCACACAGTTGCTAAGCATGCTAGAAAAGTCATATTGATGTTTATTCCAGGAGAATAAGCATGAGAGTCCTAAGTTAGGCTGTACAAGCTTCAGCCTAGCACCTGGACACTGTTGAGTGTATTCATGGTTATTGCTAACAAGTGTTGGCCAAAGCTTTTTGCTAAGACTCTTTAGAAAGTGCTCTAACCTTTTGTTTCTAAGAACCATCTGGGGAGCCTGGACAACTGGTACAATTCTGAGCTTTACCTCTAGAGGTATGGAGTGAGGCAAGAAATGTGTATTGTTTTTTTCATATATTTTTTATTGTAATTAATAGAAGGGTTACATTATATTCACCAGATAGAAGGTGCATTACTTCACAAACATTGATACCCTTTCTCATATCTTGGTCCCCATTTCCCTCCCCCAACCCCTGCCCCTCATCTTGTTTTTCCCTCTTCCCTATCTGATTTCAAATAAGCAAATACGCATATATACAATATATAAGATAACAAGGTCAAATACTGTAACAATATGAGATAGCCAAGGGGTAGCAAAAGAGATGAGAGATAACATAGTACATTAAGGACAACAATCATTCATTATATGGCTCCTGTTTCTATATCCTGGAGGGCCTTTCAAGGAAATGTGTATTGTTAAGAAGCTTCCTAGGTGATATTATTGCAAGGGTTTACACAAAAGAATTTATGGTTCTGAATCGCAGTTGTTTTTTGAAGCTGTTAAGCATTTTAGAGCTCATTTGGTGTAAGAGTTCTTAACCTCTTCACAAGAGCCAAAATGATTGCCACAAGGATAAAGGACCTTTTCATTAATTTATTCGGATTTGCCCAAATCACAAAGTTAGAGAGAATGAAAAATGCCACAGTTTGAATAGTAGTAAGTCATTGCAGACTGCACCCTAGATATTTCAGTATTTTACTTGATTCTCTCGTGTTGAGTTTAATACTACCTTTTAAGAAAACTCTTCAGAATGCTAGGGGGAATGAATAAGCAATAACACAGGGGTGACCCTGAACTCACGTTTCTGAAATTGTTAATAATTTTGAACACGTTGTTAGTGATAGATTTCCTTTTGATTTGAAAAACGTAATTGAGACACCTTGTATTGGAGCTAGTTGTCCCCTGAAATCGCAGTTCTTTTTTTTTTTTTCTGGGCGAGAACCTTCAAACTTTAGCTAGGCACACAGACACCCAGGGAAAATATCATTTCTTACATCTCTTGCATCTAGACATGACCATGGGACTAACTTCCTACCAGTAGGATAAAAGAAGGAACAAGAGTGTGGGTTCCAGACAATTCCCTTTCAGGTAAGGTCATTCATCATGCTTTTATTATTTAGTTTCAATAGTCCCTAGAGTAGCTTTGTTCCCATCAGTTGAAGCTCTCCCCAAGTTCAGGGATTTACTTCACTCAGGAGGTGAGGATATTATTTAAGCTAAAGACTTCTTGTTTTAGGGGAGTGGAATGGGACAAGAGGCACCATCACCAAGAGGACAAAGATTTTTTTTTTTGGGTCAGTTGTGAGACTTGAACTCTGGGCCTGCACACTGTCCCTGAGCTCTGAGCTCTCCAGCTCAAGGCTGCCGCCCTACTCCCTGAGCCAGAGCTGGTTTTCTGGTGGTTCATTGGAGATAAAGAATCTCACAGACTGTAGTGCTTGGGCTGGCTTTGAACCATGATCCTCAGATCTCAGCCTCCTGAGAAGCTAGGATTACAGGTGTGAGCCACTGTTCCTGGCTTGGACAAAGATCCTTGGAGGTTAATTCTTGGTGAGCAGGCTGTAAGGAGATAGAACAAAAGATCTTGACAGACAAATGACAAGGCTAGTGTGAGCAGGGAATTATACCAGACAGGTTTCAGGTAGAGTAAAAAAGGTGGAGAGAAGAAGATTTCCTCACTGAGTTGTGAGTTGCAGTGCTAGGAAATTTAGGGCGTCACATTGAGGAGGGGCTCGGTAATGGCTTAAGGAAGGTATGACCAGAAATGTACTTTGAGGCTGACTCAGAGAGCAGTCAGGAGGGTTTTATTACTGGCTTAGTCACTTGGGCTAATATATCAAAACCATAGACTGTTGGGCTTAAGCAACAGATATTTATTTCATTTACTATTTAGTTCCTGGGGAGGGTCTTCCTCTGGCTAGTAGATGGCTGCTTTCTCATTATGACCTCATGTGATAGAGAGATGTCGCCTTTCTTCCTCTTCCTCAAGGACATTAATGCCATCACGAAGGCCTTGTCTTTATCACCTCATCTAATTACTTCCCATAGGCCCTATCACAGAGGGTTATATTTTGTCACAGTTTAAGACTACAATAACTACCACAGACTGGGTGGCTTAGAAGTAGCACTATATTTCATTGTCTGGAGGCCAGGAGTTCAAGATCCAGGTCCCAGTGGACTCATCATCTGTATGGACCAGCTTCCTGGTTCATATGTGTTGCCCTTTCTCTGTGTCCTCCTAGGGTTGGAAACACATCAGGGGAGCTTTCAGGAGTGAGTCCCTTTTCTAAGGGAACTAATCTCATTCCTTGAGAAGGGTGATTCCGTCTCCCACCAAAGACCTCACCTCTTAGTATCATTAAATAGAGGTGAAATTTCACCTTGCCTACTTGAGGGAAAGGGTGGCTAGAAATATTCAGTGCATATTCTCTCCATACCAGGGCCTGAATTAGGGAGATTTGAGAAAGTATGAAATCCATAAAATAAGAGAAAACTAAAAAAAAGGATTATACTGCACAGGTAAAGATTTTATTAGTGAGCTGGAAGGTCAAAGAAGTTTCTCTAGAATGGAAAAAGTTAAACAGAGTTAATCAGGGAGGGAAAATTAAGACCCATGGTAGATAAGAAGTCTATGCATTTGTGCAGGACCAAATAAGAGAATGGAAGGAGAGATGACAGAGGGATATTTTCAGGGCTGATGGAAGACAAGAATTCTGAATAGGATGAAGGAAACTAAAGCTACATTAAGCGATACCCCAGGAGACATTTCAGAGGTCACAGTCCTTTTGCTACAGGATTTGGAGAGATTTCACATTGCTTAAGATGATGGGGTTGGGAGTTATTGTTTTAGTACCTCAATTTCTGCAATAACTGCTCCGAAACTCTGCTGACTACATGTGGAACAAGTAGCCAAGAAATATGTCTTGGTGGATATGCCTCAAGGGAAAAATGCTCCCCAAAATAATATGTTTAGATTCAAGACATGACATCACATATAACAGGATGCAACAGAATAGAGTGAGATAAACAATAATAACAATAATTCATGGGCTGGTTAACTATATCATATCTATGCTTGCTAGTGAAGCCTCATAGAAAATGAACCAGAGAATCTTATTGCTATGCCAGCTGAGTTTATTGAAATCTGCAGAGCAAGGAGAATGACCTTGGACACACCTCAGTAGAGTCCCAAGGAGGAAACGGGAGAAAGTGAGGGAAGGATACTTACAGGGAAGAGGAGTATGTATTCTTGATGCCTGGATACCGAATCTGGTAATTAATAACAGCAGTGTGGGACATCAAGTAACCTAACATAGTAATCCTAGCTACTTAAGACGCTGTGGGCTAAGGAATATGGTTCAAAGCCAGGCAGGGCAAGAAAAGTTTCATAAAACTTTTTTTAAAACTTTATTGTTAGGGTGACCTACAGGGGGATTACAGTCGCATCTGTAAGATAGTGAGCACATTTCTTCTCGAACATGAAACTCTTATCTCCAATTAACTACCAACAGGCCAAAGAAGAGTCTCTGTAGCTCAAGTGGTACAACATTAGCCTTAAGTGAAAAAGCTAAAGGATAATATCCAGGCTATGAGTTCAAGTCCCAGTATAACCAACTCCCTCCCCCAATCCAGCCCCCCCCCCCCCCCCACATACAGAAGTATAGTATCTGAAAACCTTCAGCACGTCCTTCGGACATTCCTCCTGGAAGTTAAATGAAATGACCAGTGTCCCTGCTTTTGTTCATGTGGTTCATTGAAATGGTGATGGGAACTTTAGTCTCATGACCATTTGTTAGGACCAAGGAAGAAGTACTGGCTGACTGCATTATTTAACGTTTCTGTTGTGTTAACATTCAAGTCTCAACTGCAATTGGCAAGCACAAAATGGAATGGAACAAAGCAGCCAACATAAGAAGTGTCAATTTTGTCATTTGGACAGATTCCATTCCTTTGTTCCATTCCTTTGGCTCTATGCTCGCCTGGATGGACTGCATTTATAAGCAGTTGTACCAGCCTTGTCTGTCTTGATTTCTTTGGCTTCAGCCATATTGGCCTCCTTTCTGTTAAACTATACTCTCCTACCACAGGGCATTTGTGATTGCTATTCCCTTTGCCCTTCTGCCTAGAGCAATTGCTCCACTGATAGTCATATGACTCATGGCTTAAACGCCTCTGATGCTCTAGTTACATGGGAGACTTAAAGCCTTCCCAAACACAGCTTAAATTATAGCATTACCTCTCCCTGAAAAAAACACAAATCAAGTTTTTATTAGCCAGGTTAATATAGAAAGTATGCTATATGTGCCTACATATTTCCATTTGTTTCCTGTAGCTCCCAGAACAGGATAAGTTCCATGAAAAAAATAAGGCTTTTAAATAACTTTGTTGAAATACAATCCACATGCCATTTGGTTTTTGTCTTAATGTATGACTCAACGCTTGTGTTTGTAAATGTTTCCTTTTTTTCCTAACCCTAACCCTAATGGGAATACAAATGATTAACCAGTCATAATTATAACTGAATCATTAAATTAACATGAGTGTTCTATTTTACGCAAATTCTAACTTTGATTGCACTTGTAATTCTTAAATTGACTTTCAGCTTCACTCTAAACTTTCTATACCATTTTCCTAACTGTAACCCGAACTCCATACTGAACTTTAACCTGTAGCTCTAATCCTAATTATACCCCATACCTAATACTAATGGTAACAAAAATACTCTAGTTTTCATTTATCCTAACTTCAATTCCACTTTGTAAAATAAATTTCAGTATTGCCTTTTACCTTAGCCTTTCTCCTAGCCCCAACTGGAAAATTAACCCTTACCCTGATCCAATAATAACCCAATCCTAAACACATCACAAATACACGAGGTTTCATTCATTCTAATTTGGACTGGAATAATACTTATTCTTTTTTTTTTTTTTTTTTTTGCCAGTCCTGGGCTTGAGCTCAGGGCCTGAGCACTGTCCTTGGACTTTGTCAAGGCTAGAGCTCTACCACTTGAGCCTCAGCACCACTTCCAGCTTTTTTTCTATGTATGTGGTACCAAGGAATCGAACCTGGGTCTTCATGCATGCTAGGCAAGCACTCTACCACTAGGCCAAACTCCCGGCCCTGGAATAATACTTCTTAAAATTCATTACAGTTGGCCAGGAGTTTGGCCTAGTGGTAGAGTGCTTGCCTTGCATGCACGAAAACCCAGGTTCGATTCCTCTGTACCACATACATAGAAAAAATCCAAAAGTGGTGCTGACGCTCAAGTGGTAGAGCTCTAGCTTTGAGAAAGTCCAAGGACAGTGCTCAGGCCCTGAGCCCAAGTCCAGGACTGGCAAAAAAATTCATTGCAGTTATATCCCAAATCTTACCCTTTGCCTAACCCTAGCCATAACCATAACTGGATAACTGATGCTAAACCTAACCTTAATTATACCTGAAAAAACAAAACTTAACAGAAATACACTATTTCGTACTCACTGTAACTTACTTCATGTGTAATTCTAACATTAAGCTTCATGTTAAGGCTAAACATTAACTTTTCCTAACTCTAACCCTAAAGTGGGCCAGAACCTTAATTCTAACCTTAATCTTTGTTATATTCCAATCCTCATAGTAACAAATTCAATCTAGATTTGATTCAGCATAACTAATCCACTGTAAAATTAGTTTCAGCTGTAGTCTAAACTCCATTTCCTGACTTGAACCCTAAGGGAAACCCTAAATGTCATCCAAACCTAATTAGCTGTGGATCCTAATGGTGTGAAAAAATACTCTGGTTTACATTGACCCTAACTTTTACTGGACTCTTACATACCAAAAAAAGAAAAAGTCTCAATTTGACTTTAAAGCTAAGCCATTTCTGAATCCTAACCCTAAATGGAACTCTAATCCAAACTCTAACTCCAACCATAGGTAACCTGAACTGTAATTGGAAGAAATATATTTTATGTTCCTTTAATTGTTCCATTTATTGTAATTGTAATACTTAATATATAAAGAAGTTTTACCTTAAACCATAGACTTTTCTCTTAACTCTAACTTGAAAATGAACTCTTAACCTAAAGCTATTGGTACCCTAATTTCAAGCATGCCAGTTTTCATATGTTCTGACTTTGATTGGACTCATACTTGCAGTTACACCCTAAAAGTTTCCATTTTCCTAATCCTAATCCTAAATGGAAGACTAAGAGAAATTCTAGCCCTAATTCTACCATTTTCTTAGAATGAACAAGGAATGCTCTAGTCTATCAAAATTTTAACTTTCACACTGCTTGTAATTCTAAAATTTACATTCAACCACTGTCCACTTTTTCCCTTTCCCAAACCCTCATCTAGGCCATAAACCTAAGCCTAATCCTAACCCAAACCTTAATCCTAACTGCTCCTCATATCTAATAGTAACAAAACATACTTTAATTTACATTTATTCTGACTTTAATTCCACTTATCTTTCATAAAATAAGTAGCTGTTTTTCCCTAAATCTTACCTATCCCAAACATAGTCCCAACTAGAAAATTTACCCTTTCTCTAGCAATACTGATAATCTTCTTAAACTAACACAATTTCACTTATCCTGATTTTGGTTTAACTTATACTTCTTAAAATATGTTGCAGTTTTATGCTAAATCTTATCCTTAACCATTATCCTTACCCTTATTGGACCACTAATGCTATCTCTTAACCTCAAGTATACTTGAATCCTAAAATTAACAAACATGTTCTATTCTGCATTCATTCTAATTTTTATTCCATTTGTAATTCTAATATTAGGTTTCTTTATAACATTAACCCTTAACTTTTCCTAAACCTAAACCTAGTCCAGGACAAAACCCTAATTCTAACCCTAATCTGTATTATACTCCAATACTAATAGTAAGAAAAATACACACTAACTTTAATTCCACTGGTCCATCCCCAAACAAATTGCTGTTTTGCTGTTTCCTGACCTTAACCTTACCTTAAGACAAACCCTAAACCTACAGCTGACTCTTTTGAACCTTGAATCCTAGTAGTGAGAAAAAAATAGCTTATGTGGATTGTAACTTTTACTGGACTCAGTTCAGTTTGACCGGAAAGCTAACCCATTTTTGAACTGTAACTCTAATTGCAACCCTAAACAGAACTCTAATCCTAACCATAATGATCATGAATCATAATTGCACAAAAATACTCTATTTTCTTTCACTTATATTTATTGTATTTACAATTCTTGTTATATAATATAGTTTTACCCTAAATTTTACCTTTTCCTAACTCAACCCTAACCCAAACTGGAAAAGTTACCTTTATCTTAACCCTTATGATAAGCCAGTTCTAAAATCAAGATAAACATGTGACTTTCATCCATCCTAACTCCTTGACTCATACTTCTTAAAATAAGTTACAGTTATACCCTAAATGTTTCCTTTTTCCTAACTCAAGTGGAATACTAATGGTAACCCCAGCCCTAATTATAACTGCTTCCTAAAATTAATTAATTAATTAATTAATTAATGCTCTATTCTCTTAAAGTTTTTTGGTTTTTTTACTCCCCTTGTAACTCAAAAATTTACTTTCATTTTCACCCTAAACTTTACCCTTTCCCTTATTCAAAACCTAATCCCATCATTCCCTAGGGGAAGGTGGGAGACAAAGCAGGCCTCAGTAAGGTCTCATCAGAGACCAGAAAGACATCAAGGCAAGGCCACTGCTTGGGCTGTTCTATGTGTCTGGACATTTAGTTTATCTGCTGCTCATTACTTGTGTGAGTTCAGTCATCCCCTCAGAGTCTCCTCTCTCACCACCTTGACTATTATAGACTTCAGGGTCAATAAAGACAAGTGACCAATTTATGAGAATAGTTGCAATGGGTGAAGACCAGAGCATCCCTTCCTCTGAGAAAATGTATCTTCACAACATGGCTTAGTAAACACAGTCTAAACTCCCTTTTACCTTGTGTTTCTTTGTGTAGTACATAAACTATATAACTAAACACAGAAGCTAAACCAGAGCCTTTAAAATGTGCTCTTGGAAAAGCCACATACCATTTCTTCGCATTACGTTGCTTATATGATGCAAGGGACATTTCCTTGCAAGTGCATAGCCTGAGGCAGACAGTAACAGGCTGTATTGGCTCAATATGGTTTGCCAAATGCTGAATGGCAGTGTGTGGCACATCAAAGGCCTTTGATAAATAATGGTTGTTTCAAGATTGAATAAATAAGCAAATAAGTGTTCCTGTTATCTGCTTCTCCAGGACTGGCCTTAAGGTTGGACCCATGGTTTCTGACACCTATGAGCCCACAGGCAAGAAAGCCTCTTTCCCTTAATTCTAAGTTTGGGGGAAGGTGCCAATGGGCTCAAATAGGTTTATGGGGGGCTTCCAGAGGGAATGGAGGACAGAGAAGGGGATCCCAATTGGGATCCTTACAATTTTGTGTGGTAAAAAATAGGATGAGCAATTCTATCCAAGAGAAGAGTCAGTCCTTTCCAGCAAAAGATGAAAAGTGACACAGAAACAGCTCCTGATAGCGCCCCCCCACCCTGCAACACCTATGGATCTTTGTTTCCTCATCTATGAAGTGAGAGAATGTGCTGATCTCACTTCTGAGGTTTCTGAGCCCCAATATTCCGTTCCCTTTTGTCCTGGGGTTCTGGTTCTGCTGTCACATTCTGTTCCAGTGCAGAAGGCGACGCGTGGAGAAAGACATGACTGTGGACAGTCTCAGTCAAGAAAGAGTTGATGGAGGTGAGCTGGAGGGGGCAGGGATGGATTCTGGGGTGGTTTCATGCCATTGTTCTCCTTCTCTTTCTCTCTTTCCAATCTTTTGTAAGGAGAAATAACTCATCTTTATTTTCCTCTGATTTAGCTTATCCAAGAACAGCAAGGCAGTCATCCACAAGTCTCTGAGGGCATGAGGCATTGGACAGGTAGGTCTCGATAAAACAGGTCCTGCTTACTGTGGGGTCTGTCTGACATTAAAAGCAAGGGAGGGAAATGGAGACAGGAAGACACTGAGGTCTTATAATCTTCTTTAGGGGCATTTCCTCAATGACCTCAGGATTTTATCTCCAGGTTTTACCTCAGAAAGTTTCGACTACCTTTCAGTAACAACCCTTGGATACCAAACCTTTAACACATGGGCTAGGGGTGGGGTGGGGGCCTTCATTCCAGATCTAAATAACAGAGAGGCTCAGGAAAGCAGGTAAGGAACTGTTTTTGTTTTAAGATGTTAAAAAAAAAAAAGCATGAGACTCTTCCCCAAGCACTCTTCCTCAAATCGTTCTCAAGATCATGGAAATACAAGACTTTTGGCCACCTGCTGATTCCCCCTTCCACCTCTGCAGGCTATTCCTCTGTGGTCTTCTTTAAGAATGTAGTTCGTTTATTTCCATTTTCTGCAGCCTATGAACAGAGTTAGGACCAAACAGTACAGTTTGCCTTCTCTCACTGAGAACAGGCCCACATGGGAGCAGTCTTTTGGGGACAGTCAGGGATAGACCCAACCTGTGAAGCCAGGACACCAGGAACCCACAGCAGGGGCCCTGAGTGACTGGAGCAAGGAGCTGGGACAGGGGGAAGGAAGGCTTTTGAAGGGCATGTGGAAGATGTGAGCAAGGAGGGCAGTTCTGAGATGGGTCAGGGGCTTCTTGTAAACCCACCTTGCCTGTGACCACACTGCTCAGCATGTGAGCCTGCTATGGATCCTCTAGTGTGTTAATGAGGAAGAGTGATTAAAGGCCCAAGCTCTGTAACTGGACAAACTGTGATTCATGTTGACTGTGGTGATGGACAGAGAAAATAGATTTTTCCCTGGCCCCAAGGACTGTGCAAAGCGGCACTGCCTACTAGGCTAGAAAAATAGGCACAATTCCATATGAAAGGACTTGAAATTTATGTTGGGGAAGAGGCCTGGGGAGGCAGGCAAGCCTCTGTTAAATGCCATACAAGAAGCAATGTGACACAATGATTACAAACACAAATTTTAGGCAAGCCTTAGTGCTAGGAAAACTTGCTGTGTGACTTAAGGCAAATTATGCATTTGTGCTTAAGTCTCCACACCTGGGAAATTACTTTTAATTTTTGTGCTGAACCTGGGACTTAGGTGCTGTTCCTTAGCTTTTAGACTTCAAGGTTGGCACTCTACCAATTGAGCCACAACTCAGGCTTTTTGGTAGTTTATTGGAGATAAGAGTCTCACAGACTTTCCTGCCTGGACTGGCTTCAAACCAGGATCCTCAGATCTCAGCCTTCTAAGTCGTTAGGGTAATAGGCACGACCCATTGGTGCTAGGCTGTAAATGAGTTTTGCAGAAGCATCTATTTGGGAAGATTAGAAGGGCTGAATGATTTAGCTTGTGTTTTCAGCTGGTACAGACTGAGTGGAACTTCCATGCGTGTCAATGTTTCTAGTCCCCAGAAGCTGTGGGCTTGAAATGTTGCTAAAGTCATGAAGATTTTGAACAGACTGAAGTAAGTTGGTCGTGATAGGTTTTTAAAGCAAACAACAATAGCAAACAAACAAGATTTTGAGTTGGAGGAATAAAGAGTAAAGCACAAACAGTTTTGTGCTCAAGGCTACGCTTTCAGTATAACTTACCGGCCTGGGGTAGAGGCAGCACAATGGGATAGGCTTAAGGCATGAGGGAACTGCCTTTTTTGGAGTTCAGGTGCTCTGAGCAAGAGGGGACAGAACCATTAGATGAAAGAGAAGGCAGAGGAAGATTGTGGTGAGGGAACATACAGCCAGTGGGCAGAAAAGCAGGTTTGATGAGAGGACCCACTTTGGAACTCAAACATCTGGAGAGAGATGAAATTGTTCTTAGCATCTCTGCCAAGATGCTTCATGTCTCATACCTTTACAGTGCTCTGCAGATTCAAGTTGGCCTTCCCTACTCTATCTCTGCCCAGAGATAGAAACCAGCTCTCCTGCCAAATTCTCAGATATCAGCCAACATAGAAACGAGTCTCACGCCTACAAAATTGATAGCCAAGATTTTAAATGGAAATGCTTGTACTCGAATGTCCCGTCTAGGAATTCTTAATGGATGAGAAGTAAGATGAGCAGGAGCCGCTCACCCATTCACCCTTCATTAAGAATAACTGAACTATCAGCTTCCATGATTCTTTTTTTGTTATTGTTACTGTTGTTTTGTGCCATACTAGGGCTTGAACTAACTGCCTGGGAACTATCCATTAGCTTTTTCACTCAAGGCTGGCTCTCTACCACTTGAGCTACAGCTCTTTGGTGGTTAAGTGGAGATAAAGGGATTCATGGGCTTTCTTGTTGGGTATAGCTTTGAGCTGTGAACCTTAGATCTCGGTCTCCTGACTAGTATTGCAGGCATGAGCTACTAGTGTGCCTGGTTTTGTTTTCTTTTCCTTCCTTCCCTTCCCTCCCTCCCTTCTCTCTCTCTCTTTCTTTTGACACAGTCAACCTGGGCTTGAAAGAAGACTTTTTTTTTCAGTTAGATTAAGCTACTCTGTGTGTGTGTGTGTGTGTGTGTGTGTGTGTGTGTGTGTGTGTGTGTGTGTGTGATGTGTGCGTGCGTGCCATGTGCATGTGCAGGCAACTATATGTATGTGCTTCTAGATTCTTTTTCAGGGTTGGACCTGTCCATTTTCCTTAGCTGCTGGGCTTTGTGGCTTTCTTTACCAACATGGCTTTGGAGAACAAAGTTCTTGCTTCCATAGTCCCTTATCACTGGCAAGGAAGTGAGCATGTAATTTTCAGAGCTCCTGTCCTCCCCTTGTTCCACGATTCACTCTCCCAGAATGCTCCACTCCATGATAATGAGATGCTCAGCTGGGCTGCTGTGCAGCTACCATCATCTGGAGATGGATGGGGTCTCCGGTACTGCCCTGGGAGGGATGTTAAAAAGACATTGTATTCATGAAAGGGGGTTACAGAAGGCAGGAGACATGAAGAGCCTGACAATACACAGAAGCCATTGTCTAAGTAAAATGGTTATTCTGTCTGCCCATCTCCTGCTAGCTGAAGTAATGGAAGCAATGCTATATTTCTGGAAGTCACCATAAAGGGTGACTTGTTTAGATTCAATTGGAAAATTCTACCTTTTGAGATTGAATTAAATGCAGCATCATTAGGACTTGATTAGCTCAATGTGGAATAAGGTGGAAAAACCCAATATAGAACATGTGGTAATGAATGAATACATTTTTATTCAAATGCTGTTAATTCCCTAGGCAGGTGTGATTTCCATAAAGTAAAAGGCCCTGGGTAAAAAGAAAAAGAGCCAATTTAGGCATCTTATATCTGTGCTGGAGAAAAAGACTAACCCCCCCCCCCAAAATACTTATTACTGCTTCCTTTGCAGTTGTGTGTTGAGAAGTCATGGAAATTAGAAATAGTTTTTAAAATAAATGAAATTTCCCTTATAGCTACTTGAGGCAAAAAGTTCATTGCTAAATGAAATTGAAATATTGATGTGACGTCTAATTAAAAAATTTTTAGTTTTTTTTTTTTAATTTTAAAGAGGGAGCCCTAAGATGGCTGCTTCATAGGGAAGAAGCAGTTATCTAGAACATTAAAAAACAGACTCAGGGCGGGGGGTTTGGCCTAGTGGTAGAGTGCTTGTCTGGCATGGACAAAAACCAGGGTTTGATTCCTCATACATAGAAAAAGCCAGTGAAGTGGTGCCGTGGCTCAAGTGGTAGTGATCTAACCTAGAGAAAGTCTGAGGACAGTGCTCAGGCCCCAATTCCAAGCCCAGGACCAGAAAACAAACAAACCAACCAAAAAACAAAACAAAAAACCCCCAGGAAAACAGACTCATTTTTACTTGAGCCTGTTCCTAAACAGGAACATTAGCCAACTGTCCCTATGTTAGCCTCACAAGGAGATAGGGAATGATGTCCAATAACTGAGTTGAAACAGTCTTCTGAGAGTTCTTCTCTTACTCTTAGGACTGTACATATTTTATCTTTTGGACCCTTGCTTACCTTTGAAGCATTACTTTGAAGGAACTGAATGAAGCCCAGACAAGTTGAGAACGGGGTCTTACTGTGAAGCCCAAGCTGGCTTCCATCTTCCTGCCTCAGCCACCTGAGTGCTAGAATGGCCACAGGAACTCTTCTATATCTATCTAAACTCCCAGTATCAACCAATTCTCATTAAGGGAGTGTTCAAAGTGTTGTCAAGTTAATACTACATGCACTTGTTTTCTACGCAAAATCTCACATCTAGCTTCAAGCTACACTAGTTTCACATGTTCTGAGGAAGGATGTTTTTGCATCATCAAGCACAGTGACTGTAGAACGCAGGATTAGTTTAGAAGAAAAGAAGGATGTGGGGTGACAAGCAGGCTGTGATAATGGGGAATGCGATGGGGAGCACAATGTGTGCAACAGTACATTTAAAATCTGCATGATTTGTTTAACAAGACATTACTGTGGTCCAGGAAATCTAATCCCTTCACTCAACGCTTTCATGTACCATTTACAACGTGTGGAAGAGCTGATCATCTTCACTATTCTGAAAAAAAGAGAGAAAAAAGGCTAAAATATTCCCTAGGATAAAAGCTCAGTCTAGAGTCAATTCCAAATGTTAATGTTTGTTTGTGACTTGGAAGAATGTATTTTGGCACCAGGAGAGGCTGCTATAAAAAAAAATGAGTCTCAGCTAGGCACCAGTGGCTCTCACCTGTAATCCTAGTTACTCAAGATTTTGAGATTTGAGGATCATGACTGGAAGGCAGCCCAGAGACTCTTATCTCCATGAGACTCTTATCTCTAAAAACCACCCAAAAGCTGGAAATGGAGCTATGACTCAAGTGGTAGAGCACTGGCCTTGAGCTAAAAAGCTCAGGGACAGTTCCCAAGTCCTGAATTCAAGTCCCAGGATCAGCACACATACACACACACACACACACACACACACACACACACACACACACACACACACGCACACACGGAGTCACACAGTCTCAAAGGAGTTACAGGAGTTACATGAATATGCATGGTAGGTCCCCCACTCCAGTAATTTATCAATTCTGTAATACCTGTACTAGAAAGATCAGAAAGCAGTCATGAGCTTGTGTTTAAATTTCAGTTTTCTGACTAAGAGATGGCAGGAAAAAAGAAAGCATGCCATGTTGTTAGTTAGGACCAGCATGGGAGAAGATGTCCTGGCTGGATAAGGACATTGACCCCATTGACCCTGGAATTGTGACCTGTCTATATGCAGATTCTAAAATGTGTAATCAATATTTTTATTATTCCCATAGCATCTAGGAAGTGGCTGTTTGCTTTTCTATGTATATGTATAAAAAGTAACGTATATTCTAGTGACATTCTTTGTCATGAAAAACTAGACAGATGAAGCATTTTTTTCAAACAACACAGTCCTCATTGGTTAAAAGGTTAATTCCAGTAAGACTGAGGGAGTTGCTCCTTTTCAGAGGAAATATCAAAGTAGAGAGTATGTCATATTTAGCACAGCCTCACTGTGTACCCTGGATAAATAATCTCATTATAACTATACTACAAAGTAGAGAGTTGCAGTTGAAATAAGATCAAAAGCATAGATAAAGAAGGACCTGTAATCAGGAATCTTTCTGATAATATCCTTTCCATAATAGAGTCATCTACAAAGGTACCTGAGAGTTTAGAAGTTGAAATCTGGTTGAAGAGTTTAGAAGTTGAAGCCAATTAGAAGCCTGGTTTTAAAATCACATTCATGTCCATATTACCATATCCTTAGAAGCAAATATCTGAGTTGTGTGGGGGTATATAGTAACCTGACTATAAGGAGAGGCAACCAACCATTCTGATCTTTTTCTTGTTTGAATTTTCTATATAAAATTCTAATGGTGCTAAAAACTATCCCAAAATGTATCTGATTAAAATTCATAGGTAGGTGCTAGTGGCTCATATCTGTAATCCTAGTGAGAATCTGATACCTGAGGATCATGGTTTGAAGCCAGCAGGAAACTAGGTGAAACTCATCTCCACTAAACTCCCAAAAAAGCCAGGAGTAGAGCTGTGGCTCAAGTGGTGGAACCATTAGCCTTGAGCAAAAGAAACTCAGGGACAGTGCCCTGACCCTGAGTTCAAGCCCTAGGACATGCATGTATACCCATGTGCTCATGGTACACATTCACACACACACACACACACACACACACACACACACACACACGAAATTAACAGAAAATTTTCAGTGAAATCATGTAACACTTACGGTAAGGTAACATGCTTTAATATTACCTTAAAGACACTAAACAAGTGAAATGAAATGGTGTAGCACTATCTCCAAATATCTCTACCATCTCAATTATTAATTCCTCATTCTGGGATTTGGATAGATTAAGGTATTGTAGATCGGAAAATTTCCTTGTGGAAGTTTATAAAAAAGCCACATTCAAATATGAAGCAAGGTTAGTTAATTTTCAAATAAGAAAGGGAGTATGTTAGCTATGTTTGGAACTTGAGCTTGTAATATTTGACCATGTGTCCTGGGGACAAGACTGAGGAGTTGAGACCTTAAAGTTTTTTTGCCAGTCTTGGGGCTTGACCTCAGGGACTGGGCACTGCTCAAGGCTGATGCTCTACCATTTGAGCCACAGCACCACTTTCAGTCTTTTCTGTTTATGTGGTACTAAGGAATTGAACCCAGGACTTCAAGCATATTAGGCAAACACTCTACCATTATGCCACATTCCCTGCCCAAGAACTTGCACTTTTAGTTACTGCTAGTCAAGGAACTTGTATTAACTGTTTTGAACTTCAAGTCTCATTTTCTTAAAACGAGGAAGTTGGATATAATAATTTCCACAGTTTCTACCAGATATAAAATTTCACCTTAAGCAACTTTGAGTTCACATTTAGGAACAATGAAATAGTGCCTAGGGAGAAAAAGATAAATATAACAAGGTTCCAGACCTGAAAGATTTATTATCTCATGGATTATTACAGTGGCTGGGAAATATTTGAAGAGCATCATGTGTTCATTTTATTATACTTGTTTTAATGTTTATTATTATTTATTAAATATGAAAGACAGAGATCTCAGCAGGTTGAGTTTTGTTGCAGACCTACTATAGCCACCTGGGTAGATTATTCTGCACTTTGCATAAAAATAATCACATTGACCCAACTCACAGGTATACTGGGAGATAAAGAAGGTGGAATATTCTATATAGTACTTTTTTTTGCCAGTCTTGCGCTATGAACTCATGGCCTGAGCACTCTCTTTGGGCTTTCCTCAAGGCTCTACCACTTGAGCCAGAGCGTCTCTTCTGGCTTTTTTATGTATGTGGTACTGAGGAATTGAACATGGGTCTTTGTGCATGCTAAGGAAGCACTCTACCACTAGGCCAAACTCCCAGCTCCTTTCCCCCCCCCCCCATATAGTTTTAAGAAAACCATTATGTGCCAATGGAGAACTGAGTTAGGGAAAAAGCAGCTACCAGATCCTCAACTAACAAGTTTATTGAGAAATAAAAACGTGGCATATTCTATTAAGGGTAAGGACACCATTTATGTGCCAGGGTGTGCTGAAAGAGAAAAAGCTGGTAGATGCTTCACAGGACTCAATTATACCGTTATAAACTTTCATTTCAGTAAATCAATATAGCAAATGACTAAAGAAAATTCTGGACTCACTTTAGGAGTGTCAGGAAGCAGGTCTTTTCTTGTGCTTTGAAAATAGTGTTAATCCTGAGACACCATAAGCAACAAAAACTCATTACATACACAGATACTACATTAAGAAGAGTAAAAACTTGTATAAAATACATTTTTTGTTTCCTAGATGCCGATGGGGTTGAAAATTAAAATGGGATAAAGAATGCAGGAACATCTTGATCTCAGAGTAAGAGCAGGCTTTCTTAGATATGCCTAAGAAAGGAATCTCAGATTCCTGTGGTAGATTCTTAGGAAAGGCCTAAGGATCCTTTAATTACCATGTTAAAGGTACCAGAAAGGGTGCTCTATGAAAGGCTCTGGTCTTGAGAAGACCTGCCCCGGTCACTCCAGTTCTACAGTTCTGAGATTTTGGATTTGATCAAGCGATTCATACATGTTTGGATGATAAAGGCGACATGGAGATAAAATTACAAGGATGTAATTTACTAAGCGGAATTAGGGGTTGAGATATAAAGCAAATTATAAGCGGGATGGTGCAGGGCATGCCTGCTTTTGACCTCCTGCTTTCAAATATCTTTTTTACTTGTAACACTGTGTATGTGATCTCAAAGTGTTGGTTTCAAACACTGAAAAGTCAGGGCGGAATTTGTGAAAATAGTGCCAATTTACTTCGGAAAGTTAAGGATCCGTGTTCGTTTCTATTGAGACCTTCCAGGGTTTTGTTTTTTCTTTTCCTGACAGCTTCAGGGCGACAGTGGACTTAGGTTTTCCTGGATGGGCACAGCCCCGGGTTTCTTTATGATATTTGGAGGCCTGCAAGACCTCGCTGGTAGCACCGGGCCCGTTAACAGCCCGTTTGTGCCGTTAAAGGAGGGAGAGAGGGAGGAGAGGTAGGATGGCTCCGGAAAATGCAGTGCGTTGCGAAATGGGGGAGATCTCGGCTGATCGTGGGAGAAACGGGATTGTTTCCCTCCAGAGGATCTATTAGAAATAAAGACGCGGCGATTCCCTTCCCAGCTCCTCGCTCGTAGACGTCCCCGTCCTAGGCGGGTGCGGACGGGGCCCCCGCCAAGCCGCTGTGCGGGCGTGCGGCGGGAGACACGGGGCCAGCCGTGGAGACCCAGGTGGGTCGCGCCGGAGCCAAGGCGGGGCCGACTGCTGTACCCCGAGCAGCGGGACTCGAGCGGCCCCGGCACGTCCGCCCGGCCGCGTTCGGCGGGCAGCATTTCGCGTGCTTTGTTTCGGACGCCGTCACGTCTTCCACGGTTGGTCCCCAGATCGACCAATCCAAGTCGCCCCGGGGCGGGGCTTCAGGGTCAAGATGGACCAATTCCTCAGTCTCGCCCCTACACGCGCTTTCGGACCCCCGGGGATGAGTGACAGCAACCGGGTCCAACCTGCGGCTCGAGAGCGTGGCCTCCGCCGGGGGCGTGATCAAGACGAAGAGCCAGAACCAATCGTGGTGCACCTAGGGGGGGCGGGCCTGGTTGCCAGCTCCAGGCCGGCGCTACCGGCACTCCTTTCCACAAATGAGAGCCGAGCGGGGGCGGTCCCTCGGCCGAACTCCAGCCAATGACAAAGACGAGATGGGCGGTCCGGGAGCTATAGGCGGCCGGTCCTCAGCTCCAAGCCGAGGTGCGGAGAGCCGGTGGGGGATCCGCGAGGCAAGCGCGGGAGTCGGGGCGGCGAGCTGGGTGTGAGCTGCCCGAAAATGCACTCGGATGCCGCCGCTGTCAGTGAGTAGCGGCGGCCGAGCGGGCGCCCGGGCGGTGTCTGCATTCTCCCTTCGGTCCCCTCTGTCCCCGCCCCACGCCTCCTGTCCCGAAACCAGCCAGGAACCCCTGCCCGGGAGCCACCCCTTCCCCTCCGGGGGCTGGGGCGGGCGGTGACGCTGCGGGCGTGGGGTGGTGGGAGGAGGAGGAGGAGGGCGGGGGTGAGGGGGGTGGGGACGGGCTCGGTGTCGGTGTGTGGGGGGGTGGGACGTGCGAGGTAGGTTCGGGACCCCAGTGTCCGGGATGAATGGAGGTGGAGGCAGCTGCGGGTGGGCAGGGCCGGCTGTGGGCACCGGGGTGGGAGAGGAGGGAGGGAGCGAGAGCGCGGGGCGCAGGGGTGAGCGGTGCGGGCGGCCCTGCCAGGGAGGCGGGTGAGTGCGAGGGGAGTGAGCGCGGGGGCGGGGACAATGGGAAGAAGGGGTGGATGGCGGGGGTGGGGGGGAACAATGGGGTGCGGGAACGGGGCAGCGGCCGAGCCGGGGCAGTGGGGCGGGCGAGAGGGACCGGGGCCGAGGTAACGGGAGGGCGAGGCAGTGGAGGGCATGGGGGTGCGGTGGAATAGTTGGGGCGTCCGGGGTGCGGGAGAGGAATTGGAGAGGGTTGGGGCAGGTGTTGGGACGTTGGGGTGACCGGAGGAGGAGGTGGGAGGTAGTAGCGTGGGGGCGCAGAGCTAGTTAGGGAGGAAGGGGTGGTGGGGAGAGAAGGAGGCACTGCCATGCCCACACGCGTCCGCGCCGGGACTGGATCGGCGGAAGGGCAGTCCGGGGCCCCCAGGGTGCGCGGCGGGGAGGCGGGCCCCGGGCCCCCGGGGTGCGCGGAGGGGCGGGGGCGGAGCCGAGGCGGAGGGGACGGGGGAGGTGTCCCGAGCTTGGAGCTTGGCCGTGGCCGCGGCTCTTCCCCAAGCGGTGGGAAGCGAGGTCAGTGTTGACCGGGGCGCGGGCTGAGGGACTTGGGAGGCGGGGCAGGGACGCGGGCTGCGGGTTTTCCGCGGCGGGAGTCCGAGGGGTCGCTGGTCCTGGAGCGTGGGTGGGTGGGGGGTTTGCGCAGGGGAGGTGTCAGGGTCTCGGGCGGACCGTGGGTTTGGCAGTCTGTGACGCAGTTGTCTAATTTCTGACCATCAGGTGTGGAGGATCTGGTCTGGAGATTCACTTTCCTGCAGGGAGGGTTGGGCTGGAGGCCCAGTGCAGTGCCGGGGGGGCCGCGACCTCTTCCCCGAAAGCGGGGAGGGCGCTTTTGGGGTTTCCTTTAGGGTCTGGCTCCAGTCGCCGGTGTGAAGGGGAAAAGGCAGGCTCGTGGAATTCTGGGACTTGTAGTCCGGGCCGCGCCGGGCCGCGGTTGGGTTGGATGCACGTGGGTAACTGTGGAAACGAGGCCCACAATGCAGCGCGCCCCTCGGAGCGTCCCCGTCCTGCACACTCGTGCTTTATTCTCGGGCTCCCGGGAGGCGACCCCGGCCCCCGGGACTGAGTCCGCGTCGGAGGGAGAGCTCCGGCCAAGCCCTGTGCGTCCACGCTGGGCGCTGGATCTCCGAGTTAATGATTTCCCCCTGCGTTTCGCGGCCTTGCAGAGTAAATGCTCAGTCCTGAATCTTGCAGCACGTAGGGTGTCGGTAAATATTTCAGAAATAGCACGAAATACCGTGCCAGTCCAACGTATGGAGCAGCTTTCGGTTGACACACAGCAGAGGTAGATCTAGTCTTTGTGAAGATAATATAAACTGTGTTGGGACTTCATGGCCTGGGTAGATTGCCAAGCATAAGAGGTTTCATACTTAAAAAAAAAAGAAAAAAGAATACACCTACTACCTGGCGAATGTAACTGCAATGTCTCTATACATTACCCCGACAATAAAAAATAAAATAAAAAATAAAAAAATTAATTCAAAAAAAGTGAGTTGGATCATGAAAGCAGCTTAATAGAATTTGAATGGAAATTGTCCCATTCAGAAAGCCAGCATGAAAATGTCTTCACCTTACCAAGAGGTTTGCCTTTTTTTTTTTTTTAGCAATGGGCTGCGCACACTTCTATTCAGGACCTTCCTACTAGATTTTTTTTAAATTATTTTTTTTAAGCCAGTCTTGGGACTTGAACTCAAGGCCTTGGCACGGTCCCGAGCATATTTTGCTCATGGCTAGCACTGTACACTTGATCTACCACTCTACTTTTGACTTTGTTTCTTTTTTTTTTTTTTTTTTTGGTGGGGTGGCATTGGAGTTTGTTTGCCAAGAATCAGACAGGCTTACCCACCTAGATGGCCTCCAACCCCGATCCTTGGATTGGAGGCCTGAGGAGATCCTTGGATTGGAGGCCTGAGCCATTGGTGCCTGGAATTCCCTTTAGTCAACCATCACATCCATTGCAGTTCCCTTTACTGTAATAACTCTCAATTGTCAAGTAGAGGGACATAAGATTGGTTTAGAGATGACAGATTATTTTTATATGATATATAAGTTATTCTGAAACTATTAGTAGAAGCTGTTAGTCTGAAACTGTTACTAAAAGCATATTTTAATTATCCTGATGCAATCCAAGGCTTTGAAAACTTTTTGTATGATTACAAGTATATTGCATAATGATTCTTTTTATATCTAAAAAGCTAGTCAACTTATTTTTTTTTAATGATTTTTATCTTTTTTTTTTTTTTTTGGTCAGTCGTGGGGCTTGAATTCTGGGCCTGGGTGTTGCCCCTGATTTCTTCAGGTCAAAGCTACCCTTGAGCCAAAGCACCACTTCTGGTTTTTTGGTGGTTAATTGGATAATGTACGATTTTTTAAAGAGAAGTAATTTCTATACATTATATTTGATTACAAGCATGTGGTGAATGTCCAAGAAATCCTTTGTAATATGTAAATATGTGATATGGGCATTTATTTTATTTTTTTTTGTCAGTTGTGGGGATTGAACTTTGGGCCTGGGTTCTGTCCCTGAGCCCTTCAGCTCAAGGCTACTGTCCTGCCCCTTGAGCCACAGTGTTAGTTCACGTTTTCTGATGGTTAATTGGAGATGAGTCTCATGGACTTGTGCACAAGCTGACTTTGAACCATGATGTCTCTTCTTACACCAGTCCCCTCTTTTTCTTCCTATTGCCATCGTCTTGAATCTGACCTAGACTTCTGTTGTGACAACCAGTGAGATTGCCTAGTCACTCTACTGAAGCTCAATTTCTGTTTGACCACTCCTCCCCATCTGGCTATGGAGCTTCTATTCTGTGTCCCCTGTGGAGACCCCTTGGGCTCTGTGCCCTCCCCTGGATATCTAGAGTACTGATAACTTCTGTTGCTCAGTTTCATATTACATAATAGTGGATGTTGTTTACTTATTTCTCCTTTCTCCAATTAGATTATTACCCCCATGAGATCTGGATCATGCCCCACTTAGCATGATACCTTGAATAGATGCTCATGTGTGTATTAAATCTCATTAGTTGTTGCTGAATTGTTAGTGAATTATGTAGACAGTTGAGTTCTCCCTGCTGCTGTCTAGCTTGCTTCTGATTCCTTTTTCATCATCTTTCTTTTTTCAAGGATTGAAAACTTTTGCTTTTTTGTTCTTTGCCTTACATTTTTTCTTTTACAAAGCCATACGAAAAACTACATAATATGTTAAACCTACATGTAGCTTAGTCTTGAAGAATGTATGTCATGTGGAAGTTAAGATGGTGGTAATATGGGAATGTCAGTGTGGTTGCTGACCTCATGTTGAGAGTTATGCATTCAGCAGTGTATTTTTCCCTTCTCTCTCTGTCTAAGGACTCTGTCTTTGTTCTAAGGATTTATTTCTTAAGTTAACAATATTAGTGAGATTACCGAAAAGGTTTCTTCAATTAGAAGTTGGAAATACAATTTGTAAAATAAAATTATCTGTAGTGAATCTGACATTAATGCTGATAATGGTAGCTGAACAGTCTGAATCAGTGTTAATAGTTTCCTATAGCTTGTTCTTCTCCTAATTTTGAAATTCAGGTTAGAAGTGCCTCTTGAGAATTATTCTTTTCAGCAGAACATGTATCTAAAATTGTTTCAAGAAAAAAACACATTGAAATGTATTTTAAATAGCTTCATATATTTTAGTAACCATTTCAGATGTAAGGATCTTTTTTTTTTTCCTGTAGCATTCTGGATTGTTTTTCTTTTAATTTGAAACATTGTCGAGGGGTTTATTTCAACCTAGAAAGATAAGCTTTTAGTTTTTGAATTAATATGTATATACTGAATATACCACTAAATGATAAGAATAAAGACCCTTCCTGCCCCAAATAGCATTACCTTTTGAGCTGATTTTATTTCGTTCATCTCTGAGGATTATTTTCTTGAGTGTTTTGGAAAACCTAAATTTTTATCAGTAGGGGTTACTGAGTGGGAGGTGGCACATTTATATGTATATAGCATGATCGGGTTCTGACGGGCATATTCCTACCTTAGCCGGGCAAGCTTCTCAGATCCTACTCACCTCTCCTTACTGTGGTCCCAAGGGAGGAGGCAAGCTGTGGGAAGAAGGCTAGAGCCTAGAGAGGCCATTTGGGGAGGGTGGTCAGTGCAAGCAGCTGTGTTGCTGTTGGCCTCCAGGCCCAGCCCTGTCTATGTGGCATCCTTCTCTGTGTTCATAGGTGTTCTTTTGGTTGTTAAGGCTACTGTCCATAATAATTGATGGTTTGTTACTCTACTGTTCATAGAGATGGTATAAAAAGTTGTGATAAATCTTGGACTTGCTCTCACATACTGAACACTTAAAAAAAAAACTGGGAGTGCTGTGTAAGTTTTGCCTCTGATGATTAGCACTTCACCTCATAAAATTGTCTTAGGTTAGTTAGATGGCTTGCTCTGTTGAAGGTTTTCCTGTGCATGGCTTCCCTGTGGTCCAAAGATAATGCCAGCATTTGCTCTGTGATATAATGTCTTCTCATTGCTCTGTGGGTCAGGTTGGGAGGTAGGAAAGCAGAGTTGTTGGGTGTGGTTCTTAGGGTCAGAATGTCTGCATTCATACCTTGCTCTGCCATCTTACTTTTGTCATTGTAGGCGAGTTACTCAGCTTCTCCTCATTTGGTCACCGAATGTTCGAGAACCTGTGAATCAGGTCCTATTTCTCAGTGTTTTTACTTTTGTGTGGAGAAAGGAGGCTGATCTTGTTTTATGCTGGGTGGTGTCATGTTCTGTATAGAAAAGTAAAGCAGACCACACAGTAAAGACAAACACACAGCTGTTTCTGCTTGTGTCAAGGGTGTTATGGTTTTATATAGTGTGGACAGGAAAGACCTCCCTGATAAATAAGGCTTTCAATTGAGAGCTGAGGAGGCAAAAGACCCTCTGGGCAGAGGGCAAAGCAGTGGAGAGGCACCGATGCCCAACAGAGAGCTTCCCTGAGTCTGAGGAACAGCAGAGACAGATATGCTGGAAAAATTGTCAGTTCAGGAAAGGAAAGGAGGAGGAGATGGTCTCCTGAAGTAAGAGATCGCAAGAAAAGAATTAAGAGAGATTCCTGCATTCAGCCATTCAACAAACATTTGATACATTCTTGTTGCCCAGACACTGCTGTAACAGAAGAGTGAACCAGGTCCTTGTGTTTCCAGAACTTTCTTCTCAGTGAATTCCACGCTTGGAGCAAAGTAGTGAGCAGGTGAAGTATGTGAGAAGAATGATGACTGTTGGGTTAGCTTGAAGCTCAGGATGCTTTGGGAAACTAGACTTCAGGGAAGACTTAGTTGTCCTGTGAGTTTAGCTTTTAGCTTTTGGAGTTTGAAGGAAGAGGGCAGGCTCAGAGCCGAGGGAGCAGTGGCTGCCACAGGAGACTGTGGTCATCTGAAGGATTTGTGGTGGGCTAGCATGCTGGGGGAGGTGAATTATGGATACAGGAGTGGAAAAGGAAAAAAGAGCAGGAAAAGGAAGCAAGAGCAAGAAAAGGGGAAGGCAGTGGGAGGAAGGAGAGGCACAGAAGGACACAGAAAGACAGGCATAGTTTTAATGCAACCTCTCTCTCTTTCAACGGAAGGTTAGGGTTTGTTCCCAGATGAATAAGCTGAGGTGCAGGAAGGTTAGGTAACCTCAAAATCACAGCTAATAAGCGTTGGGGTGAGTCTCTAGGTCAGGCCTTCTGACCCAAGGGGCTCCATGCCCATCTAATGCAGATAATAATTCTCACTGTTTTTCATTTGTGCAATTCATTTTCTCCTTAGAATAACCCTCTGAGCATACCATCGTGGTCTTTGAATGATGATGCTAGAGTAGTTGATAAGGTTATCTCCCATTTGCTTTTGACTCTTTCAGCCAAATAAGGATCTAGGATTTTTCTTTTTTTATTGTTGGGGTGCTGTATAGAGGGGTTACAGTTACATTTGTCAAGTAGTGGGTACATTACTTCTTTTTTTTTTTTTTTTTTTTTTTTTTGCCAGTCCTGGGCTTGAGCTCAGGGCCTGAGCACTGTCCTTGGACTTTCTCAAGGCTAGAGCTCTACCACTTGAGCCTCAGCACCACTTCCGGCTTTTTTCTATGTATGTGGTACTGAGGAATCAAACCCGGGTCTTCATGCATGCTAGGCAAGCACTTTAACCACTAGGCCAAACTCCTAGCCCCGGTACATTACTTCTTGAACATTGATACCCCTTCCCATGTTTTTCTCACACTTCTCCCCCACCCCTTCCAATCTTTTGTTTTTCCCCTTCCCTATTTCAAATAAACAAATACACACACACACACACACACACAGAGTCATATACAGTAACAACATGAGATAAATCATAAGGGAAAAAAAAAGAGAAAAATAGCTTCACATTGTACCTTAAGAACAACAATGATAATGATACACCTCTTGTTTCCATATCCTGAAGTTCATTTTGCTTAGCCTCATCCTATATGGCCATACATACGTATGTAGGTACGTAGCTTTTGAGCTGTTGTGAGGATTAGGATTTCTAAAGGCTAGCTCCTGCTCTGAGCCCCTCCCGCTCTGCAGGTTTGTTGGAAAGGCTGTAGGTGTGGAAACACTACTTTCAGTGGGGCAACTGGAGAATCGTAGCAAAGAAAAGTAAGTCTTCTGTACTTGCCAATGAAGTAATTCAATCTTTTCAGGTTTTATTTTCAATAGATGCATATTGAAAAATTCAATGGAACTTTTAAGATTATATTCAATTAAATATGAGATAACCTAATGACCCTGCAGGAAAGCTAGAAAACATAAAGTTTTCCCTCTTAGAAGAGTAATTACAACTTTCTTTTAGCACTTGGTAATATTTTTTTCCTTTAGAGAAAGTTTATAAACAGCGTAGTTATGTGGCCAAGTACCATGGTTCCTCTTTTTTTTTTTTGCCAGTCCTGGGCTTGAGCTCAGGGCCTGAGCACTGTCCTTGGACTTTCTCAACGTTAGAGCTCTACCACTTGAGCCTCAGGACCACTTCCGGCTTTTTTCTATGTATGTGGTACGGAGGAATCGAACCCGGGTCTTCATGCATGCTAGGCAAGCACTTTAACCACTAGGCCAAACTCCTGGCCCCACCATGGTTCCTCTTATCCTTTATGACTCTTTCTCGCTGTTCAGGGTTTAGTCTAAGTCCCTTCTACATTATCATAATGGAGTCTACTGCAATTCCCTGAGACTGATGTGTGGTGTGGGGTAGCACTGTGCTAAGTGGCTCATATACATCATTATTTAGCTCTCTCAGTAACCTCTGGCACACATGGGAACACTGAGGCACAGTGAGTCCAGTTGTTTAACCTGGTACAGAGCCACTCAGCTTGTGTACAGCAGAGCTGGGACTTCAACCCAGGACTTTCTGAGGCTACAGCTGATGTTCATTTCTCTAAACAAATCTGGAACTTTGTAACATGCATAAGATTTGGTGCTTTTTCACTCTGAAAATCCCAGTGGGTCAGTGGGGTGAAAAGGAATCTGGGGCCCTTTGTACCTTGTCTCATTGGGAATTCATCCAAACTGTGTATCCTGAAGTGGCTGGAGATGGCACTGGCAGGAAAGCTTGATGGGTGCTGTTGGGTGCACACCACTGCTCTTGGAGTGGTAACTTTCTTCCAGCCTCGTTTTTGGGTTCTGTGAGAGGTGGGAGGATAATGCCAGCAGCAGTATGCATGGGAGGCTTTAACATTGGATATTGTCCTCAGCGAAAAGCAGAATCACTTACAGTGACCATCCTTTTGGCTTTTATAACTCATCAATAACACGTATTTATTGGTAAAACAAATGAAGTTAACATCTTCCTCCTGCTGCCTCATTTTTTTTTCTTTTTGCTTCTGTCCAACTATCCAGCCTTGTAGTTGTGTTTCTGGATCTTGATGTTTGTTTCACACACTTACGGGTGCCCTTGCATTAGAGTCCCTTTTGGCTCTGTTGAGATTATTGGAGGAGTGGCTTGCCTGCTCACATCCAGGACATCAGTTCAGGACACTGCACATTAGAATCACCTGGGGCTGGTGGAGGAACGGTGAACACTGGCTGGCTTCTGTTTTCCTTTAATTATCTGGATTGAGGCCTGATTTGAGGGTTTTGCCGGTTCTAGGTATTTCTCATGTGCCATCAAGAAGCTGAATTGGGTTTGAGCCAGGACAGGAGGGCTCAAAAGATGCCCACCTTTCATGATAGCCAGTAACTAGGTGGTGCTTCCCATTTTAATTTCACTCTTGCAATGTCCTTATGGGGTAGACCCTATTTAAAAAAAGAATTCTTAGTGCTGGCCATCAACCATGTGAAACTCGTTGGTACCTGTAGGTTTGGGGTTTCCTAGTCTTAGAGTATGTAAGTCATTACAAAACATTGTATTTTAATAGCCTAAAATAGGAATGTGTTTGTGTTTACAAGTGAAAGAAGACCTGTGCCATGTCATGTAGAAAGGATTGTTAACTGCTGTGCAGTTGCAGATTAATACTGTAGATGATTTAAAACATTTCTTTTTTTTTTTTTTTTTGGCCAGTCCTAGGCTTTAACTCAGGGCCTAAGCACTGTCCTTGGGCTTTCTCACTGCTAGAGCTCTTCCACTTGAGCCACAGCACCACTTTCAGCTTTTTCTAAGTATGTCGTATCAAGGAATCAAACCCAGGTCTTTGTGCATGCTAGGCAAGCACTCTACCACTAGGCCAAACCCCTGGCCTGAAAACATTCCTTTTTATTATTAGTTCAAACAAAGGTAAGCTTCACTGTGTGGTGGATTTTATATTCTAGTCATTTTGAGGCAGAACTAATTTTAATGCAATCCTTTTTTATTTAAAAGCACATTTTTGTATTTTCTTTCAAAATCCCATGTACTGTATACCTTTGAGCTCAGGACTAATTGCTAACTTGTGATCTGACCTGCATGTTTATACTGGCTACAGGAACATTCTGGGATATAAAGCAAATCTTAAGTGTGGTGAGACTTGAGCAGATTCCAAATATCTTACCATCATTCAGTTGCATCCAGCACACCCTCACATCTATACTAGTATCAAGTTGAAGCGTCTTGGAGAAATTGTTGCACACGGTCTGTTTCTCCATCTCCTCTTTTCCTGCTCTCAACTCAGCCTCGTATGTTCTGCCCCAGTTATGCGATTGGCATCTTCTCAGAGGCCATGTTAGTAAACTACTTTCATGTGCTAAGTCTAGAGACTGTTTTCAAAGCTTTAGTCCCTCTATTTTATTCATATCTGCCAGGGGTGAACATTCAGGATAGCGTGGTGAATAAAGCATGTTCTTGGCCTCTTGGAGCATGGACTCCAGAGAGAGTGACAGATATAAATGTATATAATACATTCAGTGTCAGAATTGTGACGATCCCAGAAAATAATTGCCCAGAATAGGCAAATCTAGAGATCAGAAGTAGTTGCCTAGTGGAGTGCTGAGGAGGAGCAGCTGATGGTGAAAGTTTTGTAGTGAATACATTGAAACCATTGGATTTGTTGTACACTTTGAGTGAATTGTATATGTGAGTTCTCAACAAAGCTGTTAAAATACTCCCAGCAAGTGGTAAGTGCTCTGAAAAAAATTGAAGTACCGCTGTGGATAGGATAGAGGCAACCTTGCTGCTGAAGTTTGAGAGAATAATTAAGGAAGACAGCTGTTGGTGCTTATGAGCACAGAGTCTTTGAGGCAGAAGGCACAGTAAATTCAAAGGCCCTGAGGTATAAGAATTGACTGGTGTATTCAAGGAAGAGAGTGCTGAAATAATAGGGCCAGCAAGGCTAACAGAATAAGTTGACCTGGGCACATATCATAGGGGGCCTTCTGATGACCTTTTTTCCCCCTTTAATATGCAATACAGAATCTCCATGATGGTAATCAGTAGAAACCTTGGGCTCTCCTAGCAGAGATTTGCAATAGAGCAAAACCTTGATACAAAAGGCCATATAGTATGACACTAAATGAAAGGATCTCTAGGACATAGAAACATAAGCCATATAATGAATGATTGTTGCCCTTAATGTACTATGTTATCTCTCATCTCTTTTGCTGTCCCTTGGTTATCTCATATTGTTACAGTATCTCACTTTGTTACCTGATATATCGGATATATTTGTATTTGGTTATTTGAAATTGGATAGGGAAGGGGAGAAAACAAGATGAGGGGTGGGGGTGAGGGGGAGGGAAAAGGGGACCAAGACATGCGAAAGGGTATCAGTGTATGGGAATTAATGCACCATCTATCTGGCAAATATCATGTAACCCTTCTATTAATTACAATAATAAATATATGAAAAAAATTACCTTTAAAAAAAAAGAATCTCCATGATGGAAGTCAGAGGTTATTACCTGTCTTGGAGGTGTTGACAGGAATCTGTTCTCTACATCATTGCTCTCCTTATCTGTAGTTTGTCTGGACCATGGGAAAGAGCTTCTGTTCCTGCAGGGCAAGGAGCAAAGAGAACTGGAACAGTGGACACTCAGCTACCGAGTCCCTGTAGCTTTAACTGAATTCTTTCTCTTTTTCAGAACATTTAGTAAAATTGGCTTGTCAGGAGAATGAGCTGTGGATCCCATGAGGCTTGGAGCACCCCTAAACATTCTGTGTTGATTCTCAGTTAGAGAGGCAGGCACAGTGTTGTGCCACTAGGTTGTCTTCTTGTCCTGTCCCAAATTCATTCAGAATGAGTGCTGATTTCTTTTTTTTTTTTCTGGTCAATAACTTTTTATTGCATAAGCCATGCGAATTTGAAAATAATACACCTTTCCAATGTAATTTAGGGGTTCCCAGGATTCATGGAAATACATTTGACCTGCCCGAGCCTCATCTTGTTAATGACTCAAACCCCGAGTTAGAGAGGCCATCTGTGGTGTGAGCATCGTGGAATTATTGGACGCTGTATAGATCAGGCTCATCAAATTCTATGACGTGCTGATCTTAAAGGGATACAATATTTGGAAAGTTTTAGAAGCATTAAACACTGGCTTCATCATATCTGATTGACAAGCCAAAACATATAAAATATAAATCGAGAATATGGATTTTATTTCCAAACACTGTGTTTCTGTCGTTTTTTATGGTACTCGAACCCAGTATCTGGGTCAACATGACCTGCACTTTGCAAGTGACCCACCGTGATGGGTGCCTGGCTGAAACGGATGGGCAGGACAAGGAAAGTGCCCTCTAGAATTGCTCACGGATTGTCTATCACTCAGTGTGAGTGGCAGGTCTCTGTTTTCTTGACCTTGATTTTAAAGATAGATCATATGAACGTAGACAATAAATTATAAAGTGTGATGACCCATGTACACACAGAATTATCCTGGAGAAAACAATCGCACTTTCATGCAAGTAAATTTAGGCAAGTAAATTTAGTTCTATTCTTCTGAAGAATGGAACTATTTTATTTATAACTTTCTTTTTTAATATTTTTTATTGTAATTAATAAAAGGGTTACATGATATTTGCCATATAGAAGGTGCATTAATTCACATACATTGATACCCTTTCACATGTCTTGGTCCCCATTACCCTCTCCCCCTCCCCCATCTTGGTTTTCCTCCCTTCCCTATCCAATTTCAAATAACCAAATACCAATATATCCAATATATCAGATAACAAAGTGAGGTACTGTAACAATATGAGATACCCAAGGGACAGCAAAGGAGATGAGAGATAACATAGTACATTAAGGACAACAATCATTCGTTATATGGCTTTTGTTTCAGTATCCTGGAGGTCCTTTCAATTAGCTTCACATTATATGTCCTTATGTATCAAGGTTTTGCTCTATTGCAGATCTCTGCTAGTAGAGCCCAAGGTTTCTACTGATTATGACAAATGAGGGAAACCATTGAGCCTAAGTTCCTCTGAGTCTGGCTTACTTCACTTAATATGATTTTTTCTAAGTCTTTCCATTTCCTAACAAATGGGTCAATGTCGTTTTTTCTGACAGCAGCATAGAATTCCATTGTGTACAAATACCACAACTTGTTGATCCACTCATCAACTGAGGGACATCTAGGTTGGTTCCATATCTTTGCTATGGTGAATAATGCTGCAATAAACATTGTTGTGCTAGTGGATTTAGTCTGTCCTAGATTCTGGATGGTTGGGTAAATGCCAAGTAGTGGAATTGCTGGGTCATAGGGGAGCTCTATGTTTAGCCTTTTGAGGCACTGCCATACTGCTTTCCATAGTGGTTGAACGAGTTTGCACTCCCACCAACAGTGTAGTAGTGATCCCTCCTGGCCACATCCCCTCCAGCATCTGTTATTATTCGTTTTCCTGATCCTGGCCATTCTAACTGGAGTGAGGTGGAATCTTAGAGTTGTTTTGATTTGCATTTCTTTTATGACCAGAGATGTTGAGCATTTCTTCATGTGTCTATAGGCCATTTTTGTTTCTTCTTCAGAGAGGACTCTCTTTAAGTCTTTGGCCCATTTTTTAATGGGATGGTTGTTACTTTGGAGATTAGTTTTGGAGTGATTCAATTTTTTGAGTTGTTGATATATGTTAGATATGAGGCCTTTGTTGTTTGGTTGGTGAAGATCTTTTCCCACTCTGTAGGCTTCCTAATTAATTTACTAGCTATGTCCTTTGCCATACAGAAGGTCCGCAGTTTAATGCAGTCCCACTTATCCAGCCTTTCTCTGATTTGTTGTGATTCTTGGTCCTTATTAAGAAAGTTTCGACCTGTGCCAAGGAGGCCTAGTGTATCTCCTATTCCTTCCTGTAAAGTTTTCAGTGTGTCAGCTTTCACCTCCAGGTCTTTGATCTATTTGGAGTTAATTCTAGTGCATGGTGACAAAGAAGGATCCAACTTTAGTTTTCTGCAGGTGCTTAACCAGTTCTGCCAGCACAACTTGTTGAAGAGGCTGTCTTTTTTCCATTCTATTTTTTTGGCTCCCTTGTCAAAGATTAGGTGGCCATAGGTCTGTGGTTTAATATCTGGGTCCTCAGTTCTATTCCATTGGTCTTCAGGCCTGTTCTTGTGCCAGTACCAAGCTGTTTTGATAATTATAGCCCTGTAATAGAGTCTAAAGTTTGGGATTGAAATTCTCTAGTGCTGTTCTTTCTGCTAAGAAGTGTTTTTGCTATACGGGGTCTTTTATTATTCCATATGAAATTTTGAATTGCCTCTTCTATTTCTTTAAAGAATGCCATTGGGATATTGATGGGTATTGCGTTGAATTTGTAGATAGCCCTTGGCAAGATTGTCATTTTCACGATGTTGATTCTTCTAATCCAGGAGCATGGGAGGTTTTTCCATTTCCTTAGTTCTGCTTTAATTACCTTTTTTAGGGTTTTAAAGTTTTCATCAAAAAGGTCCTTTACATTCTTAGTTAAGCTAATTCCTAGGTACTTTATTTTCTTTGAGGCTATTGTGATTATTGCCTCGTTCCTCTCACTGTTGGTGTAAAGGAAGGCAGTTGATTTTTGAGGGTTAATTTTATAGCCTGCTACCCTTCCAAAGTTTTGAATCAGCTCAAGGAGCTTGGGAGTAGAGTTTATAGGATTCTTTAAATACAGAATCATGTCATCTGCAAAGAGGGATAGTTTTACTTCCTCTTGGGGGATCCTACTTGGATCCCCTTTATGCTTGCTTCTTGCCTTATTGAGTGCTGATTTCTTTTTTTTTTTTTTTAAATTGTATTTTATTGTCAGAGTAAGGTATAAAGGGGTTACAGTCACATTTGTCAGGTAGTGGGTGTGTTATTTATTGAACTTTGATACCTTCTCTCATGTTTTTGTTCCCTTTTCCCTCCCCCACCTCCTCCCAATCTTCTTGTTTTCTCTCTTCCATTCTCTATTTCAAACAAACAAATAAATGGATATACAATATACCAGATAACAAAGTCAGGTACTTTAACAGCATGAGATTAACCATAAGGGGAAAGAAAAAGAAATAACTTCACATAGCACATTAAGAACAACAATCAATAAGATAAACTTCTTGTTTCCATATCCCAGAGTTCATTTCATTTGGTCTCATCTTGAGTGCTGATTTCTTATATTCCATAATTTTGTCTGATTTTACTGTTTTTGCTACCAACGTGGCTATGAGTCTGCCCTTATTTCCTCCCACCCTGACCCATTACAGGTTACTTAATGGTTTTCATTGTCTTGGAAAAGCATGTACTAAGTGCATAAGGCTGTATTTAAAAGGCTTATACCTGAGAATATTGCTTACTGATTGGCAGTCTGCAGTTTAGCTGGTAATAAAATACTTCAATGAATCATTAGTGGCCAGAAGAATGAAGTATACTTGAAATGGAAACAATATTGGTGCTAGTATCTTTTCTTTACATCTTTTTTTTTCCTTCTTCTTGTGCCAGTCCTGGGGCTTGAACTCAGGGCCTACGCAGTGTCCTTGAGCTTTTTTGCTCAAGGCTAGCTGTATACCACCTGAGCCACAGCTTTACTTTCAGCTTATTAATGGTTAATTGGAGATGAGACTCTCATGAACTTTCCTGCTCTGGCTGGCTTTAAAACTGCAGTCCTCAGAGCTCAGCCTCATGAGTAGCTAGGATTATAGGAATGAGCTATTTCTACCAGGCTATATCTTTCTTGTTTTAAATGAGGAACTATGCAGTTTGACTTAATTTGTCAGAGAAATATACTTCATTTTTGATCAGGAAACAATATACATTTTTTTCAAGTTTTTAAATGCATGTAGTTTTGTTTTAACTGACTAATTTTATATGATCAGACAGGGAAGTTGACATAACTACCACCTTCCACATAATGTCTTTGTATGTGTTAGCATTTGTAGCTATTTGAAATAAGCATTTCTTGCCAACCATATTCTTTGTCATATAGAATGTTAGAAATTATTTCTATCTAGCTGTACCCTGTACTGTTTAGCCACCCTCTCCTCCCTCCTGCCTTTTCTCACGCTTTTTTAGGCTTTTGTTAACTATTCTGTGCTTTGAAATAATGATCTTACCCGTAAAAACATTCAGTATTTTTCTGTGACTGACTTATTACTTAATTCCATGCTTGTTGGTGAAAGTTACAGAATTTCATTCTGTTTTTTTTTTTTATAATGAATAATATCCCATTGTGTATATACTCCACATTTTCTTTACCTTCATCGGTTGATGAACACCTAGGTTGATTCCATATTTTGGTTATTGTAATATTGTAAATAGGACTGCACTAAATATGCTAATGTACATGTCTCTGCATATTGATTTCAGTTCCTTTGGATATATATCAACTAGTGAGATAGCTGAATCATGTTGTAGCTCCATTTCTACTTCTTTTTAAATGGACAAATGACTTGAGTAGACATTTCTTCAGTGAAGTTATACAAATGATCAAGAAGCTTAGGAAAAATGCTCATCAAACTAATCATCAAGGAAATGCACATCAAAACCACAATGAAATACCATCTCACCTAGTTAGGAGAATTAGAGCACGAGCCAGGTGCTGCTGGAGATGAGGCAGAGGAATTCTCATACAATGGTCCGTTTATTTCTTTTTCTTACATTATTTTTCTGGCCTGTTTTCTTTCTTTTTTTTATTGTTGGGATAATGTATAGAGGGGTTGCAGTTACATTCATCAGGTAGTGGGTGTATTATTTCTCACACATTGATAACCCCCTCTCATGTTTTTGTCCCCATTTTCCACTCCCTCCCCTTTCCAATCATCTTGTTTGCCTCCCTTCCCTTTCCTATTTCAAATAATCAAATAAATGTATATACAATATACCAGGAAACAAAGTCAGACACAGTAATAATATGAGATTAACCATAAAGGAAAAAAAAGAGAAGAGAAATAATATAGAGTACATTAAGAACAACAATCACATAATCACATAAGATAAAGCTCTTGTTTCCATATCCTAGAGTTCTGTTTTCTTTTTTGAAAAAAGCAAAAGAGTTCAATTGTTTTAGGGTTAGCCACTTTTTATTTTTCCTAATATTAGACCTCATTTAAGTTTATATATTTGGTTATTAAAAAGTTTGGGTTAGAAAAAGCTGCTGCTTTTTTTCTTTTTTCCCCAGTTAATGGAGTGTGGAGATACAGTGGCCTCTTTTTTTTTTTCTTTTATTAGAAGTAAGTTGGACTGGGAGAAAAATCTGCATAGCTAGTTCCTTTGCCAGTGTTGGAACACTTGAGCACCAGTTGAAGCAGCTGGCATGTGTTTTGGGACTGCGATTTAAATACTAGACTCATACAGTGTTTGATGTAGAAAATGAGATTGGCATGTGGGAACTGAGACTTGAGTGCATTACCATTCATGTGTTACATCTCGTGCTTACTAAGTAGGACGTAGGACAGGGCAGTTAATGGGGCAGTTGAAATTTTTTTCCTCTCCACCTTTTTTTTCTTGGTTTGCCAAGTGAATAAAAGTCAGATTTGCCTGTGCTGAATGGCTATTTTCTGCAAATTCAGTGTATTCAGGATCCTTCCATTTGTACTAGCACCATGTTTCACAAGAACCTGATTATTTCCTGCCTCAGTACAGTAGTGGCTATCTCTAGCTGTCTTCATAAATGGCCACGTTAGGTCCAGTCTTCTGTCATGCAGGCTGCATACTTGTCTAAGAGTAAGCGCTCTAATTCTCTAATTAGTTCACTCCATGACACCCAGACTCTCACAGGTGTGCAGCTCAGGCTGAGTTCTCTTGTACAGAGGTGAGGGAAGCAGACTCTCTCCTGGGCTTTGGGAGCTCAATGCATTCAGTGTGGTAACACATCTTTACTTCTGCTATATCTTGCTTGTTTCTATGTAAAATGGTAGATAAATTACTATTGAGTAGAGCTTCACTGTGCTTGAATCTGCCATGTTTGCCCATTAATTTGCATACACCTTGGTTGCCTAGTTGAGAGTGCTTACTCTTAGGACACAGTCTGTTCTAAATTCTCAAGCAGAATTTACAGGCTCCTTCATTTTTGTCTTTCCTTTGGTTATAATATGTATCTTACAAATACTTTGAATAATGCCAGGCATAAATACATGTCACTAATGCCATAAAGTAGAACATGATAATGTGTAAAGAGTGCAGAAAGGATCCCAGTTTTTGGCCTTGGAGGTGGCAACCCTTTAAAGTGTGAAAAGTCCTTAACTAGGTGAAAGGGGAGGAAAAGAACTCAAGACAAAGAGAACAGTCTATGCTATGGCTCTGAAGAGGAAGTATACTTGGAGTGTTCACAAAACAGCAGAAAGCTCACTGTAGCTAAGCAAAATGAACAAGGGGCAAATGAAAAGAGATGGGCTTGGTGAGATGTAGAAGTGGAGAGTGCAGGATTTTGAGCCCATGAAAAGGAGTTTTCTTTGCTTAAGATGCCCTCGCCCTTCTCGGATGAGGTTAGAATTAACTTTTTTTAGATTGTTGTACATGTTAACTAGTTGTCCCTTTATTACTAAGCAATTACTACTTTTCTTTCTTTCTTTTTTTTTTTTTTTTGCCCCTTCTGGGCTTGAGCTCAGAGCCTGAGCACTGTCTTTGGACTTTTCTCAAGGCTAGAGTTCTACCACTTGAGCCTCAACACCACTTCTAGCTTTTTTCTGTGTATGTGGTGCCAAGGAATCGAACCTGGGTCTTGGTGCAAGCACTCTACCACTAGGCCAAACTCCCAGCCCAATTACTACTTTTTTATTGATTTGAAATATTATGTTATTATATATCATTTTGTATATACACAGGCATGTCTGTCACTCATTTGTCTTTTTGTACACATCCTGTATATTTCCATACACACTATTGTAATTACTATACCTTTGTACCAGCATGACAATTGTGGTCTTGAAGTCACATCTGTCCTCTTGCCACCCCTACTTCCCTAGTTTCTACAATTAAAAGTTTACTGGAAAGCAGCCTCCCTCATTTATTTGTATATTGTTTATGGCTGCTCCTGAACTACAGTGACTCAGTGACTGAATAATAGAACAGACATTAAGATCCAGAATGCCTGAAATATTTACTCTGGCTTGCCAGCCTTTGCTTTATACTATGTATTGGTACCTGGTAAAGTAGATTGCTCCTCCTCTTCTTTTTCAGCAGTTTGTTGTAGTCAAGCAAGTCTAGCATTTTTGTCCTGTGTTAATTTCAGACCCATCTGCTAAACTTGCCTAGCTTTCTTTCTTTACTTCTTTTTTTGAGTTTGAAAAGAACCACAGAGTGGGCATAAATAGGAAACTGCATTTAATTTGTAGCTTAGTGAGGAAGTACTTGCTATATAATGGCTTTATGTTTCTTTCACTAAGGCTTTTAGTGTTTCTTCATTTGTCACACACACACACACACACATAACACACAACTGTTACTTTGAGATTTCCTCCTGGTTATATTTTTCAAGTAAAAGATAGCTTTTACTCTTTATGTATTTAGTTTCTGACTCTCATATGGGAATCAATTGTTAGGACTTTTGGTTTTTATTTTTTTAATTATTATTATTATTATTTTGCCAGTCCTAGAGACTGAACTTAGGGCCTGAGCACTGTCCTTAGACTTTCCTCAAGGCTAGTGCTCTACCACATGAACCACAGCACCACTTCTGGCTTTTTACTGTGTATGTGGTACCAAGGAATCAAACCGGGTCTTCGTGCATGCTAAGCACGAATTCTACCAACTACGCCCAACTCCTGGCCATGGCCTGTTGATTTTTAAATTGTATAGTTTTGCTTGACAGTCATTGTCACGAACGTACCCTTAATCATTTCATTCCTAACCTTTACATGACTGCCTGTATTATGAACTTCTGTAGCTACTATAGCTTAGGGAAATTGACTCTGATCTCAGTGATGTTCATTATTTTTCTTTGCTAATGTGTGGGTCACAGCAAATAACAATCAAAACAAACTAGACAACTTTTATACCCCACTAGCATTTGTTGATAGCTTTAAGAATGCCAAGAACATAACTTAGGGAAGCAAGTGATCACGCAGGCTTTGCGTTTTTTTCAGAGCTAATGGTGGGTTTTAGTGTGGACTACAGAGGGGAGTGTGCCTGTCGCACACTTTTTACTGTGGAAAGCCATTTGATGATGGAGTACAATTGACTTAACCTCACATTTTTCCTTTGGAATTGAAAGATGAGCAGGAGGAGATTTTGATGAATCAGTTAGTACTTCCCTAGATGCATTCTCTGTTAAGCATTTGCTCTTTACCCCTAATGTCTAGGCTTTAAGGAAGTGAAATCTATTTTAGATTTAAAGGTCTGTTACTTGCCCTGAGCACTGAACCACAAATCCAAAGTGTTAATACTTGTGCATTTATCTTTCCCCCTCCCCAGTTTGTATCATCCTAACTGCTTACATTAATAAAATTAAAGATTGTTCATGGTACCGGTTTTCACTTCTTTCTTTCTTTTCTTGAGTAATGTAGTGATGAAGTGGTCTTAAAAGGGCTTAGATTTGGATATGGACAATTACTGACATAAACTATTATTTATTGAAATCTTTGTGTAGTCTTCAGTGAAATAAAACTTCATGGGTAGAACCCACTTTTTTTTTTCCCCACTGTGTTGAGATTACTGCAGTCATTGTTACAAATGTCATATGGTGGGTATAAATACAGCAGTGCTTTAATTAGCTATAGAGATGAATCAGGTCACATGCCTGAGTCATAGAATGAATTATATTTTGGGGTCTTTGAGGCTTATAGGGCCTGAGTTAGACACGTGGAAAGTAGATATTGTTATAGATAACTATTTGATGATAAGAATGCTATAAGAAGTGTAGTAGCAATTGATAGCTTAATAGTATTTGTGATAGGTACCTGAGGGCTTGTTTTCATTCTTCTAATATTATGAAGGATAATTCTAAGTTCTCATACAGATGAGGAAGCTAAGATTTAGGTTAAATAACAGCTAGACTTCATACTTAAACAAGCTGATAGACTCTAGTATTTTGGCAGGAAGAGTGAATACTACTTAGTGCATGCTTGGAGCTAGAAGTAAGGTTTTGTGGAATGATATGGTGAAAGAAGTTTGGAAGTGTGGAAAGGGTCTTGCTCTTAAAAGTCCTGAAATTCCAGATAAAGGGCATTACCATTTCTACTTCTTCCACATTCCTATACTGGAAGGAGAAAGATTTAATGAACTCATTGTGTTTACGTTGTCTTTTGTGAACTCTGACATTTCAAAGAATGGTGTGGAGGTGAGATGACAGGCATAATGTGAGGACCAGAAGGGCCTCACTTTGTGTATCACCTTTCTCCCTTCCCTCCTGTATGGCCTCTCTGAAAAGAGAATCTGAAGCCCCCAGTTTTCTGTTTGGGTTATTTTGGAGGGAGCCCAAGAGTTTAATTTACATATCTAGATGATAATAGAATGTATTATTGGTCTTTCTGATTTTTATTTGTTGTTGCTAGAGTTGGAGTCTTGCTAGTTGCCCTGGTTCGCCTTAAATTGGCCACCCTCCTGCCTTAGGCCCCAAGTTCTGGGATTACAAACATGAACCGTCATTCCTGGCACCATTTAACCCTACCTGCCTACCTGTTCTAAAATGGAGAGAATCAGAGGTTATGGTTTAATAGCAGGTAGGGGAGGGGTGTGGGCGTTGGCTATTTCAGTTCAAGAGGATCAGGAGAAGGTTGGCACTTCGTTTTCCCTTTCATTTGTTTTTCTTAAATGTAAACGTGAATAACTTATACACAGATAGACATACAGACTTGCAAAAGCTGCATAGTCCAAATGCTGTTCTGAAACCCTTCCTGTGTAATTGTACTAATTAAGATGGAAGATGCAGATTCTGTGCAACCTTATTCACATGCCAGATAGTTAACATGTCTATATTTGAGACCTGTTTAGAGTCTGAGGTCCTGTGCGGGCTCTCTTGGGACCTTTTAGGTGGCTGCCTGGTTAGAGCAATGCTCATATAGTATACCAGTATAGCTGTCGCTTCTGCTGATGCCCATGAACATGAAGGGCTCTGCCGTTGTTCAGAATGCTCTGACCTGCAGGCCTGCCAGGAACTGGATTCTTAGCAAGATCTAAAAGAGAAAGTAAATGTATCTTTCCCTCCCGCCCTCCCTCCATCTCCCCTCCTCTTCTTCCTCCTCCTCTTCCTCCTTTTTTTTTTTGCCAGTCCTGGTACTTGAACTCAAGGCCTGAGCACTATCCTTGGGCTTTTTCAAGTCTTTCCGGCTTTTTCTATGTATGTGGTATTGAGGAATCGATTGAACCTGGGTCTTCATGCATGGTAGGCAAGCATTCTACCACTAGGCCAAACTCCCGGCCCCAAATATAATTTCTTTTATCCTTTTTTTCTTTGAAAGTAGACTTTTCTAACCAGTAGCAGGAAAGATATTTAGCTTCCTAGATTGAGAGGGAAAGCTCAGAGATCTAGCCCTAGCACAGACAACTTGCATGGTAGTATCTGGCCCTGCATGCTGTCCCTGAGCTCTTCAGCTCAAGGCTAGTTCTCTACCCTCTGAGCCATGGCACTACTTTCAGTTTTCTGGAGGCTAATTGGAGATAAGAGTCTCATGGACTTTAGTGCCTGGGCTGGCTTTGAACCACAGTCCTCATATCTCAGCCTCCCAAGTAAGTAGCTAAGATTACAGGCATGAGCCACCAGTGCCCAGCTTTAGTTGCACTTAATATGTGTATACATTTTCCATCTATTCCAAGAAAAGGCGCTTCCTTTCATCCTTCCCACTAAAATGGCATCTCTTGGGAACTTAACCTAATCTTGTTAAGATTTCTTTCATAGTTGGAACCCTTATGATAGAAAAGAAAGGAACTAGTTTAATTTTGTATATTTTATGAAAGCACTTCTAATGGTGGAGTTTCAAATTTGAAATTATTCATCAGTTTTCCACTCATTCGTATAGCCTAACGTGTATGTGGACATGTTTTATAAAAGTATTTGAAGTGAGGAGTGCAGAAACCTGTCTGCTTATGGTTTAATTGTGTAGGATTCTATGATGGAGCAATTCCATTTGTCTTTTTTTGTTGCATGATTTATTGTGTAACTTTGAAATGCTCAGAGATGATACAAAGTGACTCCTTGATCTTGGTCTAGTTTCTCAGGAGTGTGCACAGGCCTTGCAGTAGTGACACACTTCACTATTGCAGTGCTTGTGGGCTCTGGAGCTCCAGGATAGCTCTGTGGTTTATCTACGTTGTTGCAGAGGAAGAGGAGGGGGTGGAGAGTCCAGTTTTACTGCTGTATAATCAACCACAAACTAAATGTAAACAACTATATCTTAAGAAGTGCTGACTGTTGCAATTTTTTTATTGTTTTCTTGCCAGGATCTTGCTTATTATATACCAGAAATTCTAGGAAACAGCTGTGGAAAGCGAACACATTTCATTTGAGATCTGATCTCTGTTGTTTATGTGGCTTGTTTAATTTGCTTGTATTTTTTGTATCTTACTGTTCAAGTTTATTGCAAGTGTGATTTTACAGCTGTCACAGTACTTTCCTTTTACCTTAGAATCATGTGAAATTTGGTTGGGAACATTTGACACTATGAACATTTGGTTGGAAATTTGACTTTATTGTCATATTTTTATTTATTTTTTAATCTGTCTGTCTGTCTGTCTGTCTATCTATCTATTTATTTTTGTGGGTCATGGGGCTTGAGCTCGGGCCTGGGCGCTGTCCCTGAGCTCTTCAGCTCAAGGCTACCACCCTAACCCTTGAGCCACAGCACTACTACTTCCGGTTTTCTGGTGGTTAATTAGAGATAAGAGTCTCACAGACTTTAGTGCCCAGGCTGGATTTGAACCTCATGCCTCAGATCTCAGCCTCCTGAGTAGCTAGGATTACAGGAGTGCCTGGCTCAGATTTTTTATTTCTAAGAGATAGCTTAGTAATTGCGTAGCTGGGTTTTTTAAGTTTATAAGTATCAAATTAAATGAGATGTCAAAAACATTTATCTTTCCTTTTAAGGGCTCTTAAAATAATATTTTTTTAGTGGTCTTTGCAGTTTGGCAACTAACAGTGACTTTTCTCCTTTTTCTTTTGAAGACTTTCAGCTGAACTCTCATCTCTCAACACTGGCAAATATTCATAAGATCTACCATACCCTTAACAAGCTAGTAAGTCAGTCTTTTAAACGTAAATCTACCACCTGCTTTGTCATTTCGTACAAGTGTATTCAGTTTAAAAAATGAATTTATGGGTTAGGTAGCAATTGCTTATGGATTCTGAATCTTAAAACTTGCTATATTGCACGCAATTTCTTATCTAACAATGTGCATATATTTCTTACAGAATCTAACAGAAGACGTTGGCCAAGACGATCACCAAACAGGTATCTATGAATGCTAACATTTTTTTTCAAAGTATACTAACATAAAACTATGAAAGAGAAACATTAGCCACAAAAGCTCTGTGTTGTTATCTGTGCATTCAATTATCAAGTTGCTACTTGCTTGAGTATGTCATTCAGGTAAAGCAAAGGCCTCTGTGTTGCACATTACTCTCCATTCCTGTGCATCTACAAAGTTAGGGAGCATTATAACATCCTGAGGGCTTGTTTTAAAGATTTCTGGGCTCCACCCATAGAGCTTCTACAGAGATTTAGGGTTGGGGCCTCAGAGTTTGCATTTTTCACAAGTCTCCAAATGTTGTTGATACCTCTGGTCTAGGAGCTCTCTGTTTTTGTTTTTGTTGTCTCCTTTTTTCTCCTTGCTAGTACTTTTTGCTAGTTTGAAATCAGAGTCTCGGGCTGGCCTGGCCTACTTGCTCAGCTGGCACACAGCTATTTGAGCCATGGCTTTACTCAGGCTTTTTGCTGATTATTTTGAAGATGGAGTTGCAAGGACTTTGCTGCCCAGGCTGGCCTGGAATCTTGATCTTCCAGATCTCAGTTACTTGACTTGCTAAAATAATAGGCATGAGCCCCTAGCCCCTAGTAGGAGACCATATTTTGAGAATCTTTTTTTTTTTAATGTTCAGCGCTTATAAAGTTCAGAAATTTGCATCTGATTGATAGCTACTAAACTTCTAGCAAGAAAAATGATTAAGGTATCTTTTTTTTTTTTTGCCAGTCCTGGGCTTGAGCTCAGGGCCTGAGCACTGTCCTTGGACTTTCTCAAGGCTAGAGCTCTTCCATTTGAGGCTCAGCACGACTTCCGGTGTTTTCTATGTATGTGGTACTGAGGAATCGAACCTGGGTCTTCATGCATGCTAGGCAGGCACTCTACCACTAGGCCAAACTCCCAGCCCCGATTAAGGTATCTTTTAAAGTTTGAAAACTCCCATAGTAATATATGAATCTCTGCTTATCTTAGTCTATTTGGGCTACTGTAGCAAAAAAAACCTTACCCTGAATAGCTTACTGACAACAAAAATTTGTGACACATATTTCTGGAAGCTAAAAAGTTCAAGATTAAAGCACCAGCAGGGCCAGTGCCTGAGTAGAGCTTGTTTCTCCTTGAAAGCATCCTCCTGTGGCATCCTCCCACAGGAGTGAGGACTGTTGAGGTGGACATTGCTTTAGGCTTATTTTGTCAGAGTACTCATCTCAGTCATAAGGGCTCTCTGTACACATGACCTTACCTCTCCTAAAGCCACCACTTTATTTCAATACTTTGGGGATTTGATTTCAACATAGGAATTTTGGAGGGACACAGACATTCGGGCCATAGCAACCTTTATTGGAAAATTTTGAATAGCACAAAAGTAAGTGAAAGGTGAAGGGCCTCCTTAATGTCCCCCAACCCCACTGCTTATTCTAGTACATAACTTCAAGTTGGTTCTTCCACATATTTTTATGTATATGTGTATATTTATGTGAACTGTTTGTTTTAAATTTAGAATCCATGATATACATTTCATATCACATCTTTTTTAGTGTGTATGTAAGTCCTAAAGCTTGTACTCAGGCCTAGGTGCTAGCAATTCTTGAGCTTTTTTTTTTTTGCTATGGCTGGTGCTTTTTTGTGGTTAATTGGAGTTAAGAATCTCACAGACTTTTCTGCCCAAGCTGGCTTCCAACTGTGATCCTCAGATCTCAGCCTCCTGAATAGCTAGGTTTACAAACTAGAGCCACTAGAACCTGGCTCTTTCTTCATTAAATCTTATATCTTGGAAATTGGTTTCAGTCTATTGAAAATTAATGTAAAATGGAGATGGAAGTAACAGGATTTTTTTGGGAAACAGATTAGTTGCACCGTAAGAATGCACATGCTTTTTAGAGTTTCATCTGAATCCTTGGCCACAGCTAGGTGAGTACAGGTGGGTTGTCCCTTTAACCCTGCTACAGCCTTGAAAGGATTCACACCTTTTCTGTCTATTGCTTGACCTGGCAGGCAGGTCTGAAATAGAGCTCCAAGGAGCAGGACTCTGTGTTCAGCTTCTATTCTTTGGCTCACCAATCAGAGCACCCTCTTCTAGGGGACTGGGGAAAGGGAGTGAGACAGACAACAGGTGTTCTAGAAGGTCAGGGATGTGAAGGGTCTTTTGTGTGTGTGTGAAGGGTCTTTTCATAGTAACAGACTTACGATGAAAATTTCTTCAACGGTTGCATTTTTTTCCTTTTAAAAATGTTTTTTTGGTGATATTAGGGTTTGAACTCTGGGTTTTGCCCTTGCTAGGCAGGAACTTCACTGCTTAAGCCATATTCCCAGCACTTTTAGTTCTAGATATCTTTAGATCTTGCTTTTTGCCCAGACTGGCTTGGATTGTAATCCTCCTATTTATCCTTCCTGCTGAGCTTGGTGCCAGCTGCTCTCCACTATGCCCATATTTCTCTTTTGAGATGGAATATCATTTTTTCTTTTTTGACCTTGAACCAGCCTGGAGCTGAGCTCAGACTCCCACAGAGTTGGGAGTACTATACAGTGGCACAGTGGCGGCTGTGGTTGGAATGAGCTCTCATGGACTTTTTTGCCCAGGCTGACTTCAAACTGTGAGTCTTCCTGTCTGCTTTCTGAGTTAGGATTTTAGGTGTGAACCATGCTGACTGCATAAGCTTCTAGTACATGGATCTATCAGAATATGTTTCTCTAGCCTCCATGTGTTTCATATTGTATGCTCAACTTTTAGCTATTTGCAGTAATACTGGAATAAAACTTTCAGGGCCAGTTTTAATAGTTAAGGGGAAAACAATATTCTCTTTCTGAAGCAATATGTTAGGTATAGTCCATTCCCTATCTGGATATAGTATTGCTTAATGATTCAGGTACTCAACAGAGTATACTTGAACAATGAAGCAATGTAAAACCGGTAATATTTGAAAAATCTAAACAAGCATAATCAACTGAAGTTTTTCCTTGACTGTCTCTTGTCCAGGACTCTGTGTTCTAGAAAGTACTAAGCTTATACAGAAGATTGTGTGTCCTTCTGTCTTCTCTGAAACTTCTCTAGAAAGCTTGGAGGGAAATGGAGGTAGGGAGTAAGATATTGGAGAGGAAAAGGAGTGGAAGGGTGGGAAGAAGGGAAGGAGATTGACTGATAGAGAATGAATGGCTTTGAATAGTTAGAAAAATAGCACAAAGTAGAATGATTTTTTTTGACAGTCCTAGGGCTTGAACTCAGGGCCTGGGCACTATGCTTGAGCTTTCTGGCTAGAGCTTACAATCTGAGCCACAGCACCACTTCTGGCTTTTTCTATGTATGTGGTACTGAGAAATCAAACCCAGGTCTTTGTGCATGCTAGGCAACCACTCTACCACTAGGCTACACTTCCAGCCTCAAGAATGATTTTAAAAAAGTTACTATTTTTTTAAAGGACAAAACAGAAAGGACAAAAAAGCTCCAAGTAAACAATGACAGGTATCAGAAGTCAATTATTTAGAGATGAAGGGAAGGAAATTTTGTCTTAAGTAGTAGGACAGACAAAACCTGCATTTAGAAAACAATAGATTCCCACAAGCAAGCAAATATTTCAATGAAATGAACTGCTTTTTATTTTTGCTTTATTGTGCTGGCCCTGGGACTTGAGCTCAGGACCTGGATGTGCCACATGAGCCACAGCTCCACTTCTGTGTGTAGTTAGCTGGAGAGAAGAGTGTCATGGACTTCCTTGCCTAGGCTGGCTTTGATCTTCAGTCCTTAAATCTCAGCCCCCTGAGTAGCTAAGATTATAGGTGTGAGACAGTGTGCCCAATAACATGGCGTTTTCAGCAGCCTGAAAGTATTCCTGTTTTGGGCTCAAGGGTGATTGTGCCTAGAAGAGTTGTCATCTTTGGAAACTTACTTCTCAGGATTGAGTTTGATTTATCCTTTCTGTGAGGTGACAGAAATTCTTAGCTCCTAAGTAGCTGGGACTAGAGGTGTGAGGCATTGGCTAGACATGATTTCTTTGTGAAAAGGCCCTACAGTAGTCACTCATGCTAAGGTTCAGAGAAGGATCTAAACTAAACTAAACAAACCCTGCCATGTAAGCTAGTAGATAAAAGTTTTGAATAAACCAAAGAATAAACTGGGCTGATAGGGTCATATTTGTGACTAAGTTTTTCATAGACATAAGAAAATTTTACTTGTAAAACTTTCAACAGAAAGCATTTATCAATAAAATAAAAAAATGAGAAAGTTGTTTATTTGACGTTTTAGTGTTTACTGTGGACTGTCCACTGTGGACAGGTAGAATTTAGTAAAAGGCAGTCATATACCAGTGTCTATGAAAAGGCAGGAGGAGCTAGTGAATTAACTAGAAGACATTAACTAAAGAAGACTTTATTTGTTTGTTTATTTATTTTTTTTGGCCAGTCCTGGGCTTGACCTCAGGGCCTGAGCACTGTCCTTGGACTTTCTCAAGGTTAGAGCTCTACCACTTGAGCCTTAGCACCACTTCTGGCCTTTTTCTACATATGTGGTACTGAGGAATCAAACCCGGGTCTTCATGCATGCTAGGCAAGCACTCTAACACTGGGCCAAACTCCAGGCCCTGAGAAGACATTATTTTAAAGTTTTCATTTCCTATGGACTAAGGAAGTAAGAGAGAGAGAGGTAGGTGTGTGTGTGTGTGTGTGTGTGTGTGTGTGCGCGCGTGCGTGCGTGCGCGTGTGCGTTTGTGTGTGTGATCTCCCAATACTTGGGGAAGGGCCAGGTGCTGAGAACCAAGTTATGATGGTATTGGAAGATGTCTTCCCTTCACACACACATCTAGGGAGGGAGAACAGCTCCAAGTAGAGGGCACACACTTTTTTTTTCCCCAGTCTTGGGGCTTGAACTCAGGGCTTGGGCACTGCCTTGAGCTTTTTTTGCTCAAGGCTAGCACTCCATCTCTTGAGCCACAGTGCCACTTTCCACTTTTTCTGTTTATGTGGTACTGAGGAATTGAACCCAGGGCTTCATGCATGCTAGGGAAGCACTCAACCACTAAGCTACATTCCCAGTCCCAGTACAAACTCATTTATTGGCATTTCACATTCTTTGCTACTTTGCAACCCCATCCTGAATCATTAATTGAAAAAAATAAATCTTGTCTATTGTAGTCTTGGAAGCTTTCAATGTTGTGTGTAAACAGGTTTCATGGGGAAGGTGAATGAGGTACATAGGCTGTGAACAGCATTCTGTCTGGTTCTTCCTTTCTCTTCCCATTTTTTTTTTTGCCAGTCCTGGGGCTTGAACTCAGGGCTTGGGCACTGTCTTTGTACAGTTTTTGCTCAAGGCTAGCTGTCACTTGAACCACAGCACCATTTCTGGCTTTGACTGTGTATGAGGTACTGAGGAATTGAACCCAGGGCTTCGTGTATGTGAGGTGAGCACTCTACCACTAAGCTACGCTCCCAGCCCTCTCTTCCATTCTTGTTCTCACTGAGATTAGGAGATACTGAATTATCAGACAAGGTGACTGGTGGTCATCTAGTTAGGCTTGGTGGAGATCTGCTTCTGAGATGAGGGAGTTATCTAGAATAAGGTATGGGCAGGAGCCCATTTGGGTGGTTTCCCAGTTTATAAGGAGTGCTGCTGTTGTCTAATGTGCCCCCTAAAGTGTATCATCCAGGGAATTTAGCACAGTGGCAGAAATCTAAATAGGATCTAAGATTCGGGTTCTCACTCTGTTTATTGCACTTAGCAGAGTAGTTACGTTAGCCTTGCCTTGTACATGTTTTGCAAGAGCTGCCTATATTGCTATTTTCACCTTGCCTTACATTTACCTAGTCTGCTTCAATCTGGCCTCTGACCCTTACCCATTTATACTATTCTTCACTGCTCAGTGCTCTGACATGATGGGCCTGTGTGTGGCAGTGGATTGCTCTGTCCTCCAGAATCTCAGAGGATAGGAGAGCCTGGGTTTCCTCACTGCCCATTCCCTGAGGTATCCATAGTCCCCATTTTTCTGCTTCTCAATGGGTTTTCATTCCCAATAGAGGGGCAGCAGATAGTGGCTAAGAACTGGCTTGGCTGGTGGACCACCTGGGTTCCTTTCCCCAAACCTGGTCATCATATACTTAGTACCTAAACATTTACTGAATGTTTTTCTTCATGAAAATCTTGAGTCCAGTGTTCTCATTCTTCAAGCAATGAGTAAACAGGAGGCCTAGACTTGTTAGCAAATGTCCAGACCACAGTTAGCTGAAGAGTTTGGAGCCCAGTGATTGAATGAGGGTCATCAAATCTCAGCAAGTCTCCTGTCCACACAGCTCATTGAGAATCCAGGACCTTCAACTAAGGGACTAAAGAAGGAGAGGTGTGTGGCCCAGAATTCACCACTTCTTATTTCAGAGACTCAGAGACCTTGGCAAGTCCCCCAATGCTGAGCCTTAGTTTTTCCCATCTGTTCTATAGAGATAATTGTTCTGCCTAGCCTGTCATTTGGGGTTATTGTGGAAACTACATGACATACCTGATAACATATGTGCCAAAATGGGAAATATAATTCTTCCAATTACCTTGTAATTTATAATAGATTAAGACAGTCTGAAGCAAGACTGCTGGGCCTGAATCCTAGTTTTGTTCCTTGTGTCACCTTTTGCCGCTCTTGTAGTCTTACCTGCATGAGGAAACTGCACTCTTCCTACATAGCCTTCCTTGTTAGAAGCTTCACAGTTACTACATGCAAGACTGAGGGGCCTGGTCGCTTTCTAAGTTCTCAGTACGTTTTCAATGTTGTTCTTTTCTGCTGTGAAAAGTTAATACTTTCTGCTTCCTGCTTAAGCCCTGTGTGGAAGTGGTAGTAGAGTTTTCTCCAAGAAACAAGAAAAGTTACTGTCGAAATTTCAAAGTCAGGTCAGACTTCTCACCCAAATGCAAATCTTGTTTAGGATATCCCTTGAAGTGTGGAGTGGGGACTGATGTGCTAGTTGGGTTTCAGAGTCCAGTGACTGCTTGAGCTGGCCTTGCCTCTGAAATGTATAGATAGAAGAGCAGGACGGTTGCTCTTGAAGGGAGTTAGACGTGTAAGAGAGGCAGAAAGCTTAGATGAATTTAGGTGATTTCCTTCAGTATGTTTGGAAGGTGAATTGAGATCACTTCTGTTTCTGCTGGATTCGGAGTGATGGAAAATAGTCACTTGTGCTTGTCATGGCTACTAAAACTCACTGTCTCTCTGCATAGCATTTACTGATAACATGTCAACCCCTTACAGTACAAGCAGTGGAAACTTGATTTAGTGGATACTGCTAGGTGGGTGTGACTTAACTGTACCTCTTAACTTTGTACCTCTTAATTTGTTCTCTAGGAAGCCTGCGGTCTTGCAGTTCTTCAGACTGCTTTAGTAAAGTGATGCCACCAAGGAAAAAGAGAAGACCTGCCTCTGGAGATGACTTATCTGCCAAGAAAAGCAGACATGATAGGTATGATGTCAAGACACTGTTCGTTAGGCATGTGGAAGGATTTGCCTGTCTTCCACGGTCTTAGCATGCACTTGGTGGCTACAATACTGTCTTGGTTTGGTGGGTATTTCTTTAAGTGTGATTGCTTAATACTTGCTTTGTGTTTGGGCTTAGAAGACAAAAACAAAACAGAAAGAAATTGAAGTTTTGAACTGGGTCATTGAATTGTAGTTTGAAATCAGAAAGGCAGAAAAGGCTGTGAGATGTTTCTCCTGTTAACCAGCTATCAGACTGTAGGCATGGATCAAGTAGAAGAGCCCAGTCAAGGAGGCACACAGAGTGGGAAACACTGAATTCGAGCCCTGATACCAGAAAAAAACAAAAACTAAAGTCTTAATCCATTGATCCTCTTTTTTTTGGGGGGGGGGGGGTGAGTCGAGGGTGGGTCATGGGGCTTGAACTCAGCCTAGGCCGCTGTCCCTGAGCTCTTCAGCTACACCCTACCCTTGAGCCAAGCCTGACTTCCCATTTTCTACAGGCTAATTGGAGATAAGAGTCTCAGGTCCTTTTGTGCCCGGGCTGGCTTTGAACCTTGATCCTAAGATCCCAGCCTCCTGAGTAGCTATGATTACAGGCATGAGCCACCTCGCTTGGCCTTCTTTTTTTTTTTTTTTGCCAGTCCTGGGGTCTGAACTCAGGGCCTGAGCACTGTCCTTGTGCTAGACCTCCTCCACTTGAGCTACAGCACCACTTCCAGCTTTTTTGTATATATGTGGTACCAAGGAATCAAACCTGGGTCTTTGTGCATGCTAAGCAAGCACTCTACCACTAGGCCAAACTCCTGGTCTGATTTTTAATTTTTTAAATTTTGGTTCTGTACAAATTGTCACATAAACTAGTCGTTAGAACATGTCCATCATCTCACATGCACCCATGATGCCCAAACACATCTCCATCTCTACTCAGTCTAGGCAACCACTAATCTACTTCTTTATGGACCTTTTATGTAAACAGTCTTTTGTGTCTCTCTTTGAGCTTAGTGTGTTTCTCAGGCTTATCTATTTAATGGCATGTATCAATATTTCATTTATTTCCTGAAGACATTCCATTTTGTAGTATTGGTACTTTTTTCATATATTTTTTATTGTAATTAATAGAAGGGTTACATTATATTCGCCAGATAGAAGGTGCATTACTTTACATACATTGATACCCTTTCTCATGTCTTGGTCCCCATTTCCCTCCCCCCATCCCACCCCTCATCTTGTTTTCCCCCCTTCACTATCCAATTTCAAATAAATATTGGTACTTTTTTATGTGGAGGATTTTAGGTAATTCAGGTATTATAATGTCATACAAAGAATTCAGGTTATTTTCTAATTATAGGTTTTGAGCTAATGTAGGGCTATCTGGACTCAGGGTTAAAGCTTATTTGTTTGAATCCTGAGGCATCATCCATATCCACCTTTATTTTTAGTAGCATGTCTTCCTTTTATAGAAGAAATATAAAACTTTGTATTTTTCAGTTTCAATAACTTAATACTCATATCTCTAACCATGGCGCTGTGTGTGTGTGTGTGTGTGTGTGCGTGTGCGTGTGTGCGCGCGCGGTGTGTGTCTACGTCTGTATTTGTGTCTGTGTCTATGTCCATGTGTAATAGACAGAGATCTGTAATCAAAGATATGCACAGATACTTGAGTGTATATCTAGAGCATAAGTAAAAAAAAATCACTAAAAAATAAATTATATGTGATTTTATATTTTTACACATGATATAAATAAAAGCATATATATATACATATTACAATTTTTATTTCTGAATTGTGAATTTAAAGCTATGGCTTCCTCTTGTTCCATGTAAGGTAACACTGTCTGCCCTCAGCTCCTGGTTAAGGATAAGGAATTCCTATGAGTTGCGGGGGGAGGCTGGTGTTCAGTGCTCCAACTTTATCTGCTGTTTCTAAATTGCTGGAACAATGAGAGCAGCAGGAACCAGGGTTCTCTATCCTTTCTGCTAAGGCTTTATAAGGATTATATGAATCAAACAACCATATATAAAAGACTTTATCCATCAACCATATATCTGACTTAATTCTTTACTTGGAAGCCTGGACGTAATCTGATGTTTCTTACTTGCTTATTGTCCTCTAGGATTGCCTACTACTGATAAATTGTTTCTTAGACTATTTAAGTCATTTCTTAGACTATGCTGTGTTCTCAACTTGACTTTTAAGACACAGAAGTCAGATTTTTATGATCATTAATTGAAGAAAACACCTGAGACATTGATTGCTGTATCTTGACTATAATTCTATATTCTGACTGGTGACCTAGAAGAGAGTATATCAGATAACTATTGTTGTGTAGTTCTTACTGATTATTTGTTAATCAAGCAAAGACATGTGTTACTTAATAGTACTTCCTTAACCTTGGGCTCCTATTATAGTATGACTGCATTTGGTGTTGCAGTTATGAAAGTGGAAGCTTGCAAATGTGGGAAGCAGAATGTTTAAATTTAAAACATGATTAAATAGATGTCTGACCTAGATAAAAGAGAATAATAACTTAAAATTGCTTTTTCAACTTATAGTATGTATAGAAAATATGATTCAACCAGAATAAAGACTGAAGAAGAAGCCTTCTCAAGTAAGAGGTGCTTAGAATGGTTCTATGAATATGCAGGTAGGTAATCACTCACATTCTGTAAGACTGATCCTTAGAGATTAAAGAATTTCAGATTTAGTGTATGTGTGCCTTATGTGTTTGTGTCACTGCTGGAAACGGGGAGAGTGGAAGGGAGGGACATAGTTGAAATGAATCTCTAAATGTCCTATTTATAGCCAGCAGCTAAGCCAAAGAATTCAGAACACTAGAAGGGAACTGAAAAGATGAAATGCACTTGGGAGAAATACTTTGGATTGCTGGGAAGCCTATTTAGAATGCTGATAATGGGTAATTATTTGGTTTAAGCATTGAAGTTAAAATAAGCTTTACTGTTTTAAACTCTCATGTAGTATAATGGAATTTCTTATTTGAGAGTATTTTGAAGGATCATTTGACAGTAAATGTTTATTTTGTCTTTTAAAATGTCTTAAATTCAGTTTCAGTTTTGCAGTGTATCTGTGGTTGATTGGATAATACAATGCTACAATCAAAGCCTTGTGATTATGTGTGGTATAAAAAGAGAAAAACATTTTTAGATCAAATTTGAGCTTTTGGCTCTTTGACTTTTCTTTTTTTTCCTCTTCGTATTTCATTTGAACTTATAACCTGGTAACTGGATAGTTCCAGCTCCTTAAAAGCCAGTTTTGCTGTTATAGTCTGTTCTAGACTCAGGTGCCCAGGTGTCTCGTCTTATTTTAAAAATGTAAGCTGAGTGTGTATATCATTCCTTTACACTATCCCTGGCTCCACAGGATAATGTAGATTGCTTATTGTCCCTTTATTGGAATGCTTTTCACCACTTTTCTGTCTGACAATAATTGTTCTATTAGTTCTCACTGATTGTTTGTTGATCAATGCAAAGCCTATATCATTAAGTGCTTGGCATTTAATTCGATATTTTTATTTTTATTTTATTTTATTTATTTATTTATTTATTTTGCCAGTCCTGGGCTTGAGCTCAGGGCCTGAGCACTGTCCTTGGACTTTCTCAAGGCTAGAGCTCTACCACTTCAGCCTCAGCACCACTTCTGGCTTTTTTCTATGTATGTGGTACCGAGGAATTGAACCTGGGTCTTCATGCATGCTAGGCAAGCACTTTAACCACTAGGCCAAACTCCCGGCCTTAATTCGATATTAAGGTATGACTTTTTCATTGTATTTTATATCTTTCAAACTTTTTATATATCTTTTCAAACTTTTTTTAATATCTTTTCAAACTATTTTATATCTTGCAAACTTTTACATTAGCTTTATGGTCTTTGTACTCTGTTCAAAACTTGTTTTGATCCCTTTAATTGAGTTAAGAGTTAAGATTTTTCTCTGTGGCCTGATCTGGCCATTTTCTGCTTACTGGCACTCTACCCTTTTCTGAGAACTTTGCCCTTTTGTCACGAGATTAGTCTAGGGTGGTCTGAATTTTCTTATATTTTTAGGTTTAAGGTGGGAGAAGAGCTTTTTCTTCATTCAGTGGTGGTCTCAAAATGATATAGTCTTGATTCCTTTTGTTTTTTCTTGAGATTTTTGGGCTACTCAATATCTACCTAGTGGATTCTCCTCATTACTTTAATTAATTTCAACTGGATTTTGTTTACGGGGTATAGATACCAAAACAAACACTTACATGGCTTTGGAGTTGATCTATTTCATGTTTACTTTATTAGTCCTGGTAAAAGTGGTTGACACATTGCCAAGGGTTCAGGAGTAGGAGCTGAATGAAATTTCCCATTTTCCTGTTAACTGATCACAAGAGGCTTTCACTTTCCTGTGTTAGTTTGCATTTATTTTTGATACTAAATTATAAAAAGAAAGTTTAAACAGAAAACCCAGCCATAGTAGCACAGCTGTTTTGGTTTTGTGTTAAATGTCAAGTTCTTTTTCCTTTAAAAAGAGAGCAAGGTAAAGTTGCCTTGTTTGCTTTTCTTTGGCTTCAAAAAGGTGACATTTGGGGAATAAAAACGAAATCATGTTATTTAGATTTCTTGAGATCCCTGCTGAACGGTTGTTTATAATTCTTCCCTGCAAGAAGTTTATGTGGCTGTATGTGGCTGTCTCTTGTTTTTGTTCTCGAGTCTCCACTTTTCTGCTCTTTTCCTCCATTCTTCTTCATGTACTTGATAAATGGCTTCAGATTGGGAATAATAGAAAGTCCCAGTTAGCATCCATTTTTACTTTGAATATCCTAGTTGCATGAATTGAAATTGTAGGTTAGAATTGTTCAAGAAAAATAATCTGAAAAGAATCACAATAATCAATAAGGTGTGCCACTGGCTGTGTTTATCTGGGCAGACCTGGAGGCCACATGAGGGCCTGGGCTTGCTTACCGGGCCCTAGGAGCAAGCCGATCTGTTTGGGCTGAGGAGAGATGTTGATTTCATACATTTTCATCTGGAGTGAAGTTGGTGGGCAGTAGGAGGAGGCCTTGTATGTGATTGCTTTACCTAAACCAACCTTTACTTCTCTTACCTGTTCCTCACCCAGCCTGTCCTACAGCCTTACCCCAGCTCCTTACAGCTTCTTGATGACTGCTTTGTACAGTCAACTCCTCATCTTAAAAAAAATCCTGTTAACACGATTACTGATTTCTAGAAGTTTGATGAATAACTCATCTCTACTGGGGACCTCCTCCTCCTGTCTTCCGTGATTCTGACTTTATCTTCTTTTTCACTTTGGTACTTCAGCTCTGTGACTTCAGATGAAATGGCGAGGGTGGGGAAGAGTACATTTAACTTTCATCTGACACTGGAACTTGTTGCTTTTCATAAGAATAAAAATGGCTAGTTTTATATAAATTATTATAAAATACCTTCTTTTTGAAATGTGTCTTAAGAATAAGACGTTAAATCAAATATGTGTCAGTACTGATTTTGTAGTTATTCTAAAGGTCACACTTGAGGAGGTTATGTTAACTCTGTACCCCTGACTGTATATGACATGCAATCAATCAATTTAGACACATTAACATTTGAAAAACAAGTGGTAAAATCATACTGGGCTGGGAGTTTAGCCTAGTGATAGAGTGCACAAAGACCCAGGTTCAATTCCTTGTTACCACATACATAGACAAAAGCTAGAAATAGTGCTGAGGCCCAAGTGGTAGAGCTCTAGCCTTGAGAAAGTCCAAGGACAGTGCTCAGGCCCTGAGCACTGGCATACACACACAAAAATCATACTGACTGGTGTATGCAGAGTGGGTTTCATGGTGTAGTCCCTTTGAACCATTTATAGTTTAGGAATCTGAAACGTATTTTGTCTGAGAGAATTAGAGGTTGAGAAAAGAATGGACTAATGGAGAGAGGAATGGTAGGGAAATACAGTCATAATATTCAATGTACATATAGGAAAATGTGACAAGGGAATTAATGAGGGAGGAAGAAATGTTGAAAGGTTGATCAAGGTGCATTTTATGTATAAAGTGACATTTTGAAGCCCTTTGTACAGCTATTTAAAGATAGTAATAAATAATAGATTGCAGTAAAAAAGCACTTTAAAATCAGGAATAGTAAGAATGAGAAGAATTTTTTTTTTAACAAGGAATTTTCCCTGGCTTTGTGCGGCACCATTTCTTAATGAATCACAGATACCAAGAAAAGCATCTATTCCTAAAGACAAAACCTCTTTCAAATCGGGAATAGATGAGTATTTCCTTATCTGATAATCTTTACTCCAAGCATGTACTTTATAGTAGTAGAATGTATAGTATTAGAATGATGAAAAGAACGCACACACACACATGCACACGCACACGCGCTACAGGCATGCAAGCGCCCTCATGCATAGTGAAAAAAAGTCTTAGCTAACAAGAATACAATAGATTTAGAGGTATTGTTACAGAAAGATTACCAAACACAAAAACAGCATAGGTAAACAAATGGAAACTGCAGTTCATTGAATATTTGCTGACACAGAAGCACAGAGCATAGAGATCTGGAAGGAGCCATTCCTAACTGGTAAAAAATAAATAAACAGAAGCAGGAAGTGGTATTGTGGCTCAAAGTGTAGAGAGCTAGCCTTAAGCAAAAAAAGCTTAGGGACAGTGCCTAGTCCCTGGGTTCAAGCCCCACATCTGACAAAAAAAAAAGTGATGCAATTTGTTTTTTACTTTATATAACAAGTGTAGGTTGTGTATGAGCACACACATGTGTGGGTATGTATACTCTCAACTCCAAAATTGCCAGGATATGAAACAATAAACTACTAAATGTTTTCCCATTTTGGTTACTATTGAGTAAAGGGTGCCCTTGTCATCTTTTAAAAAATATTATTTTGGAAATTAGTAGCCCATGCTTTAAATGGGCATAATACTGGAAAGTAGGAGGCAAAAATAATCATCTGTTGAAGAAGAAATGATGGTTTTATTTCTGGAAAGCAAAAGAGAAGTGCCTGGACAAATTTAAGAACATTAAGCCAGTGTGGAAGAAGCATACTTAAGAACTTTTTCATATACAGTTGGCTCTGGAGTATAGGAAATGGGTACAGAGGAAGCTTTTTTTTTTTAAAGCAGTTTAATTTTTACTGTTAAGTGAAATTTTGTACCATACTCATATACAAAATTACACCTAAATTAAATAAGCTTTTATTTTATTTTTTTTTCTATTGGCCAAGATAATTAAATTAGAAGTACTTTTTGTTGTTGTTGTTTTACCAGTCCTGGGGATTGAATTCAAGGCCTGAGCACCCCCACTCCCCTATAAGGCTAGAGCCCTACCCCTTGAGTCATAGAACTACTTCCAGTTTTTTCTATGTATGTGGTACTGAGAAATCGAACCCGGGTCTTCATGAATTCTAGGCAATCACTCTTACCACTAGGCCAAACTCCTGGCCCAAGATATGTATTTTTAATGGAGATAAAAGAATCAGGTAGGGGCCAGGAATTTGGCCTAGTGGTTAAAGTGCTTGCCTAGCATGCATGAAGACCTCGGTACCACATACATAGAAAAAAGCCGGAAGTGGTGCTGAGGTTCAAGTGGTAGAGCTCTAGCCTTGCGAAAGTCCAAGGACAGTGCTCAGGCCCTGAGCTCAAACCCAGGACTGGCAAAAAAAAAAAAAAAAGAATCAGGTAACAGTTGAAAATATGGAACATGCATTTTTTTGTTACAAAATAGCACATTGTCATTAAAAGGAAAATAAATGCTAGAGAAAAGAGCATTTGCTTTGGCCAGATCATGTGGAAGCCCTGAGTTTGGGCTTTATCACTCACCAACTACAGAATTGAAACCTAGAAGTGACCCAAGGCTCTCTATTTGGTGCTCCTGGTGATTTTTGTGTTCATTCTGTACTGAGAAGAAACACACCATGCTTTTACTGTGCATTTTGTTTTGCAGTTACTCCTATGTTTTACCTCCTATGTACAGGGCAGGGACTGAGTTTTACGTACCCTAAGCACTACTACAGTGCCTACTCCAGGATGGTTCTTATAAATGTTACTGATGTGGACTGAGATGTAGGAAGATGGGGAGAGTCTGCTGGCCTTCCTAGATGTGGAGGCAAAAAGAGAAATGAGGAGTGATTCACGTATTTTGGTTTCATCCATTCAGTAAACATGCCAGGTGGTATGCTGAGGTGGTAAAAAGAATGAAACAGCTCTTGCTCTTCTGGAGCTTTCAGAGAAAAGCAGAAAAGCTGGCACTTGAGAATGCACCATGCATGGGAGAAAACCACTCCTGCATGGGTTACAGAGGACAGCCTGACTTGGCTTCTACAGGTAGAAGATTGGGACAACTGTCTGATTCTAGTCTTCAGGAATAGGGGAGGAATGGAGAATGAGTTGATAGGAAGATTGGCTGGGGCATACAGTGTGGGATGGTAGGTGGGTGTGGTGCAGAGAAACACTAGATCAGTAGGTATTTCTGGTTGGTAATTTCTGTTCATTGAATAACCATTATGGAGTGGCATATATCTGAGAGGCTTGCTTTGTAGGTGGGAAAGCAGTAGATCAGTCTTATTTGACAAGCTTAAAGACTTGGACTTTAGGTATTGGGAAGCCACTGAAGAACTTTAAAGCTGGCATGGGAATTGTGTTTGAGATAGACCCCTTAGTAGTTATGTCCCTGATGGATTGGGAAATTATAAGAGAATAAAGCCCCTAATAGAGCTGTGCCAGGAGGGTTGGATTTAAGTAATAGTGTGGAGGAAAATGGGGTACTGTTGATAGTTGATTGGTGGTAGAGAGTGAGTTAGGGGAGGATGGCTGTCAGATTTCTATTCCTGGTGGCCCCCCTAGAGACAGAACACATGAGAAATAAGCATGGCACAGAGAGACAGTAGGCTTTGTTTCTGAGAAGGTTGGTTATTATAAAGATGTGAAACGCAGTAGAAGTAGGTTTGGAGTAGAAGATAAACCTAGTTATGGTAAACAGGAGGTAGAATAGGATAGGCAGGTTAATGTGGCAGACAAATGTAAGGAAGATTGTAGGGCTAGAAATAGCTGAGTAGTACCTGAGAGTTTATAATAAACTGGAAGACCTCTGATGATGGAACTCTGTACATTTTAATACAGTTGTAGAAGCAAGAACCCATAGAGAAGCCAGAAGGAGAGAGGAAGGAGAGAAAACCAGACAAGGGGCTGCTTACAGAAGCCACAGGAGAGGACACAGTTTTGTGATTAAAAGAGAACTACTTTAAAATTTCAGAGATCACAAAGAGGCCATACTAAATAAGGATGGGATGTATCTACATTGCTACAAGAATTTTAATGAAAAAATAGAAGCAGGAGAAAACAAATTTAGTAGAAGAATGGATAAAATAAATATGGAACAAAGGTGAAGCTAAAAGATGTTATTAGCTACATCAAATCCCTTCCCACAGTATTTGTTAAGCATTGGCTTCCAGAACCCCTGGAGGTACTAGAATTCATAATGTTCATGTCCCTTATGTAAAATGGTGAAGTATTTGCAGTATAGTCGTAAGTAAGTCCTGTACTATACTATAAATGTTGATATAGACACAGGTTATGTGGAGATTTTTTTCCCTAAATATTTTCGATTCTCAGTTGGTTGAATTCATAGATGTGCAACCAAGAAATACAGAGCATCGACTATATTATACTTGATTATTTTTTCTCATGTGAAAAAAGCATTTATATTATCTTCTTAATTTTATAGAGACTGATATGTGGTTCTTTATTATATTTCTAAAACTGGATGTAAAATGTATTGAAATTTTTAGCACAAATAAGAGTAAAACTTTCTTTTAAGATAGTTTAAAGAACAGGATTTAAACTTAAGTACCCTTATCTTTAAATAACATGTACCATATCCCAAAAGTTAAAGGACATAGTGGTTGAGTTAAAAGATAAAACACATTTAGACTTCTTTCAAAATTTAACTGAAATTCCACGTTTCAATTTATACTTAGTTTTCCTTCTAAAGCGGGGGTTAAGACCCTGAGTCTTTCTTGATGGGCATGTAATCCTGCTGTAGTAGTGATGATAGACTCGGTCAGACTTAACTTAAAGGACTGTTCTGCATCACAGGTACTGATGATATTGTGGGTCCTGAAGGCATGGAGAAATTTTGTGAAGACATTGGTGTTGAACCAGAAAATGTAAGTCTACTTTAACTTAGCAATGGAAATCAGTTATTTTTCTTTCCTTTTGGCCTATCTCAAATAAAGCAATAATAAAGAAAGTAATTATGCTATATTTTATGGGACCATCTAACAAGTTTTAATTCTAGTTTGATTTGTAAACATATTTTCTTTCTTGCAAGTGGCATGGTATAACTGTAGCCTTTCCCCTCCCCACTGGCTTGATTTGTCTAGAAGGCATAGTGATTGAATAATTAGACTAGATGATTAAATGTGCTATGGGCATCTATAGACAGATCAGCTAAGGTACCTGGATGCTGTGTAATTTTGAGATTAAGAGTAGTTATTTCTAGATGTTGAATAAGCTTTGAGTAGGTTGTGTTATCATGAATTTTTCCCAGATCTATCAAATTCCAGTTGAGTTTTAACTCAGAATATCATTGCTTTTCAATATAAAAGCACTAAGTCTTTCCTTTGAAATTTTTGGTCACTTTGTATAATTACTTCTGCATAATGTACTGTATCCATACCTGATGCAGTAAGTCTTTTTAAATATCATGCAATTGTTGCATATTTTTTCTTTCCTCATCTCTTACACTAAAATGAAAAATTATGCTTCTGCACATGCCTTTGCACATAAATGATTCAATTTGACTTTGCACCAGCTTCCAATTTCACAAATGTAGTGCCTAAATGAATTTGTGATCTGCAAGAGGTCTCATGAGATTTCCTGAGACATTTTGTGCCTATATTATGTGTCTTGCTTTTAACTCTTTTTACCATTAGCTCTTCAGTGCCTCTGTTGTCTTTATCTCACCCTGAATTCATAATTTTTGTAAAGTGCTTTTAGAATGTCTTTTACTCATTATGTGGATTTTAAAAATAATTTAGTCTAGATACAGTGGCTTATGCCTGTAATCCTAGCTATTCAGGAGGCTAAGATCTGAGGATCATGGTTCAAAGCCAGCCTGGGCACTAAAGACCATGAGACTCTTATCTCCAATTAACCGCCAGAAAACTGGAACTGGGGCTGTGGCTCAAAGGGTAGGGCAGAAGCCTTTGGCAGAAGAGCTCAGGGACAATGCCCAGGCCCAGAGTTCAAGTCTCATAACCGACAATAATAATAATTTTAGTTTTTAAATTACTTTTAATTTGCGTGTGTGTGTGTGTGTGTGTGTGTGTGTGTGTGTGTGTGTGTGTGTATAGCTGAACTGCTGTCTGAACTCAGGGCCTTGCACTTATAAGCTGCTGCTTTACTATTGGAGCCACACTCCTAGCTCTTCATGGTGTTATTTAATTAATATATATATATATATATATATTGGGTTTTTATTGACAGTTCCTTGGACTTTTTCAAGGCTTAGAACCCTACCATTTGAGCCACAGCACCACTTCCAGCTTTTTCTGTGTATGTGGTACCGCAGAATTGAACCTGTGCCTGCTAGGCAAGCACTGTACTGCTAGGCCAAACTCTCAGCCCCATACTGTTATTTTTTGAATAGAGTCTTACATTTATGCCTGGGCCAGTCTGGATTACCATCCTTGTCTTTATAATTCCTCCACAGCTGGGATGATGTGCATGTAGCATTACATCCAGCTTCTTATGGGTAGAGATGGGCTTCAGTTCCCTGGACTGGCCTTGAACCATATGATCTCAGTCTCTTGAGTAGCTGGGGTTACAGACCTGAGCTATTGCACTTAACCCAGTTCAGGTATTTTGATAAATAACTCACTCGGATGTAAATGTTTGGGCTAACCAGGTGAATTGTATTTTACCTGATCTAGTCCATGAACAAGAAAAGGACATTTCATTGACTTTCAGAAGGCAGTTTTCTGCTGGGAGCTTCGGCAGGGTTGGCATGTTTTCCAGTAGTGCTTTTGGAATGGCAGTGAGTTGTTCCTAATGGGGTTTAGAGGCTTCACTTTGAGGACAATGTATGATTAGAAGAATGTGCATCAGGACACAAACCCAAAGTCAGATGAACTTAGAGGATCAGGAGGAGACTGGAGGAATGCAAGGATTAGCTGAGCATTTCACTTCCAGATGGGAAAGTGTTCCAATATACTGATGCTGATTCTAGCTGAAGAAGGAAGACCCAGCTCTGCAAAGTTCACCATCCCCAATTACAGTAATCAGTAAAATACAGCTACTTTGGTACCCTTTTCAGGCAGTTAGGAGTCCTTTAGAACTCTTATTTCTCTGAGTAGAAATAGGTGAAATAGAAAGTTATGTTGAAGTCTAGTAGACCAAATTCACAGTGTCGTTCCAAGTATGGATTATTGTACTTCAATTCCAAGATGATGTCACACACTGTATTTCATATTGTCCTTAAGAGTGTTGATGAATAAACTCTTGGTATGTGGTCAGTCAATTTCAGACACATTCCAAAGCCTGTTTGCCGTAATGAGCAAGAACTTTAAAAGAATGTAATAAGACTCTTGCTTTCCCAGATAGTTAGTTTATGAAATGTAAGAAGACCTCTAAAATCTAACTCATTTTTCTTTACCAAGATAAGGGTTTAAAAAAGAAAACAAAACAAAAAAGTTTTTGTTTTGTTTCTTTTGCCAGTCCTGGTCTTGAATTCTAGGTCTCGGTGCTGTCACTGATCTCTTTTTGTTCACGGTAAACTCGCTATCACTTGAGCCATGGCACCACTTCTGGCTTTTTTGCGTAGTTTATTGGTGCTAAGAGTCTCGCAGAGTTTCGTGCCCTGCTGGCTTTGAACCACAATTCTCAGGTCTCAGCCTTCTGAGTAGGTAGGATTATAGGCATGAGCCACAGGTACCCACCTGGTCGAAGTGCATGTTAGCTTCCTTGTAAAACCCAGTAAAGATTGCCTTGGTTATAGCTGCTGTCCTGAGTGGTATGTATGTGTGTGTGTTACATTCAAAAACTTCTATGTAAAGGTTTCAGTCTTTCTCATGGAGGCTGAGTAGAGTTAGAATCTATGTAGTTTAACAACATACATAGTTCATGTGAGAAAATGTGGTTTGGTTTACCTGGATAAGAAAGCTGAGGACTGTGGAGAAAATCCACGACTGTGATTAAGCTAAAGAAAATAGAACACCTTTTTTTGGGAAAACTCTTTCATTGCCCCACTGGCTCTAAACAACCATTTAAAATTTTTATTTTAACAATCAGTTAAAATACATAGTAATGTAACTTTTCTTAAATTTAAAAACTAAAGGCCTTCAAAAGTCTTTTAAAAATAAAAGTATTTTAACTTGTAACTGGATAAAACTCTTTCAATGTTTGCCAAACTAGAGCTAACTGTTGAAGGTCTCTGTTCATATTTTAGTGCCTAAATGACTAGCAACAGAAGCCTTTGGCAAGGTATTGATGTATTTACTTGTAGGGAATTTGATTGTCATTCTTCATTTTTTTTAACAGGTAGTTATGCTTGTCCTTGCTTGGAAATTGGATGCACAAAACATGGGCTACTTTACGCTACAGGAATGGCTGAAAGGAATGACTTCTCTACAGTAAGTCCTAAGGTGGGGTGGACTGGCGCTGCCCCTCTTCTGGGACCTTAGGAAAGAGTTCACTTATGGTTTGGGCAAACTTCTCTGAATATAGTGATGGATGAATTTGACATGCAGGTCAAATTCTCAGGGAGAGAGAAGGGGAGGGCACGAGAGGAGAGAAGGAAGTTAGTATTCTTTAATAGCAGATCTGTAGGCTAACCGTCTTTCACAGATGTGAAACCCATGTGTAATGTAATATGAACTTTCCTAATAGCTACATTAAAAAGGTAGAAAAAATAAGAGAAATTAATTTTAATATATTCTTTAATTTCAGTATCTAAAATATTACTATTCTAACATGCAGTAGCTTGAAAAATCAATATGCTATAATATGCATAAATAGCTTTGAGTTTAAGTGAGGGGGGGGTACAGGCCCTTGTGGGGTAGGACAGAAAGCTGTCTTTCACCTTGTATCTGAAGATTATCCTGCTGTTTCTTTTACTGTTTGATCTTTACAGCAGTGACACTTAACAGGAAATGACCTCACACGGGAAACTGTGGCCCTGTCATTCTCTGACTTCTGTGACTATTATGTCTCATGAGACACCAAAGAACTTGGGGAAACTTGGCTGAAAATGCAGCTACTTTCTAGAAAATCTTCAGTTGCTGCTTAAACTTCTCAAGGCTACTTCTTTACTAGCTTTTTCTCAAACTGCTGTCCTCTGAATGTCCTTGTTAAGTGGCCATTAGATAGCAATTAAGTTTAGGCAGGTAATTTGTCACAGCTGCACTGCAGGATGAGGCCCATTTAAAGTAGATCAGACTCTCTATTGACCATATTCTCCCTACTTGGGTATGTGAAGTGAAAAACAATTGCTGTGGACCTTTTATGTTGGGAGAGCTCTTCGCCCATACTTTGGGACAACAGTTCTGAATGTCTTTCAAGAATACGAATATTGTTTGAGAAAGATTTTGAGGTGAGGGAAATCCCAGAGAACAGGTTCTCTACTGAACTTCCCAGTTACCCCCAGACCCATAGATTCTTTTTTTTTTTTTACTTTTTTTCTTGTTTATTGTAATTAATAGAAGGGTTACATTATATTCACCAGATCAAAGGTGCATAACTTCACATACATTGATATCCCTTCTTATGTTTTTCTCCCCATTTTGCCCTTCCCCTCATCTTGTTTTCCCCCTATTCCCTTTCCTGTTCTTAAAGGCCACTATGGGAAGAATTTCAAGGAAACTTAAAAAGTAAGCAGCCAGCAAAGATTTATTTAGCAAAACAGGAAAAAGCAGGGAGAAATAGAAAGAGGAAAAAGAAGCAGTCCCTGGCACCAGACCAGAATGACAAACTCAAGTGGAATTCTCTGTCAGTACTTAAACCCTCTGAGCTAAGGGATTCCAATTTGAACTTTCACCTACATATGTGTATAACCTAGCATTTAGTAAGTTTGATGTTTTCGTGTTACCACTCAAACATGGAGACATGGCTTGAGGTATGTGCACAACCAAAGGATGTTGGGTATCTTGTTTCTTGTGATCTTCAGCATTCCTTTCTGGTCAAAAAATTACCTTCTATTCCTGGACAAAATTTCCTATCATGGGGAGTTATATCTCACTTAACATCTAAAGCAAGGAAGCATGATGGAAAGAATGCAGGAGTCTGCATTCTTGAATAGTTGACTCATTTCCTTGCTGCTTTAGTGATTTTATTTAGCCATGTAGTTATAGGTTGTCTTAGTTCTCTTTTAACATTTTAAAAATTTTGTATGAGTCTTATGTCACTGGTTGCATCCTTCTGCTGATAAGGCGGGGTTCTTCCGAAGTAGAGCAGAATTTCATGTCTCATCTTGCTGCTCTGTGGGTGACTTTGGGTTGTTTGATTTTAGCCGCATAGTAGTGGTCTCTGTGAGAGGTTTCTGTGCCAAACCCATGGAAACAAGCAATTGCACTTCCTCCCCTCCCTCCCTCCCTCCCTTCCTCCCTTCCTCCCTTCCTCCCTTCCTCCCTCCCTCCCTCCCTCTCCCTCCCTCCCCCCCTCCCCCTCCCTCCCTCCCACTCTCCCTCTCCATCCCTCCCTCTCCCTCTCTCCCTCTCCACACAATAAACTATGCCACCACCCCAAGCCAGTTCCTGATAGATTTGGTAATTACCTTTCTTCTCATTGGAGACCAAGGACCTGAGCTTTGCATGGTTTTGGATTGGTTGGTTTTCTTCTCTTTGACCTTTGCCATTAAGTTAATCAGAAGTTATTATTCATTCACATATGAATATATAAATACTAATATATAAACATATATAAATGTCATTATTTAGTACATACAATGCTAAGTAAACCCCTCTGTCATTCCTGCCTCAAACTTGCCTCCACTGACTGCCTTATCTGCTTTTCTAGTCTTCCTCACCCCTCATATGGGTTCCCAGTAGGTCACAGAAACCCTTTATTTTCTGACCCTGCTTGCCTCCCTTTATTCTATCTACTCTGTCCTCTTCTATCCACTCACTATTACTATAGATTTCTTACAATTCTTTGGACATGCCATGCTGTCCTGCCACAGAGCCTTGGCACAGGCTGTTTCATACATCTGGAAAGCCCATCTTACCTCCCCAAAAGCATTTCTGTATTTCCAGTGTATCTTTCAACTGTCAATTGACATGGCAATCCCTTGAAGAAGCCTTTTCTAACTTCTAAAATAGTCTTATTTTAATTTGTTGGACTGATCTGTTTGATTCTAATGTCAGGAAGAAATAAAGGACATTCTAGTTTGTTTCACCATAAAAGTTAAGTATTTACTCTTGATTTTTGGCTTTCAGGTTATTGTGTTCATTGAGAAAACACAGTTTTTATTTTTATAGTTTTCCAAAAAATAATTTTTGCAATTTTATTAGAAATAAATCAGTGTGCTTTTAATAATTACATTTTGATTCATACAGTAGGAAGACTTTATTTAGATAATATTTCTTAAATGTATTACCTATTTTTAGAATATGTAGCTAGGAGCTCAACAGAGAAACACAAGGAACTTTAGTACAGAAAAGATACAATAATGCTGTTGAAAACAACTGTAGGTTCTCATTTTTAAGGGCTGTATATATTTTTTTAACAGAAGACTGATTTGTAAAAATAACCAGTTGGTCTACTTCTTATGAAAAGTCAGCAGTGTCCCTGGTTAAAATAGGTTATCATTACCAAGGCATTCTGGGAAATGGCAGGCTTCAAATCTGGGGTGGGGAAAGAGCAAGGTGAGTAGGAGCATCCAGTGCCAGAAGAAAGCAAGGAAGTGCTCAGAAGACTGGTGGGGACATGTCACAGCACAGTGGAGCCACTGCCCAAATGGGAACAGTTTGTGCATTAAGAAGAAGAAAGACAGCGATGGATTATAGCACTGAATTCAAAGAAGAAAAAAGGAGAGTGTATAGACCCCATCGTAGTAGATGTAGACAGTAATGGTGGAAGGAATGACATTTTGCCCTTGCAGAAGTAATGAGCTGATGTAGGCAGGAATTGTCTGTGGATGCTACAACCATTCTGTGTTATAAATGGATCTTTCTGCACGCCACTGAAGTTGCCCCAGCGGAGGCACAGGGGACAACAGGGCTGTGCACAGGCCGCATGGGAGGTGCCATTGGCTAGGACCAAGGGTCAGAGCCTTCGTTGAGGGTTCATGGGGAATGCAAGCAAAAAACACAAGAATATTTCATTGATGTGTTTGAATGTCACTGGGTCACACTCTGGTGACCAGCTCTTTCAAATTGGCATACTAGTTTCTGTCTTGCTCAGCCTATTTGTGAGACTATGGCAGCATCAGGACAATAGTTAAAAATCATGTATTGAGTAAAATGCTGTTGAAGAAGAGTTTCAAAATATCAACTCACAGATTATTTGCTATTTCAAAACTCATAGAAATTAATTTTTAGCCATAATGGGACAGATAGATCCCCTCCTGGGATACCCTTGGTACAATACAGTTTATCAATGGTGTTAAACCTATGTAGAGACATTGGAAATTATCTGAAAATTGGGTCTAGTCTCTGGGTATAAGGGAAATTTGGAGAATGATGGACACCTGTACATGTGAACTATATATTAACTTAAGGAAGTTAACACTGATAGGAAGTTGAGTGATGTTAGTAGCAAAACGTTTATGGGTGAACCACCATGTTGGCAACTTCAAAGAATAGGCATGTGAGGGTGTGCTTTGTTGAAGGAAGCGGGTGGGTAAGCGAGAGCCTATGTGCCCCTCTTTCAAAACTTATGAATAAGTATAGAAAATAATGGTCATTATGGCTATTTCCTAACTTCAGGGTTTTTATTCTTTCCTATGATAAAGGTTTTGTTTCCCAACTTCTAAAAAATGAAAAGTTGAATCCATATTGTAATGTCCTTTAATTTTGTTTTCCCAGATGTGATACAACAGAAAAACTCAGAAATACCTTGGATTACTTAAGATCATTATTAAATGATTCTACAAACTTTAAGCTTATTTACAGATATGCATTTGACTTTGCACGGGTGAGTTTTCTGGAATCTATCCAGATATTTCCCTCTCTTACTTCCCCCCTTTATTATATTTTTGAGGTTTGTTTTTATATGCCACAACAAAGAATTCAGAGTCATTCCTAGGGTGTTAGTATTTCTATGTGTGTATTTTTCAAAACTAATTGGTTCTGGGTAAAAATTTTGTATGTTAGCAAAAGACTATAGTAACAGACATTTACTAACTCTTAGGTTTGGCATAAAAGTAATATGTAGGCATATAATGAAGAGTTTTAAATGTTTCTTAGATAACTTGGAAAACTTTTCCTTCTCACAGAACAACAAACCAACTCTGAGGTACTTGAATAAGCTAATCATTCCTTTCTAATCCAGTTTTACTTTGGGTGCTTTTAATATATTTGGAAATCATGTAACTTTCAAATCTAAGCTACTTTCCTGTTTGTTACATGGTGAGTCAAGCCCAAGTATATGACAGTGGTTCTTTAGGGTCTGGGGTGGAATGGGTGGGGTGGGAAATAAAGCTCTTAGATTGTAGTCTAGTCACCAAAGATAGTGAATTCCAATGTTCCAGTTGGCATTATAACCTTGTATTCATTCAAACATGATTCACAGGCCTTAGAGTTACCCTTTATTCCACAATGATGTTTTTGTCATTTCTGTGTATGTAATGGATTCAAATGGCTAGGCTTTCTTAGCTGGTTACATTTTCTAAGGATTTTTTTTTTAGTAGAGAACTTGGTGAAAAATGATTATTTCTTCCTTACCACCATGCTGAACTTTTTTTCACTTTTTTTTAACCTCTGGTTAGCAATAATTCCTTGGTAAATCCTGATGTGTCTGTAATAATACAATGTGCATTTTTTTCATTGTGATAGTCTTCTAGTAAAATTGTAGCACATGCGGAAGTGTATTGATATTGAAAACTCTAAGGTACTGTGGCATGATAGTGTATACCTGTAAGGGCAGAACTCAGGAGGCTGAGACAGGAGGGTTTCGAACAGAAATTAGCCTGGGCTACATAGTGAGACTCTTATCTCAAAAAGCAAAAGGAAACAAAAAAAGAAGGCGAAATTCTGATAAAGTGTTTGCTTAATTGCCTATATAATTGTAATAAAGTTAAATGACAAAAAAGGGTGCTTCTGTTTATTATGAGTTTTTCCCTCTCTGTATATATACTATATGTAGTATGAATTAAAGAAATAGCATAGTTTATACATGAAAACCGGCTCTTTTCTGATTTCCTTGCTCAGTGTCAGAATTGTCCCCAGATCCTCTGTGCTTTAGATTTAGGTTCCATTTTATTCCTGCCTTGCTTCGACCCTTGTGGGTTAGTCTCTGTGGCCCAGTCCACAGGGGCTCCACTAACCTCCTCATTTGTGGTATCTGTGCTGTAGCCCAGCCAGTTGTAGCCCTTGTAACTCTGAACCAGCACTTTTTTTTTAATTGTAAAGGTGATGTATCAGAGGGGTGACAGTTACATGAGTAAGCTAATAAGTACATTTCTTTCCCTTTTTTTTAAATTGTATTTTGTTGTCAGGGTTAATGTATAGAGGGGTTATAGTTACATTGGTCAGGTAGCGAGTACATTACTTCTTGAACATGAGTAATTTCTTTTTTGAACAGTATTACCTCTTCCCTCATTTTCTCCTGCATCCCCCCTACTCTCCTACCCCGCATTCCTGTCCCCCATCCCCTGTCCCCTGTCCCTTTCTCCCCAGGCTGCTGTTAAGATGCCTAGTGAGGGGCCAGGAGTTTGGCCTAGTGGTAGAATGCTCGCGTAGCATGCATGAAGCCCTGGGTTTGATTCCTTGCTGTGGCTCAAGTGGCAGGGCGCTAGCCTTGAGCAAAAAGTGTCCAAGGACAGTGCCCAGGCCTGGCAAAAAAAAAAAAAAGAGATGTCTAGTATCATCGTTGCATTGATTCACTCTTGTCCCTCTATTTCTGTGATTTCCCCTCCCTTAGGCAAATCAGATGAATTTCTAAGACAAAGGGTACAGAAACAGGGCAGTGACAACAGGGCATAAACCCAAGGAGGAAAAACAAGAAGGAAAAAATGCAAACAATGCATTATAAAAACATCTTGTTGGGAGCCAGGAACATAGCCTAGTTAGTGGTAGAGTTCTCGCCTAGCATGCATGAAGTCCTGGGTTCAATTCCTCCTTATCACATAGTGAGTGGTAGCCTTGAGCTGAAGAGCTCAGAGACAGTGCCCAGGCCTTGAGTTCAAACCCCAGGACTGGCAAAAAAAAAAAAAATCCACACATGCACACAAAAAAGTCTTGTTTTCATTTCTTGGAGTCCATTTTAATAAGCTTTATTTTATGTGGTCATATGTACCTAACTTTTGAGCTATTGTCATCCTCTGCTAAGAATATCCTAGACGTATCCTAGACATTGCAATGAGGGAAACCATGTAGCCTATGTGTCTTTACGTCTGGCTTGCTTTGCTTAAAATAAATTTTTTCAAGTCTTTCAATTTCCTTAAAAATGGGGCAATGTCATTATTTCTGATAAAAGCATAAATTCCATTGTATATATAATTCCACATTTTCTTCATCCATTCATCTACTGAGGGGCGTCTGGGTTGTTTCCATATCTTAGCTAATGGTAAATAATTTTGTAATGAACTTGGTTGTACTGGTAGTGTGGCCTTGTTTGAGAACCAGCACTCCACCTTTTTTCTCTTCTCATCCAGCATCTGTGTGAGCAGCGTGTCATCCCTCTTCCTTCAGCCCATTTGAACTCCCCAAAGCCTTCATTCATACCTTCCACTGCACTGCCTTTATGTTAGCACAGCACTTCCTGGCATGTGCAGTCAAGTTGCCTCACAGCAACAGCTCTTAGAAAAAGCTAAAGATGGTTTCATCATCTCAACAGAGGAGAAAAATGGAAACAGCTCTTTTTGTTAATCACAGTAGATCTGACACTCAAACTAAGGTCTGCTGCCTTCAAGACCAGTCAGTAATTTACTCCAGGACCTTACAGTCCAGCCCTAACGTGCTTTCTGGTACACATCTGTGTTGTGGTGAAATTGTTTTAGCTGCGGATGACAGCCTGCCACCTGCCCTTAGCCTTTCTGCTTTCTGCTGTGGTCAAGCCTAGAACCCCCAGCCCTGCCATCCCCAGCATTGAGGCGAGTCACATACTTCCACTTCATTCAGCCTCCTGGCTCAGCCCGTCCTGGAGGACCAGCTTTGCCCTTGCCTACACAGCTTTGAAATCTTTGTGGTTTTAGAGCTTAAGTATCCATCTTTATTACCCCAAACCAACCAGTATAGTTCTTTGCTTTTAATATGCATCTCACTAAATATGTATTAGTGAAAGAAACCTATTTATGTAATGATGGATAACAACCATTCATATTGAATTGCTATTTAATTACCAGAGCAATTTTGGTAAAAATGTAATGAAACTTTTTTGCTTTGATTTGAGATGTATTTTTATTTATTTTCAGTTAAAAATATATTCCAACTTTCCTGGTGGTTTCTTTATGTGAACACATTGGTTATTTAGAAATTATGTTGTTTATTTTCTAGATAATCTTTCCATTATAGACACCTAGTTTAATTCTGTTGTGGTTAGAGACTATCCCATGTAACTTGGTCTGTTTAATTTATGGTCTGCTTTAATTTATGGTCCACTCATGCTAAGCGTCAGATCACTGTGATGTCTTGCAGACGATATCCTACGCACTTCACCACTGAACTATATCCCGAGCCCTAAAGTGAATTTCTTATAGAAGACATTAAGCATTTGACAATAAGTGTCTTGCGATGCTAAAACTACAGTCAGTGTAATTAATAGTATAGTTCAGTTTATATCTCTTTGCTTGATATTTTCCCCATCATTTCCCATATTTGTCCCATCATTTTGGGGTTGTTGTTGAATTTCTTTCTTCTTTTCATGCCTTCTTTTTAATCGAAGGTCTGTTTAAAATGATTATTTTTCCACTACTGCTTTATTGCCCTTGTCTGTATTTCATTATCGCTAGTAGTTATGCCTTGTAGTATCTATTTTTAAATTTTAACAGTCTCTTTTCAATAATGTTGAACAGCTTCAAATATAAGAACTTTTATAACAAAGTATTTCCATTTCCATTTTGTTTTACCATATTTTATGCTATTGTGAACATTTTATTTATGCTGCAACTCATAATACATTCTTTTTTTTTTTTTTTGTGAGTCCTGGAGCTTGAACTCAGTGCCTGAGCACTGAGCTTTCTCAAGGCTATTGCTCTACCACCTGAGTCACAGCACCACTTCTGTTTTTTTCTGTGTATCTAGTGCAAGGAATCGAACCTGGGTCTTTGTGCATGCTAGACAAGCACTCTACCACTAGGCCTAACTCCCAGGCCCATTGTTGCTTTTTTTTTTTTTTTCTTTATTGTGGGTCATGGGGCTTGAACTCAGCCTGGGTGCTGTCCCTGAGCTGTTCAGCTCAAGGCTTCCATTGTTACTTTTTAAAATCAGCAAATATATCTGTTGTAAATGCCCAGTATACCTCATTTCTTGTTCTTTTTTTGCCAGTCCTGGGGCATGAACTCAGGGCCTAGACATTGAGCTTTCTCAAGGCTATTGCTCTACCACCTGAGCCACAGCACCGCTTCTGTTTTTTTCTGTGTATGTGGTACTGAGGAATCAAACCCAAGGCTTTGTACATGCTACCTAGGCAAGCACTCTATACCACTAGGCCAAACTCCCAGCCCATATATATGTGTGTGTGTGTGTGTGTGTGTGTGTGTGTGTGTGTGTGTGTGTGTGTGTGTGTATAATTTGTTTATTAATAGAAAATAAATATTAAATATATATTACATATATATGTAATTTTTGCCTCAAAACTTCTTTAATGTCTCTCAAAGTACAGAATTGATGAATTTTCTAAAAATCTTATTTTTGCCTCAGTTGGCTAAGGTACTTCTTTGGATAAAAAGTCTTAATACTTTATTCTTGCAGTGATGTCTTCTCATTGTCTTCATGTATTGTGTGGTTTCTGGTGATAAGTCTGATATCATCCAGACTTCGTTCTTTCATACTTTTTTGTGTTGGTTTTTGAGTACATTTATTCTATTTTTACTGCATTTCAGAATGTGAATTATGGTGTTCTTCTATGATTATTACCTTTTGATAGTTATATGGAGTTTCAGTTCAACATATCAATTTCCGAGTACAGTGCATCTTGATCAGCATTACCTCTTCTGTCATTCATTCTCTCCTATCTGTCCAACTCCACCCATCCCTTCACCTATATACATTGAATATTACTGTTTTCTCCCACTCTTCCTCTCTCCATTCATTTGTCCTCTCCCCCCAAAATAACACACATATTCAAAGTTCCTGGTGTTAGATTGTAAGTTAGTTGACTATAGGAGTCACAGAGTTTTCTTATGGTTATTTTAGTTGAGGCTTTTTAGATCTGTGACTTGGTAGTTTTAAGTTGGGAAATTAAATTGACAGTCACTTATTTAAATATTTTCTGTTCTCTATTTCTTGGACTATTAAGATATTTGTTAGATTGCTTAGTGCTGTTCTATCAGCCAGTGATACCGTATTTACTCTTTTTCCTCTTCTATGCTTATTTTGGATAATTTTTTATTACTTCCAATACTAATCTTGGTCATGTTTAATCTGTTCATCACAACAGGGATATTTTTCATTTCAGATACTATATTTTTCATATTCTGAAGTTTCATTTGAGTCTTGTTATAGCTTCAGTTTCTTCATCATATTTCTTTGTCCCTCCTTGAACATGTTTATTTTAAATGTTTAAAAAACCTTGTTTGGAGATTTTATTATCTGTCATTTCTGGGTGTCATTCTGTTGGCTGGTTTCTCTCTTGATTATGATTCATACTTTCCTCTCTTGATGTTGCTAGATATTCTTCATTGATATTCTGCATTCTGTTTTTACTTTAAATAGTGATAGCTTTCTTTTTCTTCTGTATGTGTGTGTTTGTTTTTGTGGTAATAGGTAGTGAATCCAGAGACTTGTTTGTGTTAAGTAACTGTTCTGGCATTAAGCTACACTCTTTGACCCTTTGCCTAGATTTCCTTTTTAATTTTTCCTTCTAGTGAATAGTTAACTTGTAATCAGTTTGATCCTTCCTTCAAAAGGGCTGCTCGAGAGCAGCCTTTTATTCAAGCAGTGTTTAAGCCTAACTAGTAAGGAAGTTTCCTGCTGAGGATTCCCCTAGTGTTCCTAGCATATTATAAGATCTTTCCATGCTGACAGTATAAATATAATCTGTCCTCAACCTTGTGTAAGTCTTGGGAATCTCTGTGCAGTTGTAATTCAACTTTGTCCACTCTCCGGTTGCTTCCTCTCACACATGCACACATCAGTGTTTGACTGAAGACTTGGGAAGACTGCTCTGGAGACTTCCAGGCTTCTTAGAATAGGTCCCTTTGGCTCCTTGAAATTCAGGCTTTTTCTCTAATACAGGAAAACATGTGGGCTCTGTTTGGGTTTCTATTTCCTTTGCTATGGTCTAGAATCTGCCTTCCCAAAATAAGGTGGCCTCATATAGGGCATTCCTTGTTTCCTTTTTTCTTAGGAATCACAGTCTTATGCTACTAATATTATCTGGTTTTCTAGATATTTTTAAATGAAAAATTAAATCTGATCTTGATTGGAAGTAGAACTCAATTCTCTCCCCCTCCCTCACTTTTTTTTTTTACTACTAGTTTAATGAATCGTAGGTGCAATAAACTATAATTAACACAGCTGATCTTTTTAAAATCACAGCTTCACTAAAAACAGAACTCCCTGACAGTTTTAACATCTTTAATTTATTCTGGTAACAATGTTGCCCTATAACATTAAACACTCAGAACAATTATTTTGTATGTTTCCTCTAAAAACGAAGCTATGATACAGTACTAGAATGTGATTGACTGTCTAGAAAGGACCACTTCTCCACAAAAATTGCTCTCCCCTGGGAGTGATCATTTCTCTCAACTTTAGAACCTTGCCTCCAAGTAAACGTAGTATTCAGTTAAAACTTTTCTTATTCTTCCTAACACTTCTAGTTTTGTAGATGTGATAGAAGTGTGATCTTTTGGAACCAAAGGAACCTTAGCAATCACTTGGTCCACCAGTGTGCACAGATAATGAAGCAAGCCTTAGAAGAAGGGGCTTGTGCTCTGCCAGTGACATGCAGGCCAAATGCCTCCACAGAGCTGTTTTCACCCCCAGCTCAAACTGTCATCATCTCTAGGGTTTTATTGGAGGATGATAAAGGAATAAAAAGTGCCTTACAGCCTTTTCATATAGTTAGAGCTTTGTCTTCCTGTATTTATGCATAGGGGTCATTTCCCTTCACAGGGTAAATTGTTAATGTATTAAACAGGTAGTATATGGACTTCTTTAAATTAAGCAGTTATTTTTTCATGTCTCTGTTTTGTTTTTTGAGACAGCATCTTGCTACATGCCTAGGCTTTTTCTCAAATTCCTGGATTCCAGAGAGTCTCCTGCATCAGCCTTCTGAGTAGCTGAAGAACAAAGCATATGCAAATATGTCTGGCTGTGGTTTCATTTTTGAAAAGGTCCTAATGAGAACAAGATATAGGGTAAAGAGCGAGATTTTTAAAAATGAGTGTTTTATTTTAATCTGTGACTAGTGAGTACCAGTACATTTGGTTTTTAATGTTTTGATGGTAAGAGTCATAGAGAAGTTGGCTGTTGGCATTTTGAGTAAATGCAGGGTTGAGTGACATGCTAACAGAGCATCCAGAGCCAGGTAAGGCCATGAATTCACAATGCTGTCATTGTCCACAGCAGTAGAGCTTGCTTCTAACAGAGCAATCCTGCCTGATACAAAAAGAGACAGATTTCAAATGAGAAGTTTGCTGACTCCCAACACTGAAGTGGAAAGAAACCGTGTGGGGGGATGATGGTGGCGTGAACCAAGCTGGAATGGGGAAAGGAGCATGATGAAGGCAGTGCGCCAGGTGGAGAGAGAGAGGTCTTCAGTGTAAGGGCAGTGAGGCAGAGTGAGCAGAGAAGGAATAGGAGGATGTGGCTTGCGTTCTCACTCCTTCAGGAATAAAGCAGTTGAATTGGATATTCAGTGGAGGAACTCTTCCTGAGACTTGATCTTGTGACAAGCTAGTTACCAGATCAAGCTAGTCAGTGCCTCGGCTGTTTAAAGATGTATTTGTGTAGCATCATATTTACTTATAGGTGTTTATCATTTAACTATTTTATTCCAGTTTTAGTTTCTTTGCTCATTTTCTACTTGAGAGAGAAAAAAAGAGCTTGTCACAATCTTACAGGAGAACTTACAATGAGGTAGCACTTTTTCCTTTTCTTTTGTCAATACGGGGGCTTGAACTTAGGGCCTGAGCACTGTCCTTGGGTTTTCTCAAGGGTTTTCTCTGCCACTTGAGCCACAGCACCACTTCTGGCTTTTTTCTATGTATGTGGTACTGAGGAATGGAATCTGGGTCTTTGTGCATGCTAGGCAAGCACTTTACCACTGGGCCAAACTCCCAACCCCCACTTTTTCTTTTAATATTTAAATTTTCTAATCATTTCATTATTTTCCGCATTAGCAGTTATTGGCGTTTAGTATTATAGCATTTACTCCATATATAGTATTACTATAGAGCTTTTTTTGTTATTGGTGGCAGAGGTTATGGGGCTTGAACGCGGCCCAGGCACACTGTCCCCGAATTCTTTTCACTCAAGGATAGTACTCCAAGCTACAGTTCCACTTCTGGTTTTCTGGTGGTTTATTGGAGATAGGTGTCTCAAAGACTTTCCTGCGTGGGCTGGATTTGAACTGTGATCCTCAGATCTCAGCTCTCTGAGTAGCTAGGGTTATAGGTGTCAACCACAGTGCCTGGCTGTTATATTTTGAATGGGACCCTTTGGCTTTGCAGCTGTCCTGTTAGAGGACCTGCAATTTTAACCTGCATTTAATGAAGACCACATGATAGAGAGTCCGCATGAATATTGTGAGGGATTGCCACATCCTTATCTTTTTGGTTTGTATTATTTGAGAATGACAATTGTTTTCTATTCATATTAACAACTTAACTTTCATGAAGTACCTATGTATATACTTGGTCAAGTGGTGGCTAGGTAAGGAGAAAAGTTTCTATTTCTTTCCCCCAATGAGCCTTCTAGGGATGCCAGTCAGCTCGTGGCAGGCTGTCTCAAGGCACTTTGTGCTTAGATTCCGACCTTGGGATGCAGAATCCACTAGCCCCCACCTTATTCCTTGGCAGTCCATAGCAGACAGTGGCAAGATGGTTGGTGACAATGTACTCTTCATTTCATGCAAAGAGCTTTTTGGATGTCTCCTTGCATTTGTCCATGTGAATTTTTATTTTACTACTCATGGCATTTAAATGCCTGATAAGCATCCTGGGAGATTGATTTCACTTTCAATTGGGAACCCCTTTACCTACTTAGAAGGCCTCTAGGACTCAGTGTTGTCCTAGGAGGTCTCCATTTTGAGGCTGTTTGCTGTGGGTTCTCTCCAAGTTGTTCCTAGAATTTTGGGCATTTCTAGGTATGGTTATTCACACTTAGCCATAAGTCTACCCACAGGCATTGTTGGTTGTCCATGAGATGCCACTACTCAGATTGTGAGTGCGTCCATAATATCTCTCTCTTATTTGCTAGGCAGAAGATGGTGTTAGTGATTTCAAGCTGCTGGCTGCACCCTGCAGAGCAGGAGTGAGTGAGTGCTGTTCAGCTCCGGTCCTGTGAGTCTGATGCCTTTCCTCCATGTTTTGGCATCACTGCCAAATGCATTGAAACTCTTCGTGATCATCAGTTTGTTGGATGACTATATTGTTACAGAGTCTGTCCAGGTTCTTTGTACCTTTTTTCTTTTTTGTCACTTTAGTGTATGTCCTTTGTGATGGAGAATAGTTATTGATGGTGAAAGAAGGCACAGTATATATCGAAGCCAGACTAGAGGTTTAAGAGATTAGAAACTGCATAGGAAAACATTTCAGAGCACCGGTGTTGTCAGTCTAGAAAGCACATGAGCTCTCGTTTGACAAATGGACTTTGGAGCATCCCTGTGGTGCCACGTGTGTTTCTCAACACTCCACCCATTTTTCTTGTGAATTGCGTCATGGTATGATGTTGCCTTCCTTTTATTGTTGGTTGGGGGCTTGGACTCTGGGCCTGGGCACTTCCTGTTTTCTAGTAGTTAATTAGAGATATGAGTCTCATGGTCTTTAGTGCCTAGGCTAGTTTTGAACCATAATCCTCAAATCTCAGCCTCCTGAGCAGCTAGGATTACAACCGTGAGCCACCGTTCCTGTTGTACTATTGCCTTCTGCCAGTGTTGCAGGCCCAAAGGTTGTTTTCCATTTGCTTATACTATACATCACACAGGCATAGCACTGAAGCACAGGAAACCAGCAAACCTCAGCTGGCAAAGGGCAGGCAGTCTCTCAGTAACCTCTCTGCTGTCCTCTTCTGCTTTGGGGGGTAAGCACTACCTAGGCATAGCAGGCTCATGTGTCCGGCTAAGAAACAAGCTTAAAATGCTATAGGAAGGAGACCCCAAGAGTTTTCAAAAGGTGTGGAACTGGGATGCCCCATCACCATCAGGTTTCCAACAGAAGGGTGGTGAATAGCTGTTATACCTGGTAACTGCAACCAAAAGATAGACCTCTGTACATCTTTCTTAAGTAGCAGGCTTCTGTATCTTCATCTCCTTTGTTTGCACTTGTTGAGCAGGGCCTTAACATCTGCCGCATTGCTGTAGTCTTTCTCTTTTACAAATCATGGGATGGGTAGAAGTTCATTGTACACTAAAGAGTAGTTGCTTCACTGTTAAATCAGAATTCTCCTGTGCTTGCATTTGTGGCTAAGTAAGGGGGTCATGGACAGCACCCACTACACTGGGATGGCCACATGCTTTCTTTCTCCATAGAAAACACCCAGTGTAGTTGAGATAGCAAGTGATGGCCAGCTTTGATTGTAAGGTTACTTCCTATAGTCCAGACCCCTTCATTCCTTTCCATTGGAACTGTCCACCTGTAGTTCTCTAGAACGGAGATTTGATTTATCTCTTTCCTGTTTTCCTTTCATTTGGTGACTAGTGAGAGCTATTATATGAAGAGAGTCATGTCTAAGCCATGCAGAGGTTAAAGAGACCTTGTAAGAGTATGTCCTGTTTTCCACAGCAGGTAGATGGGGGAAATACATCTCACAGAGAATCTCCACATCTTCCACCTTTATTGTGAGCTGATTTCAATTCTAGAATGTTTTGAGTACAAGACAGCTTATTCTATAAAATACAGAGTTGGAAAAATGTATTTTATTAAGGACACATGATTTTTAAGCTTGAAAATCAAAACCTTAAACTCCAGTTAGTGAACTATAGAATCAATAACCTTGATTTTAAGGATTAGCATTACCATGAAAGAAAGAAGTTACTGGATTGTAAATTTTTATTTTACCCACAAAATGATTGTAGATACTGCTGTTATATAATTGACTTTGTGTGAGGGTAACTATTCAATTGATATGGATTTCTCACAAATAAGTATATGTACTACTGATAATTATCAAGCCTTCCATTGTGTTTTACTACCTGCTTCCCTCAGTTTCTGTTCAGAGTTTTTATGGTATATGGTAAATGAGCAGTTTACTAATTTCTTGCTGAAGTATAATACAAATTTGAATGCTTGTTTTTGTTTGTTAAACAGGAAAAGGACCAGCGCAGCCTAGACATAAACACTGCCAAATGCATGTTGGGACTGTTATTAGGAAAAATCTGGCCCCTTTTTCCAGTTTTTCACCAGTTCTTAGAGGTACCAAATTATTTTTATCAATTGTATGCTTGCTTGCTTAGAACTATCAAATATATTTGTGACTTAACCACTTTATATAACTTTTGTTTGTTGTACTTTTGTGCTCAGGAATTTTGGTGCCATAATTGCTATTAGTCATCAACAACCTGTCTTCCTGGAGCGCATCTGAGTGTGCGCATGTCGTGGCACGTGCATCTTCCCACGTGAACACGCATCAGAACAGCCACAACTCTGTGTCTCCTCTCCTCTCCCAGCTCATTCTAGAAGCTTCACTACTGCCTAGATTTCCTGTTCTTTTAACAATAGAAAACTGAGGTTACTTACTTTTATGGCTGCACATGAAGTCACAGTTTTAATGAGCCAAGGTTAAAAAGCAGCCCTCTGTCTTAATACTCAAATTAATCTATTCTTTACTCTTGTCTCCAAATGTCTTGGGGACTTCTTACAACAATGAAGGTGCCATTACTATGTGAACTGACAATATTTCCTTCTGTGTAAATTGCCTTCTCAGTTATTGCTTGTTTGTTGAGCACACTTTTTTGGGTCGCAGGTTATTTGGAACTGCTTTTGTTAGAGGGTCCTATGGCAGGACCTGCGGCTGTCTGATGTGTGTGTGTTTGAATTGTCTTGGATTGTCTCATGGCATCCTCTCGGCTGTCTTCCCTAAGTCATTTTAGAAAATGCCCTTTGCAGACAAGGATTGAGGGCAGGGGGATTAGAGCTTTTAGAAAAACGTTTCTCTTACCCCAACCCTAACTTCCCTTTTGAAAAAGTGTTTCTTACAGCTTGCTTGATCTAATTGTCCAGGAAAACTAAAGCTAGTATAACTTTGAAGTCTGTTGTTAATATCTGCTTGCAACATTATTTACTGGAATCCAAAAGAAATTTTTAATGTTAGAAATATTTGTTGACAAAATGGTCCATTCTATATACAGTCTTAATTTCTCTGGTATTTCCACAAGATAAGCTAGGATGATTTAGAAGACGCCCTGATTTGAATGAAGGTCTTTCAGCAGACAGACTTTCTGTAAGGCAACTTGATTTCGCACAATTCCAAGAACATCATCAGCAGTTTCAAGACTGATTCTTTCTTTTAATTACTTATTAGCCTGGTAGCCTGTGCTTGCTCTGGCATTACTTTGCATTTTTCTTCTGTCTGAAGATAGCAATAATCTTTTTACTCCAGCTTCTTTTGGGTTTGTATTCTCAAAACCCTTGACTCAACTCTCTGGGTTTTATATATTTTTCAATTCTCTTTGTGGTAAGGATTTAAACATTGTTGGTTCTGGATTTTGATTTCCAATCTTTAGATGGTGTACTCTATTGTAAAATATCATTAGAGTTTATTTCATGTCTCTTCTGGTTTCTTTTGTGATTCAATTGAAGCCTTTCAGTTTTCCTCAATGGCAAGAGCACATCATGGAGACCCCCGGTGGCGCTTACACAGGTTCTCAGCAAATGATGACTCGCTGCTACCTGACGCTCAAGCCAACATCTGGGCAATGAGCAGTGCTGACCACATCAGGGGTAACTCTTTGCTTCTACTTGTGCCAAGTGCTGGATGAAATGCTTTCCATAAATTATATTAGTTGTCTCTTTATCCTTGTAGCTTTACTAGGAAGAAAGTAGCTCCTCTATTTGACTTCAAAGGGCTCTCCGTTTAGGCATTTCACTTATGAGGATTTGCAGTTTTGTTTCTTTGATGTGCTCGCCATCTTGGGTTGAGTCCCCATTGTTATTTTTTTTAGTGAAATTGTCATCTCTTTTATCAGACAAATTCTTCTCTTGTTCACCAGTCCTCTTAGTTGGATATAGAGCGGTAAGAGTGAACCTTACATGATCCTTTCTAATTTGTTTCATATAGGAATGGAAGCCTCTGCATTTGTTCATTTTAAGTGTCAATAATTCATATTGCTTTTTCCTCTATTAGCAATCAAAATATAAAGTCATAAACAAAGACCAGTGGTGCAATGTGCTGGAGTTCAGCAGAACAATTAACCTTGACCTCAGCAACTACGATGAAGATGGAGCGTGTAAGTACTGGGTAGTGACTGCTCCATCCTTGTGCAGTATACATCTCCTCCCCAGGGAAATGCTCTGAGCCATATTGTTTGTTTTCTTTCTCTCCAGGGCCAGTTTTGTTGGACGAATTTGTGGAATGGTATAAAGACAAACAGATGTCCTAGGACTTTATGCATAGCAGCGCGAGAGTCACTGTTACCACAATTATGTCACCCATTAGCCATAAATTGCTGTTTGTATCAAAGCGCATGCTGCTTTTCTTGCACTGTCTCCCTTTTGCAGGGATGTTTTGGTGTTTGCTATCGAATGGGCCCAGCTCTGCTTGCTGTGTAGCATTGTTCTCTTGGAAGGCTGCTTTGCAGTTTGTACTTACACTACAGATTGGTGAATTTGCCAGCATCCTCACTGTGATTATGTGTATATTGCTGTTTAAATTTTGTATATGTGTATAAAAAGCTTCACCTAGAGATTATTTCTGCAAAGATGTATTGTAAAGATAATTTTGTGGCATATTTCTAGTCCCTTTTATCAAAGGAACCAATGATACTTCATTTGGTCTCAAATGTAGCATTTCAGAAAACCAGACAAAACAACTGTTACTGTTGGCAGACATTGCCAGAATTAATCTTACTGCTTAAGAGGCCAACTTCTGGAAAGGAGGTAGGAGTCATATAACTTTTAGGTGGCCTATGCCAAATATTATTTGGTTTACTTGACAATATTAGTATTTTCAAATGGTGAAAGTGATAATTATTTGATCATTTAGACATGTAACATGCCACAAATCATTTCCAACATGCAAGGTGTATAGGATTTTGACTTTTAGTATTAAAACTGTTGTAAGCTTGAATATAGGTACAAATGAACAAGTTTAAGATGCACCTCTTTTTTTAAAAAAATGGAATTTTAAGTTCTCATGAACTCTCTTCAATGATTTTTTTTCCCTCCTCTGAACTCTTTTAGTCAATGTTTGTAAGCTGGTGCTTCCTGGCTCACTCCAAGTGAAATTACTTTGCCTCCTCCTGAAAGCCTGTTAGCTTGCTAGCAACTTACAACTGCAGAGCACTTTTAGTCACGGCCTGAATTTTAGTTAAGTTTTCTTGGTGTCTGATTTCCTAGGTTGCTTTGTTTTGGTTTTGTTTTAAGAATTATACTCTGACAGGTGTGCTGTGTTCCATGTTTGTTTCTTTCTCTCATGCTGGGCCTTTCCTGGCAGCATGTCCATTGCAGGCAGTGGACACAAAACCACCAGCATTGTGCTCACCTGTTAGACCCTAGGGCCTTGCCTTGAGAGGCCTTGTGTATTACCTGAGTGATTGGTACAGAAAGGTGATATTATTTATATGGAGGAGGAAGTCAGAGTAAACAGAATGGTATTTTTAGGCTTATATTTTCTCTTCTTTCTTTTTTTTTGCCTTTTTGAGGAAATGTATAGAGATACGTTTTTACCCCTACTATCTGGTGCTATAAAATAACTAACTCAGTCCCTAAAGTTTTGTGGAAACACACAGTCTAATAATTTAACCAAGCAAAAAGCTAATGTACATTTGAACAAGCAAATGCTGTAAGCATAAGATCCATACATGAGCATGATGCTTGGATTATTGACCAAAAGATCTTATAGATTTAATACGGTATTAAATGAGTAAAGCACACAGACAAGACTACTCTTGACCACTGTTCTATAATTTTTTTGCAGATGCTGTTGTGATTTTCCTGTTTTTTTCCCAACTAAGCCACCAAAGATAGCAATTTTGTATGTATATACAGTATGTGTGCATATACAAAATCATGATATGGTAGAATGTACCTTCTTCCTTTTTCTACCAAGTAATAAGGATTGGTTTGCGGTGAAATGAACCAGAAGTTTGAAGAAAAACTCAAAAAACTCAGTAGTAAGAATACTTAACACTATTCCTTATTTATCATCTCACTTATAACTTACAAATGAATGCCAGTTTACATAAGTTAGTAGCTGGACAGAACATAAAAAAATTGCAAGCAAGCCACAGCAGAAATCGCTGTGTAAGCAAGGCTCCAGGTTGTGTGTGTGTGTGTGTGTGAGAGTGTCAGTCAGGCCAAAGACAGGGCTGGTCTGTGGAGAATTGATTCATTTTCAGGGTTATGCCAATAAAGTTGTAAAAAAAAATTAAAAATCACACTAAAGAGAACAGTTCTTAAATTTGACCAACTACTGTTTTGCTCAAAGCAAACATAAATCATAGATGAAATTATCTTTACTGTTATGTTAAAATGGAGCATTTTTAAAGCACTAAAGACAGTTAATCCCAAAATTTAAAAAAAAATGTTACAATTGTACCAAATGGCTATACCTTACCCACAGTGAACATTTTGATGATAAATGATGTGAAAATATTTCAAAGGAACACTCTAGCATAGTTTAAAAACTCAGTAATCTCTAAGCTGCCTTGAAAATAAAACCTCTGTGACTACTGATTGCTCTTGGTTTTATTAATTTCATGTAGGTATTTTTAAGGGAGAGTTAGAGGATCAGACAGAGTAGTAATAAGACTTTTTTTTCCCTTAAATTGCCACGTTTCACAAAATGAAACAGTAATTGAGTACTTGTTCATTGTGAATGGTAAGTGATTGAGGGTGCCTTCTTGGTTCTTCAGTACCTTGAGTCTATACTCTTTTTCTCTCTTTCTTGTATTTGAGTTCACATCACAATACCCTGTCATTATCTGTTCACTGCTGCTATAGGTCAGGAATTTCATTAGTTTGTTTTTTGTTGTCACAAACACTCATTATAGTATTGTGTGCACCTTTTTTGATGCATGAGCTCAGAGTTATGTTTTTATACCTGACTGGACAAATCCAGACAGATTCTCGTTTAACAACAAATTTCTGTTTTTTTTTTCTTGGTCTCTATTCTAACAGTGCTTTTGAAGTTTATATGCAGGAAGCTTTAAAAGTTAGTTTTTGCCCTTGGTTTTTATTCTTACAACAGCTAAAATACCTCTGTAAGCCTTATCCTTTATTCTTTCATATGTTGTATAATAAATGTATAGAATATCTGTAAATGAGACCAAAATGTGGGTTGCTCTTTTTTTTTCATAAAATGATCTCTCTTGGGGGTTACTGTTCTATGAGCAGTAGCTAGCTGTGACTGTGAATGCTTCATGTCGTCAGTATTTGCATTACATCACACAAGTGTGCAAGTCCTGTGACTCCCAGCTTAACTACAGTACTGTTATGCCACCTGACTTGAGAACAGCAAACTGGTTTTAGGTTTTAATTGAATTGATGTAAAATGATATCCCATAAATAAAGAAGTATTTGTGTTTGGTTTCAGAACTGTTTTGTAAATGGTGATTTCTCTTCAAAATGCATTTGCAGTGGGGTTGTTTTCTGTTTTGGAACCACTGCTTATGAGTTTGATAGGCAAGTACTCAAAACACTGAACTGCACCTGCAGCACTTAGTTTTGTAGGCCAGGCTGGCCTTGAAATCACTATTCTCTTGCTTCCATCTCCCAAGGATTGAGATTCCAAGGTGCGTGCTAGCGTGCGTGCGTGCGTGCGTGCGTGCGTGCGTGCGTGTGTGTGTGTGTGTGTGTGTGTGTGTTGTGTGTGCCACCACACCTAGATTTTTCTCATATTTTTTCCTGAAAATAACTCAAAGGTACATAAAGAAAATGAATACTGTAATTCACACTATCTTTTATCTTTGTCCAAAAGATGAGGAAACTAAAAATGATGGGTCTTCCAGACACCCAGAAAGAGAGAACAAGGTGAGTGGTGAGTGCAGACAAAGAAAAAAACTTAACCACTGATTGATAGGAAGGAAAAAGGGAGGAGGCTAGGGGTTTGGATTAGGCATTTTGGCATTCTCAGCCTGGGGCATGGCCAACTACAGAAAAGAATGCTTCATCAGTAGTAGGAAATAGCACAGATGGGTTCTACTGGACAGTATTGTTAGTTCCTATGGAAATTAACAGGAACTGCACATTTTCCAGCAGTGGAACTGGAATATGATAGACTGGGGAGAAAATAAATCACTAGGGTCTGTCTGCCCAGGTCAAAAACCCAGCTGAGGTATATTAAAAACATACTTACCTGTGGAGGAAGAAAATTAATAGGAAGTTTACTCTAAAAGAAAGACTGCTTGTTTTCAGACAGTATCTTTCTTGATTTGTCTGTGCTTAGGACATATGCTTCGTGGTTGTTGCAGCATGTACCATCACACCAAAGACATTTCTTGAAGGCTGTCTCCAAATTCTGTATGAAAAGGAATTTGTATTCAATGTTAGTGTTGATTGATCAGATTCAGAACTACCTTTGGAACCTGTGACAGCCAGAAAATACCAGTCACCTTAACAACCAAAGCAATACAATAAAACAAATATGTACAAGTACTGGCTTAGAAATCATGCCAGCTAGGCTATGCTAAGAATTGGAAACTAATAAAATCTGGTGATTGTAATTAAGTAGAAATATTAACACAGAAAAAATGTAAACCTAAAGAAAATTCAAAGTTCATTACTTTTAAAGAAATTCCTTTGAAATTAATCTGAAGAAAATAGGCCATTATGAAATCTTGTGATAGTAAACTAAGCTCAAGAAACTTGGTTGTTGGGTTTTTTTTTTTTTCTTTCATACTTTATGACATTGCTTTTATATGCTCTAGAAATTACAAGATAAATGTATGAGGATAGACTTGGTATCTATATTCATTACCAGTGAACTCTAACCCACTAAAAAGTCTGGGACCAACTTGACATCTTAAGGTTATTTCCTCATTTTTGCTCCCTTACCTATGGGTATTGTGTTTTGGTTTTGTATTCCATCTGGGGAATAGGGTTTGGACACGATTGTAATCCAGCCACAGAAAATACACGCTTTTTTTTTTTTTTTTTGCCAGTCCTGGGTTTGAGCTCAGGGCCTGAGCACTGTCCTTGGACTTTCTCAAGGCTAGAGCTCCACCACTTGAGCCTCAGCACCACTTTCGACTTTTTTCTGTGTATGCGGGACCAAGGAATCGAACCCAGGTCTTCGTGTATGCTAGGCAAGCACTTTAACCACAAGGCCAAACTCCCGGCCCAGAATACACGCATTTTAGCAACCTATTCTGCATGTCTCAACTCACTTGTAAATCAAGGTTCCTTTTGAGATTCTCTAGATAGTCACTGTGTTCACAAACTTCCTCTGTGAAATTGCAAGAAGCATTTAAGTTCATAATAATGCATAGTAGGCATTGAGAAAATAGAAAATCAGCAGACTGAACAATGAGGAAGACTCAATAGAAGGTCAAATCCATTGAAATCCAATTACAAATGCTAAACCAGAATGACAGGACTCAGCCCGATCTGGAGGCTCCTTTTGGGGAGCAGGGGATTTTTAGGGATAAATCAAGAATCAGGTGTACATTTAATTTAGGGATCTTGCTTTAAAACTTGGTACCTTGAAGATGAGATATCGAGCTAGTGATATAGTAAGTTTACCTGATTGGTGTTAGCTCCTTTTTAGGTACTGTGCTTCTGTACTGATCCCATTGAACATCTTTCAAGACATGAAGGAAAATGAGGTTCAGAGAATGCGATGTATGTATTTTTGGTTCAACCACGGTTCTTGGCTTGAATGCTGAAAGCAACAGCCAAGTCCATGGGTAAAAGGTGAATGAAAGGACTTAATCATTCCTGACATTCCTTAAGCTGCTGAGGCTTCACTGGGTTCTATCTGCTATGGCCTAGGTGAGTCTCTGCTGCCTTGGGGAGGCTGGAAAAGAGGAGGTGCAGCCCACTGGAGGAACTTCACAGAATGGGCTCCCAGTTAATCTGTCCAAAGACACTCATCAGGCAGGGAATCAAGATAGGGCCCTGGAGGGAGAAAACTGCTTGCCACACACATAGTATCGAATATTATGTGCCAGGCATGATAGTAAGGTCTGAGAATGAGACCTTTGGACTCATGGGAGAGACCTGTGGTTGATTATACCCTGAGGAGGAAAGACTGGCGTGTGAGGATTCTCTAGAGAGGCAGAAGGGGGTGGCATTCACAATTGGTGATAGGCTGAGCAGTCTTAAGATTTGGAGCCAGTGAGCTGAGTCTCAGAGTTGATGTGTCCCAACGCAAGTGCAAAGGCTTGAGAACTGGGGAAGCCCAGGGTGTAAGATCTAGTCCAAAAGCCAACAGGAAGTCAAGACCTAAGAAAAGTGGAAGAAGAGTTCTCTCTTACTTGGCATTTCTCTCTATTGAATTAGAGGCCCATCCTCTAGGGAATGCAGTCTATTTTACTCTGCCAGTTGGTCAAAAACGTACCCCACAGACTCTCCCAGAATAATGTTATTGAAAAGCTGGGCACTCTGGCCCAACTAAGTTGACATATAAAGTCACCCATTACAAGTTCACCTCGGACACCTGTGCACATCTTAAAACATAGTTACACTCCGAATAAAGACAGTCTCAATGCCACCGAGCCTGGCACAACTACCCTGTATCCAACCACCACCACATTTCATTCTTCCAGAATGAAGGGCTATGTATTCCTCTTGGAATCTTACAACTTAACACCTATGATAATACATATGTAGCATGTTCAACGTATAAGACAAGGGGCTAAGAGAAGAAAACATTTTACAGGTAGAGGGAATGCAGTATGTACTGTATGTGACCACACCCAAATTTATATATTGGAATCCTAGCCTCAAATGTGATAGTTGAAGATAACAGGACCTTTGGAAGATAATCGGGTCAGAGAGTCTAATTGGAAGGATTAGTGCTTTTATAAAAAGAGACCCCTGGATAGCTCTCCACCTCTTTTTGGTATGGGAAAATGCAAGAAGTTGGCAGTCTGAGGTTTGGAAGAAGATTCTTAACACACTGACCATGGTAGCAGCAGGTCTTGCAATTTCAGCTTCTAGAACTGACAGATTTCTGTTTGTAAAGCACCCAGAATATGGTATTTTTGTCACAGCAGCCTTAAATGGCTAAAACTGGCATGCATGCATAGGAACGGTTGTGATAAAATATAGGGGGGATTTCAGTACTTATTACTGTAAGTGGTCATGTGGTCATGGTGCTGGTATTTATAACTACTTTATTTTCTTTGCCTTTAGCACATACATCAGCTGGCCATTATTATTATTACTAAAACCTTCATTCCTAAAGAGAATTGGCTCTTAGTAATTTTCCCTGGGTTGAGCTATAATCATTTTCTATTGATCTTCATCCCAGGGCATATTAATATCCTTTCTGAAGGATCTCTTGTGTTCCACACATTCTCTTAGCTCCAATGTGGAAGACAGTATAATTTCCCCTTGGTTGATTCATCAGTCTAGCCCACACTGTAACTCACTCACAGTGTGTAACACATTTTTTGTCTATCCAGATGCGTGAGGAACAGCCTGAATTTCCAGGTCCGTAGAATCCTTGTTTTGTCTCTTGCTGGGAGTATTCCTCCCTTTGACTCCAAGATCACTTGGTCAAGAAAGCAAAGGGGGTCACAGGGACAAGAAGCAAAGCTCTTGTTAGTAACTCCATGTGTTAGGTACTTATTCAGAACATGCATAGCTTTCTGGACAGCTTTGCCCTGGTTGTGGAAGGTATTAATACCCTTGTGTTTCCAAAGAGCCATTCCACAATTTTATTAAGCCAGCTTCTTGAGGATGGCACAAGGTATGATTAGGGATGTTTTACTGTGAAATGAGCACTTTGATGGCAAGCAGTACTGTGTAGAATACCACCATGGCAACAAAGGTGCTCCAAAAATCCAAACAGCTTCACTTGGCTAGAAGAGCACTGACTACTTCCATGAGCCCACAAATTAAAATGAGAACAAAACCTCCATTTTGTATCTAAGTCCTTTTCCCAGAGTCTGTCTCACCCTACCCCACCCCCACTTAACAGTGAACATCTTGTGACAAAAGTTGAAGCTGCCTCCAGAGGAAGGGAATCTCCAAAAGCTCAGGACAGATACCTGTCTGCTTCCAGTGATTTGTTTGCTGCCCTCAAGGAACAGCTTTACTATGAGCTCAGACAACAAAGAATGAAGTAATGGTAGACCAGGCCAAACTATGACTGGAATTCAGTCATTACATATGCTCCTCCTCCACTTTCCTCGGTCCTCTATATAAATCTATAGCTCATGTCTGTGACCCCAGAGTTGGCTGAAAGCTTTCTTCTCTGTCCAAGGCTGTCTGAATCTCCCTTCTTATATGGTTTCTATTGGGTGAATAGGGGTATAGACAACTGTCAGTTCCAAAAGTGAATACAGAGTCTGGGGAGCTCAGAAGACTTTGGACAGGGTGACAGTCCAGAGGATGCCAGGGACAATGGGTTAAGCCCCAGAAAGGACAATATGTAAGGATGAGTTAGAAACTCCCAGAATGAAAGTTCATCTATAAGATGTGTTTCATCTCTGATGGGATTAGATGACAAGTCTACACTAACTTCTTTCCTGGAATCAGAAATACATTCTTTCTGGATCCACGAGTGGTATATCTACAAAGTAGAATTCACCCATGAAAAAGTCATTCCAATTAAAAACGGATGAAGAAACTACAAAATCTAATGATAGGGACGTGATTTTTTTCATACAGTGCTAGGTCCTTGGCATCTGCTGCAGTGTATGAATGTGTTGTATGATTTCAAAACCTGTTATCACCCTTGCTGGTATATGGAGGGAGGACAGGGTACATGCCTGTGCCATGGAACACAGAAGATATGGCCCCTAATTTATGACTGCTTTATCTAGGATTTTTTAACTTCTTAATGTAAAAGCACTATGCATCCAGTACGAACCACACTTTCAGTTTTGAAGTTTTGACTTGTTCCTGGGCTCATGATCAGTGGTACGACACTCCCGAGAGAATGGACAAAGAATTAGGTACATCAAACATAGATACATGACAAGATCTTCTGTGGCTAAGTTGTGATGTTTGTTCTACTAAATCTAGATGCATTGAAAAATGCATTTTTCCTTTTATGATGGGCATATCCAGGTATAACCTCATTGTAAAATGAGGGGCATCTGTGTATGGGCTTGGCTGAACCTTTCAGGAATTTGAAATTAAAATGAATCAGTCAGATGGTAGTAGGTGGCTTTAAGATCTATAATGTGAAGAAAATTTAGGGCAGATTGATAGTTTTATCTTATATGTGAAGACAGGCTAAAGTAAAAGCTGATCATCTGAAAGCAGCAAGTATGAATTTTGTGCAATTTCCTAGGAGATTGGTGGGGCAGCTTTAGTCTCCAAAGTTCCAGGTCCTGAGCTCATTTTCCCAGCTGTCTTTGATTTCTTTTGGTCCTGATGATCAAACTCCTCAGGCCCTTGTATTTGTTAGCACTCTGCCACTGAGCTATATGGCTATTGCCTATTATTGCTAATTGTTGACAGTTATTGGTCATTAAATTTGCACTTGCTATCACTTAAGCCATAACCCCAGTAGGGCTTGTTTTGTTTTTGTTTTTGCTTTCAGTTTGGTTTTCAGATAGGGTCTCATGCTTTTGCCTGAGCTTTGAATGGTGAGTGATCAAATTTAAGAAAGTAAAAAAAATCAGGTTAAATATTGATACACTTTTGTAACACTGGAAAAATAAGAAAAGCAACCAATGACGATAGCTGAAATAGCATGCTTGAGTTAAAACATGCTTGTCGTTTAAAATTTCTAGAGTGAAGACACCTTTCCTATAAGGAAATACAAATTAAAGTGATGTTGAGATTCCATCTCACTCTTGTCAGAATGGCCCTCATCAAGAACAGAAATAACAAATGCTGTCAACAAATGCTGGGTGAAAGGGGCAAAAGGAACACTTACACACTGTTGGTGGGAGTGTAAACTAATACAACCACTACTGAAATCAGTATGGGAGTTTCTAAAAAAAAACAACTAAAAATAGAACCACTCTATGTCTCCAGCATACCACTTTGGGCATTTATCCAAAGGAATGTATATTTGGATATAATATAGTGCACCTGCTCAACCATGTTTATTGTATTACTGTTCTCTAGCCAAACTATGGGAACAGCCCAGATGCCCAATAACCATGGAATGGATTAGGAAAACTGATGGATCAGGAAACTCATAAAATATAGTATAAACATGTGTGAAATATCACGGTAAAGCCTGACCAAAGAATATGCCCTTTCACAGAAGTGCATTAGAAAGAGAACATGTCTTGTCTGGGGTGTGGGTACTAGTGGGTCCATTAAGGGTGAAAGAGTGAATATGGACAAAATACTTGGTGTACATGTGTGAAATTGAACAGTGAAGCTTGTTGAAACTGGTTTTGAAAAGAGGGAGGAAAGTGACGAAACCTCCTTGCACAAATAATTGAAGCCAATAAAAATGAATAAAGAGGGCCGGGAGTTTGGCCTAGTGGTAGAGTGCTTGCCTTGCATGCATGAAAACCTAGGTTTGATTCCTCGGTACCACATTCATAGAAAAAAGGAGTGGTGCTGTGGCTCAAACGGTAGAGCTCTAGCCTTGAGGAAAAGCCCAAGGACAGTGCTCAGGCCCTGAGCCCGAGCCCAAGCCCAGGACTGGCCAAAAAAAAAAAAGAAGATAACAAGGTTGGGATGCAGCTCCTTGGTGGATTGCTTGCTTGGTCACTTTCATGTAAGTGCTGGTCCTTTGAGGCGCTATTAACTAGTTACTCTTACCTACTCACTGCCCATATCTAGATCTCTTAACTAGACTCTGAGACAGTAACTAGATCTTCTTTTAGGCATTGATATTAACTAGTTTTCATGTAAGTAGAGATGTTAACTAGCACTGATGTTTGTGTTCACATTAGCTAGTCATGTTCCCCTAGATGGCCCTGTTAATTAGTCATCTATACAACTATATTAACTAGTCTCATTCAAAGATTCATTTTGTCTAATTTTTTGAAATACCTATTAACTAGTTCCTTTGTCTGAGGTCCTGATGTTACTCTGATGTTTGCAGTCACACTAGCAAACTAGTGATTCTCATTTTGTCTTAGGTACTGATGTTAACCAGCCATCTGATGTTTGTGTTCATATTAACTAGTCATCTCCCATTTAAAGATTCCTGTTAACTAGTCCCTTTTCAGGCTTTGAACTAGTTAAGTGCTGGTGTGAACTAGGTTTTTTGACTTAGGCACTGATATTAACTAGACATTTTGATGTGCTGATGTTAACCATTCTGATATTAATCTTTTCATTCTTTTTCTTGGGTGTGGATAATTAGTCATTTTGACATTAACTAGTCATCTTCCCTTAACTAGTCCCCTCAACTTGTTTTCCTTCTATCAGTTTGCTTCTTCAACTAGTTTTCTCAACTAGTCCTCCTATAACTAGTCCTTCTTCCTAATTGTTGTTTTCCTTTGGCCATCAAAAAAGACCATGTTAACTAGCCTTAGACATTGATGTCAACTGGTTACTAATATACTGGTGTTAGTCATTCTGACATTAGTATAGGTGTTGATGTTAACTAGTCATTCTGATGTTTGTGCTCACATTAACTGCTCACTTTCCCTTGATGCATCCCCTTAACTAGTTCTCTTAACTAGTTTTCCTGCCAGTCATCTTCCTTTGACTAGTCCCTATAACATCCAATGTTTATCCTACAAAATTAAAGGGAGAAGTTAGGAGGCATGAAGAAAAGGATCAAGGTGCATGGTATTCATAAACTGATTTGTTGAGTTGTGACTCCTTTGTATAACTACTTAATGATGACAATATAAGTAAAAAATAAAAAATAAATGAGAAATACATATTACATTTAAAAGCAATGAAATTTAAATGTAAAAAAGCAAGATAAACAAGTAGATTTTTTTTTAGCATTTTTAAAAAATGCCCATCTAGCTTGTCGATAATGTTCTCTTTCTCAATTTGGGTGCTGTTCACACGATTATACTGTTTGCAAAAATAAATGTATTGCCCTGGAAAAATTTATGTATGCTTTTCTGTATGTTCTGCTTAATAAAAAGTTAATGCCAAACCTTCTTACAAAACAAAGCAGAACATCAAGTCCAGATGATCTCACCAGTGAATTCTCCCAAACATTTAAGGAAAGGATATCACTAACATTTGAAACTTTCTTGAGAATGTCAGCATAACCTAAAAACTTTACATGAAAGAATTTCATGAGCCAATTCTTTTTGAAAACATCAATGCAAAAACATACATGAAGATCATCAACTAGACTTTTCCCAAGAAGGAAACCTCGCTTAATGTTTAAAAAGAAATGCAATCTACTCGCAAAATTAAAAAAAATTATACAAGGATCTCATTTTTTAAGTCCAATTAAGGATCTAAACATTTGGGAAATACAAATGAGATCCCAAGTAACACAATTGTTTTTTGTTTTTGCCAGTCCTGGGGCTTGAACTCATGGTGTGAGCACTGTCCTTGGGCTTTCCTCAAGGCTAGAGCTCTTAGCACTTGAGCCACAGCACCACTTCTGGCTTTTTCTATGTATGTGGTACCAATGAATCAAACCCGGGTCTTCATGCATGCTAGGCAAGCACTCTACCACAAGGCCAAACTCCCAGCCCCAGTAGCACACTTCTTACTGCACCCTGGCATGGTTAAAGTTAAAAAGGAAAATGACTGGCAGTACACATGTATGGGGTAAGGATATAGAGAGCTGGGGTGAATGAATGTATTTTGGTAGAAATGCTTTGGATAGTACACATCCTGTGATTCATCATTCGCCTCTACTTCCTCATTGGAACTGCAAACATATTGGCTCTAAATGACACTGAAATATTCAGAGCAAATTACCCTTCCATTTAACAGCTCCCATGATGACCACAATGCTAAATCAGTGGGAAGAACCCAGACACAATTGATTCTCTGTGATCCCGTTTACATAGGGTTTGAGCAGGAAAGCTATTCATGGTATTGGAAGTCCCAAAAAAGCTTACATGGGAGGAAGAGGGAGGTGGCTGGGTGAGGAGAGAAATGGAAACTGGGTGGGTTCTCCTAGTGATTTGTCTTCATGTGATGGTCACTTTATGGTAATGGATGTCCATAAATAATTCAGCTTAATGTTTGTAAAAGGGCTTTCCTTGGTATATGAGTTCTACTTTCATCAATGAATTTATAGTGGCATGATAGCCTCTGAAATTGTCCATTTTGCTCAAGTTCTGGAATCTTTGAATCATAACTACTGTCAGTACTTCTCCTGTAAGCACTCATTCATTCTGTGATTATACCAACCCTCTTGTGACCCATGAATCAGGCCAGCATGTGTCTTCTAGAACTCTGGTAAAGATGGACCCCAGGTTGTCACAGCAATCACAGAACATACAGGGACCTCAAAGACCAGCAAGGGGTGGTTTGAAAAGTCCTTTATGAGTCAGGGACTTTGATGAAGACTCAGCCAATCTCCTGTAGACTTCTTAGCTACTCTGTCTCCATGATCCACGTGATCTCAGTTGTCCCTCCTCTTAGATCACAAGTGAGAGGAAAACTTTGACATCAAAATGATTGTAGCTAACATCTGTTTTCTGGGAGGCAGGTCCTGTCCTGAGCATTTGTCCCCAGTATAGTACAGTGCAATCAATACAATGCAATTTAGGTACTGCTGTTCTATTTACTAAGAATGTAAGTGGACCTTTCCACCATCATTACTCAGATTAAAAAAAAAAAGTCATCAGTACAGACTGGGACAAGAAATTGTCCTACAGCAAGATTTGAATCCAGGCAATCTGGCTACAGATTGTCACCTAACTTTCCCAGGCTCATTTGAACCTTATAATTGCTCTTACACATAGCTGTTCAGCCAGTTCTGCGGAATACAATTTTTGTGCACTGGAAGAATGTTCTTTCTGCCCAGATACTATTATTTTTCCTCTCTGGTGTGGTTACTAGCTCATTTATGTAGAAAGCCTTTGCTTTGGCAGTTTTACCACAGAAAATCTTTCCTCTGCCCTAGCCAAGGGCAAGTCTTGGGATTCAGGCAGCCTCTGCCTGACCACAAGCAACTGTCAGTTCCTAAAAGCAGTAGGAGCCCAGGGTTAGTTTTATTACTGTAACCTGAGGCAATCACCATGAGAAAAGAAAAGGCTCGTGTTGGCTCAGTTCAGAGGTTTCAGCGTGTGATCTGTTGGCGCTGATGCTCTTGGGTCTGTGGCAAGCTAAGTACTGCATGGTGTCATCTGAAGTTAGACCGAAGCTGTGAAATTCATGGGCCAGACGTGAAAGGGAGGAAGGGTGTGGATGCTAATATCCCCTTCAAAGACAACCCCCCAAAGATCTAAGACCTTTCACTTGGCTCCATTCAAATATCCATTACCGAGCCCGGGAGTTTGGCCTAGCGGTTAAAGTGCTTGCCTAGCATGCACAAAGACCCGGGTTCGATTCCTCGGTATCCCACATACACAACCAAGCCGGAAGTGGCAGAGACGAGACTGCAACAAGCGACAGAGAGCGAAAGCAAGCAAGCGGGGCCCAACCGAGTGGTGGCCGGAGCGAGCGGGGCCAGAAAGAGAAGGGGGCCAAAAAAAAAAACAAAAAACAAAAAACAAAAAACAAATATCCATTACCTTCCGGGGACATCACAGTCCCACCCAGTGAGACCCAACACTTTGCCTTTAGGAGGACAATCTAGATTCAAACACCAGGGAATCCTCTCTTTGCAAAGCACCTTTCTCAAAACCCTTCCAGTTTCAAGTCTAAATACTCTGGGAAGAAGAGAGATTGCAACCTCATAGCATATTATAATTGTGTACTTTCATCAGGGGTACCTCATTGAGGTCTTGTTTGTTTTAGAGCATCTTGGTATTCTTTGTTGTATTCATTGGATATATGACATTCAAATGAGGCTAAGCTTCATGTCTCTCATGAGAAACACTCCCCCCCCCTCCCCGCCCCCGAAGGTGTTACAAGGAACATTCTGCATTTCCAAAGTTTCAAATTTCTGCTTGGTCTGACTTCATTTCACATATAATAATGACTAGTCACTTCTTCAAGTTAAGTTCTAAGCAACTAAATGGGAGGTGTCCAAGGAATTTGCTAACAGCTAAAATATTAACATTTTATATATGGTTTTGACACACTGCTCTCTGAGATTCTGTGTTTCTGGAAATGCTTGACTGAAGAAAATGATGGAAGAGGAGACAGAACCTTAGGCTGGCAACAGACTGCTCAGGGTGCCAGGCTGTCTGGGAACTAGCTTCCAACTCAGGTAACAGTTGGGTGTCAGCAGATGGCTAAGCATTTGTTTGCTGGAATGAAGCTTGAAGGAAGCCAAGGGGAATTCTTGTAAACATCTCTATGTTGCTGCTTGCCCAGGACTGATCTCAACATGTGAGACCAGCTACTTATGGCTCATCTTGTGTGTGATTTAATTGGATGAATACTAATTTTAAGGATATTGTTAGATGCCAACATGGTGCCACAATCAACTCCATTTTTTAAACCACCAAATAGATAAAGGAGCTTTGAAATACCAAGTTTACAGGGAGCCAGCACTTTTTGAGTTGTAATTTCTGTTTCTTGGAAAGGAGGTGACTCAAATTCTGTTAATGGAAGAGTTAAGGATTCTGTTATTTTTTTTTAAAACCTCTCTCTGTAAACTGCAGCCGTCATCAGCAACAAATGACTAAGATCTCTTGTGTAACTTTAAAAATCTTCTTTTGCCAGAATATAACATGATTGTATTAACATGGAATGCAGAAATATTTTCAGTGAAAATCAGTGATCGGTTTCTTCATACATTTCCTGCTTATTCACCTTGCTCCATTTTTTTTCTTTTTTGTTTTATTGCTTGGTACTGGGGCTTGAGTTCAGGGCCTAGGCACAGTTCCTAAACTTTTTCACTTCTACACTTGAACCAAAGCCCCATGTTTGGCTTTGTGTGTGTGTGTGTGTGTGTGTGTGTGTGTGTGTGTGTGTGTGTGTGTGTGTGCTTGCGCGCACGCGTGTGTTTAGAGATAAAGGCCTCATAGACTTTCCTACCCAGGCTGGCTTCAAATTATGATCTTCAGAACTCAGCTTCCTGAGTAGCTAGTATTATAATCATGAACCACCAATGCTCAACACCTGTCATATTCTTACTACCCAAGAGCTTTTCTGTTGGTATTAATTGATCTGATTGCCAATTTATCTCTGTTTATTACTATACAATTTTACTTCATTGGTTTATCATGGTCTTGTTCTTAAAAACCTATGAAGGATGAGCTGTCCGAAGAAAATATCTGAATTCACCATTATTCCTGAATATGTCAAAGTTTGGGTTGCAAGTCCAACAGCAAACTTGAAATCCATAGAAAAACATGGTTGGAAAAAGAATGGGCCATGAACATTTTTTTTGGTCCAGGGAAGTTGTTCCTGGATGCAATACAAGTGAAGAAGAATTCCATGGCAATGGTTATGATGTGCTAAGGGCTGAGGAGAGCTAGGGGGATCGCAGGGATGCCTCAGGAGGCCCCAGAGCCTGCATGTGAGATCTTCTTTGGACCTCACTAGCTGCTCCAGACAGCTTGAAAGCGAAGGCTACTTATTCTATAACACATTTGCTCTCTCTGTGTGAAAGATGTAACCTCATCCTTCAGGCAGCTCTCTAAAGAGTGACATGAAAGCACTGCCTCCTTGACACACTGGGCAAGGACTTCCAGGAAGCACAGATGAGTCACCTCTCCCGACAAGGTCCAGACTCCGACTCACAGGACTCCTCTCCAAGCCTCTTCCATTGAACCAGGACATCTTTTTCCTGCCATGATACCCAGACCCCAAGCTTGATGCTGAGAGAGGAGGATGTGAAATAGCAGGAGTGGAGATTGAGAACCTGCTGCCACCTCTCTGTGGGGACTGTGGAAGGTGATGTGGGAGGAGAGGTGGCCAGACAAACATGAAGGCCTCTCTTAGGACTCTGGGGGGAAGAAGAGGAGGGGCCCTCTCAGAGGCTTCCTGCACCCCAGCTTGGGCCAGCTCAGCCTCAGTACAGCTGAGACTCCGAAGAGCACATGGTGAGGGTGGTGGAGGATGGGAAGTGAGCTGTCCAGAGCTGCCCTCGGCTCCAAGGTGAGGGCAGCTCAGACCCAGACAACCCATAGCGTCTCAGCAGGTCAGTCAGGGGAAGTTATCAGAACTTGAGTAATCTAGGACAAATGACAGCTGATCAAAAACAGAGGGAAGAATAGAATGCACGGCCCTGGATAGGCCAGAGAGATACCGTCTACAAAACCAAATTTGAAGTTTTCTTTTCTTCCAGGCTCCCCAGCGTGTGACCCTTACATGCTCAGAGAAAGAGTGGAAAACAGATGAAAGTCTCTAGTGATATATTTTAGATATGAGGCCTTTGTCCGCTGTATGGTTGGTGAAGATCTTCTCCCACTCTGTAGGCTTCCTAATTAATTTACTAGCTATGTCCTTTGCCATCAAAAGCTCCGCAGTAAGCAGAAAGAACAGCACCGGAGAAATTTCAATTCCAAACTTTAGACTCTATTACAGAGCTATAATTATCAAAACAGCTTGGTACTGGCACAGGAACAGGCCTGAAGACCAATAGAATAGAACTGAGAACCCAGATATTAAACCACAGACCTATGGCCACCTAATCTTTGACAAGGGAGCCAAAAAAATAGAATGGAAGAAAGACAGCCTCTTCAACAAGTTGTGCTGGCAGAACTGGTTAAGCACCTGCAGAAAACTAAAGTTGGATCCTTCTTTGTCACCTTGCACTAGAATTAACTCCAAATGGATCAAAGACCTGGAGGTAAAAGCTGACACACTGAAAACTTTACAGGAAGGAATAGGAGATACACTAGGCCTTCTTGGCACAGGTCGAAACTTTCTTAATAAGGACCAAGAATCACAACAAATCAGAGAAAAGCTGGATAAGTGGGACTGCATTAAACTGCAGAGATATCTAAAATATATCAACAACTCAAAAAATTGAATCACTCCAAAACTAACCTCCAAAGTAACAACCATCCCATTAAAAAATGGGCCAAAGACTTAAAGAGAGTCTTTTCTGAAGAAGAAACAAAAATGGCCTATAGACACATGAAGAAATGCTCAACATCTCTGGTCATAAAAGAAATGCAAATCAAAACAACTCTAAGATTCCACCTCACTCCAGTTAGAATGGCCAGGATCAGGAAAACGAATAATAACAGATGCTGGAGGGGATGTGGCCAGGAGGGATCACTACTACACTGTTGGTGGGAGTGCAAACTCGTTCAACCACTATGGAAAGCAGTGTGGCAGTGCCTCAAAAGGCTAAACATAGAACTCCCCTATGACCCAGCAATTCCACTACTTGGCATTTACCCAACCATCCAGAAACAAGGGCATACTAAATCCACTAGCACAACAATGTTCATTGCAGCACTATTCACCATAGCAAAGATATGGAACCAACCTAGATGTCCCTCAGTTGATGAGTGGATCAACAAGTTGTGGTATTTGTACACAATGGAATTCTATGCTGCTGTCAGAAAGAATGACATCGCCCCATTTGTTAGGAAATGGAAAGACTTAGAAAAAATCATATTAAGTGAAGTAAGCCAGACTCAAAGGAACTTAGGCTCAATGGTTTCCCTCATTCGTCATAATCAGTAGAAACCTTGGGCTCTACTAGCAGAGATCTGCAATAGAGCAAAATCTTGATACATAAGGCCATATAATGTGAAGCTAATTGAAAGGACCTCCAGGATAGTGAAACAAAAGCCATATAATGAATGATTGTTGTCCTTAATGTGCTATGTTGTCTCTCATCTCCTTTGCTGTCCCTTGGTTATCTCATATTGTTATACTATCTCACTTTGTTATCTGATATATTGAATTTATTTGTATTTGGATATTTGAAATTTGATAGGGAAGGGGGGAAAACCAAGACGGGTGGGGGGTGTGGGGGGGGAGGGAAATGGGTACCAAGACATGTGAAAGGGTATCAATGTATGTGAATTAATGCACCTTCTATCTGGCAAATATCATGTAACCCTTTTACTAATTACAATAAAAAAAAAACTAAAAAAAAAAAAAAAAGCTCCGCAGTTTAATGCAGTCCCACTTATCCAGCCTTTCTCTGATTTGTTGTGATTCTTGGTCCTTATTAAGAAAGTTTCGACCTGTGCCAAGAAGGCCTAGTGTATCTCCTATTCCTTCCTGTAAAGTTTTCAGTGTGTCAGCTTTTACCTCCAGGTCTTTGATCCATTTGGAGTTAATTCTAGTGCAGGGTGACAAAGAAGGATCCAACTTTAGTTTTCTGCAGGTACTTAACCAGTTCTGCCAGCACAACTTGTTGAAGAGGCTATCTTTCTTCCATTCTATTTTTTTGGCTCCCTTGTCAAAGATTAGGTGGCCATAGGTCTGTGGTTTAATATCTGGGTCCTCAGTTCTATTCCATTGGTCTTCAGGCCTGTTCTTATGCCAGTACCAAGCTGTTTTGATAACTATACCTCAGTAATAGAGTCTAAAGTTTGGTATTGAAATTCCTCCTGTGCTGTTCTTTCTGCTAAGAAGTGTTTTTGCTATACGGGGTCTTTTCTTATTCCATATGAAATTTTGGATTGCCTCTTCTAGTTCTTTAAAGAATGCCATTGGGATATTGATGGGTATTGCGTTGAATTTGTAGATAGCCCTTGGCAAGATTGTCATTTTCACGATGTTGATTCTTCTAATCCAGGAGCATGGGAGGTTTTTCCATTTCCGTAGTTCTGCTTTAATTTCCTTTTTCAGGGTTTTAAAGTTTTCGTCCCAAAGGTCCTTTACATTTTTTTTTCTGCTTCCTATTGTTTATTTTTTTTTACTCTACAAACTTAGGAGAAACAAAGCAGAAGCCAGAAAAGGTCTGCAGATTTGCAGTTTGTGTTTGTGTTCCAAGAATTATTGGTGTGAGCTCTGGGGACTTCTACCTGTAGACCTAGATACTGAGGAGGTTGACATCTGAGGATCATTGTTCAAAGCCAGCCCAGGCAAGAAAGCCAACAAGATTCCCATCTCCAAGTAACCACCACAAAGGTAGAAGTGGAGCTGTGGCTCAAGCAGTAGAGCACCAGTCCTGGGCAAAATAGCTCAAGGACATCGCCCAGGCCATGAGCTCAAGCTAAGGGAGAGTGCCCAGGCTCTATGTTTAAGTCCAAATACAATAAGAAACAAAGAATATAGGCAGGCAGGCAGGAAGGCAGGCAAGGAAGGAAAAAAGGCAAGCAAAGAAGGAAGGAAGAAAAAAGAAGGAAGGAAGGAAGAAAAAAGAAATAAAGGAAGGAAGGAAAGAAAGAAAGAAGAAAGAAAATTACTTATGAGGTATACAGCAATGCTTTTGTGTTTTTTCCCCTTTAAATACTTAGAATCATGTTTACCCTGTCGTTTTTCTTTAATATAGTCAAGCTGGGCGCCTCCAAACTTTCAGATAAAGCTCTCTTTGCTCAAAAGCGCTTTCGGAATTCTTCCTTTGGAATTACCATCAGAAAGGTTGGCATAGCACTTGTATCGGTTTGTAGTTGTTTCACCCAATGCAGCTGACACTTTGTGAGGCTTCGGTCTAAAAGAAGAATAAGAATTTCTGAACAAGTCGCAATGAGAAAAATTGGTGGAGCTTTATGAAGTAAGCAAACAAAGAGCAGACAGACAAGCAGAAAGGCAGGGACATCCTCTTAACAGAGTGCAGGTGTTCTCAAAAGGAGAGGGGAAGGAGAGAGGGGGGGAGGGAGGGAGGGAAAGGGAGAGGGAGAGGGAGAAAGCGTGAGTGAGAGAGCTCTGTGGTGTCAGGGCTATTTATATGGTAAAGGATGGGGGAGGCAGTGTTTGACTTCAAAGTTGAAAGTTTATCTTTGCTCTAATCACTCCTGGTGTTACTCTTTCTATGTTCCTGGATGTTTGGGGGGGGCATTTCTGCCAGTTAAGAATGCATCCTGCCATACAACAGATACTTATCCTCGATATGAGGAAAACAACCTGTTGTCTGCATTTCGGGTAGGAGGTTGCTTAAGTGTTGGGGAGCATTTCTCACAGGAAGGAATACATCCTGCTCAATAAATGTTGATTCTTGGGGTGAGAAATGCATTTCTCAGGATAGAATACATCCTGTTGTCTCTCTTTGAAGATAGTGCTTCTATGTTTCTAAACACAATGTTTCTAAGTTGCTTTCACCAAGTCTTGTTTTCCAGTTTTTCCTGCCCCATACCTCCTTTTCCCTATCCTACCTCAGTCAGAGCCTGTTTTGTTGTTGTTTGAAAGTCACGTTTCCCTGTATGATTCCAGCCCTTCTGACCAGCAGTGGCTCTCAATCAAAGTTATTTTCAGAAATTGCATGCCTGGTGATGTGCTAGGGAATCCTTCAAAAGAACGTCCTCCCCGTGCAAACTCGTTCAACCACTATGGAAAGCAGTGTGGCAGTGCCTCAAAAGGCTAAACATAGAACTCCCCTATGACCCAGCAATTCCACTACTTGGCATTTACCCAACCACCCAGAAACAAGGACATACTAAACCCACTAGCACAACAATGTTCATTGCAGCACTATTCACCATAGCAAAGATATGGAACCAACCTAGATGTCCCTCAGTTGATGAGTGGATCAACAAGATGTGGTATTTGTACACAATGGAATTCTATGCTGCTGTCAGAAAGAATGACATCGCCCCATTTGTTAGGAAATGGAAAGACTTAGAAAAAATCATATTAAGTGAAGTAAGCCAGACTCAAAGGAACTTAGGCTCAATGGTTTCCCTCATTCGTCATAATCAGTAGAAACCTTGGGCTCTACTAGCAGAGATTTGCAATAGAGCAAAATCTTGATACATAAGGACATATAATGTGAAGCTAATTGAAAGGACCTCCAGGATAGTGAAACAAAAGCCGTATAATGAATGATTTTTGTCCTTAATGTACTATGTTGTCTCTCATCTCCTTTGCTGTCCCTTGGTTATCTCATATTGGTATAGTATCTCACTTTGTTATCTGATATATTGAATTTATTTGTATTTGGATATTTGAAATTTGATAGGGAAGGGGGGAAAACCAAGACGGGTGGGGGGTGTGGGGGGGGAGGGAAACGGGTACCAAGACATGTGAAAGGGTATCAATGTTTGTGAATTAATGCACCTTCTATCTGGCAAATATCATGTAACCCTTTTACTAATTACAATAAAAAAAAAAAGAAAAAAAAATTAAAAAAAAAAAAAGAACGTCCTCCCCGGTTGTTAAGATTCACATGGAAGCTTTGAGATAGTAGTGTTTAAAGGGACACACAAACTCATCATCTTTTCTCATTTTATTGCTCCCAAATTCAACCATGAATATATGCCTTCATTATGTTCATTTCCCCTAGGGTGGTTATGTTAAGTGGAACTGTGATATAGTTTCCTCAATTTCTGTCACTTGAAATCAATCCTATCTTATTTTTCTGATGCTAAGACTTATCACCAGGGTGCAGAAGGCTGAATGGTATTAGGTGTGTAACAAAATAACATCTGAAATAATACCTCAAATCTTGAAAAAAAAGAAGCAGAGGGCATTCCATTGGTGTGTATTTTTAGACTTGTGCTATTGGAGGTGACCTCGCCAGAAGCACCTACTACAGCAGTTCACCCCGCTCCCCCACATCCCCCCCCACCATGATCTAGAACAAATTCCAGTGCAGTGGTCAGCCACGTGGAGAATGAAGTTTTCTATAAGCTATTTAAATGGAAAAAGTCTAAAGATGTGTATAAAATATGGTCTGTTGAATGGATCATTTGTGTTTCATGTTCTCGCTGGCCATGGGGAAGTGTGCCTGGCAGCGCTGCTTAGATATCTAGCCATTTACCATCTTAGATTAGACCTGGAAGAACTGGCTTTGAACTGCATAATCTATTATTTGATCTCTGCTTGGTCTGTGATGACATTGATTCATTTTTGTTTCTTTTTTGGCTTTTAAACATTTGTCTTCTGGTCTGATACAGATCTCATGTATTTACTACTCTTATTCAACCTGTAGGTTGCTTACATTTGAATTTTTTTCAATACAACTTTGTTTTATTTGTCTGTGCATAGAATACATGTTAAGTTATTAAGATTCTAATGCCACGACCCTAGCCCTCACTCTTACTAGACTCTAAGAACCTTCAAGGCCAAGTTCTGTATGTTCTATTCCCAGAACTCTGTACTTGGCCTACCTCAGAAGCATACGAGGTCATTTAAATAATGTGCCTACAGCCTCATAATTATTAATAGGTAATTTCATCACTTCAAAGTCAACTCTGTGATGTCATGCCGCCGTGATGTTTCTAAGCAGACTTTATAGAGTGGAGATACCACATAAATTGAAATGGATTGCATTTGCCTTCCTGCCATGATACTTCTGTTTAAATGCAACTATATTCATTAGTTAATTTGTACATAGCATTCAACACGCAATCTGACATTGGGCCATACTACATGACAATAATTATAATGAAATATAACCATCCTAAAAATGATCACACATTAATATTCAGTACACACTGCGTACAAAGCCAGCATGTCTTACCATTTATCATCAAACTGTATCTTAATGAAAACTCTCAATCTGAAAGGATTGATGAAGAGCATTCTGTAATAAATTCTATTCCTGTACATTTCACAGAGATAAATCCCCTAGATGATGATTCTGGAGCACAGCAATACCAGTAAATCAAAGGGGGAAAATGATCATTTTTTGCTAGTAGAGATTGTGATGTTTGATAGTTACTGCTGAAAGATTCCAGAGTTTTATTAATTTTCATCAAGATTTAAGAGAACATGAGCTTTTAGGACTGTTTTCTATTGAAAAGCTAACTCTACACCTGGATTGTAGTCAACAGTTCTTCAGTTCTCCCTGGTACCCATTTTAGTGATGATTTAATGATGAAAAGGAAGAGTGTAAGAGATCCAGTCCAAAAAATATGGAACGCTTCACGAATTTGCGTGTCATCCTTGCGCAGGGGCCATGCTAATCTTCTCTGTATCGTTCCAATTTTAATATATGTGCTGCCGAAGCGAGCACTTACATTTGAATTTTATGACCTGAATTTTTCTTTCAATTTGAAAGGTTCACTTAAGTCTTTCATTTAAGGATATATTAACAACAACAACAACAACAACAACTAAAATGACCACCCTTTAATGAAAGAAAGGTTTTATCTTTTAAATAAAGAAAAGAAGGGGCTGGGAGTTTGGCCTAGTGGTGGAGTGCTTGCCTAGCATGCACGAAGACCCAGGTTCAATTCCTAGGTACCACATACATAGAAAAAAGCTGGAAAGTGGTGCTGAGACTCAAGTGGTAGAGCTCTAGCCTTGAGAAAGTCCAAGGGCAGTGCTCAGGCCCTGTGCTCAAGCCCAGGTCTGGCAAAAGAAAAAAAAAAAAAAAAGAAAAAGCAAGCAAGCAAGCAAGAAAGAAGAAAACAAAGGAAACAAAGAAATAAAGAGCCAAACACTGGTGGCACATGCTTATAATCCTAGCTACTCAGGAGGCTGATATCTGAGGACTGAGGTTTAAAGCCAACCCAGGCAGGAAAATCCTTGAGACTCTTATCTGAAATAAATTACTCAAAAAGCAGGAAATGGCACTGTGGCTCAAGTGGTAGTGTGCTCAACTTAAGAAGCTCAGGGACAGTGCCCAGCTTCTCAGGAGGCTGAGATTTGAGGATCAGAATTTGAAGCCAGCGTGGGCAGGAAAGTCCATGACACTTTTATCCACAATTAACCACCAGAAAACCGGAAGTGGTTCAAAGCCACTCTATCCTAATGGCAGAACAGATTTTTTTGAAGCCAGCAACCAAATAAATAGCTGGCCAGTGGGAACCAGGAGTTTGTACACCACACAGCTCAGCAGTGTCCTAGCATCCTAGGGGCATGGCCTCAGTGTGACAAGTTTTCTTTTCTTCTGTCAAAAGCTGATCATGGTGATGGAACAACAACAACAAAAGTCGTAAAAGCCAGGCTGGGGGTGTAGTTGTCCAGCATGTAAAAGGCCCTGGGTTTCATCCCCAGCACTGCCAAAAGAATGAGTGATGGTGTTTGATTTGGGAGCACCTAGAAAGTGTCTTAAGGTATTGTGTTGCTACAACAAAACACCTTAGACTGGGTAACTTATTTTCCATAGAAATGTACTGCTTGCAGTTCTAGAGACTGGAAAGTCTAAGATCAAGACATCACTGAGGGCCAGGAATTTGGCCTAGTGGTAGAGAGCTTGCCTAACATGCACAAAGACTTGGGTTTGATTTCTCAGTACCAAATACATAGAAAAGTACCACATCCATAGGAAGCGGTGCTGTGGCTCAAGTGGGAGGGCTCTAGCCTTGAGAAGGCTCAAGGACAATGCTCAGGCCCTGAGCCCTTGTGAGCCAAAGACTGTTGGAATCTGAGGCGTTGCTTAAGTGGGTTTCCTAAAATAAGGTTAGGTTAGTCAGTTTGATCTGATATCACCAGGCTTAAAGCAGAAGAAGCAAGGTCAGGAAGCTCAGATGAGGGCCTCATCTATAACTGTAAAAACAAATTAAAAGCAAAAGATTGGGAATGCAGCTCAAGTTCAATCTCTAGTAATACGTGTGTGTGTGTGTGTGTGTGTGTGTGTGTGTGTGTATACATTCAAATGAGGATTATGACCACCACCAGTGTGCTGGTGGTAGCTGACAGTAATATCTCTGTGTTAAGTCATCTTAGGTACTTTATCACTGGTGCTGCACTTTTGCCCTTTCATGTTTTAGTTGTTTTTCAGATAGAGTCATTCATTCCCCCCCCACCACCCCGGGGCTCTCCCCTGATCTCTATCCTCTTTCCAAAGCCTCTATAACAGCTGGCACAGCTGGGCTTACAGGCGTGCTCCACCACACCAAGTTGTTTTGTTTTTTGTTTTTTTTTTTTAACAGAAAGCATTCCCCAAAAAGAAATGTTTTTCATTTTTCTCATCCGGCAGTTTGAAAAAGTAGAGTTCAAAGATCAATGACAAATTAACATCCAACTGCCAAAAAAGAACCAGCAGCTGAGAGCTCAGCAGGAAAGATAGATTCTTCCTGGCAAGAGACTTCCTAGGAAGAATTGGAGGAGCCTACCAGAATCCTGGGAAGAGTTGGAAGAAGCTTTATGTAATAATTCAGACATGTACGTCTTGAGGCTATGAGGTTAAAGAATCTGTTTCTATGAGTTTCCAAAGCCAAACATGTTGGCATGATGTGGATGTGTGAAGGGGGGCGTGGGGGGTGGGGAAGTGATTTCCAAATCCTTCCATATGCTTCTGTGTTGCCTTCTGCACTCATGCTTGCTCACTACAGCTGAAGCCTTGGCTTGGCTAGGCTACTGGTGGTGGGGGCTTGATTAGCATGGAGCATAGCAGCTCATTAGAAAGAAGGTTGGCCTACATTCTTATCCCAGCTATCACAGACTGGACTGGTTGACCTTGAGTGTACTGCTCTGAACTTGGTTTTGTCATTTGTGACACAAAAGTGCTGGACTAAATGAAAGGATCTCTAGGATATGGAAACAAGAGCTTTATTTTGTGTGATTGTTGTTCTTACGTACTATGTTACTTCTCTTTTGTTGCCCTTTCGTTAATCTCATAATGTTACTGTATCTGACTTTGTTACCTGGTATATTGTATATACATTTATTTGTTTATTTGAAATAGGAAAGGGAAGGGAGAAAACAAGATAATTGGGAGGGGCTGGGGGGAAGGAAATGGGGAAAAACCATGAGAAGAGGTATCAGTGTGTGAGAAGCAATGCACCTACCACCTGATGAATGTAACTGTAACCCCTCTATACCAAGATGGTGTTACCTCCAATATCCTTATTCCAAAAGGAGGAAGTGCATCCTCAGTGCAGCAGGAGCTGCAGCAGAAGCTGCAACATCCCTGGCTACACCCCTCTGGCTAGTTGCCTCTCCTCTCTTGTATTAGCATCTTAATAAACTTGTTTCTCTTTAAAAAAAAAAAATGTGGTCCACGAGTTTGATCTAGGCAGAGTGCTTGCCTAGCATGCACCAAGACCAGAGTTCAATTCCTTGGTACCACATACACAGAAAAAGCCTTGAGAAAGCCCACGGACAGTGCTTAGGCCCTAAGTTCAAGCCCCAGGAAGGGCAAAAAAAATGTGCTGGACTGGGCCAGAAGTTTGGCCTAGTGATAGAGTGCTTGCCTAGCATGCACAAAGATCAGGGTTTGATTCCTTGGTACCACATACATAGACAAAAAGCCAGAAGTGGTGCTGTGGCTCAAGTGGTAGAGCTCTATCCTTGAGAAAGGCTAAGGACAGTGGTTGAGTCCTGAGTTCAAGCCCCAGGACTGGCAAAAAAAAAGTACTAGACTAAATTGTCCTTAAAATCCTTTCTAGCTCTGAAATGCCTGACTCTATAACACTGGAATATTTCACTTCCTAAAGTACCACGCTTCTGTAGGACCTGTGATGACGTGAAAGTAACCTGAAAATAGAATATGAACAACAGGAAATATTAATGTGGGACTTATGAGTTCTGTGGTGTGTTGGAGGTGCTTTGCAATATTAAACCACTTATTCTCTCTTTTTTTTGTGTGTGGGGGACAGTCATGGGGTTGAACTCTATGCCTGGGTGCTGTCCTGGAGCTTTTCAGCTCAAAAACTAGTGCTCTACTACTTTGAGCCACAGTACCACTTTTCAGTTTTCTGGTGGTTAATTGGAGATAAGAGTCTCACTAATTTTCCTGCCTAGGCTGGCTTTGAACTGCAATCCTCAGATTCAGTCTCCTGAGTAGATAGGAGTGCTCCAGGACTCCAGGTAGATTCTTTCAACTTAGTGCTCCTTGAGCCTGACAAAAACCATTCTCTTCCGGCACCAAGATGTCTGCAGGGCACCTGGTAAGGTTTAGTGAAAACAAACAAACCCACAACAAACCAGACAGGTGGGAGTCTCCAGGCTCCACCCACTTACTGTTTATATAATGGGGGCCTCCAGGCTGCTGTTGCTGAAACATCTTCACTTGTGCCTGCAGATGCCCCCCAGGTAACTTAAGGGAGGATAAGGTTGCCATCTCTGGCTTCCTTTTATATCTGTCTCCTTTACTCTGGGTCAGATTCCTGTTCAGCTTTGCACATAGACAGGTATGTTAATTCTTCAAAGTGTTTACCTAAAGCTGACATTCCTCTCCCTTCGAGGCTCAAGGCACCCTGAAGAGTAGCTAATATATTTTGCAGGGACATTCACAACCCTGGTCTCCCTCATGCGGATTAGTGCCTAGATATCCCTGATGGCTGCTTGAAGCCTTCCTGGAACAGCAAAGCATTGCAGGCAGGTCACCTTTGATAAGACTGTCACCAACAAAGTGGGGGTGCTGTTACCACCCAAACAGAAGCAGTAATTTCAGATGGGAACTGAATTGTCCTCTCTAGTGACAATGAGACTTCTCTAGAGCCACCTTGCAGAGCCAAAACTGAGACAACAACCAACCAGGTCACAACTCCACCGAGAGAGCTTGAGTACTAGGTACACTTCTTACCTTCTGGCCTTATTCTGTCTTCTGTGACTCTAAAGCTCATGTCAGCATCCCTTGGAAATGGGAATCTAGAGGAGGGACAAAAGGACAACTGAATCTTTTCCTGCTTCTCATCATGGTATCTGCCTCCTGCATCAGGCCTCTGCTACTATGAAAAGGGTCCAGGACCCAGAAGCATGTGAGCAAAGGTCTCTGGAGAGGAAAATACAATAGACCCAGTCCACTTCCTTTCTGGGTTGTTGCGAATTTTCTCGGTCTGAGCTGCCCCACCTTGGAGCAAAGGGCTGCTCTGGACAGCTCATTTCCGGTCCTTCACCACCCTTACCATGTGCTCCTCTGAGTCTCTGGGCTGTGCTGGCCCCAAACTGGGGTGCAGGGAGCCTCGAGAGGGTCAACCCCAACCCTCAGAGCTTTCATGTTTGCCTGGCCACCTCTCCTCCCTCATCACCTCCCACAGTCCCCACAGAGAGGTGGCAGCAGGTTCTCAATCTCCACTCCTGCTATTTCACATCCTCCTCTCTCAGCAGCAAGCCTGGGGTTTGGGGATCATGGCAGGAAAGGGATGTCCTGGTTCAATGGAAGAGACTTGGAGAGGAGTCCTGGGAGTCTAGGTCTGGACCCTGTTGGGAAAGGTGACTCTTGTGTGTTTCCTGCAAGTCCTTACCGGCTGTTCCAAAAAGGCCAAGCTCCTGTCCCTGTCCCAGGCCTCTCCTCAGAGAGCTACCTGAAGGATGAAATGACATTTGTCAGAAAGCAGTCTTCCTTGCATTGAACCCAGGTCTTCACACTTGCTAGACAAACTGTCTACCACCTGAGCCATACTGTTTTTTGTTAGTTGTTTTTTTCCAGTCACACACTACATTTTCCCCTAGCTAGCCTTCACCCTGATCTTCCCATCTCTGCTTCCTTAGTAGCTGGAATTACAGGTATGAGCCTTGAGTGCCAGCCACTCAGAAAGCAGGAAGATTCCCTTAACTTAGGGAATTCCCTAAACTTAGGCTCCTTGAGCCTGACAAAAACCATTCTCTCCCTGCTCCAAGCTCAGTACCTGGTAAGGTTTAGTGAAAGCAAACAAACAACAATAACAAATACCAGACAGGGGCTGCTTTGCACAAGCTGTAGATGAGCTGCTTGACTCTACAGCTGCTGTTGACTCTGGATGTACACCAGCTAGGTGACTGAATCAGGCTCTCAGGAACAGTCAGCCATTTATCAGCTTCCTGACTCCAGATAGTCTGCTTGCAGATTGATATTATTGCTCATGGTAGGGTTGTATACACTCTCTGGAAAAGATGTGTCGAGGTAAGTAGGTAGAAACCTGCTCAGGCTCGAGCTGCAGGCTGTGGATGGATGGACTGTCCTTACAGGGCTGAGATAGTATACCAAGGGAATCGTGTAAACCTGCTCTTTGCCACAAGAAGCCACAAGTTTGACACTGTTGAGCCCACAGAGGATGGCAATGAAGCTTCTATTCATGTGGGACAACTCTGAGGTATGCATGGCACACAGAAGTCAGGCTGGCATTCGAGCGTGGGCTAAGAGGTGAGGCAAGTTCAGGGTTTTGACTGAGGTCTAGAAAAGGCCAAGAAAAGTACACAGACTCCAGACACCAAGGCACATAAAGAAGAGTGACGATTTCCCTGGGGATCTAGAGGTCCCAGAAATCCTCTCCCCAGCTCTATTTTGACAATTCAGTGTTAAGGATTGGCATGTTAGGGCAAGCCTGTAATCTCAGCTATTCAGTGTTAGGTCTGTCCTGGAAAAAATGGCCCCTTCTTTTTGTTTTCTCTCCATGCAAAATTGCATATGGGGAACAGGAGTTTGGCCTAGTGGTAGAGTGCTTGCCTAGCATACACGAAGACCTGGATTCAGTTCCTCAGTACCATATGTATAGAAAAGTCAGAAATGGTGCTTTCCCAAGTGGTAGAGCATTATCCTTGAGGAAAAGCCCAAGGACAGTGCCCAGGCCCTGAGTTCAGCCCTCAGGACTGGGAAAAGCAAACAATAAACAACAACAACAAAAAAAAAACTGCATATGACCCTCTCTAGAAATCCCTGTGACCACGAGGTAACTGGTCACTGGCACCGATGAGTTAGTGAAATGCTTCCCAGGTCACTTTCTCATCTGCTCTGGTCATACCTCCTTGTCCTTGCTTATAAATACTCTCTCCACCATTAATTAGTTCAAGCTACTGTACCCTACCCTAAAGTGAGGCCCAGAAATTTGGCTGTCCTAATAAACTTCTTTCTGTCTGAACCATGTGGCAATCTCCTTTTGGCAACCTGTTACACTCAGGAGGCAGAGGTGGGAGGACTGAGGTTCAAGGCCAGCCCGGACAGAAACAAAAGACATCTGAAAAACAAACTAAAACCCCAAAGGGATTGGAGGCATGTTTCAACCTGTAGAGCACTTTACCATATAAGCACAAGGCCTTGCAAATGATCTGTAATCAAAATTTAATCACTGGGAGACTAGTAACCAGGAAAGAAGACTTTTGCCCTTAATGAAAAAACAGAAACTGGAAACAATAATTTCCTGGATCACTTTCTTCTCCGCTGTCTTACTTTTCTGTTCTCTTTCTTTTTCCCTCCCTCCCTCCCTCCTTCCTTCCTTCCTTTCTTCCTTCCTCTCATTCTTCCCACCTGCCCCTCCCCCGCATCTCTTTTGGTCTTTTCTGCTTTAAGTATTTTTTTTTCAAATACCTAATTTATAGCTGTCTGTTTACAATTCTCCACGTCTCCTGAATAGCTGGCATGACACGCAAAGCCACACTGTACCCAGCATTTTTTGTTAGTGATAAATGGTTCTGTGAACATTTTGCCTAGACTGTCCTCAAACTGTGACCATTCTCAGCCTCCAGAGTTGCTAGGTTTACAGGCATGAGCCACCATGCCCAGCTTGTGGGGCGTTTTAAGAAGAATGAAGATAACGAACACTGATTTGTGGTAGAGGATGCTTTGAGTGGGGTGTGAAACTCTAGACAAGTAAGATAAGAATGTCTCCAGGTGGAGGTAAGAGCTGGGCTGGGATCTTCAGTACAATAAGAAACCATAGCAGGAACAACAGATGGCACATTCCTTGCAGAGGAAACAGAAAACATATGAAGGCAGATATATTAGGAAAAATGAGGCATGGTAAACAGCTGCCAGCTTAAAGCCAATACCGGAGATATTCACCCATCTACTTCCCTTAAAACTGGAAGACTGAAGACATTTTAGGGAAAAATGAGGCCAGGTGAAGGTGATTCAGAAACTATGCAGTAAGAAACAGAAGCACCATCTGTGTGCCAAAGAAAAGCAACAAGATGTATTCCTTCCTGAGAGATGCATTTCTCTCCCCAAGAATTACCAAATAAATACCCCTGACACCAAAGAGCTGTCTGTCTGTCTCTCTGTCTGTCTGTCTGTCTCTCCCTCCCTCCCTCCCTCCCTCCCTTCCTCTCCCCACCTCTTGAGAATACCTATACTCTATTAGTGTGCCTTCTCCTTTCTCCTTGCCTATTTCCCTGTCTGCCTACTCACTCAATAAAGCTCTGCCAAGTTTTCTTGCCCTTATGCCTTGTCCAGAAATTCTTATTCTGAGATCCAAGTCAAGGACCCTACGTGAAGAGCCCCTCCTTTCAGAGGGGGACGTCACAAACCTTCACCTGCATCTCACGACACTACTGGAGCAGAGAAGTCTGTGTACTGAAGTGTTGTGTCAAGGAGAGCAGCTGGAGGAGGTCACTAGGGGCTGGGCAGGGTGGAGAGCGTGGTGTGCTGTGGGCCAAGGGAAGCGCTGAGCAGGGCAGTGGCTCCATCTGCATACCAGTGTAAAGTGTGCTTGTCCCAGAAAATTGCATTCACCAGAGGGTCAGGATTTATAGGCCTTCAAAAAAGAAATCTTTCCTGTAAGGGTAATTTAATTCATGTACATATATATATATATATATATATATATATGCATTTCTTCCCCTGTTCTTGAACATTGCTCACTTTGCAGCTTATAATATTGCATACTGAAAGATAACATTTCCCCAGGCTTCCATCTGTTGATTTAGATTGTTCTAAGTGGTAGGGTCTTCATCACTAAATGTAAATAGAGTACTGTTCATGAATTTGCAAAATTGGTTTTCTCTTTACTCATGAAAGGTGGTAGCCCATTATATTTTTGGAAGCAATTTTTTTTTACCATCTCTTATTTAGATGTGTGGCCGAAATAATATAGTAATGTTCCTTCTGCATAAATGTATGGTTTACATTATAATATAGATGGAAGTTTACCATGCATGTTTCTTGTCGGGACTCTCCTCCTTCTCCCTCCCTTCCTTAACCTGGAATTTGTCTCTGCCCTGCACAGGTGAGTATGTCTGGTGAGTCTCACTTGAGACTAAGGCTGTAACTTTCTGAGGGCAGGACTGTCTTCCTCCAGCCCCCATGCCCAGCTTCCCTCACAGCCTACTGTCATTCTGGATCCATCATTTTGTTTGTTAAGAGATGTTCAATGGAATCGAATGGCAAATACAAGAGCATTTCTGCACTTGTGCGTGGACAATTTAGCAAGCTGCAGTGAGGCTTCAGGGCTTTTAACTGTGCTGTGGAGTTAAAGTGAAGAGGATTCCTTCCAGGTTGCTGACTTTTCCAAAGTCAAGAGCTGATGCATTCTGAAGCAGTGAGGTCCGAGGGGAGGAATGTGGGGGAGGTGCCAGAACTAGCATGGAGCACAGAAGGGTCTCCATTTTCAGAGATTTTTACCAAATTGTCTCTTCTTAGGAGGAGCTCTTGGGTTTGGGATAAGAAAATGCTTTTTTTTTTTTTTTGGTAGGTATTTTGTTTTGCCTCATTTTGTTTGTGTTTCCACCCCCCATCTTGGTAACTGCAGGCAGGACTTAATGTTCTGGTATTTCTCCTTCTGGCTACAAGTGTGAGTGAATTTCCATTTTTACTGTTTTGTAAATCACTGCTAGGCTTTGACGAGGCCCTTGTGCAGGCATGGGTGGTCTGTGCTGGACACTTCCTGCAGAACATAAGAACATATAGCAGCTAATCACGGCTGGGCGGCAGCTAACGCTGCTCAGTAACAGTTCTTTTCCTGCCCTTGCTGGAACTGCAGAGTCTTTCTGTATATTGCATGAAAGATTAAAAAAACAACAACTATATTTTATTTGGATATTAAAATAAGGTTGCCAGATAAAATCTAGGCCACCCAACTGAAATTGAAATTCAGAGCAGCACTAAATAATATTTTGGTATAAATAGGTCTCCCAAATATTGCCTAGGACTTAAATATGAAAGTATTTATGATTTCTCTGAAGTGCAAACTTAACTGGGATTCCTTCATTTGCTGAATCTGGAGGCCATAATTAGAGCCTGTCACAGTGGCTCTCACTGATCCTCTCCCTCAGAAAATGGGGAGGGACTTCAAGGAGCATTTCTCTTCTTCAACATGGCTTCCACCTATCTTTCCTTGTGTGACTCACAAGTGGAGACTGGGAGTGGGATGTCCAGGAGAGGAGGCAGGGAGGCCTTAAAGCATAGGAGATTGGGGGAGCTTAGATGAAAAGAGGCCACTGACAGATGGGTTGAAATTGTCTTGAATAAAAGGCATTTTCCTTTATCCTAAAAAAGAAAACAATAGACATTCATGGCTAATTCTGTTGTCATGACGCAATGGCTGGGGTTCAACTACAATGCAAGCCCAGGTAAACCAGAGGGAAAGATGTGGGAAAGGCATTGTGGGAGGCAGGAGGAGACACTGCAGGGTTCTCCTGGATCTGGAGGGAGTGATGGAGAAAGAAGGTAGAGAAGACCTTGGTGTCTGAAGCTGATAGTGGAGAGAAGATAGTTCAGGCTGGGACTGTTGTAAGCAAAGGGTTAAAACTAACTGCAAGACGGGATGCTACCCACTTTCACCGTGTGGGAACAGGACCCCAGGTGTGGCATCTGCTGCCACAAGTGGCTTGTCCTGTGAAGGAGTCTGCAAGGTGCTCCGATATCCCTGGCATCATCTTGCTGTGATGTGCTTGGCTGACACTCATGATTCCACCCTGGTTTCTGGTCCTTAGCCCAGGTACAGTCACCTCTTTTGTAGACAAGCATGGTCTGCTCTTTGTTCTGTAGGGAGATAGGCGTCCCATACGGCCATGCTTGAAAAGACATTTCAGAAGAGATGTGATCAATGCCTCTCCATGTTCTTTCTTCATTGTCTCCTCACTCTTTTTTCACTCGTAACAGTCAATGGAGTAGACAGGGTCACCTGGTTTCCCAGGCGAGTTTCCCAGGTGCCGCTGTCCCCAACATCAGCAGAAACACTAGGAGCCAACCAAAGGCTACTGAGGAGCCCGAAGCTAAGTCCCAGGCATGGAGACCGCCATTTTCCTTGGTTTATGTGAATTTTGCTCTCTAAGACTGTAGCCCCTAGCCAGGCCTAGTGCTATCTGGGATGGTTTCTTACTGTTCTGGTGACAAGGTTGCTTACTGTCCTGGTGGTCTCAACTTTAGTTGTCCCACAAGCTTTTTTGGTTCTAGGTATCATTTAGAGACCAGGAGTCTTTTTAGTCACACAAATGTCTTATTACAGTAGAAAATGCTAAACTGTTTATTCTCCACTAAATGAGAGCAGGGTTCCTTGAAGTAGGCCAATTTATATTCTTGGGGTAACATTCGAGTCTTCCTTTGAACATTTATTGCCAAAAAAAAAATAATGCTTTAGAAATTCTGGAAAAAGACAGAAACTAGTTTAGGTAAGATGATATTCATCCAGCTGTAATAATTTGAGCATCCAAAAATAAAACAAAAAACTTAACGTTGATTGTGAAAAGCCAGAGTCAGGAATGATATCCAATGAAAATAATGGGAATTTTCTTTCCAAATAATAAGTGTTATATGTGGGCTGTATTTATTCAAATGAACAAAGATGTTATTCATGTTTAATCCTATGAATAGCTTCAAAATTATACACATACACACACACCACCACCACCACCACCACCACAGAGGCAGATGAAAAACATATGAGCCAAAGACTAAAAAGATTGCATGTTCAGGTTTATGATGTTTTTGTCTATTATAGTGACTGAGATTTATTCATTATATGCTTAATTATTAAGAGTTTGAAAATACTCGAAATGAAGTAACACTTTGATTTTTCCATAATCTCTAGATTTTTTAGAAAGTAAATGAAATATTAGGATGGAAATCTGAAAAATAAAATTAAACTAGATATACTTGGTACAAAGTCTAGATTCAGATAGTAATCTTTTCCTCAAGCTCTCAGGAGGATGTGATCCCACCTGACTCCTTACAAATTAGCAGGCTTCTGAGACCCCCCAAGTTCAAAGCCTGCTGTGTAGTTAGAGATAGGCAAAAACAGGTTATTGAAATAAAAATACACATTTTAAAGGTCATTTATGTAATAGCAGACCCTAATCACAGGTGCAAGTAAAACAGAGGGAAAGCTAAAAAGAGACTTACTAGAACTCAGGTAGCTTAACATTTGGGGCAATTTGGGAAGGACTCAAAGGGAGATATTTTGAAAAGCTGGAATCAAATCTTACTCATATCAAGCAACCATAGTCAGCCTAACAGCATAAGTTTGTTTTGTTTTGCCAGTCCTGGGGCTTGAACTCAGGGCTCGAGCACTGTGCCTGGGTTTTCTCAAGGCTAGACCTCTACCACTTGAGCCACAGCCTCACTTCTGGCTTTTTTCTATGTATGTGGTACTGAGGAATCGAATCCTGGTCTTTGTGAATACTAGGCAAGCACTCTTACCACTAGGCCAAACTCCCCCCCGCCATCCCATAACGTGTGTTTTAACAGGATAAAATGTATTTTAAAGAAAAAGTAATAGGATCGCTTAGCTGTGGTGACAGCTATTTATGCCACATTATTGGAACTTTGTTTTGTTTGAAAGCCTGAACAAGAACAAACAAAATGGTCAAAGCTATATATACTTATTTTTCTGTGCAGCTGGAGAAAGCCATTTTCCCCTTAAGAACTGTCCTCTCTGATATGAACATCTTCATAGACTCCATGTTGGAGCTGAATTCCACCCAGATGTCAGAAGTCAGCTAACAGGAGACTAGTCAGCTTGTCAAGACATAGGAGGCCTCATCTCCTCCACTACACAGGCATAGCCCAGTGGAGGTCTAAAGAAATAAGTGAGCAGTTGTACTAGGGTAGGATAAAGGAGGAGAGGTTTGCAGAGGAGAGGAGCTGTGCACAGATGTGAAACACAGAAAGTAGACAATAGTATGGGGCGAGGCCCAGTGTTAATGGTGAGCAGCTTGGCATGGCTGGTTCGAATCTTGTAGATGAGAGTGGGGCAGAATATAATGAAATGGGAGCAGGGCTCAGTTAATTTGCCCATTCACTATTTATTCAACAAATGTTAAGAACCTACTAAATGTCAGGTCTTGTGGGGAGAGATACATTGATTCATGGAGCTTTCAGGATAAAAGGGACAAACACTAAGTTAATAACTACACAAATGCTAATTGAACTTAAGATGAACTCTCCTATGTGAAGAGCAAAGCTGTGCAATGAGAGTTTGTAATAGGAACATTTAACTTAGTCTAGGATCCAAAATTTCCCTGAGGAAGTAACAATCAAGTGGAGACCTCGTAGAAGCTAGTCAGTTAATTAAGGGTTTGTCTGGCAAGAACATTATACAGATGTTGAAACAGGCAAAGGCTGGGATACAGAGTAGTGAGGGATGAATTTATCTTATATGGGGTAAAGAAAATTATTAAAGATCATAATAATCTAAGTGCTAGACCATCAGTGTGCCTTATTTGAAGACTGAGAACCAAGTTAAGAGTTACTGAAGAGCTAGATTCCCTGGAACTAATGATGATGCCATTAGGTAGACTGGCAGACTCTTCAAATCCCATCACCTTACTTTCTACTCAAACCCTGGTCTGACACAGGTGCCAAGCTCCTGTCCACACCTTTGTGCCTGTTTCTCTGAATAGACATCCAGGACCTCTCCTACTGTGCTGTGAGAGGAGGTAGAAAATGAAAGAGAAGGAATCAGAACTAAGTCGGAAATTGTAACCGGCTTTCATGGGTAAATGTCTTGATAGTGTTGACCAAGAAAGGAAACAGGAGAAGATCATGATTTTGGGGCGAAAATAAAAAAGGATGAATAACCCATGTGTATCTGTAGAGCTGAGAATTTGAACCTGGAGCTTGGGAAGGAAGTTGGATAATCTTTATGGAGCTGGATGTAAAAGCAACAGGGTCTATATTTGTTAGAACATTTGTCAGCAGTATTATTTCCTCACCTTTCCCAGTGTTGACAAAGGGGTTGTACAGAAATTCTTGAGGAAACTGTCTTTAAGCGGATAAGCACAGGAGGAGAGTTGGGAAAGGAAAAGGAAAAAATTTCAGACTAGCTGGAGGGCAAACAGAACAGTTCATAACTTGGAACTGATGCCAAAAGGAGATTGTTTTAGGATAATGGCATAGAATCCTTTACTTTTATAGAACGCATCATTTCTCGAAGACTGATTTTTATTTGTTTTTTATTTTTTTGCCAGTCATGGGGCTTGAATTCAGAGCCTGAGTTCTGTTCTTAGGCTCTTCTCAAGGCTTGTGCTCTACCACTTGAGCCACAGCACCACTTCCAGTCTTCTATGTATGTAGTACCGAGGAATCGAACCCGGGTCTTCATGCATGCTAGGCAAGCACTCCACCACTAGGCCAAACTCCTGGCCCCTTGAAGACTGGTTTTTAATCTACATTTTGTTCTCTAAAATTGACTCTCTTCTAACATAAATTATTAAAAAAATACTTAGAATTGATCTTAATTTTGTAGTTTCATACTTCATCTCCAAAAAAGTTGAACTGATCTTTGTACAGCATTCATTTCTGTTCAGCATTCCCACATAAGGGCTCCAACTATTACGAAAAGTTACTTGTCTTTGGTTCTCAAGTTGAATGTCCCTTTCTTTGTCACAGTGGAGCTGCTCTCGACACACTCACCTCCCATCAGATCTTTGGGTCTGTGTTTTAGCATGAAAGTTAGAATCCTTTTCTTTCTACTTAAAATAGATTCTCTCCCTGAATATTCAATCTGCCCTATCTGGATGGAATTGTTCTGTGGTCCTAATGGGTTTATTTGGAAGCTCTTATAACAGTGCTTAGTTCTTAGAACTATCTTCTTTACAGAGGGATGGCTCATCACTTACAGCAGTGTTCAGCTGGTTGGGACCCAGGTCATCCCCTTGGGAGTCTGGCTGTGGAGGTCCTAAAGTCTTCCCCTGCTCTGGCCTTGAAGAAGTATCTTTCTGAGACGTGTCTGTTCCTTGAATGAAACATTGGCATTCACAATATCTTAAGTCCTTTCTGTAGGCAGCTTCTCAGGATCTTCAGCAGAACGTGGTGGTGTTGGTGGTAAATCGTCCCCATTGGAAAACTGCAGGTCTCTAAGTGAGCAATGCCATTCCACTGGTCCCGGTTGAAGAACCCTGTCATACTCAGAATCCAACACACCTGGACTCTCATTGCTTAGGTCACTAAGTGAACAATGCCATTCCCCTGGTCCCGGCTGAAGAACCCTGTCATACTCAGAAGCCAACACACCTGTCTGCTTACTTAGAGGTGGACTGTCCAGTGATCTGGACCAGATCAATGCATCCTCAGACACGCTGGTGTTAGAGGCACTTTGCAGATGTATCTCACACCAATCAGTGTCTGCACTAGAAATCGGAGGTTTTCCAAAGTGGTCTTCCTCACCTTCATATTTCTCCAGAATCTTTTGGAAGGTGATATCGTCTTCAAGATGTTCTACTAATGTCACATTGTGCTCGTGCTCCTCTGAGTCCTCGATCTGCAGGGGCTGGCTAGCCGCCCTGTTATCCTCACCATGTATGTCTTTTTCAGTCACACTCCTTGTATCCTCTGAGGACCCTGAGCTGAAGGTAAACAGAGACCCTTCATCTGAATCATAGTCGGATTCCAAGCTGTACTGAGGGCCCAAAGGGACATTGTTTTGCACTGGCCCCTCAGGAGCAGGAATGTCCTGCAGGCCACTGTGCCATCTTGGCAGAAGGGTGGGCAGGTCTCCAGTTCCTGGATCACTGTGTGTGTGTGCACTGCAGAAGGCTGGGGGCTCTTTCTCAGCGTTGGCTCCAAGGGACCTTGGCTGCTGTGTATAAGGCAAGCTGACGAAATCGCTCACCAGTATTTCCTTAGAACATTCCACATGTGGACCAGTGGTCTCCATTGGCAGCTGTTCAAGACACTCTCCTTTACTCTCTCCAGCTCCTTGTGTGCTTGAGTTTGTTGGTATTTTGGAAGGAGAACCTGCCACTTTGCTTAGGTGTGACAGGTCTAATTTTTTCAAATTGTGAGGGATGGTGCCAGAGATAGTTTCAAACGTGCCAGCCATGGAAGACATACTCACTGAATGCTCAGGGAGAGAATATTCCTGGGCCACAGTGTCATAATCTGATTCACTGAGTCTATAATTTCTATAAATGTGGTCCTGGACTGAGGAAATGTGCTGGTGATGGTCAATCTTTGGATGCCTGCAGAGGGTAGAAAGATCTGCCTGGCCATTTGGAAGCATGTTGACATTTCTACTCCTTGCCTTGGTATTGTTCCCACATTGTTCTGTGCTCTGCCATCTTCCAGCCTCCTTTTTGCCATTTCCCAGCATCCCATCAGGAATGATAGTGGTGTGTAGGGTTGGCAGTGTCACCCAGGAAGGGTTCTGATTCATATAGAGGGTCTGTTGGTCAGAATGGGGGTTCAGACCTCTCCTTGGGTGCTGTGTGTTGCTTGAAGCTTCAATTTCATCACAGAATCCCTCATTTGAATAGGTGTTGTTGGAACTAGTGCTTTTGGTGTGTCTTTGTTGCCATAGTCTGTCAATATAGGGCCTGGTGAAAACCCCCAAACAGAAAGCTACGATAAATGTGATGAACACTGACAGACAGACAGCCAGGGTGAGGTCTGGGGCGTTGTCACCATTCTCTTTGCCAGTGACTCTCACATTTCGGGTGTCTCTGTTACCTCTTGGCCATAGTGTCTGCATCTCCCTGAGATGGGAATCCATGGGTGTTTCCTTCCTCAGAGGGGAAAAGCGCGGATACATTCTTTCCCCAGGCCTTTCTGCTTTGCTCCTTATCAGGCTTTGCATAGGACTCTGATTTGGGTGAGAAAGGTGTATCTCCCTGGACGTTCTGCTTTTGGGAGTTTCTGAATATGAGTCCTCATTGCCTGCAAGTAACATCAAAAAAACCACACACTGAGAACAACACTGACCTAAGATTCCAGAGTTTCAAAGCTTCTTCAAGTTGTCCTCAGTCCTAATCTAGAGATATTTTCAGCTGTGGATAACCTGGTGTCAAGTAGCTTTGTTTGTTAAAGCTTTATTAATTCAAGCTTTGTTCATCTTTTCACACCCTCTTTCTTTCTTTCTTTTTTTCTTTTTCTTTTTTTTTTTTTTGCCAGTCCTGGGCTTGAGCTCAGGGCCTGAGCACTGTCCTTGGACTTTCTCAAGGCTAGAGCTCTACCACTTGAGCCTCAGCACCACTTCCGGCTTTTTTCTATGTATGTGGTATCGAGGAATCGAACCCGGGTTTTCATGCATGCTAGGCAAGCACTTTAACCACTAGGCCAAACTCCCGGCCCGTCACACCCTCTTTCTTGTCTAACACCAACAGTATGGCTCTGGGCACAGGTACACATGACTGTCAGCCATAGATTTGCTGCTCACAAACCCAGTAGTTGTGTTTCTTAGGCTTCCTGCCTGACAGCTGGGCATGGGAGGAGAAAAGCTAGACTGGGCAGGCAGCCATATTGCTTCTCCTTCTTCATAATCTGACCACTTTTTTTTTTTGCCAGTCCTGGGCTTGAGCTCAGGGCCTGAGCACTGTCCTTGAGCTTTCTCAAAGCTAGAGCTCTACCACTTGAGCCACATCACCATTTCTGGCTTTTTTCTATGTATGTGGTACTGAGGAATTGAACCCGAGTCCTCGTGCATGCTAGGCAAGCACTCTGCCATGAGGCTAAACTCCCGGCCCAACCTGACCACTTTGTATTTGCCAAAACATTGTATCAGTACCCCTCAAAGAAACAACAACAAAACAAAATAAAACCAAAACCCTCTTCTGCCTTTCCTAGGTCTGTACTATTGTTTCCTCACTGTCTAGTCACTGGTGATGAGCAAAGTATTCATTTTTCTCTTCTGTCTTCCACACTTGAATGCCAATGTGGCTCATATAAGAGAGGGAAACAAGCATGCTGACCACCTTCAGACCGTCTCTGCTCTTCATGGATTTCTTCTACGCTGGCTGACAGGGCTATGATTCTATTTTGATGATGGCTCTGAACAGAATTTAGTGAGGGCAAGACTCTATTTATCTGACTTTTGTTTTTCCAAGTTCATTAACATTGGGAAACAAAACCTTCCCAGATTGTTCAACCCCAGTAATAACTTAGAAGAGGGGAAAGAAGCAAGTTAAAGGAAAACACGCTGAAATGTGTGTTTCTTTAGTGAATGTAGAATGAAGGTTAGCATGAATTTAAAACATGTTTCAAATCTTAGAAGCTTGGCTTGGAATGAAATTCTGATAATTTGGGCAAAATTCTCTCTCCTTCCTTCCCTTCCCCTCCCTCCTTCCCTCCTTCCCCCCTCCCTTCCTTTCTTTCCTAAACACAATTGAGGTGATTTGTTGTAGGTTTCTTTGACCACAAGGAGAAAATCCCCCATGAACTGATGACACTGTGAGTGACAGCACTGGAGATTACTCTGTGACACAGATCAAGGCAGACTGCTGCTAGGCTCAGTACTCTTGCTTTCAAAGGGACTGTCACATTTCGAGACTCAATTTTTTGTTTTTTGTATGTATCACTGGAACCATTCCAGAGAAGAGAGGTACTATGGGCATACCTACAGACTTGTTGCAAATTACATCCCATATTTTCCTCCAGGATTCAGAAATGATACTTTGGAAGGCTGTCAAGCTGTCGTCACACTGCCATTTGTTATCAGACAAGTCAACCTCCAGACGGGGAAACTCCAGAGCAATGAACATCACTGGGAGGATGGTGGTCAGAGCATTGCTGCTGAGATCTACCACCTGCAGAGAAGAAAGAGAGCCTGTGAATACGAACATTTTAGGGGTAAGTTACAGAAAACACATTATTAGTATGCAGAAGTAAAACAAAGTTAGAAATGATTTGAATAGTGGTTATAAATCTCTATTCTGCTTGTAAAAACAACCCTGTGAGGTTACCCACCATTGTTGCATAAGCATCAAATGCATGTAAAATCTCCTATCAAGATTTTTTTTCCTTACAAGCTGTAATTTATACTGTTAAATAAAATGTAGACTCAGTATTATCAAGGTTTAGGATTGTTATGGCTTAAATATAAAACATCCCCTAGAGGCTCCAGTGTTAAAAGGCAGATCCTTAGCTAAGGTGAGATCTAGTAGGAAGAGCTGGTTCCCTTGTATGGAATCCTTGGGGGGACCTTGCATCTTGCGCCTGACCCCTTCCTGTCTGACTCTCCCTCTCCCTCTTCTTCTTGTCTGCAGTGAGGTGATGAAATTCTTCATAATATGATTCTGCAGCCATGATCTGCTGAGCTCATGGGACCAAGTAACCACAGGCTGACCTCTGAAACACAACCCGCCCCCCCTTTGGTTGTTTATGTCAAGTATTTGGTAGTAGCCATGATAAAATTGTATAGTAAAATGAAACAGAAAGCAAAACTGGAGTGGGAAATGAAAACTAACAACAGGAAGAATAATTCCTGAGAAAAGATTAAAACAGAATTGTCAAATGTGACAGAAGAAATACCCATCTACCAGCATTTGAAGGGGAGTACATATTGCCAAAGGCTGGGAGAATATATAATAGTGCTTTACAATTCACTGCATCAAAGAGGAATGAAAAAGGATTAAGGAATGCTAGTTTGAAATGTTAGTGAAACATTTCATTCCCTTTAAGCATGGTGATGAATTCACACTTTGAAAAAAATCTATCTGGCCTCAGAAAATACTCCAGATGGGCAGATTCATGAATAGTTTAGTATTAAATGTATACCTCAGAGGAAAAACAGTGCCCATTGTGATACATGAGTACAAAAAATGTTTATCATGTTTCAAAGCTAGTTTTTGAGTTATTGTCATGTAGAAGGCATTTAGAAAAGCCATATAATGAATGATTGCTGTCCTTAATGTGCTATGTTATCTCATCTCTTTTGCTGTTCCTTTGTTATCTCATATTGACACAATATCTCACTTTGTTATCTGATATATTGGATACATTTGTATTTGGTTACTTGAAATTGCACGGGGAAGGGGGGGAAAACCAAGAGGGGGGTGGGGAGGAGGGTAATGGGACCAAGACATGTGGAAGGGTATCAATGTATGTGAATTAATGCACCTTCTATCTGGCAAATATCATGTTACCCTTTCATTAAATACAATAAAAAATAAATTAATTAATTAAAAAAAAGAAAAGGAGATCGGTAGTTCCAGGAAACTGGGAATTACTGCTACATTTAAAACATTCTCAGATGTTGAACTATGCAACTGTAGAGAGAGTAGATCTGGAGGGAAAAAACTGGGAGAAAAGAAGGGCAGACATGACACTATTCAAAAAATGATTTATGTAACTCTAACCCCTCTCTACATCACCTTTACAATTAAAAAAGTAACATTCTCAGAGTAGATTCTTAGTTTGCATGCATCTTCTATTACCTATGAGCTGCAGAATACTCACAAGGAACAATAAATATGCACAGAAAGTACAACAGACATTGGGCAAATTATATATATATATTAGTATATGTAATATATATAATATATATAATGTAAATATAATATAGATACATATATAGAATCAGTGTACAATGCAGTGGACAAGATTCCCCAGCACTTTGACAGTAGATTCCTGGTGAAGGGAAATAGGCCTTCTCATCTGCTCTATTAACTTCTATAACAGCAGACAGGTCCCCAATGGCCTACCTGCTGTATCCAGACTCTTGCGCATTATTCCCCTCACTTAAGTGTGGGCAGGACCTGTAACTTATTTCTGGACAATAGAACACATTGCAGCAAAGGTACATCACTCCCTTGATTACTTTATAGAAATTAGCCATTTTGTCAGTAGGCTTCCTGGTCCTCTACTTCTGAAGTAAGCCAACTGCCAGGTCCTAAACAGTCCTACTGGAAGGTGGCAAGGAAGAAACTGAGGGAAGGCTGAGGCCAACAATTGGTGAGGAGCTAAGAGCTTAATAAGGAACTAAGTTGCCAGCAGCAGGTGAGCTTGGGAGGGAACCTTCTTCCAGATGGATTTCAGGTACAACCGTAGCCTTGGCCAACACCGATGCAGCCTCTGGAGAGGCCATGCAATGAAGGCCCCAGGAACTGACAGTCAATAGGCAGACAGGATTTTAAGCTGTGTAAATTTACGATGCAGCAATAATTAATGAATTAACTATTCATTAGCTTCATTTATGCCTTTGTTTATTCAGTTAAGTAAATTTAAATGTCTTAGTTAAACACTGCAAAACAAAACAGACACAATACTTACGTACAGAGAACATGACTATTGTCTAGGGCTGGGTTAGGGAGCATAGGTATTGCCAAGCAGCCACAACCAAGGCTATGATTTGTTCTTGTGTAAGGGTTATGAGGTTAAGTGTGCTGAAAGGAGGCCCAGGAGACTCTCCTTGAGAAAGTGGCATCCATTAAGTTTTGGAAGGATTAATGCCAAGTTAGCTCTTACAATGAAAGGATCAGCAGCTAGAGCTGGCCTGAAGTGAAAACAGGACAGAGTGAGCCAGGTTAGGTGCCTTAGAATGAGGCTGGAGAGGCAGGCAGGGGTCAGACCTTCACTGAAATCTTATAGGGTTTGACTCAAGCAGTGGCATGATAATCTGAGTTGTATATTAAAAGAGAAGACATTGTGGCCACTTTAAAAATTATTTTTTTTTGTTTGTGGCTTCCTTCCATTTTATTTCTCCTTTTTAAAAACTGTACCTTCATGTAGTTGGAAAAAGGAGTTGCCATTTAAGAAAGCAGTTTATGAGTATAGTATATCTTGATCTATGTCACGCATTTCAACATTTTTACCCATTCTTCCCCTACTCACTCCTTCCCTTATTCTTCTTAATCTTGTATTTGTGACTGCATTGCCCCTTTCTTCTCTCGTCTATCCCTTTCCCCTGGACCCCACCCACCTCTTTCTAGTATCTGCTTCCTGGTAATTTATTTTGCTGAGCTTTGATTCTGTCAGTGATCTGTGGCTCGCATCTGTAATCCTAGCTACTCAGGAGGCTGAGATCTGAGGATCAGAATTAGAAGCCAGCGTGGGTAAGAAAGTTGGTGAAACTTTTGTCTCCAATAAATTGGTTCAAGTAATAAAGTGTTAGCCTTGAGCAAAAGGAAGATCAGGGAAAGACCCTGAGTTCAAGCTCCATGACTGGCACACTGTGCATGCACACACATATACCACACACACATACATACACACACAATAATGAAAGCAGTATAATGTTTTCTGTACCCTAAGTACAGTGTTTTAACGAATTTTTGTGCATCGAGACATGTAATCCTCATGAAAAAAGTCTATAAGACAGGAATTAAGTTGTTTCTGTTTTGTAGATATGAAAACAGGCACAGAAATCTGATAAGCTGATGGAGATACTGCTGCTGGCAAGCAGCACTGTGTAGGTGGCATCTTAGCAGCAGGCTTCCCTAATACTGCTTCTGTGGAGCAGGCTCCTGAGCTCTATTGGTTAGAAGGGCGAGCCAGAGCTCTGTCTCACAGGGACACTTCAACAGCAGCTGGCTGTATGCATGCTGCCTAACAAGACAGCTGTTAGCCACATGTGGCTATCAGGCCATTCAACGTGGGTGTTTCACACTGGGATGTAAATACATGAAAAGGTTTGAAGATTTGTGAAAAGGGGACATTAAAAAAATCTCACTCTTGGGCCAGGAGTTTAGCCTGGTGGTAGAGTGCTTGCCCAGCATGTACCAGGACCCAGGTTCGATTCCTTGGTACCACATACATAGAAAAATGCCAGAAATGGTGCTGTGGCTCAAGTGGTAGAGAGAAAGCCTAAGGACTGTGCCCAGGCCCTGACTTCAAGGCCCAGTACTAGCAAAAAAAATCTCACTACAATTGATGTAGTTTCATGTATAAAAAGTAGCATATTGGAAACAGCCTGGATGCCCTACAATATAAAAGTAGATCCAAAATGTGTGGTACCCACACACAAAATGCAATTTCACTCAGCATTTGTAGGGCAATGGATGCACATAGAACAAATCATGTTATGTGAGAGAGACAAATAGCACATGTTTTCTCCCAAATGCAGAATCTAGATCTAAAATATAACAGAGTATGATAAACTTCACAGGATTCTAGGCATTCACACACAATGAGATCAAAGGAGGATATTCTTAGGGAAGGAACACAAAGGCGCGATGCCTCTGATCATATAAAGTAAGATTTATCAAAATGAACTCCAGGAAATAGAAACAAGAGGGATTTTCTTTGCTGTTTTTCTGTGCTTTTTGTGGTGTTTGCTCATTTACCTGTCTTTGGGAGAGTTGAGGGAAAGGGTCACATTGTCCAAAACAGAAATGTACTCATAGCTTGATTTATAAAAACCCTTCTGTAAGTCACTTTTATAATAAAAATAAATCACCTTTACAATAGAAATAAATAAATAGCTAACATATTGGGCTAAATAATATATTTACTAAGGTGTAATTTACTTGCTTTTTTTGTTTTTACATTTCATTACTAAACCACTTAAAACTGCATATGTGATACGTTATATTGCTAGAGAAAAATAAAGATCCATATAGGGAACAGGGGTGGATGATGAAGGTTATAAGAGAAGGTTCTACAAGATCATTTCTGGGGGGCTCTCTGGCTGGTCTACATGATTAGTGAGGGCATTTCATACTACCCTCTCAAGGATGGCATGGTGAAAAGGGCTTGAATCAGGACTTTGGGTTCCTTACAATCAGCTGCTAGGACTTCCGGGAGATTAATGACAATGTGTAGAGCTCCAGAATGTGGCCCAGATCCCCCAAATCTCTCTTGAGGATCAGGAGAGTTATGGCATTGGTAAGTACCAGCCAGATGTACACAGTTACTACTTCATGGTTATTTTCTCATGTCTAATTTTGTCAAGGGAGTCGTAAGGTTAGGGTCTAGCTACATGGTCTTGAGCTGTTGAAATCTCTGTGTAGGCCAGAGATTCATAACCACCTTCACAAATGTCATAGTTTACCTAAGTCCCCAGGAACTAGTGACTGATCTTGTAGCTTATAGAGATAGATTCAAAAATCACATATTTAATTTCTTGCCACCTGTAAGTGGACATTTGGAGTGTGATTCCATTTGATTTAGAGGAATAACGTGCCAACTCTTGCTGCTGAGTATGATGTTTAAGTTCATGTTGATTCCTGAAGCTTTTGACTTTTGAGGCAAAAAATCAACTTCAACTCTTTTAAAGGATCTTGAAATAGACTTACAATAGCTAGCACAACTGGCCAAGAACTTATTCAACAGAAATAGTCTTAGGAAATTATCCATATAGCTGCATATTTAAGACAGTATAGAAATATTTCAGAACCTGTAATTTTTTGAGGTCCTTGAAGGCTTCTGGGTGGATTTTGAATATCTTGTTGCTCTTTAAATAGATGTGCTCCAGTTGCAGGCAGTTATGAAAATCAGAAAACCCAATTTTCAATATTCCATTGAAAGATAGATCTAAACTCCTCAAGGATTTCAGTTTCCATAGACCTGTTAAAATTAAGAAGTAAATGAAAACCCAAACCAGTAGTATTTATTGCAGTATTGTTCATGATGGTAGAAAACTGTAGACAATTTTAATGATCCACTACTGAAAAACCATAAATGTGATACAGTGATACTATAAAACAGAAAGTAGTCTTTAAAGATAATAGAGTGGGGTCAACATGTGAACTGATTCAACAGAAAAAAAGTTAAGGTGCAGAACAGTACATAGCTCAAATGTTTGGAGGCAAAGGAACCATACACAAAACCTAAGTATGTATTTTGAGTGAGTCGGTATTAGCAGTCATTGCACTGAGAACTAGGGTTGTTGGGAGAGGGGAAGAGGGTACAAGAGGAACTGCTTTTTATGTTATACACTTTTGTATTCTTTCTTCCAATGGGTGCATGCTACTTTAAAAATAAAAGAATCAGTTTTAAAAATCCAAACATCTCTAGGCAGGACTGAGGCTTGAACTCAGTGCCTTACATTTACTAGGCAAGCATTGGAGTCATACCCTCCCACTCCTTTTTCTTTTTCTTTTTTTTTCAGATAGTATCTTATGTTTGTTTGCCTTAGGGTTGGTCTTGAACTGTGATCCTCTTACCTCCACTGGATTACAGACAAGGCATCACCCTATCTACCTCCGTGATTAAAGGAGAATATGTATTTATTGATTAGGGTAAATGATTGATATGAGAACAGGGAAAAAGTTGTTTTGGTGCTATAGTCCATGGATCATTTTTTCTACTTTTAAAGTTTTTGTAGAAACATCCTTTTGGCTACTTATTGTTGGACTTATGGCTATTTTCTCAATATTCTTGAATTATTTGCAGTTAGTGCATTAGAACTAGATTTTGTTTTTTTAGCACAAAAATCAAATTGCATTTTCATCTCTGCCTTTGTGTTTAACTTAGTTCCAAGGAGTACCCAGAAGGCCTACTTGGCACTGAGAATGAAGGTTGAGAATAAGGTGCCAGTCACAGCAGACTCCCAATTTTGCCTTCCCAGATGGGTCTCCCAAAGAAGTGACTTCAGTTTTACATTTTTGTCTGTCCTGTTCATGCATGTGGGCTGTGTCTTTAACTCACTACTGCATGACAGATCAAGTTGGTTCAATTCCATAACGATTTATTCCTTTCCTACTGTCTGCACCATACCGGTTGCAATACTGATTATGTAGAGTCCCAACTGCAAAACTGATTATGTAGAGATGATAACTGAAATGACTGCAACACATAAGTTGTTACATGTTCATTTAAACAGATTAAGCAAGAGACCTTTGGGCAATAAATCAATCAAAAATATTATGAGCAAGGTACTTGGCGTTAAGGACAAGCTGAGTACAAAATCTTCACCTTAAACCTTAGCCTGTTGGAAAAAGAAAAAGTGACTATTTACACAAAATAGTTCATCCAACTATAAAATTCCCTATTAATTGCCTGACTGCCTATTCATCAAATGATCAAGTCCCTCCAGGGCAGAATTCCCATTTTTGAACTTTTGAAATGCCTTTTATTCAATATATACTCAATAGGCCAGAGGCAATAATATTTGGCCTACATAATGATTTAACAATCGCTGAGGCAAGTTAAAGATTCAATACAAAATTTTGCATTTCTGGCTTCTCTCGAAAAATTGGAAGTTCTAACTGGCCTAAGACAGAATTTAACTAGAGCTGAATGAGGACTGCCTGCTTTAAATAGGTGTGTAAATGTATAGAAGACTGTGATTTCTTTGTATTCATATTTGTATAAAAAGCAAGAAAACAGCAGATAGGCCAAGAATAAAATATGTCTAAAAAACAGTGGAAGAAAACCAAATTCTTATGTTAGCGTAAGCGAGTTATACTCATGCAGCCTCCAGGATATAGAACAAAAGCCATGTAAGGAGTGATTGTTGTCTGAAATGTACTATCTCTCATCTCTTTTGCTGTCCTTGGTTATCTCATATTCTTACAGTATTTTACCTTGTTATCTGATATATTGTATAGATGCGTATTTGGTTATTTGAAATTGGATAGGGAAGGGGGGAAAACAAGAGGGCAGGGGTGGGAGGAGGGAAATGGGCCAAAACATGAGAAAGGGTATCAATGTTTGTGAAGTAATGCACCTTTTATCTGGTGAATATAATGTAACCCTTCTATTAATTACAATAAAAATATATGAAAACAAAAAGAAATACTTGTTCCGTTGTTCCTCAACAGCCATTCCAAAAGCTGAGTCTCTGTGTGTTATCCACTGACCTGACTTTTCCCAGTGCAGCTGACTCTGCCCCAGCACCACAGTCAGGATGCACCCCTGGCAGCGCAGGATTAAGGCTAGTTGTTAACCATCTGAATATAACCTCTGGGTAAAATGTTCTTTGGCATAGAGGAGAATATCCCTGCATGTTTTAATATATCAATATATAAGTCTATGAGAAAAGATGCAACAGAAGACATCAGTCTGAAAAATTCTATAGATTTCCTAACAGTTTCATGATGCTTTTCTGGCCTACTTGGCAATGTGAATTCCTATTTCTTTTTTTTAATATTTTTATTGTAATTAATAAAAGGGTTACATGATATTTGCCAGATAGAAGGTGCGTTAATTCACATACATTGATACCCTTTCACATGTCTTGGTACCCATTACCCTCCCCCCACCCCCCCACCCGTCTTGGCTATTTCTTAAAATATCTCATTGCTTCATTGAATTAAGTACCCTTGTTGGTCAGTAGGGAAAACTCATATCTAACTCTGAAGACAAGTGAAAGGAAGAAACTATGTTAAATCCCTATTTCATAGTATAGGCTTTGTGCTCAAAACATTGCATAATCATTACCATCTTTATCTTCACAAAATCCTGAGGATTATCACAATTTACTAAGGAACACACTAAAACCAAAGAGAATACAACAAAAAAAGAAAATTTAGGTCAATTTCACTGATAAATGCCAAAATTCTCAATAAAATATTTACAAACCAAGTTCAATTAACACATTAAAAATATTCCATACCATGAACAAATTGTTTCACTCCTGACATGCAAGGTGGCTCACCAAAATACAAATGAATAAATATAATACAGCACATCAACAAAATTGAGGACAAAATTATATGATCATTTCAATAGATTCAGAAGAAGCTTTGAGAAAATCACAAATCCTTTCACAACAAAAGCTCTAAAGAAAGTGGGAATTGCAGGACTATATCTGAACATAAAAGCTTACATATGTTAAATTTGTGCCAACACTGAACTGGTGGAAAGAGGAAACTATTTTCTCTGATGTCAGGATGAGATAAGAGTTTTCACTCCCTCTTATTTTAACTTCCCTTGAATTCTTAGCCATTATAAGGCAAGAGAAAGAAACAAAAGGAATGTAAATAGGAAAGAAAGGAGCAAAATTATTCCCATTTTCAGATGCGATACCATACTAAAAAGACCCTAACGAGTCTACCAAAAACCTCTGAGATCTCAGAAGCACTTTTAGCAAGGTAGCTGTATACAATAATCAGTAGAGTTCTATATACTAAGAGTGATTAAGCTGAGAAAGAAATCAGGAAAACAATTCCACCCACAATAGCCTGAAGGAAAATTAAATACCAAAGAATAAACTCAACCAAGGAGGTGAAAGACCTCTATAATGAAACTGTAACACCTTAAAGAAAAACATTAAAAGGAAACACTGGAAATGGAAATAATTTTTATGTTCATAGATCTGCAGAATTAATATTGTGAAAATGGCTATACTACCAAACACAATCTACGGATTCAATGCAATTATGTTGTCACGGATAATAAAAGGTTCTATTTTTGAATTTAGAAGTGGCATTAATACTATCATATTACGAATATGTACAGGTATATATGAATATGTACAGGTATAATGATGTTCATCAAGGAAAAAAGAAATATCCTCACCTTTTAATTAAACCAATTAAGACAACTATTTAAATACTATTTGTAACATTTTTTAGTTATCTACCTTTCATCTAGCTTTCTATCTATCCATCTATTTGAATACCTACCAACCTACCTATCTGCCTAACATGATATAAAAATAAAAATTATGGAATACAATAGACAGTAATATCCAATTTTGGAAGAAACAGTATATAGCTATAAAAATAAATGAGTTGAGTGCTGGTAGCTTGTGCTATATGTCTAACTACACAGGAGATTGAGATCTGAGAATTGTGGTTCAAAGCCAGTCTGGGGCAGGAAAGTCTGTGAGACTCTTATCTCTAATTTACCACCAGAAAATTGGAAGTGGTGTTGTGGCTCAAAGTGGTAGGTTTCTAGCCCTGAGCAAAAAAAAAACTCAGGGACAGAGCCCAGTCCCTGAGTTCAAGACCCATGACTTACAAAAAACACCAAAAAATCCCAAAACCTTGAAGAAGATATACTATCTGAATGACTTCAATTTTTCCTCATTTTCTTTCAATTCCTAAATAACAAATTACTTTTGAAATATGAACAATAAAATAAGAATTATAAAATAAGATCCAGACTAGCTTATACTCTATGTGACAATACTTATGGTTTTTATGGAAAAGTCAGAGAGAGAGAGATGTTTCACCCTCCACACAGCTCTCTGACACAGTGACTCAAGGACTTATCCATCTACTAGGCTCTTATAGCCAAAGTGATGCTTAATGCATGGATAGAAGGTAGGAAGAGACAAACATAAAGACATGAATGGTCAAGACTGAAAAATGAGGGAAAATGGTGATTTGTGATGGACAGAGAAGATACAATCTTTGTTTTTTCAAAAAAGTGAAATTGTCTTATATAAAGCAGGTGCTCAGCAAAAAGTGAAGGCTAAAAACAAGTGTCTAATACTCTAGAATGTAAAAAGAGCAAAGGAAGTCTTGCTTCATAAACCTGATACATTTTCTAAGCACAATCTGGCATATTGGTGAAGGAACTCTAACGATGCACATTGTTGAGCTCAAGTAAGTATTTATTACAATAGGAAGCTATATAGAGTATTCTGTTAGAAGATAGGATAAGGAATTCTGGTTTTGACTTGATAATAGAAAAGTTTATATACTAACTCATAATACTAACATCTGTAGTCTACATTTGGAATACAAAAAAATAAGAAGAGAAAGTATATTCCAAGAAGAAAAAAATCATAAATATGCCAACATAGAATTGAATTGTTGCATATTGAAAATATCCAAGTGAATTTTCAGTGCTTTTCTATATTGATATACATTTTTTAGTACCTAGATACTTCCTAGTATATCTTGATAAATTTATTTAACATTGATGTGAGTCATACTAAATGGAGATTAGATTGTATGTAGTATAAATTCCACATATCATAGCTTCCACAGAGAAACACCTTTCATTGTATTCTCTCTGCTCTTATCTCCTGACGTTCAGCTGCTCCCTTAAAACTGAAAATAAGATTTCTCATTGACATTAAACAGTAGTTTCCCATAAACTGTTTCTCTGACTCATTCAGCTTTTAAAACCACTCACCCCTGGGTATGTCTCTGAGTTTATTTCTTTGAAGAATGAGCACCTTCAGAAGGGGAAGCCCATGTTGGAAGCTGCTTCTATGTAGTCTCAGCTGTGAGGAGCGAGGGCTGGGCAAATCCAATAAGACAGAGTGGATTACACTGTCACTGAGGTTTAATATTTCCAAAGCACGTAAGTGTTCAAGAGGGCATGAAGTTATTTTCCATATGATATCATTACTGGGGTCCAAATGCTTTATTTCCCGTTCTTGTCTTGTGGGAGAGTAGAAGAGAACTCTAAGGAAATGGAAGCTCACACCCACCACGGCTACTATCTGAGACCCATCAGGAGGTGGAAAAGGCTCTCCAGTAAAAGAACAATTTGTCAGAAGATACTCATTCGGTTGGTCCTCAGAATTGAAGAAAATGCTGTGTTCTCTTGATGGCTCTGCCATTATTCCAGTAAAGACAAGACCTGTAACTATGGTAACAATGCTCAGGTTCTTCATCGTGCCTGAAAAAATAGTAAGATGACTTACTCAAAATAACTTGTGCAAACATTGACAGCAAATGAACACGACCTTTAACTTCTAAGAATAAAGAAAATTATCTTGACTATCATTTTAAGTGAATGAGTTCTTAGAAGTTGGGGTATTTTAATATAGCTAGCCAACTGAAAGCCAAAGTATAAAAATTACACTCCTGTGACATTTTAAAGAAAAGGATGCCCTTGACTTTTCAGAAAACATACATTTCTTAAGTCCTTACCTGTACATCTGCTTTTCCAGTATCATTCCCTCAGCAGTCTGCTTTGGAGTGAGTTAAATCTATTCAGACTAGACTTTTCTTTGCTGGTCATTAGCACAGGGTAAAGTCTATTGTGCTTATCTAGAACACTGTAATCAGTCATGTGGTTTATTATAGGAGTGACATCCAGTTACTTGAAACTGGGAACCTCCTGTATGAGTAGAAAGTTCAACTCACAAAAGAGACAACTTGAATTTTCTAAAAATGAGTCAATGAACTAGACAAAGGTCATCTTTGTGGCTTTCAAACAATCTTGAGATCAGAAATGGGTCAAGAAAAAGATGTTTTGTCTCAGAACCATAAAGATGCAATGAGATAAACATATATATATATATATATTTTTTTTTTTTTTTTTTTTGCCAGTCCTGGGCTTGAGCTCAGGGCCTGAGCACTGGCCTGAGACTTTCTCAAGGCTAGAGCTCTACCACTTAATCCTCAGTACCACTTCTGGCTTTTTTCTATGTATGTGGAATCAAACCCAGGTCTTTGTGCATGCGAGGCAAGCACTCTTATCACTAGGCCAAACTCCTGATCCTAAAAACGTATTTTTTTTCACCAAAAATTATGGGGAAGCAATGAGAGTCTTACAAGTATACACAAATTATAAAGGTTAAAAGCACACACAAAATAGCTTGAAGTGATTTGTTCTAAGTTCTATTTTAAAAACCAGTGTGTATACAATCAGTAGCATGATTTCATATTCTAGATACGTCTACAGCAAATGGCTCCTTCCTTTTTGTTCTAATGACACACATACTAGTCTTCATGACTACAGTCTAAAATATGAGGCTGGCTTAAGTGCCTCTTCTTGAGCCAGTTAATCTACGCCAGGTGATTCTGAAGTTTTTGTTTTCTACTTTCCTTACATAATTCCTTCATTCAATATCTTCAAAGAGCTTCCTTAATTATCTAGAGTCCAAATCCTTTGGGTTGACATTTGAAGCTTCCCATTATCTGTCTAGTCTTATAAAGTAAGTTTGGTAAATTTATGTAGAGCAATTGCCAAGATGTGAGTAGGGCAAAAACAGTGTATGTTTCAGTCAATACACATTGCTCATTCTCAGTGCCAAGTTCAATGCCTTTTCTCTACTCAGTCTAAACCCTATGCGTACTTTCAGACTATCTAAAATCCAATGGCCCATCACCTCCTTTCCTGCTCTGGTATTCTATCTTGTCTATGCTTCCAGCCATCTTTCGGTTAAACTTACAGAATGAATGGATATCAATAACACTGTTTGAAATTGTGTCAATACTATACCTCATTGATAGTGTTTTGCCTTGTACCTGTTTTGAAAAGATAGTAGAACCTCTCTTTCTCACACACATTACATATATGCATATATATATATATATATTGTTAATTGTGGGGTTTGAACTCAGGGACTTGGTGCTGTTTCCTAAGCCTTTTTTGTGCTCAAGGTTAGCATTCTACCATATTGAATTACAACTCTACTGCTGTTTTTTGAGTGGTGAATTGGTGATAAGAATCTCATGGGAACTTTTTTGCCCAGGGTTGGCTTTGAACTGCGATCCTCAAATCTCAGCCTCCTGAGTAGCTAGGATTACAGGCATGAGCCACTGGCACCTAGCACATTTTGTATTTTAGAGAGGTAATACTCTCATTGGGCTACCTGTATGCATGCATGCAGAGTGAATTAAATTCACAGCACACCTCTTACATTTTTGTTTCACAGGTCAGTTCTCGCATCATTTGAAGGACACCTAAATTCAGGTACACATGGTCATAAACTTCAAGGTGCCTCACAGCAGGGAGGAGTGATTTCTGCTGTGTCCTGTGTGTAAGACTAGAAATGGAATTAACTTGCCCAGCTGGAAGGTACTTGTTTAGACACTCAGAGCTGTAATCATTATCTATAAAGCTGCACACCAACCTTGACTGTAATATTAGCAACACTTCCAAAAAATACAGCCATTATTTTGCAATATTTAGGAAAAACTATAGTTAAAAAACACCTTTTCTTAAAGGGAGATATGTTAAAGATTTTTGTTACCCTGTTTCCTTTTAAGGTGAAGAGATTGACAAATGAAAGTTGGAGCTCAACACAAGTAGATAAGACTAAATCTAAAGTGAAAACATTGGTGGGTATGTATATATCAGAGAGTAACACAGAAGAAGGCAGTTTTTTTTTTTTTTGCCAGTCCTGGGCTTGGGCTCAGGGTTTGAGCACTGTCCTTGGACTTTCTCAAGGCTAGAGCTCTACCACTTGAGCCTCAGCACCACTTCCGGCTTTTTGCTATGTATGTGGTACCGCGGAATCGAACCCGGGTCTTCATGCATGCTAGGCAAGCACTCTACCACTAGACCAAACTCCTGGCCCCACAGATTTTTTTTAAATGCAGGAAATAAGAATTCATTCTTTCATTAAGACAAATTGGAAAAAGACAGGAAAAAATAAGATGATGATGATAAGCTGTGAAAAGACACAATGCTACCACTGCATCTGAAGCATACCTTAGATCCTTCAGGGTTGGCAAGTTGGTTGGTCTGTGGCTGAGTCAAGCCAGACTGGCCAGACCAGGCCTGGGCTCTGGAGCTCCGCCCATCCCATCAGCTTGCTCTGTGGTGCCTTCACCCTTTCATCACCAAGCTCTTGCCACAGTTACAGTGCACAATCCCCTGGGACATGGAAACATACAGAGAACTCTCCACCTAGGATTGAACAACTCTTTTGTAAACTTTGATTGTAGAGATACATAAATAAAGATGGTCGTATTCACAAGCCACATTTAAATTCACTGTGTGTGTATGTGTGTGTGTGTGTGATCACAAAGAAACCCTGTAACCATTAAAAAACAAAGGGCAAATAGAACTTTTTTTTTTTTTTACAGAACTTTTATTGTAAAAAGAGGTCATTAATAGTTATTAAAATGCATCAATTAACACTCAAGTTAGCAATCAGTAACACATTTATAGTTTTTTTTAATATGGCATAATTTGTAACCTTTGCCTTTTCAACATTTTTAAAAAAAGATTACTAGAATGATTAGCATGTCAGTGTTCTCTTCAAGTGTAGCACCGAAACAGTTTTACTCCCTTATAAGCAGTCATTCAGAACTAGGAGTTCACCGTCACATCATTAAAATATACAACATTTAATTTGGTTTTGTTTTCACAATGCAAAAAGAATACATGTAGATTGGTCTTGAAATATTGCGAACTATGGATAGTCTCTTTGTGGTATTTTCAATTTTTTCCCAGGTACCTGGTAGTGACTTCCCCCACCTCAAATAGTGTGTATTTATTTCCCCCTTGCCACTGCAATCACTTCTGCTGTCCTTATTTAAACAAGGAGTGTCTATGCCTCTAGTGGGGCCTTCCTTTGTCACCTACCTCCACAAGGCTACTGCTAGTCCTGTGGCGCTCAGTGCAGGAAGAGACAAACTTCTGTTTATGGAAAGATACCATCTGGTGGCGAGACTGAGTAGCTACGCTTTCCTGGAGTTGAAGTCAGTCATGGGTAAAATGGATGGTTCATTCTTGTTATGTTTCTCAATAAATTTTCCAGTTTCCCATTCACTGGGAAACAAAGACCCTGCAAAGTATCCAATAATACTATACCAGGAAACAATCAGCTCTATAAAAACACCAAAATATCTTCTGTCAAAAGCACTTAATGAAGATGTATCAAAAAGACAAGTATTTCTCAGAGAGAAGTAAAAATAGATTATTTAATGTATTATACAGTCAATAAATAATATTTTATAATACAGTGTTCTATAGTTCCAGTAAAAATATTCAAAGAAACTCCAAAAACAAATTTAAACAGAACAGTAATGAATGTACAATTTAAAAATTGAAACAAAAATTCCAAAGATTTAGTTTTCTGAGCATCATTCAGATATTAATGAAACTGAATATATCCAAATGGTTCACATAGGGGCCAGGAGTTTGGCCTAGTGGTTAAAGTGCTTGCCTAGCATGCATGAAGACCCGGGTTCAATTCCTTGGTACCACATACGTAGAAAAAAGCCGGAAGTGGTGCTGAGGCTCAAGTGGTAGAGCTCTAGCTTTGAGAAAATCCAAGGACAGTGCTCAGGCCCTGAGCTCAAGCCCAGGACTGGCAAAAAAAAAAAAAAACCAACAAAAAAACCCCCAAACAAACCAAATGGTTCACATACTATTATAATTAATAGTACTCTGAGGTCAAAAAGCTTTCTCCCTTTTTATTTAAAAACGGCACTCAGTGTTAATTCCCCCCTTTCAGCATTAACCTATTGACTTTATAATCTCTAAGGTTTTCCTATCAGAGACAGTCATGAAAATACTGAATATGATATTGATTTTCCTAAGCGTTTCAAGGAACTATGACAGAATGTGATCATACATCAGTGCAATTGGGTCTCTGCGACATCCTTACTTCCTATGTCATACCAACCGAATGTTGGGACCCTTGTCTCTGATTTTCCATGTATCTTAACATGAGTTCCTTTCAAGTCAAATAGAAAATGAATAAAAAATAAGCTGACTTAAGAGTTATAAATAATTATAATGGGATAGTAACATTAGAAGCAGAGATAGCCTCATATTTATTTAAAAATTACTTGTGTTGGCACTGATGGCTCATGCCTGTAATCTTCGCTAGTCAGGGGGCTGAGATCTGAGGATTGTGGTTTGAAACCAGCCTGGGCAGAAAAAAATCTCTGTGAGATGCTTATCCCCAATAAACCACTCAAAAACTGGAAGTAGTACTGTGGCTCATGTGGTACAGAGTGCGACCCTTGAGCACAAGGAGTCTCAGGGACAAGTGCCCACACCCTGGACTTCAAGTTGCATTAGCAACTTTTAGTCCAGTAAATCCTGACTTATTTTCTAGGCATAGTGCATCATTTAAAGAGTATAGTGACGTGGCACACGGGAGTAAATACATCCTATCCCTGGACAGCAGTTTTCTGAACCAATTGCCCCTCACTTCCCACTGAGCTGTATAAATATCCTGGCATGTCTTTAATCCACTGTGTAGAAAACGGGTATACTGCATAAGAACTCGATTAGATCTTCCCATTGAATACTTTAAGTCTAATAATGATTGGTTGTTTCTTTGTATGTGACATGAATTTTATCTTTAGAGTAGCACATTTTTTGTTTATTACTTAGTACCTGCTTAGTTAAGGTTAGTCCTTTTATTCATTCTTTCACGAGTTTTAAATAATTGAAAAGTAGTACAGCTAGTTAAAAAAAAAAAGATGGCATCTAAAATCCCTTATTTACTATATGCTGTGAGGCAAATTAACTCATCTGTTCCTCAGTTTCTTAATGGAAAAAGATGGAACCATAACACCTACTTCAGAACTGCAGCGCGGATTAGAGATTTTAAACATGCAATGCCTATGACAATACCTATAAAGTGCTCAGTGAATGGCAGATACCATTATTCTTGAAAGTCGAAGATGACATTGTATTTCAATGTCTAACACATTGTGAACGCTTAATATTTACCATTATTTCAAATAAACATCCTGTTGTAAAACAGTATTTTCTTAGTGCAAAATGAAGGAATCTTAGTTTTTAAGATACTTTCTTACTATCTTACAGGTATAAAGTCCTTAATGACTTCACTGGCATGGAAAGGTATGGCTCCATATTAATGTATTCAAAATGTTCATCTTTCCTTTTAGCAGCCAGAACAAAGCATGAACCACTGATGGAGTAGCTTTTAAATGTCTCTGATGGCCTGTCTCCCAAACCTGACTGATGGCGAGTCTGAACAGTTTGTTTCAGCCCTTTAGCTTTTTATATAAGGGATAGTAAAATTTAAAAAATACTTCTTTAAAGATTAACTTTAACTTTTATTAACTAAATTAGGGAACTATCTTTTGAAGACCAGTGCAACTTAATAAAATTCATTAGAATTCAGGCACTAAAAATATTTTAAATATGGACACTACATAATACAGTCGTGCCTTTCAGGTAAAATAATTACGAGTTATCACAAACTCTATAAAAACATGATTTGCATGCATATTTTTTAAAAAGGCAAGATGAATATACTGATGACCTCGTGAGTTCTTCTAATGTGTGTTTCCACAAGGATTGTCTGAGATCTGGCAGCCCATGTTATGGCTGGTTACTTGAACCTTGAAGAGCGTCCCGTCGGCACACATGCAGAGCTTGAAGCGCTCCGAGTCATCCCCTGGCTGCTCTCCCCCGGAGGAGCTGGGGAGACGGCTGGGACTGACCATCACAGTCCCATTCAGGATGATGCTGTTCTCCTGTGGGGAGGACACTAATATGATTCATTTACCTACACAGATGGGCACACAACAACACTATCCAACAGAACTTACTGGAACGTTAATAAGAAAAGAAGGCAGTGAGAGAGTAGTATCATGACCCCAAACCATCACAACAACAGCAAATCCAAAACTAGTATCAAGATTCAACTGGTGACTTCGCAACCCATCCTGTCTTTTGTATGTCAACAAAACTGCAATCTGACTTGCACTTACTAGTCAGAATGACTTCCGATTCCTAAGTGTATTAGAAAACTTGCTGATGAAGTCTTAGATCAGTTTCCTTTGCTAAATTCTAAGAACATTAAGTTACTAGTTGATAAGTTTGTGACAATGAGAAGAAAAAAGACTCAGAGGAAATTAATTTTAATGGACAGAAATAATTGAAGTTAAACCCATATAATTTAGAAGGCAGTCAAAGAAAACAGCCTGGAGTTTCTCTTTTTCTAGCTCACTGTTCAAGTAACGTGTGTGTGTGTGTGTGTGTGTGTGTGTGTGTGTGTGTGTGTGTGTGTGTGTGTGTGTGTGTGTGTAGGGGGAGGGATGTGATGTGCGCTCATGTGGTGCACATGTGTGCCAGTACTAGGGCTTGAACTCAGGGCCTTGAGCTTGCTCAGTCAGCATTCCATCATTTGAGCCATGCCTCCAGTCCAGCTATTTGCTGGTTAACTGGACATGAAATCTTGCAGACTTTTCTGCTGCCCAAGTTGTCAAACATTATTCCTCCTGAGTAGCTAGGACTGCAGAGCCTGTTACCTTATCTTCTTCCTTCTCTTCTTTCATCCTTTCATTTATTTAACAAATAGTTATCAAGTACCTACTATGTGTTGTACACAATCTGAACTGCAGGGCACACTAGTAAATAAACTAAGCAAAATCTAAGTTCTGATATAGGTGATGTTTAATGGGATGGAAGCAGACAATAAACAGATGAACAGGTCGAAATACATAGGACACTGGTTGGAACAAATGCTATGGCGAAAAATAAAACACAGTTACTATAGAAAGGCCAAGGAGTGGGGAGAGATTCCATTTGCCATAGAACTGCCAGGGAGGGTCCCTCTGCTGAGGTCAATAGGCACTAGGAGAGGTGAGGGAGCAGGCTGTGTAGGTAACTGGGGTGGGATGCTCTGAGCAGAGGAAATAATGCATGCAAAGGCTCCATAGTGATGTGCCTGGTGTTCTAGGCATGGTAAGAACATGTCTAGATGCAGCATTAAGAGCGAGGGAACAGCTGGTATAATAAGAGACCAAGAAGTAACTAGGGACCGAAGTTCTGTCCAGGGAATGGACGTTAAGTTTTATTTGAAATTGGATTGAAGCCATTTAGAGGTTCAAATAAAGGGAATGAGAAGATCTTTTTAACTGGCCACTCAGAGCCAGGAATGGTGGTAAATTACAAGTGCACACTTATAATCTAGAACTCTGTAATCCTAGCAATTGGGAGGCTGAGGTGAGAAGATTAGGAATTCAAGGCCAGCGTGGGATACAGGGATACACAGAAGATCCATTTCGGAAAAGAGTAATTTTGGCTTCTGGGTAGACAAATGATAACTGGTATGAATGAAAGATGAAAGGATAAATGCAAAAAGACCAAAGGAGGCTGCCCTAACAGTGCAGGCAAGAAATTTCAGTGGTTTACGATACAGTAGCAGTGGTGGAAGGAGAGAGGACCAGGCAGATTCTGTATGCATTCTGAAGGTGAAGCCAGGAGGCTTTCCTCATGGACTGGTAGGTGGTATCTTACAGGACAGAAGCACTGGAAGAAATGTACGTTTGGTGGCAAATGAGGATATTGAGGTTTTCTGTTTAGGTCTGTTAGATTTCAGATATCAGGTATGGATGCAGAAGTAAGCAGGTAATTGGGTTAAGTGAATACTAGTTCGGAGGACAAGTTCAGGCAACAGCTCCAATACGGCAGTCATCAGCTAACACAGGGCATTTACTGTTGTTAGAAGAAACTGGTTATAAAGTAGTAGAATTGGTTTACTTATTATGCAGTGCTAGTCCAAGCAGAATATCTGTTATCAGAAATGCTTGGGTACAGAATTTACATTTCAGTCTTTGTATTTTGGAATATTTCATAAACTTTAGTGGCTGAGAATTCCCAATCCACAATTTCAGTTTAGTAATATTTAATCTGTGTAGAAGAAACATAATTCTTAAGGGTCTATTTTTCAAATTTTGTTTCAATGCTGCCATCTTGTGGTTGCTGAGTTTCACATTGTTTAGTCACGCAGGAGAATGACTGTAGTGAATAATATTTTGGTGTTTACAAATGGTGATAAGAGAGATTTTAAAAGTTCTCATCACAAAGGTAAATATTTAAGATTACTTAAGATTCACATCTGATCACTGCACATTGTACCTATAGGTAAAAATATCACAGATGACGCCTCATAAATATGTATATTCCAAGTCTATTAAAAATAAAATGTAAAAAGTAAAGTTTAAAAAGTAGTCTGACAAAACATTTCTAATGATTAGCTTATATAGTTTCACTATTGGTTTTAACTGAATTATAAAACTAAGTCATGTTTCAATTCTGGCTTCTTTTCCTTTAACAATAAAGAAGCTGATATAGGCATGTGTGTACGCCACAGTATTTTAACATTTTTCTTATGGAGAACAAAGTAGACTGGCGTGAGAATCTTCCTGTGGAAAAGATGAAAGGTTTAGATAACTTGCCACAGACTCTATACAAATGGTGCATAACTGTTGCTACTTTCTAGTGCAGAAAGCAGCCTTGGTCAGGCCGGTCATCCACACACATCTCTCAGAACAATGGCTTCTTACATAATACAAGTGACAAGCTGCTCAGAATTGATACGGAAGTGACAAGAGCCACACTGGTTCATCATTATGATTTAGACAGAAGTCTCTGCTGTTTATGAAAGGGAAGTGACTAAATTATTTTTAAGTTCTTAGGCTAAGGGTCGCTTTCTAATACAATGCTTGGCAAGGACATATCTAATTAGCTTTAGTTACGTCACATGGCAGAAGCCCAAAGAAAGGCATTTTGAATAAATATGTTTTGACCAGAATTGGGAAGGGTATAAAGTGTTTAGACTTATGCTCTCTTGTACAAAGTATGTATAGTATCTGCTAAATTCAGATATAATCTGTGCAACATACAGAAAACTTCACTTTCAACAACCCCAATAAAGGCAGAGATATTTTTCCTTTTCAATAAATAATAGATGTCTAAATTAAAACATTTTATGTATTTGCTAACAGTTTTTTTCACATCATTGGATATGAAACTCTGAAAAGAATATGAAGAATCATTAATTAAAACAATAACTTCAGAGCACACGGATAGTTTAATCTTTCCGAATTCTCTTTTAGAAGGTTTATTTGTTTTTTACTTTTGTGATTTTTAAAATGACAAAATGCAAGCTAATAGAAATTAATTTAAATCATCTATTATGCTGACATAATTATTACTGACATTTTGATAATTCTCAGGTTATTATAAACATGTCCTGAAAAATAAAAATACATATCACAAATTGATTTGTAATTCTTTTACTGCATATTCCATTTTGAACATTTCTCCAGTATGAAAAATATAACTACTCATTCACTTTTAATAATTGCAACATATGGACTTATATATCCAAGAATTTAATATTCTCTTAAATTCTTTGTTTTTTGGTGCCAATCCTGGGCTTGAGCTCAGGTCCTAAGCACTGTCCTTGGACTTTCTCAAGGCAAGAGCTCTACCACTTGAGCCTCAGCGCCACGTTCGGCTTTTTTCTATGTATGTGACACCGAGGAATGGAACCCAGGTATTTGTGCATGCTAGGCAAGCACTCTACCACTAGGTCAAACTTCTGGCCCTCTCTTAAATTCTTAAAATCAATACTCACGGCCTTTAGTTCCATGTTTCCACCCATGTGAAATTCAATCGTTTTTCCCATGATGAATACTCCTTCATTTCCACGCACAATAGCACGCCCATCAACTTTTATATTTAAATCACTGGTAGCATTGCTAGTAATCTAAAAATTAAAAAAGAAATACTGAGAAGAATTTCTAAACGAATGTGTGAATTACCATCATAGATAAAGAGGCTTTGAAAAGACATGTTCTAGATGTGGAAGTTGATAAGAAGAAAGGACTTGATAATTTGTGCACAAGCAATAATGACAGGTCTAGTACCAACCCTTTGCAGAACATTCCCTTTCATATCAATGTTAAAATGGTAAAACTCTCCTCCCACTGTATAATTTTAGGCAACAAGTCTCTTTTATTCATAAAAGAAGAAACAAATCATACCCTTTCAGTTGATGCTTTTTGAACGTTCAAACTCTTCACCCCACTTGGCAAATGAAACTCATGAGTTTCATAGTCTGTGCTGAATAAGATATTTTGAGTTCTTGGGTCAAAAAACTGCATACCAATGTCACTTGTGATGGAAGTTTTGTTCTTTTCTACACTGAGTTTTGTCGTCCCTTGCTGAAAAACAATCTTCAGAAAAACACTTTATTGTGAATATTTTCAAAGAATACTGTATCCAAAATCCACAAACATTATTTTTAAAAACTACAACAGCCTGACTTCAAATATGCTTAACTTCAGCTGTTTCATCTCCACTCACTTTGGAGAAGAGTTCTTTAAAGTGAAGGCATACATGCTTATTTGCTCATATGAGTGCCCTAAAATACTGATGGTAGAATATCGGCTAATGACTAAGATAGCCAGGAGAGGAGGTAAAAACACTGCTTGAGATCTTACTCAGTAAAAAGTCTACATGATGCTGACCCTGGTGGTTCATACCTATAATCCTAGCTACTGGGGAGGCTGAGAAATGAAGATCCCAGTTTGAAGCCAGTCCAGACACACAAGTCTATGCATCTCTTATCTCCAATTAAGCACCAAAAAAGTCAGAAGTGGAGCGGTTTGCTCAAGTGGTAGAGCACTACCTTTGAGCACAGTGCCCAGACCCTGAGTTAACAGGATTTTCTGTGGCCAGGAGTTTGGCCTCGTGGCAGAGTGTTTGCCTAGCACGCACAAAGACCCAGGTTCAATTCCTCGGTACCATATATATAGAAAAGCCAGAAGTGGTGCTATGGCTCCAGTGGTAGAGCACTAGCCTTGAGGTAAGCCCAAGAGCAGTGCTCAGGTCCTGAGTTCAAGCCCCAGGACTGGCAAAAAAAAAAAAAAAACCCTCACAAAAAACCCCCCAGGATCTTCTAACCTGGGAATAACCTGGGAAGGTGCTTTTGCAATGTTTTCTTCATATATAAAAGAATATTCTATCCTAATTACTTCTGTATAATGATATCAAATTATATGTCAATAATACTAAGGAATGTGATATAATAAGGGTCTATGTTTAACAGGTTATAAAAGCAGCAATGCTATTAAATGATGCATATTTGTGAATATTAACACACTGATGAATATATACCTAATAAACATATAATTTGTTCTAGTACTTAAGTCCAAATTTAAAAAAAAAATTGTTTTCTAATGCTTCTCTCCTAGTCACATTGCACTTCAGATAATATGGTAACTTACAGGCTGGTTGTTGCCAGTGATGACCAAGTTTTCATTTCGCCTTCCTCCTACTGTACTCTTATAAAGAGGGTGAATGACTCCCATGTCTGATACTTGTTTAAATCGAAGAAGACCACTTTCATTAAACTCCATGCTGTCACAGCCATTTGGTCCAATGCGAATCACAGCCCAGATGACAAGAGTTATCTGAAAAGGGGCACCCAAGTTCACTGTTAATAGGCAGTGTGCACTTGGCATACCTGGGAAGCAAAGAGAAAAGACCAGTGCCAAGACATGAAACATGTTCAAGAGTATTTAATCGGTGAGGTGAACATCAATTAATTTTCTACTGATAAGACATTTTAAGTGGGCCTCTAGTGGCTCATGCCTATAATCCTAGCTACTCAGGAGGCTGAGACCTGCAAGATTGTGGTGCAAGGACAGTTGAGGATGACCTCAGACAGTTCAGTCCTGTAAGACTTCATCTTCAAAATTAAAAAAAGCTAGGTTGGCTGAAGTGGTAGAGTATCACTTCTCCTTTTTAAGAAATCATTTCTATCATTTTTTTAGGGTAAAAATATCTTTGTTCTGACATTTTATAGTCAGGAGGTTTAATGAAACAAATTTATAAAATAAAATAAATTCAGAATACATGCTCCTAGTTAAAGCTGTTTATAGTACTATGAAATCTATTAAAAAAAAAAAACAAAACAGTTCTTACTTTTGTGGAATCACAAGTGGTTTTAGCTTCCAAAGATCAATCATAACACAGAGGGTTTCAAAAACCAACTTTTAGTGAGTCACAACCTCTGATTAAAAAGCATCTACCTTAAAAAAGGTGAACATCAAGTTGAGTGTTGGTGACTCATGCCTGCAATCCTAGCTACTCAGGATGCTGAGATCTGAGGATCAGTTTGAGGCCAGCCTGGGCAGGAAAGTACATGAGACTCTATCTCCAGCTACCAGCAAAAAGCTAGCAGTAAGGGTCAGTGCCCAGCCCCAAATTCTAGCCCTAATATTGGCACAAAAAAAGGTGTACATCTTTGGAAATGGTAACATACCAAGTCCACAACCTCTGCATGAATCAGCCTAGCCAATCTTTTCACTCTTAAAAAAACGGGACTTATGAATACAAAGTACAAACTTTTACCATCAAAGAGTTTACAAGTTTAAAATCTGTAGAGGAAATACTGACTGTAGAAAATGCTGAATAAAAACCAAAAACATTGTTTTTAGAAGAGGTGATGGCAATAATAAAATGTATTACAATTTTATCTTTACTAATAGTTACATTCTTTAAAGGGAAGAATCAATCAGCATTTTTTTCTAAGTGAGATTAATTTATGAAAATATTAGTCTATGAGTTTTAAATTTTTAAATTTTATCTTTTATTCATTTATTTTTGCAGTGCTGGAGCTAGAAGCTTTGAAGTTTTTATTATATAAAATACTAACTAAAGTCTATTAGGAGATACACATGTATTTAAAAAAAAAAAAAACAGAAAATTCTAGATAGTCCCCAAAGAAGTTATAGAAACAAAGTTCATGATATCACTGTTTTTTTAAAAAAATTCCGCATGGCAGTTAAAAAGAGACTATTTGCCCCATACACTCACAATCAGATTGATGACAGCCAGGATAAACAAGAGGACAATTACACAGATGGCAAGGTTGCCCTTTCTCCCCCTCAATCCGGTTTTATGCAGTCGATCTTCATCAATTGGAATATATCCAGCTTTAAAGTTACTGTTGTGCTCTTTATTGACATTTCTTCTCTCAACAGCCTTCTCCCGCATTGATTTCTTTACAGGCCCATTGGAACTTTGCTAAAAAAACAAGCAAAACTGAACAATTAGTCACTCTTTTTAACGCGTTCATGAAGCTCAAATTCATAATGGAACAGTTGAACTGGTTAATGATATATGTCCTACTAAAAACCTGAAAGTCACATTGAGTTGTGGCTTCAAGTGAAGGCTTTAATGTGCTCAGAGGGACTGTATACAGAGCCTCTGGGTGACTGATAACGAGTTTCTTCTTTGCTTTCAATAGAACTATTGTCAGCTATGTGCACAGCTCATTTCTAGGCACAGCTGACAGATACACTGTAGTGAGTAACCTCGTTTTTATTCATGATATATTTTTACTTAAATATATTTTTTTCAACTATATGACAAGAATTTGGAATGGTTGATACTGTTTTCTGGTCATTCAGAATGGGCATACAGATTTGGGAGTCCTGAGCCTTAGAGGTACATTGTAACTATGAGACCACATCACTGACTGGGAAAAATAGGATGAAGGGAAGAGAAAAACCTAAGAATGTAGTCAGTCTCAGGAAACTTTAAATGCGCAAGAACACTAGAAAATGAGATATAATTTGAGATACTGAAAAGAAATTACAGTGTGATTTTTAAAAAGTGACTTCATGTTGGGTGCTAGTGCCAGTGGCTCAGGCCTCTAATCCTGCTAGGATTAGAGTAGCTTACTCTGGAGGCTGAGATCTGAGGAGCACAGTTTGAAGCTACCTTGGGGAAGAAAAGTCTGTGAGATTCTTATTTCTAATTAACCATCAAATAGCCAGAAGTAGAAGTGTGACACCAGTGGTAGGATACCACCCGAGCAAAAAGCTAAGTGACAGTGTCCCCTGAGTTCAAGTTCTAGTGCCAGCACACACACACACACACACACACACACACACACACACACACACACAATGTGCCTTCATGATCGTCAAAGATGATTTTTTTTTTGATTAACAAATCGGTAGGTCCAAAAGAATGAAAAAAAACCCAGAAAATTAAAGATGAAGAATTCACAACTGTCAAAGAAAGGCTGTGATTTACTTCCTCCTCCCCTAACATGGAAAAGCTTTGCATGTATAATAGCCTAGGGGAGAAAAAGCCAACGTGAATTGCTGTAGCTTGGATCTTAGTGTCACCCAAAGGACCATGTGGCACGGGCTTGCTGTTCAGCATACCACTATAATTGGGTGATGGGGCCTAGTGGGATGTCTTTCAGTAACTGAAGATAGACAGACTCCTGGAGAGAGTAGTGGGGCCTCCTGGCCACTATTTCTCTCATTCCCTAGCTATAAAGGAGCAATTTGTTCGGTCACACATTCCCATCAAGCCTAACACTATTGGTGAAATTGCTGATGGACTGGAAATTCTGAAACTATGAGCCAAAAAAAAACAACTTTTCCCCCCTCCAGTATGTTGATTATCTCGGGTATTTGTTATAGCAACAGAAGACAGGGTGAAGATCAAAGATTTCAGAGAAAGAATACATGTGAAAAACGAGATCTTTCACGAAGCTGGAAAGCACTACTGCATAAATGGCCGCGGAAATGGCTATCACTTAGAAAAATCTTCCCACAGGTCAAACCGAATATTGACAACATGGCGCACATACGGTTATTATTTTTTTTTTTACAATATTGACACATGAGTCTTTGTGAAGAGAAACGATCACACTCCTTATTTTTTAAAAAAAAATCGGTTAAGGAGTGAACATGGAAATTATTTCTATTATAATAAATCGCCCTAGAAAGTGTGTGCACACATGCATACATATGCATCTGCACGCATAAATATACCTTCCTATAGCTGACATCGCAGATCAGGGAAATCTACTCGGTAGTGCATTTTAAAAATCGGACAGGCGTTTTCCCCGGGTAACTGGATCACCGGAGAGTGAGGTGGGAGGGGCGGGCCTCGGCGCCACGCCCGGGCGGCAGCTGACCGCGTCTGGGCCGCTGTCCCGGGAGCCTCGGGCGGCGGCCGAGTTATTTTTATCCGCATCTGCTCCGCCGCCCGTGGGGCAGGGCAGGGCCCCCGGCACGTCCAGGCTGGCGCCGTCGCGGGGGCCCCACGACCGTGACCCCCGCCCGCCCCCGCCTCGCTCCGTCTCCCGCCGAGGCCGCGGCCGGCTGGCCTCTGGCAGCATCCCGGCTGCGGACAGCTCCCGCCGCTCTGCCCCGCGGAACCCGCCCTCCCCCGCCCCCGGCCCGCACCGGCCTTAACGTCCCGGTCATGGAAAGTCTACAGTCTGTCCCCCGGTCAAGACGCGGCCTCTTTCAGCTCCCCAGCCCTCGTCCATGGCGGGACGCACCGACCTGCTCGGCTGCCGCCGCAGCCGCCGCCGCTGCCGCCATCTTCCCGGGACCGCCGTTACCCTCGCCGCTGCCTCTGCCGCCGCCGCCGCCGCCGCCGCCGCCGCCGCCGCCGCCGCCGCCGCCGCCGCCGCCGCCGCCGCCGCCGCCGCCGCCGCCGCCGAGATCCCGCCCCACCGTCAGCCACGCCACGCCTTCCGGGCCTGGCCCCGCCCCCGCTTCGCGAGTGCGCCTGCTCCGCATCTCTTTTCCGCTCTCACTCCGCCCCCACCTCGTTCCCGCCCACTCCTCACCCAGGCCACGCCCACTTTTCACACCTCCGCCTCCCCTCGCGTCCACTCAGACACTGGCCCACGCCTCAGCTTGCCCTGCTCCGACCACACCTCCGCCCCACCCATGTCCCTTCCACTCATGACCGCGTCCCCGCATGGCCACGCAGCCTCCTCCCACACAAGGCCCACAAACTCCACGCCACCCACGGCCGCCTCATCTCCGCCTCCTCTGCGCATGGCCCCGCCCCGCTCAAGGTCCGGCCGACTTACGGCCCCGCCTCGTCCTCTTGTCACTGAGGGAGTTTCTGGCCCCTTGCGGTCCGAGTCTCCAGGTGGGTGAGCCGGGACACACATTTTCCACGCAGAGGCCCAAAAGGCCGCGCCAGGGGACGCCGCGGAGTCCCCTGAAAATACAGAGCGTACCCCTCCTCTCTGTCCCGGGGCTGGGGACGTCCTGGGCCGCGAAGCTGTCCGGGCTGCGGTGGGAAGGGGTTCTCCGGGTGAGGGACGGGGTGGGGTGGGGGTGAGGACAACGTTAACGGAAGTTAACGGTTGCTAATTAGGCGGCTGAAACCTTGAACCCCTCCCCAGCGTTAGGGACTGCTCGTTCCCTTTGGAGGGCCTATGAAGTTTGTGGTGGTTGTTTTCCTGTAACTGTATCGGGGAAGCAGTGTGGATGGAGCATGGAAGCAGTGTGAAGTTTAACTTCACACACATTTTACTGCACATAAAGGAGCCACCCTTGGCGTCAGTAACTTGAGGACAATTGGCTGTTCCTGGTGAATATGATCCAATATTTCTTTCAGCAGAAAAGAGAAATTCTGTGAAGCTGAGAGAGTCAACTGGGACTCAAAAGCTGTTCTTGCCGTGAATGATTTCTTGAAAGCACCATCAGGCCCCAGGGCGCTCTAACTCAGCAGGAAACTTCCTTTCTTCTGGAACGACGTAAATTTTACTTTTGGGAAATTGGATGGGGTATTTCACCGCTCTGCCTACTTTACATTACAGAGGGCTGTGAGGTTTAACTTAGATACTCTGTCACTGTGTAAAATGCTTTCCAATCTTGTTTTCATTCTCCTCCCCTGATTTTGGCACAAGTCATGTTGTGAGTGAGCTACAGCAGAGGTGCTTGTGTCCTTTTACAGTGTCAGAATGTATTGAATATTAACACATTCACATGCTGCACCAATCTCATTGGCTTTAATTTACCAAAAACCACTGAATTCACTTGATAGCCATGAGCCATTGGCAGTCTTTACTAATATTGACCCTCAGGTCATGCCTTCAGCATTTCATGCAATAACAATATATAGGTCACCAAACGTGTATGAAAAAGGTGAAGAAACCACAGTGTTCAGAGGGACAAAGAACGGATAGTAACACTAGGAAATGTCTCTGTAGGGGACCAGACAAGATTTAGGAACAGCAGATTCATCCCGCAAAGCACAGTTGTCAAATGAAGGTCCGTGGGGAAGCCATTTCTAGTGTTCGTTTGAAGGGGGCTAATGGGTACTCCAGTTGGAGCAGAGACAGTGGTAGAGGTCCTTCACTTAGGCAGTTTTACTGAGTCAGGCTTGAGAAAGGTGACCAGATGATTGGTCAGTCAGAATTATTCCTCTTTTCCTAGTCCCAAGTGAGTGTGTTATATCTGGTATGATTGGTAAGTTCACATGTCTAGTGGTTTTGATATAATTTGATACATGGGCAGATTTAATTATTTGTTGACATAAATGATCAATTTGTGTATCATGGTGTTTTGGCAGTTGACAGCTCACTTTATAAAAAAGATACAGTCACTGGGCACGGTGGCTCATGCCTAGCTAGTCAAGAGACTGAGATCCTCAGATCTCAGCTCAAAGCCAGCCCAGGCACTAAAAAGTCAGTGAGACTCTCCAATTAATCACCAGAAAACTGGAAATAGTGCTATGGCTCAAGGGCTAGGGCAGTAGCCTTGAGCTGAATTGCTCAGGGACATCTCTCAGGCCCAGAGTTCCAGTCTCATGGCTGACAAAAAAAAAAAAGAAAAGATAGTCATTCTATATTGGCACTTATACTCAAAATAGGAATATATTAAGATTGTTTTATACACTCAAGGCCAAGGCTGCACAGGCTTATGGCTGCTGTTCTGTGTGACATAAAGCCACCCAGAGTAGATCCAGGACTGTTTTTCCTTGGATCGGTACCTAACTGACCATCAGTCTCCACATAGCTTCTTTGCCAAATGTTGGAATCACCTAACTCACATCTTGTTCCTATCTTGTTTGCTAGGACAAACCTGTATTTTTAGAAGGTTGATTATAAATTATACTTCAACGCTTTGGAAGGAGATAGCGGTGCCTTTGTTTTAGCCGTCTAGCACTGATCCCCAAATTTCTGTTTCCAAAGTTGGTAAGATAGTTTTTAATTCCTGTGCTTCTTTTCCCTTGACTTTGGAGTCTCTCTTTTTCTCTGGCAGACAAACTTGCTCATCTTGAAGAATCTATCCCAGTATCACATTCTCTTCAAAGCCTTCTGAGGCTTTCAGGGAGTATTTTAGATGTTCTGGCCTTTATTCTGTTCCTATCTTTTGTATAATGCTTCAGGACATTTATTAAAGGCCTTTGTTTAACCCTCTGCCACCATTATTCCCAGTTTCTGGGAATGGAGCTTTTAAATGTCTTTGAAATATGTCTGCTATTCTAGAAGCAGGCCTTCTAGTCCTGACTTTCTGAAGCCAAATGCCCTTTTGTCTGTATGCAGATCACTTTTCCTTAGATTCTTATTGCTAATCTCCATTGCTGATAGGACATTCTATTATTCTCTTTGATACCAATTTCTGCCCCTTTAAAAAATATCCAGTTCATTCGCACAACTACAACTTCAGAGTGAATTATTTTCAATTGTATTTATTGTCTTCCAGCTCTTGTTTCTGAAATAATAATACTTGGGCACTGACAGTTCTTCCAGAAGTCTTAGCAGGTAGTCTACATTTTATTACAAATGAAAAAATGAAGGCTCACAAAGGTTAAGACTAATCAGGTTTTCACCTAGTGTAGAGGTAGGATTGTCAGAGCTCATCTGACACAAAGTCTTTGATCTACATAATGAACTGAGCCTTTAGTTCTGTATTACCAGATGGATATATTAGCTTTGGAAAAGCACAAAGCAGAGAGTCCTAGAGCTGCTGTATAAGTCAGATCCTAAAGACATTTATCCCTTTATTGACTTTGTAGTAGATTGTATGTCTTCCAAGGTGTATGGAAGGCATACCCCTCAGTATACTTGAAGTGGTCTTGGTGAAAAATCAGATCTTTATTAAAGATTTGTATAGGTTGAATAGTTGCAACCAAAGTGATAGCGTTGGGAGCTGAGCCTTTGGGAGCTGAGCCTTTGGGGTGTGGTTAAATCTTTGGGAAGTGCTTGGCATACTTTATGATGTTATTACATAACTTCCAAGAGTACATAAGGAACGGGGATTTATTTCTTATAGCTCTAGAGGCTGGAAAATTCTAGGTCAAGGGCTGAACCTGGTAAAAAGCCTTTTGCTGCATTAGCCAATGGTGGAAGGTAGTGAGAGAGGCAAGAGAGCAAGAAAGATAGGGAGCTACACTCATCCTCTTATCAAAAACACACTTTCAAAATAAATCACTTTACAAGATAATGGCATGAATCCGTTTATGAGGGCAGAGCTCTGATGGTCTTACACATCCTCTTTTCAGCATTGTTTTATATGCGTCCAACCATACAACTCAAGCCATAGTAGTGTTCCTGAAGCCCCTGCCTGCCAGGCCAGGCGCTGGGTCTGAATACTCACCTTCATTCAGAGAGCGGGAATATTTGTGAACTTAAGTTTATGATTTTGGCCAAAATAGGGGAAGTAATTCTCAATCCATCTCTAACTTGCTCGAAGCAGTGTTATAAGTTCCAGAAAAGAGAGAACACTTACCAGGACATGTGAACATGTTGAGTTAGCTGTGCAAATCGTAAATCAAAACTGGCAAATCATCTTTTTCCTGGGAGATGAGTATTTCTCCTGGAGCCAGAGCTCTCGAGTGGGCCATTTACATTAGAACATGATATTTCTTTCTGGGGTCTTAGTTCTGAAGGTGTGTGTTACAGTAGGAAGTGATTAGGTGATTACCTCTGTCCTCATGGTTTCTATTAGCTCCTGTCCCTCACTGTGTGAGCACATACACTTACTATTCCTTTGTACTTCATTGTGATATTCAGGCACACTTCCTTTGTCATACTGTGCAACACTAAAGTTTATGTGCTTATGAATTTATACTACTCCAAATGTTACCATTTTCAAGGGCCATCCTTACTCACATTTCCTGACAATAACAGGCAATCCTTGCCTTAACTTTTTCATTATCTTTGAGTAATACAGAGTGGTTTCTATTTCACATGTCAGTTTCTATTGTCATCCCTTTCATTGTTCTCTCCCAAGCTTTCTTCTTTTGTCATTCAGACAATTCACTCATTTTATGACACACCAATATTATCATGTTATTTTAATATTTTTCATGTAAAGTAGGCTCCAAATTAGACTATGAGTGCCTTAAAAAACAGACACACTGTGTTATCGCTTCTATTTTGTTCCAAGTCCTGAACATATTAGGAACCAAATGTGAAGTACATGCTAAATAACTTTCATTAGTGAATATTCTGTTTTATTGGATAAAAAATATGATGAGTGCTTTGGTATCTCTGGATAATGCTCCAGAGAAGGACCTCATCCCTATCACTCTGTTTCCTAAGTACTCTTCCTAGGTCTTCCTTCCCCTGCTAAATGTACCTGTAGGACCTTTAGTGGGTAGAAAAAAGAAATGGATCCTCTCCCATTGCACCTTGCTGTCTCATTGTCTATGAAGTATAAGACTCCAATGCCTGATATGCAAGACTCATCATTGCCAAACCCAGGAGACTCCTTCCTGGCTTGTCTGTCATAGTTTGACTCCTCCATAGTCAAACTGGACTAGTAATCATCATTCCCTGGCTCTGAATTATTTCATCTGCCCAAACTTCAGTTTTTATTTCTTTTCTTCTGGTGGACTCTTCTCTTTTCCTCTTTAACTTTCCCTGTTCCTTTCTTCAGGAGGATGGGAAGGGTCACTGTTTGCCTGTACTCTGTTAGAACTTGTCATACTGTACTATGATAGCTTATTTCTTGGCTGGATTGTAAGAACTCATGCCTTATGTTTAAGGTTTATGGTTGTGTCAACAGAACAAATCCAGTAAATTATTATAGGAGCTGAAAAGGAACCATACTCTTCCACATTGTATGCCTGTGATACACAGAAATATCTAATAAGGTTGACCATTCCCCTCTGTACCTCTGCAGTTTCCTGATGTCCTGAGTTTGTCTCTTCAAAGGCCATTTTGTGGAGCCATGTATTTGTTATTGCATTTAGCTAGCAGGGCTGAAAACATCTCATTTTGCTGTTTCCTTCCTATCTTGTATTTGGTGTATTTTTTGGTAGGGGCACTGGGGATTGAGCTCAGGGTCTTATGCTTAAAAGGTAGGCACTCTACCACTTGATCCAAACCTCTAGCCCCCTTTTGCTTTACTGTCTATGCTGAGGGGGTGGGGAGGGGTGTCCTACAATAAGACTCTGACCCAAAGAAATGGGATCTTCACACAGAGAGCTAGGACACAAATAGCACAGCACACCCAGAAAAGGTGGGGCCCTTCCATTTCCAAGCCAGACACAGATGATGTTTATATCCGTCATGCTGGCTAAGGATTTGTACCTGCCCTGGTGAGGAAGCGCTGAAAACCAAGGGACCTATCCACAGATATCCCTGTAGTTTATTGTACTATGTCTAGGACAGCGTGCACAAATGTTCATTGCTTTCACTACAGTGAGTGTGTGCAAGTAGAATCTTTCGTAACTTCTTAACGTCTCAAATGTCTTCAGCCAACTGATGTAGGTAGAATTCAGAGGGATAAAATGAAGGTCTTTCAGGAAGCCTGCCATGTAGATGCTTGAGACATTGTACTTCTGGAATGGTTTCTGGCTATGTGGCAGGATTATGACAGCATAAGAACAACTGATTTGCCTTATTCTTGCCCAGTGGGATTATGACATCAGATATAAAGCAGCCAATCATTTCCTTCTTCCTTTCCTCTTTTTAGTTTTTTCTCATGAGTTGGTTGCAATGCCGAGTATGTCTCTCTGTTCCTTTCTTAAAGAGGCTCAGAGGTCTTTATAGGCGGCAGATAAATAAGTACTACATAGTGTAATAATTGCAGTGATGCCCAAAGGTTAAACAAGAAAATGATGAACCTTGGAGGTTGAGGAGTTAGAAAGTCTGTTAGTTTAAGCTGGGTTTCAATTCATTAAAAGTGCAAGTGTACAGAAATTCCTTGTTTACTAGAGGTTAGGAATATTAGTGATCCTCGTGAGCTTGAAGAATAATAGAATTCAAAAACAGTGCTAAACTTTAGGTGATGGGTGAATGTTCCCAGAATAATTGTGACCTAATGATGAAGGCGACAGGATTTGCTCAATCGTAGGCCTATGCAGTGTTTAATGTCTGGCTGGAAGAGATCTTAAAGCTTATGTAATCCATGCCTTTCATTTTCTAGATGAAAAGTATGGCTCTACATTATTAGTGGCTTACCTAAAGTCATTTAGAAGTCACTAACAGAGCATGAGACAGAAAGTTTCCCTGTCCCAAGTTTATTCTTTTACGACTCTCTAAAAACCAAAAAACCTATTTGATAATAACCTAAAGTAATTGGATTGGAACAAAATTAACACATCAATCCCAGATAGAATCTTGATAATTTCTCTTCTATATTATAACAAGCAGACTTTAAGATAGAGCCTCAACTATGTTGGCTGTATGCTTGTAATTTGAAGTACATGACATTTCTTTGAAATTTTTTTGGTGGTACTGAGGTTTGAACTCATGGTCTTGTATTTTCTAGGTAGGTAGGCAGGCAGACACTGTACCACTTCAGCTACACTGTAGTTCAATAGATAGGGTCTCTCTTTTTATTTTGCTAGTCCTAGGGCTTGAACTCAGGGCCTGGGCTCTGTCTCTGAGTCTCTTTGTGTTCAAAGCTAGCACTCTACCACTTGAGGCACAGCACCATTTCTAGTGTTTTGAGTAGTTTATTGTAGATAAGTCTCATGGGGACTTTTCTATCTGGGTTGTCTTCGAACTGTGATCCTCAGATCTCAACCTCTTGAATAGCTAGGATTATAGAGCCACCTGTGTGCCTGGCTAAAGTCCTCATTCCCCCCCCCATGCCCTCCCACCAAAAAATGGCTTTAGATCTTGATCCACCTATCTATAGCTTCCTCATTACTAGGACTACAGTTTATCACCGTGCCTGACTTGTTAAGGTTGTTTTTTACGTATGTTTGCCTGGGATGGTCTTGAACCATAATCCTCTCAATTTCTGCCATTGTTCCTGGCCTATAGACTAATTTAATCAGCAACTTAAGCTATTTACCCTCTAGGCTTTTTTGGTCACTTAAATTGATTGTAGGGGCTGGGAGTTTGGCCTAGTGGTAGAGTGCTTGCCTAGCATGCACTAAGACCCGGGTTCGATTCCTCCGTACCACATACATAGAAAAAAAAGCCAGAAATGGTGCTGAGGCTCAAGTGGTAGAGCTCTAACCTTGAGAAAGTCCAAGGACAGTGCTCAGGCCCTGAGCTCAAGCCCATGACTGACAAAAAAAAATAAATAAAAATAAATTGATTGTAAATAGCATCCATCAAAAGTTCTGCAGAAGGGAAAGTTAAGGGTAATTATGAAGATATCCACTTACTCCTTTAAGTATGGAAGTCCTAAACTTGTATCAAGTAACAACACCTGAATAAGAAATGGGTTAGCAGTTGCTTGACACATGTTCTAATATTTCCCCTGAGACATTGATCAAAATCTGCTTCAAGAGACAGTCAGATCAAGTTGTTTTTATGCTTTCTTTAAAAAAATAATTAAACCTTGTTCACTTATGTTTTTCTATATGTTTAGAAAAGTGGTAAGCAGCTGGGAGTTTGGCCTAGTGGTAGGGTGCTTGCCTAGCATGCACGAAGACCAGGGTTCAATTCCTCGGTACCACATACATAGAAAAAAAAGCTGGAAGTGGTGCTGAGGCTCAAGTGGTAGAACTCTAGCCTTGAGAAAGCCCAAGGACAGTGCTCAGGCTCTGAGTTTAATCCCAGGAATGGCAAAAAAAAATGGTAAGCATATTTTAGAAGAGATACTAGAATGTATTCCTAGTCAAGGAAACATCATTATGCCAAGTAATCATAAAGTCCTTTTCCCTTCTGCCTTGGCTTTCACAAAGCCAAGTAAAATGAGGTTCTGTCTTAAGTTATGGGTTCTATCTTAATATGTAGGCATATTATGAGTTTTTTAGAGCATATGATGAACCTTTATCTTTAAAAGTAAATTCTAATCTAATAATGGTATTTTCTACAGATTGTTTACCGTAATAGCCATCTCAGATACTTTTTTGCAAGTATTGTGAATACGGAATGAATAAGTACATGAAGCATTGCCTTTGTTTTGGATCACTGGGTGGAAGGCCTATGCTTCTTCATAATAATCGCAAGGGTCTTATGCACGTCACATGCTCCTGTGATCTAGGGATACCAAGATGTACACTTGACTACAGGACCTGAGGTTCTTGAACAGCTTTGTGAGACTAAAGGATCTGTGGAAACAACAGGTCATATATTCTAATGTGACCTCCTGTATCCATTTTGTATATGTATAATTGGTAATTCTTACATATTGTTACATAAGTTACATATAGATATTTGGTCAAAGCATATTCTAAATCAGTTGCTTAAACACTGATATTTTGCTTTATTTGGGATAATTTTTGCTTGTCCTGGGGCTTGAACTCAGGGCCTGGGCTCCATCTTTGAGCTTTCTCAAGGCTAGTGCTCCACCACTTGAGCTACACCATCACTTTGGCTTTTTTTTTTGCTTCCAATTTTCTGGTGGTTAATTGGAGTTACGAGTCTCACGGACTTCTGTGCCAGGGCTGGCTTTGAACCATGATCCTCGGATCTCAGCTTCCTGAATAGCTAGGATTATAAGTGTGAGCCACCAGCGCCTGGCCACTTCTGGCTTTTTCTGTGAATGTGTTTCCAAGGAATTGAACCCAGGGCTTCATGCATGCTAGGCAAGCACTCTACTACTAGGCCATACTCTTGGCCCTGGGATAGTTTTTTAAAGAAACAATTCATGTTTATGGTAGAAATTAGGGAAAATGGAAAAGCATAAAGGAGCAAATTAAAATTAACTGTAATCATACTATAGGGATGTACTATAAAATTCCTAGGTAATTCTTAGGTATTATTTCCAGGTGAGAGTTCCTAGATATTATTCCTCAGTAACAAGTTTGTATTTTAAAGTTATTTTTTTTTTCTTTTGCCAGTCCTGGGCTTAAACTCAGGGCCTCAGCACTACAGGTCTTTCCTCAAGGCTACTGCTCTACCACTTGAGCCACAGCACCACTTCTAGCATTTTTCTATGTATGTGGTACTGAGGAATCAAACCTGGGTCTTCATGCATGCTAAGCAAGCACTACCACTAGGCCAAACTCCTGGCCCTTTAAAGTTTTTTTTGAAACTTGTTTTTTTTTTGTGTACTGGAGCTTGAATTTTGGGCCTTGAGCTTAAGTGTTGTTTTTTTGCTCACAGCTGGCACTCTATCACTTGAATCAAGCCTCCAATTCAGTTCTAAGATTTTAAATTAAGCAATATTTTATTAAATAATTTACTCAACTATTAACGTATATTTGGACATTTAAATTAATACTGTGATCTACATTCTTAATAGCAACAATGATTATTTACTGTTGTGTATGGCAAACACGATACAAATTGCTTTATGTCACCCCTTCTTTTTTCTTTTTGCTGGTACAGAGGTCTGTAACAATATAGGTAATCTAATAATAAAGATAATATAAGCTTGGCTTGCTTGCTCACTCGAGCCACAACTTCAGCTCATCTTTTTGTTGGCTATTTTGGAAACAGGGTCTCAAGGACTTTTCTTCGCAGGCTGGCTTTAAACTTCAGATCTCAAGCTCCTTTCCTAGCTAGGGTTACAGGATTGCTGGTGTGAGCCATCAGAGGCCAGGTAGACTCTAAATCTTTAGACTTAGAACAATCCTGTGTGGTAAGAATGATTGTCCTTTTATAGATGAATAATTAGGGTTATAATTAGGTGGCTACAACAACTGTCATAAATTGGTTTTACAGTCAAGGTTAAACAAGACTGCTCTGCTTCCAATAGCTTATCAAAATGAGCAAAATAATCTCCAATTAAGTTTTCATCACTTCTCTTTTATATAAACTTATCTCTATATATGTGTTTGTATGCATATATGCACACATTAATTATATTTAGGAAGGAGATGTCTAATGAAATTTTTTCTACTAAACATGTTGGATCCCATGGTCCTAATTTTGTGATTTGTAGGACTGTAAGCTCCAGAAATGAATCTTTCAGCTAGTAACCCTAGCTACCAGGAGGGTGAGATCTGAAGAGCACTGTTCAAAGGCAATCTGGGCAGCAAAGTCCCTGAGACTCTATCTCCGATTAACCACCTAAGAGCTGGAAATGGAGCTGAGGCTCAAATGATGAGAGCTAACCTTAAGCACAAAGCAGAGACAGAGCCCAGGCCCTGAGTTCAAACCCCAGGAGCAATATAAAAGAAACCACAAGACAGAGACAGGTCTTTCATTCAACAGTGAACAGGAAAACCACTGATTTATTAAGAGAAATAAAAACAAGAAGTAGTGCAAATTTTGAATTTTGAATTTTATGGGTTTTATGCAATGTTCACATATTTTTAAGTGCTTAAAACAATGAACTTGAGTTAAACTAGCTAGTTCCTCTCCACTTTTTATTTAACGAATAAATGATTTTCTGTCAGCACATCCTTTGATGGTACTTAAAACAGGATTGCTTCTAACTGCTTGATGGTTGGAATAGTTTTGTAGTGTAAACTATCACCATGTGAAAATGAACAATGCCAAATCAGGTGGGCATTAAAAAAAATTCAGACTTAGATGGAAGTTTATCAAACTAAACGAAACTCATCAGCTGTCAAGTACGAACCCAATACAATAATATGTAAACTTGGGTCCACATATTATAATTTGTGCATATATTCACATAAATATGGGGCCCTTCTCGAGGCCCGAGGAGTAAAGCAAGCCATAACGGTAGGAAAAACTGAAGTTTTAGTTTCAGCAGTTTTCCTGCGAGGTAAACCTTAGGCGAGGTAAACCAAAGGAGGAACAAAAGGCGGGAGACGAAGTAAGGGGGCGAGCCCCATCGGACTGTCGGTGTTGGCCCAACTTCAGCTTTTCTAGGCCGCGTCGTCCCCGGGAGCCAGGTGGTGGTGGTGGTGGTGGTGGTGGTGGTGGTGGTGGTGGTGGTGGTGGTTCTAGGCCTCTGGCTGCCCCTCGACCTGCCCTGAAGACCGCCTGGGCCCCTCCAAGGGCCCCTCGGATGCCATCCGGGGTCTCCGCGCCCTCCAGCCCCCGGCCCAAGCCTGAGACCCAGGGTGCTTGGCACCCTCGCCCTCAGCCAGCAGCAGCAGCAGCAGGACGAAGAGCAGGAAGAGCAGCAGCAGCAGCGGCAGCGGCATGGCGCGGGCGCGGCGCTGCGGGTCCCCCCGGCGGAGGGAGGGCGGCGGGGAGGGCCGGGAGGGCGGGGCCGGGCGGCCGGGGTTGCCGGGACACGGCCCGCGCTTCCCTGGCAGCGGGCCGCCACGTCAAGGTTTGTTCAATAATGGTCGGGGTATATATAGCCCGGGCGGGCGGGCGGGCGGCGGAGGGGAATTTCCGGAGAGCGCGCCGGGCAGCGGTTGAAGCGCGGAGGTCTGTGGCTCATGGCGCCTCCCCCCGGCTTCCCGAACCCTGTCCGGTGCCACCCGAGGGGGAGGATGGAAACAACATCTGCGCTGTGAGCCCCCAGCCCCCGAAGGCAACACCCTTCCCGCCCCCCGCCCCCGCGTCCTGCGGAGACCCCCCGCGCGCCCCCTCCCCGCCCGCTCCCCTCCACCTGTCCGCCCTCCTCCCCCAGTTGGGGGTGCGGATAAGCGAGCGATGGCGGACAGCCTGAAGAAGCTGGTCTCCAACGAGCTTTTACTAGTGTTGCAGGAAAAGATCAACAACTGGGCCAAGGACTACAACGTGAGTCGGGAGGGGGACTTCCCCGCGCAGTCCCGGTGAAGGACTCTTGGGGCTGATCTGCAAGGGGTCCGGCCCCTGTGATCCTGAAGAGGGGATACCCTGTCCCCGATGGCGGGAAGCAAGGGCGGCGTGCCTTTGGGGTGCTGGGGCGGAGGCTCGGTGGGGGACATGCCAGTGCGAGCGCGCAGGCACAGTCCTCTGCGTCGTAACCATGGACGCCGGTGGCCATAGCAACGGGAAAGTCGGGTGTGGGCCTGCCTGCCACTCCCCCGACCCCCCCCCCCCCCCCAGCTCAATGCCTCCCTTCTGCCTCTGGATTTATGTTTATTGTATTACTACTCTCTTCTCCTTTCTACAGGTCTTCCACATTGAAAATATCCAGGAGTCATAGCAAATGGAGTTGTATAAACCATATCATGGAATTATTAGTCCGAAAGTCGAAGGCATGGGTGTTTGCTAATGCTGTGTGTGTGTGTGTATTCTGGGGCTTGAACTGTCCCTGAGCTGATTTTTGCTCAAGTACTTACTCTACCACTTGAGTCACAGCACCACTTCCAACTTTACAAAGAAATAGTTTATTAGAGATAAGAGTTTCACAGATTTTCTTGCCCAGGCTGGCTTCAAACTGCCTTCCTCAAATCTCAGTCTCTTGACTAGCTAGGATTACAGGTGTGCTCTCCCAATGCTTAGTACTTTTAAAAGCACCTTATTAATCCCACAAGGTTGAAAACAAATCCTAACTGTGCATTTACTACACTTAAAAAACCATGGCATTGGGACATGCCATGATTTGTTATACTTTTCTTTCTTGGTAACATCCTATTGGCCTATTTCTCCATTAATGCCGTTAATGCCATTTCAACCTGTGCTGGTCCCTGCTCTTCAGCGAAGGCACACTGGTGCTTCTCCATGCCTTGTGATCCTTTCTTAGGCAGTCTCATTTTTCTCAAGCTGTGGCCACTCAGACGAGTGATGACTTCTCTGTTCTCCATGCATCTCCGATGCATCTCCTATGTATGTACTAGTGCATCTTGTGTGGATTTCAGGGCCTGTTGTAGAGTCTCACTACTCAGGAGCCCTTTGGACATTTTTTTTTTGCCAGTCTTGGTGCTTGGTTTCAGGGCCTGAGCACTGTCTTGGGCTTTCTCAAGCCTCTCTTATTTCTTTTTCCTTCCTATTTCAGTGTTAGGGTTCCAACTTAAATGCTCCATCACCCGAGTCTTGCCCTCCAGCTTCCCCCCTGCCGCAGCTTTAGTTGTCTTTCAGATAGTATTTTTTCTCTTGCTACCTCTACCTCCCAAATAGTTGTGATTAGAAATGTGAGCCAGTACAGATGATCATTCTTTGGAATGCCAAGTTACTCCTTTACCAGGACTTTCTAGATTTCTTATTTCACACAAAATAAAACCAAAGTTCCTACAAAGTAAAATTGACTTTCTTGCAGTGCTGTTGGAGCTTTGCCTGCTGAAGGACAGGTTCCAGTCTCACTGCCCCAAATAGATGCTGTTGGACACTTAAAATGTGCCGTGTGAACACCAAGAAATTGAGTTTTTAATTGTTCTGAAGTTCAGTTTAAATTTAGTCAGATATGGCTGCTGGCTGCTGGCTAGAGGCTTGGGACCACAAGTTGGTCCTAAAAACTGCAGACAGACTCATGCTTCATGGCATTTTGTACTTGCTCTTTCTTCCACTTGGAAAGCTGTTGCGTTATTAATATTATTGCAGGATAGAAACATCCTCAACTTTCTCACCTCCAGGATTGCTTAATTTTGATTCCTCAAAGAGTCCATTTGGCCATCCCGTTTATAATTACAGCTGTCTACCCTCATACCTGGCATTTAAGTCCTCCCTTCCCAGTCTATTTCTTCCACAATAAACATCTTTTAGTATTTCCTTATTTTCTTTTTATTATCACCCTTCCCTCTACTTCCACTAGAATGTAAACTCTGCTTGTTCTGCCTGTTTCTCCCTTGTGGCACTGAAGAGAGAGGGGAGTGGGGAGGGAGGGAGTGGGAGAGAGGGAGAGGGAGAGGAGAGAGGAGAATCAGAGGGCTCCAAGGTCTTCACTGGACTTAATTTAGAAGCCTAAGGACCATGGGAGAAGCTGAAAGCTGGATGCAGGAAGGGGATAAGTTTGGATTCTATTTTGGAAAGTTCACTGGATGCTTGCCAAACATGCAAAAAGACCCAGGTTCAATTCCTTTGTTCCACATACACAGAAAAAGTCAAGAGTCATGCTGTGGCTCAAGTGGTAGAGCTCTATCCTTGAGAAAGCCCAAGAATAGTGCTCAGGCTCTGAGACTGGCCAAAAAAAAAAAAAGAAAAAGAAAAGAAAGGTCATTCTAGTTGGTTCATCATGAGGAAAGTGGAAACTGGAGGGTGGGGGGTGAGCAGATATAGCTGGATGACTTGAAGCAAGAAATTCTATGAATTCACCTGTCATAAGTCAGAGTGGCACATTTAACAAAGTAGATCAAAGGCTGAGACCTACGGTCCTAAGGTTTCTGTAAAAGTATATGCCCAGATATCTAAATTTATCATGCAACATCTACCTGGTTTTATTGCTAACTCTGAAAAAGGCTCAGGTCACCTTGTCTATGCAATTAAATTGTAATGTCCTAATTGCTCCTGGAGATGTTACCTTGAGTTCTTCGTCATATGATCTACCTGCAGTGGGTCAACTCTACACTAACTCTCCTTCCCTCTGAGTTCCTTTTATTTCCCCTAGAGCCTGCAATAGAAAGCAAAAATCCCACCTTCGGTTTAATGTACAAACACTTATTGGCTGATATATCTCTCTTCTTAAGCTGTCTATAACTTCTTTGATTGGCCAAATAGGAGCAGCATTCTTTTTATCTACAATGTGAGAGTTTTTTTCCCCTAAAATAAAAATAAGGGAGTATTTGATGTCGTAATACTATGAAAGATTGTGTGTGTGTGTGTGTGTGTGTGTGTGCACGTGCATGTAGCGTGTGTGCGCCTGTCCATGTGTGTGCCTGTCTGTGTGTGTGCCTGACACACACACAGGGCTTGACCTCAGGCCTGGGCATTATCCATGAACTTATTTTTATTGTTCAGGATGGTGCTCCACCACTTGAGCCATAGCTCCATTTCCAGCTTTTTGGTGGTTAATAATAGATAAGAGTCTCACAGACTTTCCTGTCTGGGCTGGCTCTAAACCGTGATCCTCAGATCTCAGCCTCCAGAGTAACTAAGATTACAGTTGTGAGCCACCAGCACCCACTGATGATGGGTTTGTACTTTTCTAATGGGGAGGAATAGTATTTTGTGTATGTAAGACTGAAGTCACTGAAAAGAACTTTTTTTTTTACTAGAGTTGATAGTTTAAATAGCTTTTGAGACTGAATGTTGAAAGGTGATTGAAGATGTTTACTGACTTTTTTTTATTTAGTGGAAAGTTGTGGAGAGAAAATGAAAGCGGGTTGGGAGAACCACTGATAGTCTTAGATGGTCAGGTTCCAAATAGAAGGAGTAAACCGAATTAAAGATCCCAAAGAATTGGAGCTGATCTTTTTGAGTGGAGGTCACATATGTGGAAAAATATAAGAGGACTGTGGTGGAGTGGAGAGAGAGAACTGATGGGGAGTGAGAAGTAAGGCTGGATGAGCTGTGTAGGAAGATAGTGACTCCTCAGTTTGAGGTTGAGCCTTGTTCCACCAATTTAGATGGCCACTTTGCTTCTAGAAACATGGTGTGGATATTCTAAAGGACTCACTAACCCAACAGTCCAGTCTGTCTGGCTGTCCTTCAGCTCAGCCTTGGGTTGGACAATTGGATGATGGCATCATAATCCCCCTGTGGCCTAAGTCAGAAACCTGGGGCAGGGCTTAACCCCTCTGTGAGGGGTGGAGGGAGGAGAGGCAGTAGCATCTGGGAAGTGGCTAATGCTCCAGAGGACCAAAAGAGATAAAGGCTGGAAAAAAAGATTTTGTTTCACTCACCCTTATGTGGCCTCTAAATGCTTGTATTCACACCATTTCTAGCAGAGTTCAGGGGGTTATGGTATTTACAGGTTATACCAGGTTGAGGAATACATGAAGTTGAAAAAGTAAAGGTGGTTATGACATTTCTCCTCCCAGAAGTTGCACAGTATGTGGAAGGAAAATAACAGGACAGTGGCTTTATTCCTTAGGTCTCCTCAAGGTCATCACTTCTGCTCAGACAAAGGTTCCTGACCCATCAAGTATGGATGCAGCCTCATTTTTTAGTTCCTCCCTAATATTTCCCCACTAGCTCATTCTGTGTTCTGCTTCCACAGAGAGGTTTTTGGAAATTATCAACAATGTCAGATCTTTTTTTCCTGGGATAAAACCCAAAACTACATATGTGGAAAGTTAAGGCTTTGGACTTGGCTTTGGTCTTTGGACCTTGTATTCTCTTCTTCCTGATAAACCTACTGCTTCCTGCCTTGTCTACTCTTCTCCTGGAGAAATCCTTCCCTCCTACCCTAACTTTTTCCTGGAGCTTTTGTTCCACTTACATTTCACTGTCACATAGAGCATTTACTACAGCTGGAGGTGGTCAGTGTCTCTATGTGCTTCCCCTTTTCCATCCCACTTCTCTAGCTGTTCAACATATGGTTTTAGGCCTCTCTCTCTCTCTCTCTCTCTCTCTCTCTCTCTCTCTCTCTCTCTCTCTCTCTCTCTCTCTCCTCTTCTCTCTCTCTCTCTCTAATGAAGCTTTGTCAGAGTTCCTATAATAGCAGTTTGATGTTGTGACCCTATTGTAGTCTGGGAATCTTGTACAATGTTTTGTGTGGGAAGACATGTTGTGACAGGTCTTGGGAGTAGAACAGTATGCATAGTATTCTATTCTGATAGATGTGTATCTATCTATCTTATCTATTTATCTTATAGTACCTTATGTATATATTTATGTAGAGACCACAAACAATAAAGCAGGTAAAGCAGTTTTGGTTGCTACAAGAGGTCTGTTCATTTTTTAAGAATGAAAGAGCTGCACTGACACCTGCTCTTTTGGCTTTACAGAAAAACACATGTGATGAAAACCTGAATCGTTGCCTTGAACTTATTGAACAAGTTGCCAAACTTCAGGGACAACTCTTTACAATTCTTACATCAGCAGCCCAAGAAGGTGAGAGCTGCCTGTGCTTCTCTGTCTTACTCCACCTTCCTTTCCCCCTCTTCTCCTTCCCCTTCTTTCTTCTTTCTCTGACTCCTCCTTCTCTCCTTCCTTTCTCTTTTCTCGTCTCTTGCTTTCTTGTGTTCACTGGCCAAGCAGGTGTGGCTGAGTTTCTCTTGCTACCCTGATTGATATACATGTCCCATTCTCTTAGGTGGACATAATGAGGGTGTGGAAATTATCAAACAACGTCTCCTGCCTTGGCTGGAAGCGGCTTTTACTGCTGCATCACTAGGAAAAGCTATTGACAGTAAAGTCCCTTCTCTACAGGTATGAATGCTGAAGGAGATCCTTGACTTTTTTTTTTTTTTGGTGAGTCATGGGGCTTGAACTAGGCCTGGACACTGTCCCTGAGCTCTTCATCTCAAGGCTACTGCCTTACCCCAGGGCCTGGGCATTGTCTCTGAGCTTAAGACCACTGCCCTACCCTTGAGCCAAGCCCACTTTCTGTTTTCTAGAGATAAATTGGAGATGAGTCTCAGGTCCTTTTGTGCCTGGATTGGATTAGCTTTGAACCTTGATCCTCAGATCTCAGCCTCCTGAGTAGCTAGGATTACAGGCATGAGCCACCTGCGCGCCTCCCGGCGGATCCTCGATTATGTGTGGTTATTTTTATTTTGCTTTGGCTGGTGCTGAGGATCTTGTCTAGGGCCATGAATATATTAGGCAATCACTGGACCAGCTGCACCCCCAGCCCTGACCCCTGACTTTGTGAAACAGAGCAATAAACTTGGAGATTCTAGGATAAAAATAAAACTTAGCAGCTGGGAATTTGGCCTAGTGGTAGAGTGCTTGCCTAGTATGCACGAAGACCCAGGTTCGATTCCTTGGAACCATATATATAGAAAAGCCGGAAGTGGTGCTGTGGCTCAAGTAGTAAAGCACTAGCCTTGAGGAAAGCCCAAGGACAGTGCTCAGGCCCTGTGTTCAGTCCCCAGTACTGGCAAAAATAAAATAAAATAGAACTTAGCAATGAGTGTTGCAGTTTGATATTGACATTGGTTTCTATGGGACAATGTTTAACAAAGACTGGACTGGAAAGATAATACATAGTTTACTTAAGCATTATTGTGCCTGGGTGAAGAAAGTCCGTTTTCTGTTGCCACAACAAAGCACCCAAAGCTGGGAAACATATAAAGAAAAGAAGTTTATTTAGTACACGGTTTTAGAGGCTGAAAACCCCAACAGCTTGATACTGACTCCTGGAGGGATTGCATAGGGGTGGTGTCATACCCCTATGCATCTACCTTCGTATAGAAGGTAGATGTCAGATGGCCAAAAGGAAGCTAGCACAACGCCTGCTCTTTTGTAACCACCCTATCTTTTTTTTTTTTTTCTTTTTGCCAGTTGTGGGGCTTGAACTCAGGGCCTGGGCATTGTTCTTGAGCTTTCTCAAGTCTAATGCTCTACCACTTAGCCATGACACCACTTCTGGCTTTTTCTGTGTATGTGGCACCAAGGAATCAAACCCAAGGCTTCAATGTATGCTGGGAAAGCACTCTACACTAGGCCATGCTCCTAGCCCCATCTACCCTGTCTTTAAGAAACTAACCAGAATGTGGGTCATGGATCTTGAACTCGGCCTGGGCTCTTCAGCTCAAGGCTACTGCCCTTACCCCTGGGCCTGGGCCATTATCAGTGATCTCAGCTCAAGGGTATGGTGACCTACAGCCCTACCCTTGAGCCAAGCCCCATTTCCCATCTTCTAGAGGTTAATTGGAGATAAAGAGTCTCAGGTCCTTTTTTGCTCGGGCTGGCTTTGAACCTTGACCCTCAGATCTCAGCTTCCTGAGTAGCTAGGATTATAGGTATGAGCCACTGCGCCCGGGCTAGGCCCTGCTTCTTATGGCTCCACATCTCTTACCTTACCGTCCTGGGAAACCCTTGTAGTATATACTCAAATCCTTGTACAAACCCTTGTAGGATATACTCAAACCATGCCCAAACCATCACAGCCAGGAACTTAACTTTGAAAGTTAACTGGATTGACATATATTTCTTTCTAAAACCCCAGCATGTCTAGCAGGAGGGTCTTATAGTGACTGAAGGCTTTCTGTTTAAAGATCCGTAGGCAGGAAACCAGACCGTATCCCATGGCTCTGGGTAGTTATTTAGCTATTTATGCTTATTTTCTTATTGGGCTGAATGGGGACAATGATTTTGTTGCCCTAACAATAAGTTCTTGGCCACAGACCCAACACATGGTAAGGACCATGCAAGTAAGCAGTTCATTCCTTGAGGATTTTTTGTAGGCTTCTCAGATTGTCACTAACTTGTGCTGTTATTCTGGGCATAGAAATGTAAGAGTGCTTATCAAAGTCTTTTTAAATTTAAATCAAGTTATGATTTATAGAACAGTGAAATCCACAGGTTTCACTGTTGTGGCAAATACGCCCATGAAATTCACATCCTTAAGAGATAAATGTTTCTATTACTCCAGTGTTAACTTGTGCAAACCTCTAGGAAGCCACTCTTGAATTTCTATCATTCTAGGTTAATTTTGTCTGCTCTTAGATCTGCATATCAATAGAATCATAATACGCATTCTTTTTTGTGTGTTTGAAGCTGACTTCTTTGCTTAGCTCAATGGTTTTGTATGGTTTTGTAATTTACTCATGTCATTTCATGTATTCAGACTACATTTTTATTTCTGTATCTTTCCAGAACACATTTGATAGGGAGAAAAATAGAGACACTGATATTCAGGATGTAGACCTACAACAATTAGACAGTGACTTGAAGGAAACCCGTGAACAACTCAACCAGGTTCAAGACGAGTAAGAGGAATGCAAGTTATCTTTTTCCAAAAAGAATTGTTTATAATATAGTTATACTTTATATATTGGAGGGAAATAATGGTTCATTTAAAATGTGGGCATTTGCAAACAGTAAAGTGGTGTGTACGCATGTGCGTGTGTGTGTGTGTGTGTGTGTGTGTGTGTGTGTGTGTGTGTGTGCGCGTGAATGTGTAAGGAGGAATGGGGAAAAATGGAGAAGAAGGAAGGAATGGGGCCAATGTCTAAGGGTAAGAACAGCAGGACATTTATATTCTCTGATCCCTGGTCCTTTAGCTCCTTCTTCATATTCCCATTATCAGCTTATATTTGTAAACAAATCAAGATTGTTAAATGAACATCTTTTCCATTGGGAGAAAGATATTAGGAAAGGGACACGGAGAATAAAAGCTAAGTATCAGCATTCATCTATTGGAAATAGGTTTTCTGAGACTATGCTTCAGAGAGTCAAAGTTTAAAAACAACAACAAGAAAACCCGAAGTGGAGCTGTGATTCAAATGGTAGAGTTCCAGCCTTGACTTACTAAGCTAACCGACATTGCTTCGGTTCTGATTTCAAGCCCCAAACCAAAAAAACCAAACTAGGCAAGAGTTTAAAAGGGTATCAATGTTTGTGAAGTAATACACCTATCTGGTGAATCTAATGTAACCCTTCTATTAATTACAATAAAAATAAATTGAAAAAATAGTAGTTATAAAAATGTATTTTAAAATGCATTAAAAAAATTAAGCAGTGCCAACAGCAACAGGGTTTAGAAGCATGCACTAGGCAAGTAAGTTGGGGTAGTAAGTGTGGGAGGACTGCAGAGAAACTTTCAGACTTTGGGTTTGAATTTGATGAAGACAGACAAATAGGGATGAAATGTTATTCAAAACCCTCTGTTTTGGCTACCATAGCCTTTGGAGGGAATGGGAGAGTAAGGAAGTCTATTTTAACTAGTTAATGCATGTTAAGCATTAACTGATTGTATAAGGCATTAGCTGATGATCTGATTTCCTTCCTTGTCACAAGGAAAATGTCTCTACCTACTTTTGCTTTATAATAAAAATAATATAATGCAGACAACCTGTTCCCTTATCCCTGTGAACATTTTGGCATATTTTACTCAGTCATTTACCTTCACATGTTTGCATGGTTTTCACAGTCATTTTCCTTTGTATGCACACAGCTATCCATAGCTAAAGAGCAGTTGTCAAGCTACAGAAGTTAAAATGGACAGGTATAACATACAAAATGTATACTTTCTTGAAGTTCTTGAAGTTCTTTATTTTAACTATGTCAGTCACTTTCTGGTCTTTTTAGGTTTATTGTCTCCCTTTTTGTGTAAAGGATATAGTTAATTCAAAGTACCAACTACCCTTCTGAGCTGACCAGGTCCCCTATGGAGATTCATCTTCCTCTTAGATTTGTTTTCATTTAGAGAAGGGGTACTTGCTTGCTCTCCTGGTGTTCCAGGGGAGACATCTGGGGTCCTGTTCTGTCCTCTTGGCTCAAGCTGGTCGTATCAGTATCTTGTGCTGATGAGTCCTGGATTGAGTCTTGTCTGGGTGGATTTCCTGGGACACTGGCTGGCAAGTGCTTCAGGTAGTAAGCTTAGGCACTTCTAGTTGCCTGTAGAGATGTAAGAATTACTGGTTGTTCTTGGGGCCGGGAGCTTAGCCTAGTGGTAGAGTGCTCACATAGCATGCACATACTCAGAAAAAGCCAGAAGTGGACCTGTGGTTTGAGTGGTACAGTGCTAGCTTTGAGTACAAAGTGTTCAAGGACAGTGCCCAGGCCCTGATTTCAAGCCCCAGGACTGGCAAAGAAAAAAGAAAAGAAAAAAAAAGAAGAAAAAAAAAAGAAAAAAAATTACTGGGTTGTTCTTGTCAAAGTTTTCCACTTCCCTTTCTTGTTATATGGCTGACATATTACCCATCAGGGGATCTAGGGATTGGAGAATGGATCCTTTTAATTGATCCTTTTTTCTTTTGTCCAAGACTAGAACTCAAACTCTGTTTCTGATGCTTTCACTCATTGGTGGGTGCTCTGCCAACAAAGCCACACCTCCAACTCCAGAATGAAAGTGTTTTAAACAATCTTTAAAAAGGTCTAGATACTGCATATGGGAGAATGTATAATATTTACCTTAGTCTGGATTATTGCACTCTAAGATGTAAATGACATAATTCCTCTCTCGTTTATGGTTGAGTAATACCTCATATTGTATATGCATAGATATGTGCATATACATATAAATATTATAAACATGTATATGTGTATTACACCTATGTAAATGTATACCTGTATGCACATATTTATACATATCTGTATCCTTACAAATCTGTAATATTTATACATACCTATACTTACATATACAAATCTATATATATATATACAAGTCTATAACTTTTTTTCTTGATACATTCATCTATCCATAGCTTGACTATTGTGCTACTATAACAGGGGCATGCAAGTGTCTCTATTCTGTACAGGCTTAACATTGTTTTTGGATATATACCCAGAAGTAGTATAGCTGGATCATAGTAGTGGTTCTAGTCTTAGTTTTTGGAGGAGCTTCTATATTGATTTCTGTAGTGGCTACACAGTTTACATTCCCACTGATATAAGAATTTCCAGCATGTTATATGGGCTCCTTTTTCATAGCATCTGGATGACAGCTATTCTGATGGGAATGAGATTGAATCTAGTATTATACTTGTATTTCTGTTATGACTAAGGATGTTCATATTTCTTCACATAGAATATTTGCAAAAATAATACTAAGAACATTTATATAATTCTTTCATTTAACTTTTGCCCTAATTGCTTCATCATTTCTGTGTATGTCCCCTCTCCATATTCACAATTTTCTTCCTCTTGGAACAATTTGAAAATTGCATATAAGCCTAGTAGTTGTTGGTCTTCCTGGAATTTACTAGTTTTGCTTTCTTTTATCTCTGTGATTCTTATTCTGTTTTTATTTAAGGCATCCCACATGACTGGGTCTTTGGTAGCCTGCTCTTTCTTCCCTCCCTTATCTGCTTCATGACCCTTTAAGGCACTCTGCTGTGGGATGAATGGACATGTTGGATTCTTACTTAGCTTAAAGATGCAAATTCCAGTAACACAGGGCTAATGGAGACTGGTCTTCACAGGTTTGATGAATCCCAGACAAGAGAAGACTGCTAGATTCTATGTCTGCTTCATATTGTAAATGGGATCATTTACAATATTGGTTATTTAAAAAAAATCACTGTGGCAAAATACCCAAGGCAAATAATTTTGGCCCTTATTTTCAGAGATTTCAGCCTGTGATTGCTTGACCGTTTTACTGTAGGCCTCTTATGAGGCCAAACATCATGGTATTGCGGGGGGATGGGTGGTCTGAATTCATGATGGCTGGAATAAAAAGAGAGAAAAGGGGGTTAGGACTCTTGAGTCTTGTGTACCCTTAACAAACATGCTTTCAATGACCCATGTCCTCCAGCTGGCCCATATCCTAAAGTTTCTACCTTTTCTCAAGCATCCACCAGCTTGGGATCAAGCCTTTTACACATTAGTTTTGGGGAGACTTTTAAGGTCATAACTGTAACAAAACCTCAGTGTTTTACCTTCCATTGTTCTTCCACTTAATGCAGTTGCACTCTCATAGTTTTATAACTTCGGTGATGAAAGAATTGGTATTTTCCAAGGATGCAGGTCACAGAAACCAGGCCTTCCTTGTCAGACCATGATGTCTCATGGTGTAAGAGAGCTTTGTTGAGTCTTAGTGGTCTTCACCCAATGTTCATCACCCCACTATTTTCAAAATCTAGGTACACCTAAAGTAACAGTATGAATGACTGTTTTGTCCAGTGAAGAAAGTCTTTGATCCTAGCAATGACTGAGCTATTTGGAATACTCAAGGACATCATATTCAGGTAGAGGTCAGATGCAGGAAAACATAGAAGTCTTGATGGTTAAGTGTGATTTTTAAGGACTTTCTTCACAGATGGGCAAGCAAATTTTGTCCATTTAAGAAGTCTTAGAAAAATAAAAAGTCGATTACAGCTCCACAGTGCAAAATGAGAATAAGTAATGGTATATTGCAGAAAACTGGGGATTTTCAAGAGGGCTAACCTAGAGATTGTGTATGAGGGAATTAGAGCAGATGAAATAGGAGGTTGTTTGCACACAACACTAAAATTTGCAATACTGTCTGATTGAATGTAGATGTCTTATAATTTGATTCCATTTATATTGAATGTATGTCATATATGAAAAGTACTGAGAGAATCTATGCCTAATTTGAAAAGTCTACTGGTTTTGAAAAAATATGTTTTTAATTACTGATTTCTATTACAGGTTGGCTGAAACTGGAAAGCCTCTTGATGACTCAAAGAACAGATCAACTATATCTCTCTTGGCTGCAGAGGAAGAAATAAATCAACTAAAGAAGCAGTAAGAAAGGGAAAGATAGAATTATTGTAGCCTGTTGATGAGTTTTTGAATTTAGCTTTTGTAGTGTGTCATATGTTTATGATCAGAGTAAAGGCAGCAATACTTTATGAATATTAATATATATTTGTACTATAAAATATTTCCTATCTACTATAGACGACAACTTCTAGAATAGTGTAAAGGAATCTAAAAACCGTCTCTTAATTCTGATAGTGCCTCATTAATATATTAAAAGTGAGTGAGAATACAAAATTAAGTATGCACATAGAAATTTTTAGAATCTACGTTTTCATATAGCATTGTTTTTCTCTGTTACTAAGAAAAATACTGCAGAATATAGTTTCAAATAGGTTCCTCATCTTCTGTCATTTGGGTAGTTTCATCATGTTGAATGTTCACTTGGATTCTAATTTTTAACACTAGAAACAACATTAGAATGATTTTGTAAAAAAATCTTAATTTGCATTTTAGATTATTTCCTAAAGATCAGTTTCTAGAAAGGGTAATGAACATGTTCTTTAAGGTTATATCGTTTTTTAGATCTTAATTTTGACTCTTCCCACTTTAAAAGAGCAAGTAGGAGGTTTATTTTATCAGACACATGCTGTGGGAACAAGTCTTGATTTCCTCAGGAATACCCACAAATCCTAGCATGGAGCACTTTTATTTCCCATTTTATTGATTTCTTATAGCTCTAATTCAGTTCTGTCATTTCCAGGATACTTTTTTTTTAAATTAGATTACATTTTTACTTTCTCTACATCCTTTTAATAACCTCATCTCTTACCTTTTCATCTTTTACCATCATCATTTGCATCATAGTATATTCTTAAACTTTTACTTTTGGTTTGTTATTGTTGTTTGCTGGTTCTAAGGCTTGAACTTTGGGCCTGGTTGCTATCTCTGAGCTCCTTTTGTTCAAGACTAGCATTCTACCAATTGAGCCGCAGAGCCACTTCTAGATTTTTCTGTGATTTAATTGGAGATGAGTCTTACAAACTTTACTGCCCTGGCTGGTTTTGAACTGTGATCCTCAGATCTCAGCATTCTGAATAGTTAGAATTACAGGAATGAGCTGCAAGGCATCCAGCTCACTTCTGTTTTATGGTGGCCATGCCTCTCTGGATGTTAATGAGGAAGCCAATTTTATTTATAAAATTTTGTGTATTTTTCTGTTTCTATGCTGCATTTTCATAGGTTCACACATTCAGCAAGAATATCATTGTGTTTCCATTGTAGTTTGCCCCATATTCCATGTGTTCAAAGAATTGAAGAATATTCAGCTGGTCTCACATACCTGTAATCCTAGCTACTCAAGAAGCTGAAATCTGAGGATTGTGGTTCAAAGACTGTCCGGGCAGGAAAACCTATGATATTCTTATCTTCAATGAATCACCAAAAAGCCAAAAGTGGAATTTGGCTCAAGTGGTAGAGCACTTGTTTTGACAAAAATTGTTAGAGATAGTGCCCAGGCCTTGAGTTCAAGACACACACACACACACACAGGGACAAATGAATAATTAGATAAGGATGTAAAGAGCCAGTGAGGGTTTGTCATAATCAGTAGAAACCTTGGGCTCTCCCAGCAGAGATTTACAATAGAACAAAACCTAGATATATAAGGCCATATAATATGACACTAAATGAAAGGACCTCCAGGATATAGAAACAAAAGCCATATAATGAGTGATTGTTGTCCTTAATGTACTATGTTATCTCTCATCTCATCACTTTTGCTGTCCCTTGGTTATCTCATATTGTATTTCACCTTGTTATCTTATATATTGTATATACATATTTGGTTATTTGAAATAGGGTGGGGAAAGGGGGAAAACAAGATGAGGTGCGGGGGTGGGGGGAGGAAATGGAAACCATGACATGAGAAAGGGTATCAATGTATGTGAAGTAATGCACCTTCTATCTGGTGAATATAATGTATCCCTTCTATTAATTACAATAAAAATATATGGGGAAAAAAAGAGCCAGTGAGGGTTGAAGATTATTTTCTGGACCAGTCTGGGTTAGATTCCAGGGTAAAATGTATTGAGAGTTTTGTACAATTGAGGACAATGTAGATTTTTCCTAGAGGTCCTTCAGGAAGATTTTTTCTTCAGAATCCTCTACCCAGGAAGATACTAGTGTGGCCTGGCACCCTGCCCCAGCAGTCCTTCTCTCCATTATAACTTGTGTTTATGTATTTTTATTTCCATCCAAGTTTACCATTCAGTAATATCAAGTATGCTAATAGTTGCTTATTTTTCTCCCCCTCTCCTTTCTTCCCCCAACCCCTTTTTTCCCATCTTTCCCTTTTCCCGTGCCCTTTTCTTCCCTTTCATCCCACCCTGTCTTTCATTGTTCAGGCTTAAATCACTTCAAGCCCAGGAAGATGCCCGCCATAGAAACTCAGAGCCTAGGCGTTCAGAACAGTATAGAACAGAACGTAGTTCCATCAAACGCAGCTCAGACCAGCGAAGCTCAAACAAGCGGAACTCAGACTTCCATTCTTCCGATCAGCGGAACACAGATATGTCTGACTATGAGAAACAGGTCCGAAACCTGAAGGATGAAATAGCTGTCCTCTCTTCTGAAAAGACTAATCTCCAAGGAAGGTCTGGCAAACTCTTCACAGATCTTTTTCTGTAGGGTCTCTCCCTCTCCCATCCCCCCGCTTTTTAAACTGAGTTAGTGGAAAAGCCTAGGTGGGGGACTGGAGATGGGTGGATGGGTGAGTAAAATAACACTGTAGCTGGGTGCCAGTGGCTCACAGTAATTCTAGCAGCTTCCATAATTCTAGCAGCTCAGGAGGCTGAGATCTGAGGATCACAGTTCAGAGCTAGCCAGGATCACACGAAAGTTCCATGAGAGTTGTATCTCCAGTTAACCACTAGAAAATTGGAAGTGGCACTGTGGCTCAAAGGGTAGAAAGGTAGCCTGGAGCTATAATATTCAGGGACAGCATCCAGGCCCAGAGTTCAAGCCCTCCAGGACCACCACCACCACCACCACCACCACCAAAAAACACTAATCCAATGCCCCAATAATCTGGAAGGTGCTGTGACTTAAAAAGCAAACTATTATTTGCTTTAAGTGTATCCTTCCAGGCATGAAAAAAAACCAAAAACCAAAAACCAGAAAAACAAAACCTGGATTGTTAGAACTTGGAACTAATTTATATTGGGTTGGGTTGAGAGATACGAGGAGGAAAAGAAGTTTTTTGAAAGCTTGAAACCAGGCTTCTGGAGTCTGCTAGTGTGAGAGATGGTAACACTATTATAAGAATATTCCATGATATTAGGCTTCTCTTCTTTGAGCCCTCGGAGTGGAGTCCTAGTTTTAGGGATGATACATGACCCTCCCCTTTTCTTTCATCATTTTCTTGGTTGGCATGTGTAAGTTGTGTTCTCATGAAATCTTTTCCTACTAATGGACAGATGAGGCAGCTTATTCAGGCAGTGTCAGTGGAGACAAGCCGTGTCTGCTTATCCTCTGCACCTCCCTTATTTTTATCCCAACATGTCCTGATTTAGGTTATCAGAACACCACCCATTGCATTCTCCTAAATGTTGCTTATCTGAGCTTTTGTTTGATAATTCACTGGTAATACTGTCTTGATATTTACTTGTTCAGGCTTCCAAGAGTCTGTGTTTTTCTGCCCAGTGTGTTTGCACTGTGGGAATTAGCAAAAGACTATGAGGAAATCTTTTTAGTTTCATTTTGTTTTTTGCCAATCTTGGGGACAGTGTCTGAGCCTCTTTTGCTCAAGACTAGCTGTCTGTCACTTGTCACAGCACCACTTCAGCTTTTTCTGCTTATGTTGTACTGAGTGATTGAACCCAGGGGATTCATGGATGCTAGGCAAGTGCTCTACCACTAAACCACATTCCCAGCCCTGCTGTTGACATTTTAGCTTTACCATGCAGTGTAAGCCAGGTTTGTGTGAGGTGCTGTGTGATGAGTTATGGTCAAGATAAAAAATGCCAAGATAGGACTTCTCTGGCTCTTGATGGCTGTGTTTACTCCCCAGCTGGTCCAGTTAATCACCATTCATGAAACATGGCAGACAGTGAAGGATTTTGCCTCGCAAGGCTGTTTAAAGAACAAATTGAGCTGGTGCATGAATGAAGGGGTTGATAAGTGATCACTAGGCAAATACAGAGTGTTGTTTCTTGTCACACTTGAGTTCTCTGGGGACAAATGCCTCCCCACAGGCCTAGAGGAGGGAGGGCATCCTTCCACCTGGCTTGCTGTGGCTAGCAGGACTCTAGGGTGTCGTCTGTGGGCCATGTGGGGGAGAGGAAGCAGAGTCCAGGGACAGAGGAAAACGTAAGTGCTGCCCTCTTCACGTACAGGACGATCAAGAGCCCCAGGAGCCGGACTCCTAGCCCTGTCCAACGAAGCCACAGAGACAACTGCAGCCCGATCCGCAGGGCCAGCCGCAGCCCGGTCCGCAGAAGCAGCCGCGACCACAGCCGCAGAGGCAGCCGCAACCGGAGCAGCAGCCGCCACCGCAGCCGCAGCCACAACCGCAGCCCCAGCTGCAGCCCGGACCGCAGCCGCAGCCGCAGCCGTAGCCGCAGCCGTAGCCGCAGCCGCAGCCGCAGCCAATCCCGCAGCCCCACGATGGCGCTCGCCAAGATCCGAAGTCCGTCCCCCAACCGCTCCAAAATGTCCAGCGTGGCGCGCAAGGCCGCGCTGCTGTCCCGGTTCAGCGACGCCTACTCGCAGGCCCGCCTAGACGCGCAGTGCCTGCTGCGGCGCTGCATCGACAAGGCCGAGACGGTGCAGAGGATCATCTACATCGCCACCGTGGTGCGCGCCCCAGGCCGCCCCGAACCTCCCCCTCCCCCCTTCCCCCTAGAGGTGTTCAGGGGGAATCCACGGTAAATGGGTGTTATTGAGAGCAGGACTGTTGCTAATGAGGCTGTTGCTAAGGTGATTTGTCCCCCTCGGTCTCACGCGGGCACATGTGTACTAATATATTACTACAAGTGACTCGTTTGATTACCTTCCTGCAGGTTAGTTGAACAGTTAAGTAGTTAACTAAAACTAGGAGCGTTCCAGCTATTTGATTATGGCAAATGAAAAGAAGACACGTGAAATCCTGACTTTGCAGCGTGAATACTTTCATTCTATGGATGGGTGTCCTACTGAGACATGAAGTCTGTTTTGAGACAGTTAAATATTTGAAACCCAAACAAAACGAAAAGTGAATGTGAGAGCAGAGTGATCATTTATATCAGGGATTGGCAAACTATGGATCCAGCTTGTGTTTCTGAGACACAGTGCCTCAGAGTTAAGAATGTTTTGCTTTAGTTTGTTTGAGAAAAAGTTTCAGTATGTAACCTAGGCTGGCCTAGAACTTCTGATCCTCCTTGTCTCAGCTTCTTGGTAAGAATGGTTTAATAAAGGATGTGAAAATTCACACACACACACACACACACACACACACACACACACACACACAAAGCAGTCACTGCAAAGCTCAGACACTGGCTATTGTAGAAAAAAAGTTGCCAACCTTGGTATATATAATTATCACTAGGCACCAGTAGCTTATGCCTGTAATTCTAGCTACTCAGGAGGTTGAAATCAGAGAAGCAAGGTTTGAATCTAGTGTGGGCAGGAAAGCCTGATGAGAGACTTTTATCTCCAATAATTACCTAAAAAGCCAGAAGTGAAACTGACTCAAGTGGTAGTACAGTGCTAGCATTGAGCAAAAATCTCAGACAATGTGTAGGTCCTGAGTTCAAACCCCAGGACCTGCACAAAAAAAATAATCACTGAATTATGTTGTGTGAACTTCCTTGTCTTTCTTGAAAAGCTAGTTTCCTAATGCTTGCTATATAATAGACATGAACTAAATGTTTATTGAACTGATATATAATGTAAACACAAGACTAATAGTTTTCTTTTACTTTTTGGCCAGTAAATAAATACATCTGCTGCTTCTGTCCAGAGCAGAGTATTTTTCTCCCTAACTCTCTGCACTGTCTTGCTTCCTGCTCTCAGAATTAGGACAATAATGGTCATTTGTCTTGAAATTAGTGATTTTGAGTTGAGATATATATATATATATATATATATATATATATATATATATTTATTTATTTATTTATTTTTCCAGTCCTGGGGCTTGAACTCAGGGCCGGGCACTGTCCTTGAGGTTTTTCTGTCTTGAGCCACAGCACCATTCCTCCCCACCTTTTTTTTTTCTGTGTGTGTGGTACTGAGGAATCAAAGCTAGGACTTTGTGCATGCTAGGCAATCACACTACCACTAGGCCATGCTCCTGGCACATCATATATGTATTTATGTAATTCCAAAATTAAGAGTTGGTTTTTTTTTTTAAATCTCGGATTAAAAATCTTTGACATGATGCTTAGTAACATTGAAGACTGGTACCATGTTGTATTTGTTCTTTCTGATTCCTTTTTTTTGGGTGGGTGGCTTTACCTCCTCCTCTCACCAGGTGAACTTTGTTTTCATATGCAGGAGGCATTCCACGTGGCTAAGATGGCATTCAGACATTTCAGGATCCGGGTGAGGAAGTCACTGACACCATCCTACGTAGGGTCAAATGATTTTGAGAATGCTGTCTCAGAGTATATCATTTGTCACCTTGATCTATATGATTCCCAAAGCAGTGTTAATGTGAGTATCGGGTCTCTCGTTAGGACTAGCTTGTACTGAATACTGATAACCCATCTTGTGCTTAGCATTGCTTCTATGTGATAGGAGAATAGAAAGGAATGACAAGCAATTTACAGTATATAGTATGTCTTTATTGATTTTTTTCCCTTGGACAATTTATACAGAAACATGAGCTTTGTGGTACTATTTGAGTTTAAAAAAAATTAAAAACTGAGCACAGGTGGCCCATGCCTATAATCTTAGCTACTCAGTAGATTGAGATCTGAGGATTGTGGTTCAGAGCCATCAAGGGCAGGAAAGGATGTGAGACTTTTATCTCCAATTTAAGCTCTAGAAAACTGGAAGCCATACTGGTGCTGTGGCTCAAAGTGTGAGGCCACTGGTGTTGAGAATAAAGAGCTCAGGAGTTCAAGCCTCACAATCTCCACCACCAATAACAACAATTTGTTTTTAAAAAAGGAAAAGAATAAAAGAAGAACAAAAGATTGGGAAATAGAATTTCTTAGTCCTTGAGAGCAAGGACTTTGGGACATAAGTGTGGATTTGGATCCTGACTCTCCTGCTTGCTTATATACATGCTTGTTTCCATTTTCTAATCTTTAAATGGGAGCAACAATGTATTCAGTGAAACAAAGGTAATTTGTTTAGCACAAGACTTGGCACATAATGAATATTCAATAAAAGACTCCATTATATACCCAGAAACAAGTCATATACTTCATATACTTACAATAGAAAGCTAAGGAGCTAATAGACAAATTGCACGGATTTAAAATTTTTAGTCTTTCTTTAGATCATACTGTCTCATTTATACTTTTAAAATTTTTAGTCTTTCTTTAGATCATACTGTCTCATTTATACTCTGAAATCTTTCCCTTTTTCCCCTCTCCTAACAAGAATAGGATGTACATTTTTTAAAGCTTATTTCACATTTTCCCCCCACCTTTTCCCACCTTCCATTAGTCTAAACTCATATCAGAGTCCTCAGGATAGGTCAACAACCAGACCCTGCTGTCTCTTGTTTTTCAGGATGTGATCCGAGCCATGAATGTCAACCCTAAGATCTCCTTCCCTCCAGAAGTAGACTTTTGCCTCCTTAGTGAATTCATCCAGGAGATATGCTGCATCGCCTTTGCAATGCAGTCCTTAGATCCACCCCTTGATATCGCGTTCGGGGCTGATGGAGAAGTCTTCAATGATTGCAAGTAAGAGGCACAGGAGTCGAAGCTAAGGACTCTCTCTGTTCCCTGGGAACATTTACAAGGGATTATAGCTGGGGAAATCAGTAGTTAGTACCTCCTTTCTAGGCCTTCTCTGTATTTCCGGTAGGATTTTCTGGGTTCATTCTCCACTAAACATATAGGCTGGTGGGGAAATTATCAATACCTGGAGCCTGTCTTGAGCATTGTAAGAGATGGATGTTTAAAATATGCACATGGCCAGACTAGATTTCTTAAAGCCTGGTATATGAATCACCTGGATCAGATCATTCAAGTTACTCTTGTACCACATTTCATGACATGAGGTTGAGACTGGAGCTCAGCAAGCTGTGATCTCACAGTCATCAGCGTGCTGTCTACACATGGATATTTGAAAATGAATGCTCATAACTCTTGTCTAGGACTGCTGGACTTCTGGCAAGTTTTACATGGTAGATATCCCCCTTGTAAATGAGAAGAAATGAACCGAAAATGTTTATTGTGATTTAATGAGATCTCAGCTACATATGGAGGTTAATCCTGGAAGAGGCTGAGTTTAGTGGTCAAGAGCACCAATTTTGGCCCCAGGGTACCATTTATTGGCTGTGTAATCTTGGGCATGTTACTTCATTTATCTGCCCCACAATTGAATATGGTACCCGACTTTTACCAGTAGGAGGAGTGAAAATCCTTCCCTGCTTTGTTCCTTCTGGTACTAGGGTTTTAACTCAGGATTTACTCTTGCTGGGCAGGTACCCTAGTGCTTATTCCAGCCCTGTTTTGCTGTGATGATGATGATGATGATTGGTCTTGGGGCTTGAACTCTGCTCCTGTCCTCTGTCCCTGAGCTCTTCAGCTCTAGGCTAGTGATCTACCACTTGAGCCACAGTGCCACTTCCAGTTTTCTATTGGTTAAGCAGAGATAAGAATCTCGTGGACTTTCATGCCTGTGCTGACTTTGAACAGCTGTCCTCAGATCTCAGCCTCCTGAATAGCTAGGATTATAGGTATGAGCCATTGGCACCTGGCTAGCTATGATGATTTTTGAGGTAGGGTCTTGCTTTTTGCCTGGACTGCGAACCAAACATAGTTGGGATGACAAGTGTGTACTACTTTTTTCATCGCCCCACCCCCCAGGATGACCTAGAAGTGTGATTCTCCAGATCTTAGCCTCCTAAGTAGCTGGGGTTATTGTAGGCATAAGCCACCAAGGCCCAGATAGCACCCTTGTATTCTTATTCTGCATTCCCTTGGCTAGTGTGCATGTGCGCGTGTGTGCGTGTGTGTGTGTGTGTTTTAGCCTCCAAACATTGAGTCACTGTGAATCAACTTGAAACTTACCTGTGTTTCACTTTTGCTGTGCTTAAACCATGTAAACAACTTTCTGGACTCCATTTCACCGTATATATTTTCACACTGCCTTTTGTCTTACTAGGTCCAATTTATTCTTCAGGTCAATTGAGCTAATAACTTATTTCCTATCTGCGCTCTCAATACTGAGTATATGTCATATGCATTTCTGATAAATATATTGATTTGCCATAAGCTTGAGAGGGCCCTCAGTTCTCACCAGTCCATTTATAAATTCCCCTTTTTTGGGGGTAGGTGGGTAGGTATAATTACTGAACCAATTTTCAGTTAAGTTAACCAGCCCCCTGTTTTTCTTTTATTTTGTCCATAGCAACAGAATAAAAAATCTTTGTACATGCTAGGCAAGCACTCTACCACTAGGCCAAATTCCCAGCCCCCAGCCTGAAAAATCTTATAAGGCTTATAGGACTTTAGATTGCCTGTGTTTTTACCATTTTCCTTTTTAATTCTGAAAAGAAAAGGAAAATGATTGGTTTAACATGACACGTCAGGACCCATCCATTTTTTTTTTTTATTTTTAAAAATTCATGTTTATTTCTTTTATTTTTTTTTCATTATTTTTTATTGTAATTAGTAAAAGGGTCACATGATATTTGCCAGATAGAAGGTGCATTAATTCACGTACATTGATACCCTTTCACATGTCTTGGTACCCATTTCCCTCCCCCCCCCACCCCCCACCAGTCTTGGTTTTCCCCCCTTCCCTATCAAATTTCAAATAACCAAATACAAATAAATTCAATATATCAGATAACAAAGTGAGATACTGCAATTTACCCCATTGTGCTGTATAATAGCCTAACTTCTTCTTCTCCTTCTCCTCCTCCTCCTCCTCGTCCTTCTGCTCCTCCTCCTCCTCCTCCTCCTTCTTCTTCTTCTTCTTCTTCTTCTTCTTCTTCTTCTTCTTCTTCTTCTTCTTCTTCTTTTCAATGCCAGTCCTGGGCTTGGGTTCAGGGCCTGAGCACTGTCCTTGGATTTTCTCAAGGCTAGAGCTCTACCACTTGAGCCTCAGCACCATTTCCGGCTTTTTCTATGTATGTGGTACCAAGAAATTGAACCTGGGCTTTCGTGCATACTAGGCAAGCACTCTACCACTAGGCCAAACTCCCGACCCCAAACTGCCTAACTTCTGGCTATGGATTTAGCTCAGTGGCTTAATATAGTCTGCTTACTGTGCCACGGCTCTGGGACTATCACCACCAGAAGCAACAGCAAAATAATTGATTTATCTTTCTTGTTCTGTGTATTTACACAGGTACCGCCGAAGCTATGACTCAGACTTCGCTGCTCCGTTGGTCTTTTATCACGTGTGGCCTGCCCTCATGGAGAATGACTGTGTCATTATGAAGGGAGAAGCTGTCACCAGAAGAGGGGCTTTTGTACGGTGGCCTTGCATAGTGACAGTTCATCCCCAGTGTTTGATTTACAAGTTCGAGAACATTTATAAACCCAAAGATTCTATAAAAGAAGTTGATAAAGAATTACTTAATAAGATTTCATACAAAGGAGAGGAAGGAGATGGCCTTGGAAATATCTTTTTGTTTTCCCCAAGATATCTTCTAGCAGCAGTTTCTTGGGTTTCTCTGTTTAGAAGATGGAAACTAGTCATATTTAATTCTTCAATTTAGATATATTTTGATATTTTCAAGCCAAAGCTCTTGAACTTCATCTTGTTGGAGGCTTTCTATAACCTTATACATTTAAAAGTGATTAACTTTTAGGAAATGTTTTGCCCGTTTTTTTCCCCTCTATATTAATAATTTTCATTTTAGTAGACTAAAAGTGCATCATTTTTCTCTCCTTGGTATGATGTATAAGGAGGGGGGGAGGGAGAGAGTTAAAGGGTCAGGGAATTTAGGGGGTGAGAGGAGCCAATCAGTTTTGGAGTGTTGCTTCCTGATACATTGGCGATAGAAGGTTTTTGTTACACTTAGAACAGACTTCAAAATGGAGTCTGCAGGTGTGTGTCCCTGGGAGGTGGGAGAAATGGGTGCTGGGACTACTTAGATATTCTGCACAGTTCATATGATGCATTGTTTACTTACACCTTAGGCAAATCCTGAAGTGAGGCCCATTTGTCCAGAGCAAAGCCACCATCTGGGTGGCCTCGGTTCCTGTTTTCTTTGAACTAAACCATAAAGGAAGTGGTCATATCAGCATATGGTGCAGACAAAGAGCAGTTTATTTTCATAGAATTTAGGAATAAGGGATTTTGTAGCTTAAAAATCCCATTATAGTGACTTCTGGTTGAATAAAACATTTTGTCCTATGAAAGTTAATCTGACAATCACCCTCCATAAAGCATGTTTTTTTTTGTTTTTTTGTTTTTTTTTTTTTTTTTTGCCCTTACAACAGTTACTCTGTTAAGAAACTTACTGCAGTAAAGTTTGGAAAGGAGGGAGAGGAAACAATCACAGATTTTAAGCTCTGTATTAAACAGCTATTGCTACTTAATTTCCTTTTCTTTCATCAAGTGTATCACCAACATTTGTTCAAACTTAAACCTTTAAAAAAGAGTAAAAGAAAGAACTTGAAACAGAAAGAGCTGAACGAAGGGAAATGTTCAAAGAAGTATTTTATCTATAAAATCTTAGTGAATGCAATTTTCTTACTTGCTTTTTAAAGACAGCTTTATTGAAGTACACAGTATACAATAGAAATAGCACATGTCACCTAGGCCCTGGGTTCAGGCCCCACTACTAGCACACACACAATAGCACAGTACATGTATATGATGCATGCAATTTGGTGAATTTCACAAGCCACTGTGTTGTTTTATTTCATTTATATGTATTTATATACACATATCTGTGTTCTGTAGTTATTCATAATCCAAGCACTGCACTTAGGTGGCTTAGAGGATTTAACAAAGAAGAAAACAGCCACAAATCCCTGCCTACGTGAAGTTTACATTTGCCAACGCTTGCAAACTGAAATGTGATTTCTCACATATAAAGCCTCATAAAATCCTATAATAGCATCAAAGAGCTGAATATTTTCCAAACTTATTATGGTGGGGTTTTGTTTAAAAAGTGTTAGCCAGGTGTTTGGCACTTGTAGGAAATGAAAGTGATGTAGCTCATACTGGTGAATAGATATAGCAAAGTATAATGCTGTCAGTAAAGCCTCTCATTGGAGGAGATATGCATGTTTCACCATACAGACAGGTACCCACTTCCCTTTCTCTTTCTCTTTTTAGTGGAATTCGATGAGGACTGTAAGTCGATGTCGAAGCAGGAGTTTAAGTCCAATCTACCCTCGTAGCCACATGGGTTTAAGTACGGTACATATCTGTCTATTTTTATTCAAAAGATCCTATGAGTGACAATTTTTGCTTCATTATCTCCTGTAAATGAGGTGATTATGTCTTTAGGTACAAAGAGACTGTGGAAAAAACCTTAACCCTGAAGTGATTTTCTTAAGATTGTGATAGGCTAAGAGATTTAGCATTCTAGAAAGAAAGAAATAGAGATGGTTTTAAAAACCTGTTTAGTTAAAGGTGTAATATTTATCTTTGAATGAAATGGCTATTAAAGAAAACTGGTCCCAGTTTCATTGAGAAGGTACTGTGTGAGTTTAGAGAAATTGCTAGAATTATCTAGATTTCAATGCTCTATAAAGGGCTTTAAAGGACAGTTATTGTTCCCAACTATAACATAGGAAAACTGGGTTTAGGTATTGGTTATTAGAATTATTAATACTTCAATCAAAACTCAAATAATAGCAAGAGGTTCCTGATAACTATAGAGGTAACATCCTCCAAAGACATCATTACAACTTACCCTTGTCCTTTATTCAACAAATATACTTGTTCAAAGCCTTCTGGGTATAAGTCTGGATCCTTCTCACACATTTCTTTTGATTGATGCTGATTTTTAGAGGGACATGAAAATGATCAAACATGGTAAAACTCCCCTCAATAGCTGTCCACATAGGAAGGCCTGAATTTGGTAGTTGGTTTGGTCCTTTAGAATAGGCAACAGGGGAAGAAAACAATGGAAGAATTGGTAGGGAAGTAGAAGAGCTGTGTACCAGACAGTCCTTTTGCTTCCTATTTTCCTAAATGCCTGAATATTTTACACCATTAGGCAAAGGCAGAATGCCAATGCATTGAATGGACTGCTAAGGAAAAGGGAATCTTGGGAGCATTATACTGTGAAGATTTAAAGATCTTTTTCTAAGAGGAAGTGCTGCTTTCCGAAGTCTTGAGTAATACTACATGCTTCCTGTGTTCAAGCCATGGCACACTTTGATTCCAGACTCTCATTAGAAGTTTTCACCAAAACTTCCTCTGTGATAAGCACTGAGACAAATATGTTCTTCCTTCTCCCTGTTTCTTTTCCCATGCCAAGGAAGGATAAAGTCATTTAAGCTTGAGACAATGAAATCTATTTCTCAGTGGTGAAATGCTGCCTGACTTTCTTTTTCCATCACCTTCCCTTACAAGGGAATTAGATCTGTCAAACAGAATCAAGTACTTTTGATTAGTCTGCCTTTTTGGCTTAAGAATCTGATTCAACAACAGATTCTATCTTCATTAGCACATGTTTATATAAGGCCTTTGAGAGCTCAGAGCAGAAATGATACTTGTAGCCAATGTCAGACTTACAGTTATAAGTTAGTCTCTTTAGATTAATGAAAGTGAAGGTGAGATTTGAAAATGATTCTTTTCTAGCTATTTGGTAACCTTCCTGATATATGGCAAAATAAGTTATCTCATGCATGACAATTTTAGCTTTTGTTAGTTAATAATAATACTGATAATAATAATAATAATTCACTGTGGAAATCAGTGAATTCAGTATGGCTGCTTTTTTTTTTTGCCAGTCCTGGGCTTGAGCTCAGGGCTTAAGCACTGTCCTTGGACTTTCTCAAGGCTAGCACTCTACCACTATGAGCCTCAGCACCACTTCCAACTTTTTGCTATGCATGTGGGGTAGCGAGGAATCGAACCCGGGTCTTTGTGCATGCTAGGCAAGCACTCTACCACTAGGCCAAACTCCCAGCCCCAGTATGGCTGCTTTTAAACCATTGAACTGAGTATCTAGTTAACAATGTAATTTAAACGAATGTCATTTAATTATGGGTTTAATATAAACCCAAAGCAGTGCCCATTTTAAAAGGCATAAAAGGAAATCACAGTGGTCAGCCTTAAGGGGAAAAATAATAGTTGTGAAGTATTACAGAATAACCAACTGGTTAGTTTTATGGAAAGGATATGTATAAAGTGTTCATTTATTGAGTTCCATCCACCATGTAGTTCTCATTATACTCTTACGTCTTCCAGCTATCTCGAAGTCGGAGTCCTTCTCCAATAAGATGTTTGTTGCCAAGTAAGTGGAATCATACAGATACTGTTTTATACTCTTTCAAGTGCTTAGCGTTTGGCAGCAAGATGAATATTGGGTTTCCTAGATAATATCTGTTCTCCCCGCACCATTCATTTCTGGGCTCTCTCTCTAGAACCCATGGGGATCCTGTGGATTATGTAGGGAAGTTTAATTGCTACAGATAGACTGAGCACCATTTTCCAGATAGGTATTTGCATAAGAAAATCTGAGCAAGTAACCATTGTAATGACCATTCCCTTTTTTTTTTCCTCTCTAGGATTTTAAAACCACCAGACATGTTCCATCGCCACAGTCCAGGGTAACGGCCGAGTTCTCCAATGCCTCCATCTGCCTGCCTGTCTTGTCTGCCTCTGACCTCACTTAACATGATATGAAAAAGCAATTCTGCATATCACTCCACAAAGAGTTAATTGTTTTGGTTTAGCGCATTTGTAATATTAGATACATAGTATTTTATTTTACTTTCTAGGTACAAATTCCATTTCATGAAAATGATTGTATAGGCATTTAGGATCATATTCATTTGAAGCAAAGTCCATTACAAAGGTTCAGGATTTACATTCTAAAATATGGGCTCTCTCATAGCAACCCTCTGGACAAAAGTAGAAAGTCTGTTTATCATGCTAGTCTAAAAAGAAAGCTAAGGCCGGGAGTTTGGCCCAGTGGTTAAAGTGCTTGCCTAGCATGCACGAAGACCCAGGTTCGATTCCTTGGTACCACATATATAGAAAAAGCCGGAAGTGGTGCTGAGGCTCAAGTGCTAGAGTTCTAGCCTTGAGAAAGTCCAAGGACAGTGCTCAGGCCCTGAGCTCAAGCCCAAGACTGGCAAAAAAAAAAAAAAGCTGTCATCTCAGTTAACCAATTATAAATGCTACAATTGTTGATAGCAACTTTTAGCTTGAAACCAAAATTTTAGTTGGCTTTTTATATTTGGAAGTTAGTGCCAGTCTCAGATTGGAAAATTTAGAGCTGTAGGGGTTAAATGTAGAAGGTAATAACTGGAAAATTTAGAGCTGTAGGGGTTAAATGTAGAAGGTAATAACATATATAACTTTAATTGTTTTTTTTTTCTGTTACTTGGAGAGTGTCTCATTTAGGTTAGTGGAGAACCAGATGTAAAAGACACAGTCCAATTTTTACTTCAGATGAATGATTTGATTGGAGGCCAGCTTGAGACCAATATTAGGCACCCTGTATTAATCTCTCAGGAATTTTTTGCTTTTATGCATGTGTTAAATATAAAGTTACCTGGAACTTGCCCTTTATCTGCTTCACCTGGTTGTTGGCAAGTTCAGACATCCTGTGAACTCTTATTTGGCTAAAATTTCTAAATTCAGGGTCTCAAACTCAGGGCATCACTTATTGACTGCAAACTGAGTTTCTTTTTCTTAACTTCTTCATCATGAAGTACTTTTAGAAAGTTCAAAGCCAAGATAAAAATGAACTGACTTAAGTAATGTTCTTCCCGCTTTTTTTTTTTTTTGCCAGTCCTGGGCTTGAGCTCAGGGCCTGAGCACTGTCCTTGGACTTTCTCAAGGCTAGAGCTCTACCACTTGAGCCTCAGCACCACTTCCGGCTTTTTGCTATGTATGTGGTACTGAGGAATCGAACCCTGGTCTTCATGCATGCTAGGCAAGCACTTTAACCACTAGGCCAAACTCCCGGCCTTTCACATAAGCTTCTCTGTGACCAATTTTCCATACATCACCAGCTCATGCAGAGGTATGGGTTTCTTCCTCTTTGTGCGTTTTTGTCATTACTTATTTGAGGGCAGGTAATGTGTTGAAAGGAGCTGGATAGTCCCTAGATAGACCCCTTTCGTCCTTGGCTCACTTTATGGCCTTGAACAAATTAATGACTTCATCTCTGAACCTGTCTCATTGTAGAATGAGCATGTTGGATGAAATTAGTACTTCTCTTAACTCACCAGACTCAGCACATCCATTTAAAAAAGATAGAAAAGGGCCAGGAGTGGGGCCTAGTGGTGGAGTGCTTGCCTAGCATGCATGGAGCCCTGGGTTTGATTCCTTGGTACCACATACATAGAAAAAGCCAGAAGTGGTGCTGTAGAGCACTAGCCTTGAAAAAGTTCAAGGACAGTGCCCAATACCTGAGTTCAAGCCCCAGGACTGACAGAAAAGTTTAGAAAAGAAATATGACAGAGACAACTATCAGCTCTTTGTAACAAACATGTAACTATTTTTTTATTGTATATCCTGAAAGGAAAGCAGAACTTAAATATGAAATACATATAGATGTAATTTTAATCCACAAATATATATTATAATTATATGCATATATAAAATGTACTATATAATATAATTATGTTATAATTATAATATATTATATATATTCCTGGCTACCAAATAAAGCAGAAGGAAAGGAAAGCACTTTAGTAACAAGACATTTCAATAAAAAGCATAGGCATATCAATCATAGGGGATAAATGAGGCATTAGGAGACTAATTTTATGCAGCACTTGCATGTAGCATCACCAGCTATGACTGCAGCTGAGTGTTTGATACACTGGTGGCAGAAGATCACATCTTGTCATTGGAAATGGCTTTCTGAAATACTGAACAACCCTTGGAACTCAACCCCCACGCCCCTGCTCTTGCCTTGATCACACAGTAACTGCATTCCTAGACAATTCAATGTATATTAAAACCATGCCCTAGTAATATTAAACAACTTTTCTAAACTCTCACAAACTAATCAAAGTCTACATATCACAATTTTCCCCTAGGAGCCAAATAGATAATCTAATTCGGAAAATGGTTACATATAGCTCAACTGAGGGCTCTCAGTCCTTAGCTGGCCCCTTACCATTTCTCAGGTTTCTTTTTTGAGCTCTAAAGAAAGCCGGAAGAAATTTTGGAAAGAATACCCGAAACTCCAGAAGGCTGCCTTGTCCTCATTTTGCCTTAGAAACTGAAAAGTGAAGCATTCTGATTGTGTGCCGTAGGTTAGCTTCTATATTAGTGTTGAATCTCTAACAATAAAATCAAGACAAGGTGCTTTTGTACTGTGAGTTCTTTTCTGTGGATCATCAGACTCATTTATGCCCTTCATCGAATGTAGTCCATAAGGCTACACATGCCATGGCCACACATCCAGTGAATACTGAACACATTGCCTCTCAACCTTTGATGCCTGCAATTCCATCATGTAGCTTAATTGATGGCTTTGTATTATTTTACCCATAGCTCTGCTTGTCATATTCAGTCTATTCTCTATGACTAGTGCTGTAGAATTTTTTCTTGTGTCATTTCACCTGGTCCCCACAATTATGAGATAAGTCTTCAACTTTATCAATAAGGACCCCCACAGACTTACTCAAGCTTTTCTTATTTCAGAATAAGAATAAGACACTGTCCTGTTTTTTTCTTTTTTGTTTTTTTGGTCCTTGGCATATAGCACTATTTCTTTGCTGTCTTTGTTCAGTCATTCAAATACTTTCTGAATACCTCTCTATACACACTACTAAGGACACAGGTGGAGTGTGCAAGCAGACTGGATTTCATGAAATTTGATGTCAAATCCAGTTGTATTCCCTTTGGTGATTTTTCCTGTCAGAAGTAAGCATAAAATGGTTGAGTTCATTTCCTTTTAGAGAAAAATGTTACTAACCAAAGAATTTAAAGACATTAATTTAGCTCCTATGGACTTAGAAGTATGAAAGGGGAAAGTAAGATAGTGTAGTGAAATACACAAGGGCATGTAACTCAGCATCCATCCACAGATGAATTACTCAGGCCTTTAAAAATATCCATTGATCCTGGCAAAACGAGTAATGAAATAAGTGTGGGAAGGGCAGAAAGGAAAGGTGAAAGGAAGACTATAACGCCACCAGGACCATAGCTGTGTGCTCTTCTCACTATGTTTGCAGGGCAGTGTGCAGCCCATTCTAATTTGCTTCTAGAACCCCAAAAGGTCTGTTTGCATGAAGAAAAAAACTAGCATTACAAATTGCATTATGTAATTGAAATATGAGCCTAGGAACCATGTGGATAAGTGACATTTAGTATATGCCATTAAAATACCAAAGCAGTGAAGTGTTTTGGCCTTTAGACAGTGAGTGAGCGGGGGCTCTTGAAAATCAGACAATTTTCTTATTTCAACATGAAATGCAGTGGGACAATGTCACAAGTTAGCCGCTAGGGGTCAGTGTGAACATGGTTACTTTCCATAGCTCACCTACAGTCGTTACCTACAAACTGAATCACTGTTTCTACTGTCCACGAGCTAGGTCACAAATGACTGTGATAAGTATGTTACAGGTTTAATTTCAATATAGTTTTAAGATTTAAATACATTCAGTGATTTAAATGAAATAAGGTATGAAATTGAAGTAAAATGTTAGGAAAGCTAACATAATGTAGTAATTGGATCATTAGAAATTGACTTACAGCTGGCATCGGTGGTTCACGCCTATAATCCTACCTACTCAGAAGGCTGAGATTTGAGGATCGAGGTTCAAAGCTGGCCTGAGCACTAAAGTCCGTAAGACTCTTATCTCCAGTTAACCACCAGAAAACTCAAAATGGCTCAAGTGGTAGAGCACTAGTCTTGAGCTGCAGAGTTCAAGGACAACACCCAGGCCTAGAGTTCAAGCCCCATGACCATTACATCCCTACTACTTCTTAATTTTTTAAAATTAATGTACAGTAATTGTGCAAAGGAGTTTCATTACACATCTACATATACATGTAATATACTTTGATCCCTCTATTTTCTCCTCTTGCTTTTTAGATTAGGACACATCAGAGCCCTATCTTAAAGTAATAGACTATCAGGAGTACGCTCCCACCCAGTGGGTCAGAGCAAGAAATTAGCTCATTTTTCATCCATTCCCCTAAGAGGTATTTGTTGCTATTGTGTTACCTATTTTCCAGGCATGCATTAGGCCCTCAGGATACAATGGAGAGCAAGACTTTTCAGTTGTGGAAAGAAAACTTCTAGCCCTCCTTGGCTATGTGTACCAATGGAGCCACTCTGGTTTCTCCAGGAGATAGGGCAGAGGCTTTTTTATTGTCAGTTGTGGGGCTTGAACTCTCGGCCTGGGACCTGTCCCTGAGCTCTTCACCTCAAGGCTACCACCCTACCCCTTGAGCCACAGTACTGCTTCCAGTTTTCTAATGGTTAATTGGAGATAAGAGTCTTATGGACTTTAGTGCCTGGGCTGGCTTTGAACTGGGATCCTCAGATCTTAGCCTCCAGAGGAGCTAGGATTACAGGCATGATCCACCACCCCCGGCTGTGCAGAAGCTTTTAATGACCTTTTTTAGGACTGATAAATAATATTCCATCCTTCATGTTGGCAAAGAGTTGAATCTGTGTCTTGGGACTGTCACCTGGACTAACACAATGTAATAATTCACTCAGAACTTCAGGCAGGGGTTTTCTGGCCGCATGTGATTCCACAGTGCAAATGTCACTGAGTTGGGCCAAAAGACTTTGCACTCATCTTTACAAGTAGGTCTCTTGATGCTCTACCACAAATGAGCTTTCTGAGGGCATGTCACGTGTAGCACTCACTGAACTTGCTCTACCCTGGGGCCCTTTGGCTTATGGGGCTCTTGCAGAGGTACTGTTCCCCCAAACGTACTTACGGATCTGCTTCCTTTGAATCTAGTTAAGAGTTAAAAGTTTCCGACCATTTGAAGTTACATTTTATCAACTTTTACAGCTAGTGAAAGAAGAATCCTGACTTTGCCATCTGATGAACAGACTTTTCATCCAATAAATGAGTGACGTAGACATGGCTTTAGCCTACTTCAAATTAACTCTCGTTGTGAGGCCTTGAGAGACTGGAAGCTTAATCTTACTATAGTGTCTAGAGATAGGGTCTTTGGGAGATGTGGTTACAATTAGGGTAAGGTCATTCAGGTACAGCTCTCATGATGGACTCCCAATGGCCTTACAGAAGAAACTAGAAGAGACATGTATGCACACATTGGCCCCTTATCTCTTGCCATATGATGTTCTGTGTATCTGGTGGGGGTTCTGACAAGGAGAAAGGTTATTATTAGACATAGACCCTAGACCTTGTACCTCCAGAAACAAACCAAAATAAACATCTCAGTATAAAGTAGCCTGCCTCCAGTATTTCATTATAGTAGTTAAAAGTGAACTAATACTATTAGTTACTAAAAGAACAAAACTATTTTTGCTCTTTCTTTTTTTTTTGGTTGGTCGTGAGACTTGAACTCTGGGCCTGGGAGCTATCCCTGAGCTCTTCAGCTCAAGGATACCACCCTACCCCTTGAGCAACAGCACTATTTCCAGTTTTCTGGTGGTTAATTGGAGATAAGAGTCACATGGACTTTAGTGCCCAGGCTGGCTTTGAACCATGATCTTCAGATCTCAGCCTCCTGAGTAGCTAGGATTATAGGTATGAGCAACCACATCCAGCTTATTCCTGCCCTTTTTGTGTGGCATTGTCTATTGTATAGTCTTTGCATCAATTTTACCATAAAATTAAATTACTTTTTTCTTTTTCATTTTTTTTTCCTGCTGGTCCAGGAGTTGAAACCAGGGCCTGGGCGCTGTTCCTGAATCTTGACTTCTAGCTTTTACTGAGTAGTTTATTGGAGATTATTTGCTCTTGTTTGGTCTGGCTTAGATCTCAGCCTCCTGAGTAGCTAGGATTATAGGTATGGGTCACTGGCACCCAGCAAAATGTATTTGATCTAAATACTTATGAGCTTATTCAGCATTCACATCTTACTTAAATCCTTTACCTTGATATACCTATTCATCTTTACTTCTGTTTTCTCTCCCTAATATGCTTAATTTTTCTTTTCAGAGTTTTAGTTTTTCTAGTTTTCCTAATGCAAATCAATGCTTCTTAAATATTAGCACTTAAAACTTAAGGCAACCACAAGTATGACAGACATAAATATTTGGAAATTCTGAATAGCATTCCATGTAGATTTATTTATATCCAGATGCCTGTAATTCACTTTATGAAATTTTCAGGCAACAAACTATTTTACTTTTTGAGTATTTGACTTACTAAAAAATGCCAAGTTTTAAAATATACCTATCATGACTTTGAATTTTGTTTACTTTTAAATCTTGAATCACTTTGATGAAAAATATGGGTAATATTACCAACATTTTTTGATGCTGAAAACACTTGGCATGTTTACCAGAGAGAATCTTGGCTTTCCTCTATATGCTTACTTAATAACCTTCAAGGATATTGGTATTTTCAACATCTACAGGCAAGTTTGCAAAACTCTGGTAATGACCAAGCTTTAATAACCCACAAGTAGAAGAGCCGCTTGCATTTACCACCCCTGACCTTTTAAATAGAAAATGACAAAATATTTAAAACTTCTGAGCATATGAAACTATTTGCCTTCATCTAGAAAGAAATCAGTATCTGCATACATGCACATAAACATATGAATAAGATATGGGCTATAAGATTAACTTTTTAATAAAACACATGGATGCGAATGATTTATTTCACTTCTCTAGAGCTAAAAAATGTCCCCTCTTGTTCTGTGCTCAGACAGCTTCTTCGTTGAACTGTCAGAATGTGTAGTTTATACTTAGGAGCCATTCCCTTTCACTTTGTAGATTTGTGCTCACTGTGTGTAAGTAGAAGTTGGAATCCTGGTTACCACAGAGTCCTCATAAGTCATGGTTTAAATAGTCACAGTCATGTACCAAAGTTACCTACAAGTCTCCTGGATAATCCACACTTGGAAACAGCTTTGTGATAAATATGCACTTCTGGAGAAAAATCCCAAATGAATGAAACTGCCATCCAATGTTAGGACTCACCCTAAACCTTGAATGGAGAAAATTACCTTTTTTTATACACTTGGAGAAAATCCAAAGGAAGACTGGAAATGAACTTGTTTTGGTTTCTGTTCACAAACACCGAAACATTTTCTTCTTTTAGAGCCCAATATAATTCCCATTACCACAGTGCATTCATATTAAAAATGGGTTCAAAAAGTTCTGGAAAGAGCCAGAGTAACCTCAGTTTGAGTGTGAAAGCATTGGAAAACCATGAGCCGACAAATGTTTGGTTGAGAGAACAGATTTTTCTAATACCTTTTCTGAATTCAGCCTTTTCATTATTAACCAGTATAACATAATTGTAGCAATGTAATATATTGATTTTTGAAAATGTAATTAGTGACATTTCTGTCACAAATTTAACCAACTTAAGCAACAAAAAAATGCTAGGGAATGTGTAGCTCTCAGGGACTCTGGTTCATGTAAGTTTAGAAGTTTCCTTGCATGGAGTTAGCCACCAGATGGCAATGTTGCTTAGGAAATGAGGGTGGGGGAGGGGGAGAAAAAGAAAACACTTGGAAAATAGTAATTCCTGTCTGTAAATTTGGACTTCACTGGGGGATGGTCAAATATGACGGAAAATGCAACATGTTATATAACTATGACTTTAAACCAAAGAATTTAAGCCAATTCTCTGCTCAGAATAATTTTTTTTTTAAAAAGTACCATTTAACATCATCTTAACTTATTGTGATGCAATGCAGGTTGTTAATAAATATTTTGATCATGACTGTTCTGCTCTTAAACATGGAAGAAGAGTAATGGTTTATTTCATGAAACCTGAAGATTTCTAAGTTTTTCAATGATTAGTATTTCATATACCTGGGAAGCTCTGTTTCAGATACCTTTAGAGTTATTCCAAGCAACTATTTTAGTTTCCCTGAAAGATAGAATGATATTTCTAAGCAACATGCAAGGAAATTGCAAGGACCCACCAGGGTGATGTTTCTATTTTTTTAAAAAGAAAAGTTTATAGCATTAATAACTTAAAAAATCATCTTTGCAGCAATAGAAATGGTTTCTGTCAAAAATGTAGATTTCCATTTAGGCTTGAGGCCTACTATAGTATATGTGTAAGTTAGGCTTGAGGTCTTCTATAGTAACACACACACACACACACACACACACACACACACACACACACACACACAGAGTTGCAGAGTTTGAACTCAGGGCCTGGGTACTATCCCAAAGCTATTTTTGCTTTACCCACAGTACCACTTCTAGTTTGTGGTAGTTAACTGGAGATAAAAGCTTCAGATTTTTCTTGCCCAGACTGGCTTTGAACCACAATCCTTAGATCCCAGCCTCCTGAGGAGCTAGGATTATAGACATGAGTCACCAACTCCCACCATGTATTTTTTGTTTTCAGCAAGCTTATTATGTAGAAGAAACTTACCTCCAGCCAATGACAACACATCTAAGTGAGTTAAATTACTAGTGTCCAAACAGAGTTAAACTTATCTTTCAGTAGTTGTACAAAGGGATTTCGATTCATCAGGTCAGTTTATGAGTACATTGCATCTTAATCACTCTCACCCTTTTCGTCATTCTCTGCTCTCTCTCTCAAACCCCCCTGTTCTCAGTTTTCTTAGTTCTGTTTTCACATATATGCAGAGAATATTATGACTACATTTTCATTCCTCTTCTTCAGTTTCCATCCCTCCTTTTCCAAGCTCTTACTATCTGGTGAGGGGACATTCAATCTGTGACTTTTCTAGCATTTTTCCCGAGGGAATGAATTTGGAATATTGTCATGTGACTGAGCAAAAGGAAACCCTTCCTTGCAGTGGGCTTGTTAACAACAGCTGCTCCTTGACTTGAATCATTGGTAAGTCTAGAACTGTGGCATCTAGCACTGTGAGCATCTACCTTATCTGTACTTGATTTTCACAGGCAGATGCTGAGTGTGGTGTTGGGAACAAGTTATCATTGGTAAGTTGCTTGTTTTGTTTTGGTGCCTGTCTTGGGGGCTGAACTGAGGGGCTAGGAACTGGCTCTAACACCTGAGCCATAGCCCCACTTCCAGCTTTTTTGGGTGCTTCATTAGAGATAAGAATCTCACAGACTTTCCTGTCTGGGCTAGCTTTGAACCTCAGTCTTCAAATGTTAGTCTGTGGGGTAGCCAGGATTACAGGTGTGAGCCAACACTGTCCTGGCGCCTGCTTTTGTTTACCATCTAAATGTAAGTAAAGGAAACCGAGAAAAGGAGAGGACAAAGTCAGGAAATGGTGTGCATTGAAAGAGGGTCATTTCAAACATCTCTTTGGCAGTTTTGCTCCTGGGAGATACCTCCCCAGACAAAAGAGACGAGGATGGGCTGTCCACAGTTACCAGTGGAGATTGCGCTTTACATAACCCTGGGAGCAGCTGTCATTGGATCACTGCTGCTCCATCACAGCTTGGGCCAGAGTGTAAATCCATGCACGGCTTGCTTCATTAAGAGAGCCTTGTTGAGATGAAAGAAGCAGATAAATAAAAGTAACCCTGTACTAAAAACGTTTAGGGACACAATTGAGTTATCATTTAATGTAAAGCTCCCTCCTTCGTGAACTCTGCACTCAGAACCAAACTTGGGGGTTGCCAGTGGCTCTGAGCAGCACATGCTGAGAACATCGTCCTCCAGAACTGGGCAATGCCCAGCAGCAAGCCAAACACATGGATAAGAGGAGGAGGCTTGGTGCTAGCTTCAAAGTTCTTAGAAAATATCTGCAAAGAAGAAATCCTGAAAGTAATTTTTTGTTCCCCCTCCTTTTTTTTTTGTTGGTCTGGGGCTTGAACTCAGGTTTCTGGGTGCTGTCACCTGAGTCCTTTTGTTCAAGGCTAGCGCTTTGAGCAACAGTTCCGCTTGTTCTTGAGGGAATAATTGGAGAGGGGTCTCATGGGGACTTCTCTGCCCAGGCTGGCTTCCAATCATGATCTTCAGATGTCAGCCTCTGATTAGCTGGGATTACAGGTGAGAGCCATGAGTGCCCAGCGGCTTTTCTCCTTTACAGTTAAGCTGTTTTCTCACATAGTGTTTCTCTCTTTCGTCTGCACTTCCTTAAGAAAGAGAATCATGGACCAGCACTTGGACGAGGATAAGGGAAGTTTGGTAGTTGTATAGAATGCAAATGAAGAATAATGTGACAGCAGTTCTGTGATGGGCACAGCCAATTTCAAAGTGAAGATGGAATGATGGTCATGCGTTCTAATTTGCACACTTGAAGTGTGCAGCCCAGTTCTATTTAGCTACTGTTACTGGACTTTATGAGAGAATCCTGTGTGATTTGTGTCTGTTCAGTAAGTTGTGTTGCAAAGAAAACCAAACCCAGCCAGCAAGTTTCTTTTCTTTTTCTTTATTGTATTTTATTGTTGGGGTAATGTATTAGAGGGGTTATAGTTACCTTAATCAAGTAGAGGATACACTACTTCTCAAACATTGATACCTCTTCTCATGTTTTTGTTTCCCTCTTTCCCCACCCCTCCCAATCATCTTGTGTTTCCCCTTCCCCTCCCTATTTCAAAGAAACACATAAACATATATACAATATACCTAGTAACAAAGTCAGATGCAATGACCACATGAGATTAACCATAAGGAGAAAAAAGAGAAAAGAAATAATTTCACATAGTGCATTAAGAACAACAATCATAAAGATAAACTTCTTGTTTCCATATCCTAGAGTTCATTTTGTTTGGTCTCATCCTATATGGCCATATACACATGGCTTTTGAGATATTGTGATCCTCTGATAGGAGAATCCTAGATGTGTACTAATTATTATAAATGAAGGAAACCTATGTTCCTTTGGGTCTGGCATACTTTGCTTAATATGATTTTTTTCCAAGTCTCCATTTCCTTACAAATGGGTGATATCATTCTTTCTGATGTCAGCATAGAATTCCATTGTGTATAAATACCACATCTTCTTGATCCAATCATCTACTGAGCGGCATTCTGGGTTGGTTCCATTCTTAGTTAAGGTAAATAATGCTGCAATGAACATTGTTGTGCTAGTACCATTAGTATTATGCCACTGTTTCTGGACATTTGCAAATTTCTTATACCAGATGAAATTAGATTGCCACCAACTTTTCTTCTCACTTGTCATGAAGTGTTAAATACAAGGAATAATGAGGACTTGCTCCATTTTTGTTTCTGTTGACATGAGCTGTGTTGTCTACTTACACTCTATTCTGAGAGGTGTTTTAGGTCCTGCCATGCATCACGGGGCTAAATTGCCAATCTGATGGGCAGGCATCATTACTGCAAAGCACACTCTTTTTAATCTTTCAAAATAACATGGGTTAAAATGTTGAAAGACTCAACAGTACAGACACTGTTTATTTGAGCAACATATAATCTCCCACATTCATATTGAAAGAGAACATCTTGTGTCCTTGGGAAAGCATAAGATAACTGAGGCTTGTTAGTGACTGGAAGCAATCCCACCATACATTCTTTCATGAAGCTTTCTGAAATATGCGTCTTATTCGGCTTCAGTGCGTCTGTATTGGAGTACTGCCTTAAGCAAAATTAACCTAGCGATTGCAGGATAGCACAGTTAGACCGGAGGGCTAACTTCTGCTTTGAAAAAACAGTAAGCATTTTATATAAAGAGACCTCAGAAAAACATTCAATAAGGAGACAATCCTGACATCACACTAACGCGCTTCTCAAGAAAACATCCCTTTTTACAAAGCAGGAATACATTGAGATGAAGTCATTAATTTAGAAATCATGATTGCCACCATTTATCATTTCTGAAAGGCAGGGAACCAAAGGAAGACTTCTTTCCTTCTTCCCATGATTCTGGGATCCATGTGTGCTTGGAACACAGAGGACAAGCAGTAAGGGAGTGGTTTGATTATTTTAGGTTGGGAAATGGAGGGGTAGCTTTAGAAAAAGAGATCAGAATTTGGCTATGCTTTCATGAGCTTTTCTTTTGGACTACTAAAAACAAATCACTAGCGTTATGAATAGGAATGGGCTGGAACACCATAATTGCTTCCAGGTCCATAAGTTCCAGGTCATTAAAAAGAAAACAACGTATCTGGGAGTAAAGCGCGAAGCCAGTCTGTTCACTGGTGTCTTTACAGAAAGTGGTTCTCCTCTGCCCTTCCCACAGTGCTTTCTGCCTGCCTCCCTTCTCCATGGATGAGAAACTTGCTTTCCATTACCAGATATCCAGAACATGGACACCTGACCAGGTGTCTTATATTCCCTTCACTCCTGCTTTTCTTCTATGCACACAGGGCGAGGGGCTGAGGTCAGGGCCCTCCCCACAGCTGTCGCTGCTGTCCCTCACGCAGGAGATCCTGACACCAGTGCCAAACACAACCCCACTGCTGTCACTAGTTCCGAGGCAGCTTTGTGGCAGCTCTAGGGAATAGTTTTTCCTAGAGCTCTGAGGGAGCTACGACAAACACTGGAAAGAGGGCAGTGTAAATGGGATGTGTTGCTGGGCTGAGCTGAGAGAAGACAGCTGAGCGTTCACCCCATCACTTCCCATCTAGCCACACCACAACAGCAGCAGACTGTGGAGGCCTTGTGTGGAGAGTGGGGTTGGAGATGAGACGAGAGAATATTGCCCTTTCTCAAGACTGATTCCCACCTGGCTTAGACCAATAAACACCAAATAGCCCAAGCTATATACAGCTTTGGTATATGCCACACGACCACAGAAACCGATCTCCCCCACCAAGCTGTGGTCCAAGAGAGTAGACTGATTGTGAACTTCCAATATGACTTTGAATATGGAAATATCCTACATTGGGGCTAAATTGCCAGTTTGATATGCAGGAATCCTTATTGGTTATCCTGGAAAGAACGCTATTTTTTTAATTTTGGGGGTAATGTACAGAGGGGTTACCATTCCATTTGCTAGGTAGTAGGTGCATTATTTCTCACATATTGATTCCCCTTCTCATGTTTTTGTTCCCATTTCCATCCCCCCTCCCAATCATCTTGCTTTCCCCACTTCCCTCTCCTATTTCAAATAAATAAATAAATAAATGTATATACAATATACCAGGTAACAAAGTCAGATACAGTAACAACACGAGATTAACCAAAGGGAAACAAAAGAGAAGAGAAATAACATAGTACATTAACAATCACACAAGATAAAGCTCTTGTTTCCATATCCTGGAGATCCTTTCATTTAGTCCCTATAGGTACCTAGGTTTTGAGCTATCATAATCCTCTGCTAGGAGAGTCCTAGATGTGTACTAATTAGGACAAATGAGGGAAACCATTGAGCCTATGTTCCTTAGGGTCTGACTTACTTCACTTAATGTGATTTTTTCCAAGTCTTTCCATTTCCTTACAAATGGAGTGATGTCATTCTTTCTGATGGCAGCATAGAATTCCATTGTGTATAAGTACCCCTTTTTCTGATCCAGTCATCTGCTGAGGGGCATCTGGGTTGGTTCCATATCTTTGCTATGGTAAATAGTGCTGCAATAAACATCGCTGAGCTAGTTGCTTTAGTATGTCTTTGTTTCTGGATGATTGGGTAAATGCCATGGAGTGGAATTGCTGGGTCATAGGGGAGCTCTGTGTTTAGTTTTTTGAGGAACTGCCATACTGCTTTCCATAGTGGTTGAAAGAGTTGCACTCCCGCCAGTAGTGATCCCTCCTGGCCACATCCCCACCAGCATCTGTTGTTATTACATTTCTTGATCATGGCTATTCTAACTGAAGTGAGGTGGAATCTCAAAGTTTATTTGATTTGCATTTCTTTTATGGCCAGAGATGTCAAGCATTTCTTCATGTGTCTGTAGGCCATTTTTATTTCCTCTTCACAGAAGTCTCTAAGTCTTTAGCCCACCTTTTAATGGGATGGTTGTTTCTTTGAAGAGAATCAATTTTTTTAGCTGTAGATATATTTTAGACATGAGGCCCTTGTCTGTTGTAAGCTAGTGAAGATCTTCTCCCATTCTGTGGACTTTCTATTTTACTTGCTAACTATGTCCTTTGCTATACAGAAGCTCTGCAGTTTAATGCAGTCCCATTTGCTCAAACTTTCTTTAATTTGTTGTGTTTCTGGGGCTTAATAAAATTCGACCTGTGCCAAGGAGACCTAGTGTATCTCCTATTCCTTCTTGTAACATTTTCAGAATATCTGCTTTTACTTCGAGGCCTTTGATCCATTTGGAGTTAATCCTGGTGCAGGGTGACATAGAAGGATCCAAGTTTAGTTTTCTGCAGGTGCTTAACCAGTTCTGCCAGCACCACTTGTTGAAGAGGCTGTCTTTCTTCCATCCTATATTTTTGGCTCCCTTATCAAAGGTTAGGTGGCCATAGGTCTGGGGGTTGATTTCTGGGTCTTTAGTTCTATTCCATTGGTCCTCAGGCTTGAAGTGTGCTATATTTAATCTTCCAAAAGAACACTTATTAAATGTAAAAGGATTGAACAGTACAGAGACAGAGGAAGAAAGAGATTACAAACAGAGTGATTGTAGAGAGATTGTATAGAGTCTATCGGGTCATGAATCTTGGAAACATGTGTTGAGTGTGTGTGTGTGTGTGTGCGCGCGTGAGTGTGTGTGTGTGTGTGTGTGTTTGTGTGCTAGTACTGAGGTTTAAATTCTGAGCCTGGGAGCAGTCCCTTAGCTTTCTCATCAATGATGATATTCCACCATTTGATCCACAGTTCCATTTCTGGCTTTTTTTGCTATTTAATTGGAGATAAAAGTCTCATTGACCTTCCTGTCTTGACTGGCCTCAAATCTTGATCCTCACATCTCAGCCTCCTGAGTAGCTAGGATTATAAGCATGAACCACCAAGTACCCCAGCTCAGGCCATGACTTTTTTTTTAGGCCATAACTTTTAAGAAGAAATACCCCATCATGATGTAAAAAACATTTCCCTCTTTTTAAAGAAGTTTCTATGAGGAGTTGATGCCTGTTCTGAAATTACCCTCAAATCAGAGACTTCAGAAGTAGATGCCATGGCTCCTGTGAGAAGATACATACACTGGGAAGTTTTTGCCTCTAGATTTCAAATGAAATATTGGAGGTGTTCTAGCATTGGGGGTAACTGAGTACCCAGCCCTAGTTGCCCCATGCAGATAGAAGTTAAAATGAGCCTTACACACATTACCCCTGGAGCTATTTTGTGGTGAGGCAGTTCTGTACAAGAGTGTGGAGCTATCCCATAGATCTTAGGGTCACCTCACTTCTCAGGTATGTGGGAGACTTCACCAAGAGTTCCCAACTCCACCCTGAAGACATTCAGGTAGCAGTATTAACCTTTTCAACAAGGCAATATCTCTACTCACGCTGGAGGATTCGGGAAGCCACCAGCAAGAGCTGTGCAGGGTCTGATTTCTGTGTAAGGATGAGTGATGTGGTAGGAAGATGTGTGAGGAACAAGAGGTACAGAAGGAAGACAAGAAGTAACCTTTTAAGCAGGAATCCTGTTACAAAACTCTTAGAGGGGGCCAGGAGTTTGGCTTAGTGGTAGCGTGCTTGCCTAGCATGCACCAAGACCTCGGTTCAATTCCTCGGTACCACATACATTGAAAAAGCTGGAAGTGGTGAAGTGGCTCAAGTGGCAGAGCTAGCCTTGAGAAAAGCCCAAGGACAGTGCTCAGGCCCTGAGTTCAAGCCCCATGACTAGCAAAAAAAAAAAAAAAACAAAACCTCTTAGAGATATGTAATGTTTAAATGGGTTCCTTATCTTTTCTCCCCCACCTCCACTTTAAGTAAAAATACTAGAAATGAATAAACTCTACCTTGGCTTTTTTCTTATAAAGAATTCACAAGCACTCAGGATGGAAATCCAGGCATCAGTTCCTCCAGTAATGAGATTGTTCTGCAAAGACTTCATCCTGTATCTGCAGAAGTAACTGATAGAAATTCTGATCTGCTGTGGTCTGGAGGTCTGACCACAGGAAACAAAGTCTCCTTTCCTTTTTGTATGATTAGTTCGGATGTGAAATGGAAGTATTTCCTAGAAGTGTTTTGTCTAGCTTAACAGAATTCAGAAACTAAAGGCATTGTCCCACTCTGCAAATACAAATGCTCAGCTAAGTACAAATGGCTATAGTTCCACTCTCTCTTATTCTCCTATTAAAATAGATGACAGAATCCCCAAATTAATCATCTTAGGGGACATAGGAGAATCTCAATGACATGCTATTTCAATACTATTTTACTAAATTCTTTGCCCTAAATCTTTCGCCTATCTGGTCTCACTTTTAATAATTAAAAACTCAATTAACTCAAATACATAAACCCAGGCAGTATGCAAGTTTGTGTTTCATTTGGAGCCCAACTTGAAGAAACAGCAGACAGTTTATGGGCTTTTATTTTGGCCTGAACCTGCAGGGACTTGTTTCCAGGCCTCTGCCTTTCTGACTGCCATATGCTTTTTTCACTACAACTTTAATCACGACCAGATGTAGTCTGATGTGAAATAAAATCTGAAGGCCTTGAGAAGTCACCCTAATGAAACTTGAGCATCTGGAGCCCACAGACAGAGAGAAGCAGATTTAGAAATATCATTTCAGTTCTAGATTTCCAATCCATCCTAACGGGAACACAGCTCAAATTTGGGTTCTGTGTGGGGGTCCCTGTGACTTCAGACAAGTTTAGGAAGTGACAAATGACTTTGTTCAAGTAATTTGGGTAAGGAAGAGTCACAAACCTGTTGTAGGTCAAGTCCTGTCGGTGAGTCCTTTTAATTATTAAGTTTCATTAGAGTGGACCGATGGAGTCTGCAAGCCATTGTGGGAGTTGAGAAAGCTGGGCGTAAAATGTCTTCAGTATCACATGAAATGATAAATTGGCCCTGGGGGTTGCAGCTGGACCTCGTGGATGCGTGGGGGAGAACAGAACGCTGGAACAGAAGCAGCTGGGCTTGCTGTGTGGGACTTCCTCACCCAAAGTTTACTGGTTGGTCAAAGTGAGACAAAGCAGTGTCTAGAGAGCCGATAGCCCATTGCCTGGGATGGGCTGATTGTTTTCAGCCCTCCATGGAAACATCTGGAGCCTTTCACATTCATTGGCTCTGTGGAAAGGGAGCAAACTGAAGACCTTGAATTCTTTCCTCTAGCCCTGTCACTTCCTAGTTTATGAGCCACTCCAGTTGTGGTTCAATGGAGGTGAAAAGGTTTCCCAGGCCGTCACGCGCGACACACTACCACATACATTCCAGAAGGTAACAGGACTCACAGACCCACTAGGTTAGCAGAATTTCACAGTTCTTGTGAAGCCACCCAAGAGGTCTTTCCCTAATCAGATGTGCAAAGAAAGCACCTGTCCACAGGTAGGACTTGGAAGCTACACCCCACATCTCCACCTCTCCTCTCATTCCTATCTTTTGGGGGGGAATTGGACTGATTAACCTTAATCTAATTTTTACTCCTGTTCTAATCAATTGTCTTTGACAATGATTCCTAAGTATTTGAAATTTCTTCCTTCTTTCCCCTGGTCTTCTTTAAAATGATGCTCCTCTCATATCCCATGAAGTCTGACTAGCCTGGTCACATCCTCTGGGACTCTGTGTTATCTTGGCTGATGCTTGTGGGTCTTCAAGGTGTGTTCTTTCTTGACCGCTCAGGAAGTAGAGGATCCTCGCTGCCTCTCCCCGATCCTCTTTGGATCCCCACCATGAGTGTAACTAGCTCCAGCTCACATTGGCTACTGCGTATTTAAGCTCTACCTATTTCTCCGTAGGAACGAGGGTTTCTTGCAAGCCAACTTGTTTTAGCCAATATGAGTGAGTCACTGATAACTAGGGAGCTGAGAGCATAAGCTGAATCCCATTCTGCCTAAGGATTCTTCTTGATTTTTTTTTTCAGGTTATGTCCTGGGACTACCTTGAGCTGTGGTCTCTTGCTCTAAATACCCTGCGAGATACAAATTCTTCTTAGCCACTGTTATCCCTACTGTGGCAAGGGAGAAATGCACAAAGCTGAACTTCTGTCTTCCTAACCACCATTGTCCCAGTCTCATGCACTCCCCAAATCCCAGGCCGGACCCAGAGTGGGTTTCTTTTATTTGCCTTTCTTCTCTGCTTGGTCTTCTCTGTGTTTAGTTTTTCTGTGTATCTCCCCCCTTTTTCCCATCTCCTTCTTTCTCATGTTCTTTTTTTTTTTTTTAAAAAAAAACAAGTTATACTTATCAAATTATTCTAGGTTTTCATATGGATTAGGTAAAACAATTAATATACATTAAGCTTTTGGGGGAAGGAAAAGAACAAAAGGCTCATTTAAAAGCAGGAAGCAAGAAAGAAAAAGAAAGGGCCATTTCCCATGCTTCTTTTGGGGATCATCACAATGAACTATGGACCTTCCTTCTGCAAAGTCTTTCCTCTAAGAGCTTCACAGCAGTCCCCCTCTACCCCCGGCACTATTCTGAGGATCAGGGCTTTAACATATAGACATTCAGCACCATAAATGTAGCATGGCAGAATAGTACTGTTGTTGGTGTGTGTGCCAGTAGTGAGACTTGAACTCAGAGCCTGTGTGCACTATCCTTTAGCTGGTGATCCACCAATTGAGCCACTGCTCTACTTTTGGAATTTGGTAGTTAATTGGAGATAAAAATCTTGTGGACTTTTCTGCCCAGTCTGGCTTCAAATTATGATTCTAAGATCTCAGCCTCCTGAGTAGCTAGGATTACAAGTATGAACCTGGTTGCAAAAGTACTTTGGTGAGTCAGGAGCATGGCCTAGTGGTAGAGTGCTTCCCCAGCATGCAGGAAGCCCTGGGTTCGATTCCTCAGTGCCACATACACAGAAAAAGCCAAAAGTGGTGCTGTGGCTCAAGTGATAGAGTGATAGCCTTGAGAAAGTCCAAGGACAGTGCCCAGACCCTGAGTCCAAGCCCCAGAACTGGCAAAAAAAACCCCACTTTTGAGTTAATTTGAAAATATAGTGTTTGATATAAGGAAAGTTGACTTTGGCAGAAATAATGTGTCCAAAAGAAATCTCAGCACTGTCATAATGGCATAAAGTATATGTACATAAAATTGGGTGGTCTAAAATGTAGGAATGAGTTAAATTTTCATTGTGAACAAATGAGAAGGAGTTAATGCCAGCTACATACTTTCAGTAAAATGAAAAATGGAGTGGGTGTGGGGGGTGGGAAGAAAAGCTAACACCAAAAAGAAAATGGATCCAGGAATTGGAGTGGTATGGTCAGAGGGTGGGCTGTCCTCCGTACCACTTTTCTCACTTCTCAGTAGAACCCTGGCCAGCTTCCTTGCTGAGAACCCACAGTCCGTGCCTCCCCTGCCAGGAGTGGCCGTGGGTCTGGATTCCAGCCACCCATGTGCAGCAGAGCTGGGGGTGGGATTCAGAAACAAGCTCTTCTTTTCTTTCCTTGTTCCTCTGGTTTCGGCTGGATTTCTTTCAAAGTAGAAATGAGACCGTTAAAGCTAGAAGTCACAGCAAAAGACAGAACCACAAACACGGCACAGATCCTGATGGCTTCTTGGAATTACAACCTCTTCCCTCAGGGGCCATCTCCAGACTTCTTTTACATAGACAATAAATTCTTTATTATTTCTTTCATATATTTTTATTGTAATTAATAGAAGGATTACATCATATTCACCAGAGAGAAGGTACATTCCTTCACATACATTGATACCCTTTCTCATGTCTTGGTCCCCATTTCCCTCTCCCCACCCCTGCCCCTCATCTTGTTTTCCCCCCTTCCCTATCCCATTTCAAATACCCAAATACGCATATATATAATATATCAGATAACAAGGTGAAATACTGTAACAATATGAGATAGCCAAGGGACAGCAAAAGAGATGAGAGATAACATAGTACATTAAGGACAACAATCACTCATTATATGGCTTTTGTTTCTGTATCTTGGAGGTCCTTTCATTTAGCACATAGACAATAAATTCTTATGTGGTCAGTACATTTTTTTTTCTTTTGCTGGTCCTGGGGCTTGAACTCAGGGCCTGGGTACTGTCCCTGTCTTTTACTCAAGGCTAGCACTCTTCCACTTGAACCACAGCGCCTCTGGCAGCCTTTTCGGTGTAGACTTTCTGAGCTTTCTGAGGAGACTTCCCTGCCTGGGCTAGCTAGGAGCCATTAGTGCCTGGCCAGTACTTTTTCCTTCCCCTCCCCCCCAGCATGCAGTCTATTCACAACTGATTACAACTGTTGTTTTAGCTTATTTTTAATTTTTTGAAAAGTGATTTATAAGGATTCACCAATATTGGTCTTACTATTGATAATAATGAAAATGGTCAAGTGACAGGAATGATTTACATCAAGAACTTGGAATTGATTTTATCCCCAAGATGGCAAAACATGCTGTACTCTGAAGATATGCTTATAAAAGTAAACAACTCAGTGCAAATTAAGATTTCATGTGGCTCATTCTCTGTCTAGAAACCTCATTTCCATGTTCTCTTTCACAACTGTTGTGCACATCTTAAATTACAAACTTCTCTAATTGCAGGGGCTGCTGGGAAAATGTACACATCACAGCCCATGAATCCATTCTTTCTGGCACCCTGTCCCTCCTACAAAGTCAAATACCTGTGGTTTGTTTGCATTCGCCTGCGGCAGGTTGAATGGAACCAGCTGGAAGATTTCAGTTAAAAAAAAACAACCAAAAAACCAAAAAACCAAAAAAACCTCTTGATTGAACCCAGTGATTACATAACTTCAGTGTCACCGGGAGTTTCCTGAACCCTCATGATCTACATAAGAGTAGCCAACCCCAAATAAAAATGGAAAGTTCAATGGCCACTAAGACTCCAAACTCCTGTCACTTCTGGCCCTGTTTCTATGTGCCCAGATGTTTTGTTTTTCACTCTATATCTTAAAAGCTGCTTCAGTTTTCCTGCCCCTTGATATCTCTCCTCTCTCTCTCTCTCTCTCTCTCTCTCTCTCTCTCTCTCTCTCTCTCTCTCTCTCTCTCTCTCTCTCTCTCTCTCTCTCTCTCTCTCTCTCTCTTTCTCTCTCCCTCCCGCCCTCTCTCTGTCTCTCTCTCTTTGTCTCTCTCTGTCTGTCTCTCTCTGTCTGTCTGTCTCTCTCTGTCTCTCTCTGTCTGTCTCTCTCTGTCTCTCTCTCTCTCTCTCTCTCTCTCTCCTCTCCCTCTCTGTCTTTTTTCAGGAGAAGTACTGGGGTTCGAGACCCTCCTGTTTAGACAGATGCTCCAACACTTGAGTCACACCTCCAACCTTTTTCTGCCTTTGGTTATTTTCAAGTCTGGGTTTTGTCTTATGCACAGCCTGGCCTAGGCTGCGATGCTCAAGGCTTTTTCACTCATAGCTCAGAGAAGAAATAACAGGTATCTGTTAATCAATGGGCCTACCCATTGATTAAAATAGAGTTTCTTGATTTCTTTTTGTGTGGGTTGGCCTTGAACCTCAATCTTTTGACCTTTGTTTCCCAAGTAGCTAGGATGACAGGCTTGAGCCAACATTGTACCCCGGGCTTAAAGCATATTTTTAAGGAAAATTTAGAAAAATTGCTTTCCAAGAGGTTTTAGGAAGAAGAAACTGTGTACAGGGACTGCTTAGGAGCAGGTAGATGATTTGGCATGTGATTATCTTCTCAGAGGCTTGAGGTTGGCTATGAGGTCCTTGAACCTGATTGTGATTTAGAGTCAAGGTCTTCCAGAGATCCCACTGATTGAGTGGCAACCCTTAGGAACCCATGACTCTTCAGGAGGAGTTTTCGAGACAGAAAGCCTCAAGCCAATAAACTGACTAGTTTTAGGTTCTCCACGCTACAGGTGAGCTCAGGACAGTCCTGAGGCAGCAGATCTCATAGTCACGCTTTTATTCCAAGACCCAGAAGCACCAGTTCATATTTACTACCCAACTATTCTCTTGCTCTGCAAGACTCTCAGCCAGGCTAGTAGCACAATTCAAAAATCACTGGGGCCCAAGAGTTCTTGAAAATCACTGGAGAGGATCAGGTAGTTCAATGCCATGGGGAGAGGTGAAGACTCTGGAGACGTACAATTGCATGCCCAAATGGCACAGCTACAACACAATGCTACCAATTATGGAGGCTCTAATCTGTCAATGGAATGCTATTTAAATATAGAGCCTTTGGGATGTAATCAGATTTCAAAGTGTTTTCAAGGATGGGTCCCTGAGATGGGATTAGTGTTCTAAGAGGAAGAGGAGCCTCAGTCAGAGCTCCTTCTCTGTGTCATGTGAGGACACAGTGAGAAAGCCGTGGCTCGTCCTCACACCAGGAAGAGACACTTTACCAGGAATGGAATCTGTGGTAGGATGGTCTGCTTCCACAGCTCACTAACACATGTGCCGTGGGAGAATCCAGATCCACAACCTGTATAATTCTTAAAGAAAAGCTGGAATTCTCTGGCACAAGGTGAGCCAAAGAAAACAAAGCAGTAATAGATATGTGGCCTCTGGGTCATCACTTTGCCTATGGAAGTTGACAGTTCAGGATCAAATGTAGGATGGGTTCCCAAGCTCTAGCATTTACCAACTGTGCGTGCTCGGGCTGATGAATTTGCCTTCTAGAAGCTCAGTTCCTTTTTCTGTCATATTAATACTGTTCTAAGGGTAAAATGAAATAACCCTACGGTCAAAAGTAGCATCAGGCTAGTGCCATAGAACATGTCCAATGAGGCAGTCTAAAAAGTCTACATAGTATATGAAGTTAACTACATGATGTTCTGAATATGGTCAAAATGTAGAGACAACAGAAAGGATACTGGTTGTCAAAAATTCAGAGATGGAAAAGAAAGACGAAGAGACAATGCCAGGAATATTTCAGTCAGTGACAGTATTCTGTACAATACTCTAATGATGGAGGTAATGTTGTGCATTTGCCAAGACTCATTGAATAAAAGTTGAACATGGTAAATTCTTATGAAGCTATGGACTTTACTGCATGTGTAACTACTAGTGTAACATTTGTACTAAAAGCACCACATTGACACAATGTGGTAATAATAGCAGAAACTGAGGGTGGATCTATGGAAAAAATGGTTAGCATGAATAGTGTTGCTAACAAACACTGAAGAGGAAAATGCTGACATTTGTTGGTCATTGCTCCATCTTCAGCCAACTCAGTGGCTGAGTATTATTGCTCACACGTCAGAAGGGCAAGAGAGTGAAGGCTGGATATCCATCGTTCATTTTGGCTAGACTTGGTCGCATGGAGGTCTTGTACACATGTGTGACATGTAACACTCACACTAAGTGCACCTGCCCCTGCTGGTATGAGGGTGTTAACTGACTAAGAGTCATATTCTCTTACGACTCTTACATTTTTCAGTAGCTGGTTTGGGTTGTTCATAAGGATCAAAGAGTGGGAAGTGGGCAAGGCCTGGTGCATTGTGTTTTTCTGTGAGCCAAGGCAACAAACCCAGCTCAAACCCAAAGACAAACAGAATAGATTTAGAGTAAGAGGTGCAACGAACCTGAATGTAGAAAGGGGAGTGACAACCTACCAACTGATGCTAATGATGCCTTTCTAGTTACCCAGGCCTATTAGATTTCTTCTGGTCCTTTGGCCCTTTGTATAGTATAGTTGAACATATCCTTGGAATTCTTTCTTTTATCTAATAGTTGGGAGATTTTAATGACAAATTAGGCTTGACCAAAATCTAGGGCTTTAATCTAGGGAGACCAAAGGAAAAAGAGAAATAATTCTTGCAATCATTCAATCTGAAAAATAAATGTAAGAGCTCTTGTGAAACAGGCCTATAAACTTGCTAAGGGCTCTATAACCATGCCAATAACTCCAGTGCTGTGTTGTCAAAAGCAGTGATTTCTGTTGCTCAATTACATTGGAAGAAAAGAAACATTTGACTTAATTTACCACAACTTCTGAAGTCTAAGACACTCAATATGACTCATAACCTTTCTTCTTGAGAATAAGAGTGCCATTTGGCCTCTGACCCATGTTATGCTTAATGTGGCACCAGGAACTCAGTGACATTTGTGGGAGAAGTGTTCTTATGACTCCTGGCCTGAGATCCATGGTTTTTGCCATCTGCCCTTGGGCCACTGTTTATGCCTGTGGAGAAGCCGTGTGCAATTTTACTGGAAAAGTATTTTCTAAAAACCCAAACACCCACGTTATGGAGAAAGAGGGTTGGAAAGTTTTCCCATTTTGTACATGAACTTATATTCTTAGCACTAGAAAAATATTTGGAATCATCTTCATTGATTCAGTGTTTCAAGAGAAGAAGCCCAAGCATTATCAACTGCTGAACACAAGTGTTGAACCTGCGTCTGCTCAGACACTGTGGGCTGTCTGTTCTCATTTGATGTCAGCCTGTGAGACTTGAGTCGGATGAGCTGAAACGATTCCCATCCCCTAGGGGAGATTTGGTTGTCAGTGTACTATAGTATTTCTCTCCTTACCTTGTTTCTGAAATATGGTATGGAATCATTCATTCTCAATGAAATTTATTTTTCCCAGCATTAAGGATCCATTGCAGGAAGATTTCTTGCCATCGAGGGTTTGGGGCAAAAAAGAAGCAGATAAAGTCGTTGCGGGACATTTGCTACAGTATTCCCAAAGTGCATTTCATAAAATGCAAGTCCAATAAAATATTGATTAAGAAACGGTTACAGTGTCAGATCACTTAGAGCAACAATGCAAATCATACCCCTGTCTAGGAAAGCTGTGATGCACATTAGCAGATAAAAAATCTCTGAGGAGTTTTCCAGGAAAGAAACATATCTCCGATTTTAATAATTTCATGTTTTCCACTTGTGTGCCCAGGGAATCATTTCAAAATAAAAAGAATGACAGAACAATGTGGGAAATGCAGTCACGTAGGTTGGTGCAGGGGTGTGTAGGAGGTTGATGGATGGATGTGTGGGCAGGGAGTTCTGATCACTTACGTATCTGTCGGATGGAGATGTGAGCATCCTCTACCCTCCCACTGTTGACAGTGACTGGCTGCTATGCATTGCAGTAGCATGCCATGGCTAAAAAACAAAACAAAAATTCAACACGGATACACACCACCACCACAGACCACTTAGACAGAGTCAGTCTGTCAATAAAACCTGTTTTCATCCCGCACAGAGTGGGGATAGATGCCATGTTTTTGTCACCTGAGATACCAGCACCGTTCACAATACCTCAGCCAGAAACAAATGACTAACCCTCGGTGTCCAGGAGAGAGCAGGGAGTCAGGGATGATTTTCTGAATGTAGAATTCGATCCAAGTTTTCCCCTAAATATAAGAGGATTTGGGTTTGGTACAGAAATTTTTTTTATCACAATGATTTTGTATTTGCTTTAAAGGTACATAAACAAGAATAAATGCTTTTTTTTCATAATTCCATGGATATTATTGTGTAGCATGGCTAAAATGAAAACAGGAGCTGATTTTATTTTATTTTTTGCCAGTCCTGGGGCTTGAACTCAGGGCCTGAGCTCTGTCCTTGGCCTTTCTCAAGGCTAGAGCTCTTCCACTTGAGCCACAGCACCATTTCTGGCTTTTTTTTTCTATGTATATGGTACTGAGGAATGAAATCCATGTCTTCAAGCATGCTAGGCAAGCACTCTACTACTAGACCAAACTCCAGGCCCCCATGATTTAAAAAATATTAAGTAATTAAAATAACAAGTGCTAGGTAAACAATTGTAAAAGTAGTACATGAATGACTGAAGTGCAGGAAAACACTCAGTTTAGCAAATCTCTGGATCTAGAGAAGATAGGACTTGGAGCCCAGGAAAGAAAGTATTGGCTCCCCCTAAGGGATGAAAACGCCAGCAGTATTGGTGGCAGTTGCCCTCATTTGCAAAGTCTATACTTACTTTGTTTTTAGGTTGGGGAAAATACAGAAATTATTATTTGTTGAAATGAATGAAAAACAATAGTTTCTTGAATGCACTCAATTTTCTAATAGTGCTTGGTTAAAGAATTTTGGTGACAAGATTAGGGATATAGTTTAGTGGTGGAGTGTGTCTCTAAAATGTGCCAGGCCCACTGGTAACATCCCCAAACTCTCCCCTCCTCCCAAATGAAAGCAAAAAGAAAGAATCCTGGTGACAATTATGTAAGTAAAACTGAAAGGTTCTATCCCTGCCTTGCTGACATTGGGCTTTCTCCAGGTTCCTGTTATTATGTACTAAGTTTCTGCAGGACTGGGTGAGTGAGATTGAGTTTGTGACTTCGTTTTACACACACACACACACACACACACACACACACTATATATATATATGTAATATATAATATATAAATATATATGTATGTATACATGTATATATATGTGGGTTGTAGCAAATAAAATATTTCCCAAATCCATCCTCTGGTGCTTTCCTTAAACAAAACCTTACTTGGAACATACAAAAATAGAATGATAGTAGATCTGTGACTCAAGTGGTAGAGCTTCATCCTTGAGTGACAGCACATAGGCCCTGAATTCAAGATCCAGTACAAGCACACATGCACACACACACATGCATATCCACAGACGCGCGCGCGTGTGCACACACACACACACACACACACACACACACATGCTCGCACACACGCATAAAAGCTAGTGGTAGTGATGGATGGCCGTGGGGTGGCAGTGGCAATAGCCCAGGGGGTGGGGGGCTAGGCAAAGCCCTTCTCTTTTGGCCTCTCATCTTTCCTTTGGTTTTCTCAGAGTTACAGCTTGAAGATTTCTAGACAAGATCATTTACAAGGCCTTCTGTAGATGGAAATATTTTAGTTTTGAATCTGGGAGATTGGGCTCAAGAATAGCGAGCTGTCGTTGTGTATTTTAAAGCATGGAACTCAGCTCCTGTTTTGTCTTCAAAACCCCAAACCATTTCCTATTTGTCCTATGGGTCAGTAGATGAGATGCTATACACAATGCACACATCCAGGGAAACTGGGTTGGAAGGGAAAGAGCTAATATTGCAAGTATGCAGCAGGCCCGCATCTGCTGGTTTCTCTGTTGTCTTGATGTCAGATTTTCATAATCCAGATCCACATGCAGAAAAGATAAAGACACTAAGAATATGTTTTGCACCCATATCCTTGGGTGGATTGATATTTAGGGGAGCTGACAGACTGAGACTTCAGATGATTGTGATGCACATTAAGTTTCTACCTGATATTGGGCAGAACACATTTTCATGGAGTATCAGACTTCCAGTTGTGAAGGGCCATCGTCTCTCCATGTTGGATGGCTCATAACACTGACCAGAGTCAATGCAGCATCATGCTCAGCTTGGACTCTCGGTGGAGCCTGATGCTGGTCAACAAAGATATTTAAATGCACAATTGTGCATTCATCAATTGTGCAGTAGTTAGTTTTACAATTGAGTAGGACCCTGGAAATGTCCCTAAAGAGGGCGTACAGCAAAGAGAAACTGGAAACTAAAATCTCAAGGAAGCGGTCTTGAGATCCAGAAGAAATAGTCTAAACTAAACCGGATCATTCCCTTAGCCCTCACTTGACAGCTGAACCAAGAGGTTCTCAGAGAGATGGAAATCTAGACTGATGTTACGGTCCACTACATCTTCTATATTTAGAGTACACAAACGCAACCATAATGTCTCAGCTCACCACAAGCACAAAGGCAGGGCATCCCGCTTCTTTGCTTTGCAGGTACTTCTATGTGCACAGCATTTAGTATAACCCTTGTCTCATAGCAGACATTTGTTTACATATAAACTTTGTCCAAGATTTTACTTTCTAGTAGGTTGTAGAGCCAGGGCATAAAGCCAGGCCTTCAGACTACGGAGCTCATGAGGAGAGACTTAACTGCCTTTATGAGATCTGAAGCCCTTCCAGCATTCTCACGCAGGTTCCTTCCAATGGGGTAGTTACACTACACCTTCTTTTCTTCTGACTAAATCGTCTAGTGCATAGATGCTTTGGCCTTGAGTTATTACCATGTCTTATGAAATGGGAATTCCTTTCTGCTTTCACTGTTTTTATTCATTGATGCCTGATTTTTATTACCTTTCCTGCCTAAAAAATATTGGTCTTCAGAAGCTGGTTTCTCATTCTTGACAGAAGGCAAACTAATTAAAAGTCTGCTTATAACAAGTTTTATTGGGCAAAATGTGGTTTTAGGGCGCACAGGGAAAAGAGTCCACCTTAAATAAAAAGTAAAAAGTAAGAGAGCATCTCTTGGGTTAGAAAATATATGAATTGGGAAACCAAAGTGAAACCTCACATTCATTGAATGTAATGTGCATATTCCCAGGAGAAGTGAACTGTAATCTTTTGGTCCGTGGATGCACTGAAGGTGGGCTAAATCATAGATCAAAGAAATGCAGACAGCGTCTAAATTCTGCTGACCAAAATGTCCAGCATACCTGTTATTTTAAAATCTGAAACTTGAGGGCAAATAAGGAAAATAGAAGCACAAAATAGATTTGATTTCCTATGTTTCTGGGGAGTAAGAGCTGTGTTATAAAAGACACGTAGTCCTGACATTTTCTGCAAGCTATTCTCATCATTTTTAGAATAACAAGTCTTTAGAGTCAAGCTGTCTGGGATTTAATTCTGGCTCCAGTAGTAATAGGAACTCTAGGCAATTGCATTTTTCTCTTTTAATTCAATTCCCCCATCTCTAGAATGGAGCTCCTAGTCTCTTTTTTAAGTGTCAGGATAATGTATAGAGGGGTTATAGGTACATTCGTCAGGTAGTAGATGCATTATTCCTCACACATTGATACCCTTCCTCAGGTTTTGGTCCCCATTTCCCTCCTCCCACCCCCTGCCAATCATCTTATTTTTCCCCCTTCCCTTTCCTATTTCAAATAAACAAATAAATGTATATATAATATACAAGGTAACAAAGTTAGATACAGTAACAATATGAGATTAACCATAGGGCAAAAAAAGTGCAGAGAAATAACATAGTGCATTAAGAACAACAATCACACAAGATAAGGCACTCATTTCCATATCCTGGAGGTCCTTTCATTTAGACTCATCTTATATGGCCTTATGTATCTAGGTTTTGCTCTATTGTAATCGTCTGCTAGGAGAGTGAGTCCTAGATGTGTATTAATTATGACAAATGAGGGAAACCATTGAGCCTATGTTCCTTAGGGTCTGGCTTACTTCACTTAATATGATTTTTCCAAGTCTTTCCATTTCCTTACAAATGGGGCGATGTCATTCTTTCTGATGGCAGCATAGAATTCCATTGTGTATAAGTACCCCTTCTTCTTGATCCAGTCATCTACTGAGGGGCATCTGGGTTGGTTGCATATCTTTGCTATGGTAAATAGTGCTGCAATGAACATTGTTGTGCTGGTGGATTTAGTATGTCCTTGTTTCTGGATAATTGGGTAAATGCCAAGTAGTGGAATTGCTGGGTCATAGGGGAGCTCTAACTTTTGTCTTTTGAGGAACTTCCATATGGCTTTCCATAGTGATTGAATGAGTTTAATGTGTGGTTGTTTTGTCCAAAGTTCAAATAAATTAATGTCCATAAAGTTGTAAGCAATGTATATGATGTTCAGAACTTCTCTATATTTCTTTCATATGAACTCTAGTGAGAAGTTACAAACACACAGACTAGGACTCTCTTGATAATTTGGACTATCTTATACAAAATGGCAACTGAGTATTTTTTCTTCTACTACCAAGAATTTTGATTTAGCAATAGAAGAGTATTAAGCCAACAGAATTTTTTCATGATACCCAGACTTGTGTGTCCTCCTATACAGAAATCTGGTTCTAAGACTGAGTTACAGAAACTAGACATTCATTCACAAAATAGTTTAGCATGGTTTTATCAAACCATTGGAAAGGCCAGTGAAATCTGTTTGATTAAAACAAAAGAGAGGATCTGGGCAGTGGCGGCTCATTCATACCTACCTACTCAGGAAGCTGAAATCTGAGGATCAAATTTCTGAGTTAGTCCAGGCAGATAAGTTTGAGAGATTCTTCTGTCCAGTTAACAGCAAAAAACCAGAGTGGAGGTGAGGCTCAAGTAGTAGAGCTCCAGATAAGAACAAAGAAGCATGAATTTAAGCCCTAGCACCCCCAAAAAAGGAGATGAAAAGAGCAAAGAAAAGAAAGGAAAGAGAGAAAAAGGAAAGAAGGAATGAGGGAAGGATGAAGAAAAGAAGGAAGAGAAAACTAAAATAGGTATAGGTTCTATTCATAAAGAATAAAGCTATCTAAAGAAATAATCTCAGAATTGCCCCTTTATAAAACTCAGTTTGGAGGAATTTCCGGGAGAAATGCAGAAACCTTTACTAGAGTCACAGAGAAAATTGAAGCATGAGAATAGTAAGGACAAGGTTCTTTCAGGATTTACTTTTTAATTTGCCATTACAAGTGCAGTAAGATGAAGAAATGCTTCATCTTACTTCCAGAAATGAGGCTTTGCTATACCACTTCTGGTTGCGTGCTTGATGGAATAAAAGTCTGCGGACAACACACATATTTGCATATCCATGTTAATTGCAGACTACTATTGCTAATATATGTTAATTTCTGCCTAGGTATTATTTCACCTAGGCTGAAATTAGCCTATGTGCCCATCAATGGGTAAATAATTGCAGAAACTATGGTATATATGCATAAGGGAGTACTATTGAGTCACTAAAATGAAATCATGTTATTTGAAGGAAAATGGCTGGAAGTTGAGATCATTGTGTTAAGGAAAATGTTAAGCCAGACTCAGAAAGGCAAACATCACATCATTTCTCTCTTATGCAGAATCTAGGTGTTGTGAGATTTTTTTTTTCTGTGAGACTTGAACTCAAGTCCTGGGCACTTTGAGCTCCTTTTGCTCAAAGCTAGTACTCTACCATTTTGAGTCACAATTCCACTTCTGGTTTCCTGATGGTAAATTGGAGATAGGAGTCTTACACGCATTCCTGCCTGGGCTGGCTCTGCCCTATGATCTTCAGATCTCAGCTTCCCGAGTAGCTAGAATCACAGGAGTGACCCACTGACACCGAGCTAGCTTTCATGGTATTTGAAGTGTAAAAGCAAATGAGGGACAATTTGGGAAACAGATGGGGTCTAATGGAAAAGATTCGAAGTAAAGAGGAACCAGAGAAGCAGGGTATGTGTGTGTGCGAATCAGATAAAAAACGTTACATATAAGCATGAAAATGTCATAGTGAAGCCCATCATTTTGTACAATTAATAAATACTAATAAAAAGTTTTAAAGTGTTGTTTTCTCAAAAGGCTGTTTAAGGCAACAATAGACAGCAAATTTGGTTTTTACTTTTGCTTGTTGATTGCCAGGGGATAATCCTGGATTAATTTTCTCCAAATTATATAAGGCTTTCCATTAAAAGAGATTTGAGCTACAGGAATAAAGAACCAAAGAAATAGCAAATAATAATCCTGATGAATGGATGTAGAGGAAAATTGAAGCTCTATTTATTTCTTGCCAAACTCTTTTAGTTTGGGAATATAGTGTATGCAATAATTTCTAAGAATTTATTAGACAAACCAAAGCAATCAAAGGGATATTGAATCTAAGACATAAATGAATTCATCCCACAAGCACAATAGGTAACATGAATAAAAATATATAAAATATATATTTAAAAGTTATATTTATAAAGCACTTCATCTACTATTGTCCAAAAATTCTTTGAAGGCTCAGATATTCCTGAGGAAGCCGCTGTCCCCCAATGTTTTTCAGCTAGATTGTGTGTAGATTTCATTGCACTACAATGATATCTAGCTAATTGTATGTGTAGAATGATTTTAATCTCTCATTGGAGAAACAATGATCATTTGGGAAAAAATAATTATTTTTCCTTTGTCTGCCAGGAACTTTTAATATTCACTTCAACGTTTGTGCTAGGAGAAAAATATGGAAGATGGAGGAAGGCAGAAAAAATAGAAACAAAAATGGATCTTTCAAATGTTTGGAATATTTTATTATTTTGTTAGGATTAGAGCACAAAAAGCAGTTTTAATCTATGCTATGAAACTTCTAAAGGTTTTTATACTATGAAACAGAAGTAAAGTACATTTAGCATGATAGATTAGAAATCTAGAACTGAAATAAGTTTTGTGAAATCCAACAAGAGATCTAAGAAAGGCAGGGAAATTCTCAGAATGGAGTCTCACTGAAGTTTACTTATTTCACTTACCTTTGGTTGATTGGATCATGTGGTAGCTGGTTAAAAGTCTGGAGAGCTATTTTACTAAATATTGTATAGTTATACACTCTCTTGAACCATCCATGAGAGTTCCAGGTGCTCCTTATCCTTCCCTGGTCTGCCTTTGCCCTGTGATCCTCAGATCTCACCTTTCTGAATAGCTAGGATTACAGGTGTGATTTTTCCTTTTGTGTACAGTACTGGTTTATTTGAGAGTCTGGGACTTTCTTCCTGAATATACCAAAGAAAAATTAGGCCAAAAGTTTGTAAGAAATGATAAATGTCCATGGCATTAGCCTTGGTTAAATGATTGCAATTCCATAATAATAATAATAATAATAATAATAATAATAATAATAATAGGACAAAATGGTTGTATTTGAAAGCAATAGAGGATGCTCTGAAAGCTTGAATGCAAGAAAAAATGAGGCTCACCTTTCAGGTCAACTGCCAGTGTTTGTGTGAGAACTGGCAAGAAAGCTGCCTCATGGCAAAATCTACTGGTGTATGTTACAGCAGTTCCAAGAATCCCCTCCCAAGTCTCACAGAATGGAAAGATACCCAAGCCAACACCATTTACACAAAAGCAAAAACAGTTTTGTTGAAAAACTTTTTGAAAGGAATAGTAACACACATAAGAATGTGATTCTGGGGAAAATTTAAGTATATTGTGAGTTTGACATTCTCCACCAATTAAGATGGTGAGATTTGGGTTGTGTTCTATCAGGGGTAGAACTGCCATTTAGTGCTTATGCATTGATCTGAAAGTCACAGTTTTAGGATTTAAATTTGTTTCCTAGTCTCCTCTTTCTCTTTTCCATGCTTGTTGAATCTTAATTATAAGTTAATTATACAATTAAAATCGATTGACTGTTGATTCATAGGCAATACGAATAAGCAGAAAGAAAAAAACAGTTGTACAACAAATTGATAATCACAATAAACATACAGGTGACTAGCTTGGTTGGTGGCCTCTATCGCCTTCTACATAAGTCACATGTGCAGTGGTGTGTGTGTGTGTGTGTGTGTGTGTGTGTGCATGTGCATATGTGTGACTGATAATACTAGATTAGCTTGTAATACATCAGGCAGAGATCTCTAGTGTATTTGGGATCACTGCAGAAGATGAGCACGGGCCTAGTACCTGTCTGGGTTGGAGCGGGCCTTGCCAAGTCGGAATACTCTCTCATACATTGTATTGTATTCCCTATTTACATCATCCCAGTTTTTGACTTCTGAGACATCCCCAGAGATGAAATGCCTAGAACTATGATTAAAGAGGGATTATTTATATGAAAGTCCCAAAGTAACCTAGTTTTAGGGTCTGGGCTACAGACAAGACAGAACCATATTTCCCAGGCCCACATCTGTGCTGGTTACAGTCCCCAGAGCTCCTCTAAACATGGATTTGACTGTGGAGAGCAGTTCCCTCTCCTTCCATATTCCAGTACTAGAAAGGCTGGATTTTCCATGAATTGAGCATGACTTTTTGAAAGAACCCAGATAAAAGAAGTTAACAGAAGAGAAGGGGTGTGGTTAGCTGACTCCATGTGTTTTGGCTAATTTATAGGCAACTGAAATTTCCTCCTTCCCTGCAATTTGGTATAGTTAGTTGCAAACAACTAAGAAATCAGCTTAGTCTAATTTAGACACCAATAAAAGGCAATTACCAGCAACGTGAGAGCAAAAGCCTTAGAATACAAGTGGTAGAGATACTAGATGGTGTTGGGCCGGCACAGCATGCTTGCAAAACTGGAATGATGGGTGTGGAGAGGCTGTTGTCATGTCTTTGGCATCAAAGACAAGGACCCATTTCAACCCTTATCCAGAGTGAAATGGAGGCCTATTTTTGTATATCCAGATATTTGAAGTTATAGATAAATTGTAAATTAAGTAAATAAATGTCATGTCCCCTCTTTTCTTGACAAATATACTTTTGTAACCAGCTCAAAGGACAAGTACAAACTTTGGCATTTTTATTTCTTGGTATTGAATGAATGAACTCTAGCCCCTGCCTCACACCATATGTCCTGGACACTTCCTTCTTTCCTTACTACGTCAGCCTGCTATACACACACAAGAGTCATGTTTCCTGTGAAAGTCATTTCTTGACTTCCCTTTGGGTCTATAGATAAGAGAGTCTTCGTTCTAGACTCTCACCTTTTCCTGCAGGGCTGGACACTCGCGAGAAAGAAAGCCATACAAGTGTTAGAAATGACCTTGGAATCATCTAGCCACAAAATTCAAGGCACCTGGGTACTTGAAGTAGCTGAGAGCCAGAAGTGAAGTTAGATTCTTAGAGGCCATGTTCTGTTCCAAAGGGAGAGGAGTAGAAAAGGGGCAGGCAGGCTGGGCCTTAACCTGTAGTCTTAGATAGGATCACTCTTGTCTGCTACTGACTCATATGCTAGTGTTGCTCTGTTAACTGCACCAGGCTAGTGACTCGTTTTCTGTCACTAGAACAAAATGCTCCAGGAGAGCACTTTATAACGAAAACAGGTGCTTTTTTTTTTCAGTTTTGGAAGCTGAAGTCTAAATATCATAATATTGACTTTTGGTGATTTCAACTTCCTCTTTACCCTCAGATGTGTCAGAATATGTGAGAGGATATCATGATGAAAGCAAGTGGGGAAGAGGAAGCCCGAGACTACGGAGAATCAGTCTTGACAGTCTCCTAACAACCTGAACTTGTAGTAATTGACTGGAATCCCGAGAGAAAAGCAGTAATTCCAATGGTCTAATCAATCTTTCAATGGTGCCACCACTCTCACACTGTCACTCTGGGACCAAGCTCCAGCAAATCACCCCTCAATGGTCACCCTCAAACCATATTCAAACCATAGCAGCAGTTACCTCCAACAGTGCAGCTTCAGTTTCATCCATCTATATCTGCGTAGGAGGCTTCACAGCCGAACCAAGATCTCACCCTCAGACTTCACTCCTGGTTTCTTTTTGTGGATCTCATATTGCTTTTATTCAACACAAGTCATACAACAGAAATCCAAGTTGTAACGCTTGGTGCTATATGCATGGTCCTGCAGAATGTTCGGGAAGGAAGGAGTTAGATGATCCTGAATGGACAAAGGCAGCACTGCCATTCCCTCATTATCATTAAGGAAATTAGGTCTGCTTCCTCCTGTGGATTTGTGTTAATAGAAGGCTGTAATCTCCTCTGTTTTCTGTTTGGCCAGCCTCCAGGTTGCTCCCCTCAGCTCCCCCATGGAGAGATTTTCTTTGATTTGTGAGTGAGCAGGACTTTTGGTTCCACTCATTTTATTTCCCATTTGGGATTGGCTTGAGGCTCATGTTCCTTTTTGCTTCTGCATCCTCCCTCTTAAAGTCTCAGGCTGCTCTTCTGGGCCCAGGAGGCCCACACCTGCCCTGTTGGCAGGCGGAGAGTTTGCAAGGGGATACCAAGTCACAACGCCTGCTGGATGCATTAGCCTGATTTCCCCCTTCCTTCCTTGCTTTCCACATAATAAAGTGAGACCTTCTCCAAGGCTGGAGATTTTATGAGCCAAATAAAGGCCAGGCAGCTTCGTATTATAGGCCGCTTGGCTGGTACTGAAAGCCTCAAATTTGGAAGATGAAAAGTTTCTGATGTATTAACACAACATGTTGTTCTTCATGCTAAAGATAAAAGGAATCTTGTGTAACCATGTAGAATTTCTAGTTGTTCTTACATATACCATCTTATTTGTGTCTTCAACAGATTAGCCAGGAGGAATCCTGTAAAATAGGAACAATGATGAGAACATGGACATGAGTGTGACAGTGTGATAGATTGATTAAGACATGGAAGTATATCCAACTGCTTATTGCATTATGTGATATTGCATACATCTTAATTATACTTATATGACTGTATATGTAGCTCATGTAAAATAGTATGAACTTATCTGTGTTGCTAAGATAGAAACATGTCTATAGTCAGAAGAATTATTTGTGATCTAACTCTACTATATTTATTAGGTACTGTTATGGTTTGAATGTGTTTCCCCAAATTTATATTTTGGAAATGGAATTGCAAATGAAACAGAGTTAGATGGTGCCTCCCTATTTTATGAAATTGAGACACCTAGTGTCAGTTCTTTAAAAGTCTGGTAGAGTAGTAGATCTATGTGATCTTCTACTTTTAGGCAATATGATCATATATTCATAGAACTTTAACCCACCAGAAACTTCTAGATCTGATAAACAGCTTTAGTAAATTGTAGGGTACAAAATCAATATAGATTTACCAATAGGTTTTATATAATAAGGATGAATGACCTAAGAAATTAGGAAAACAATTTCATTTACAAGACCAAAAAAAAACCCTTAAATAGGGCCGGGAGTTTGGCCTAGTGGTTAAAGTGCTTTCTAGCATGCATTAAGACCCGGGTTCCATTCCTCGGTACCACATACATAGAAAAAAGCCGGAAGTGGTGCTGAGGCTCAAGTGGTAGAGCTCTAGCCTTGAGAAAGTCCAAGGACAGTGCTCAGGCCCTGAGCTCAAGCCCAGGACTGGCAAAAAAAACCCCAAAAAACACCAAAAAAAAAAAAACCCTTAAATACCTAGGAGTAAGCCTATCTAAGGAAGTGGAAGAACGCTATAAGAAAAACTATAAAACTTTAGCTGGGCATGGTGGCTCACACCTGTAATCCTAGCTACTCAGGAGGCTGAGATCTGAGGATCATGGTTCAAAGCTAGCCTAGGCACTAAAAAGTCCGTGAGTCTTATCTCAAATTAACCACCAGTTTTCTGGTGGCTTAAGGGATGGGGCGGTAGCCTTGAGCTGAAGAGCTCAGGGATAGTGCCTAGGCCCAGAGTTCAAGTCTCATGGCCAACAAAAAGAAAGAAAGCAAAACAGAAAGAAATAAGAAAGAAAAAACTATAAAACACTAAAGGAAAAACTTAAAAAGTTAAAAACACTAGAAGATGAAAAGACTTCCCATGTTTGTAGATTGACATTATGAAAATGGCTATAGTATCAAATGCAATGTATAGATTCTGTTATGTGGGAATTCAATCGCCAGAGACAGAGAAGCCACTTTTTGGAAGGCTGAGTTGGGAGTCTTTATTAGAAAGCCAGTGGCAGCAGGTAGACTCCAGTCTCAAAGAACTGCCACCTAGAAAGTAGCTTGTACAAAGCTTTAAAAGGCAAAAAACACATGTTTTGGGTAGGGACCCAACCCAATAAAAGCAAATCATACAGGGGAAATACTCATGACCAAGCAAAGCAAGCCATATAGGGGAACAATCAAGGATAAGTAAAACAAGCCATCTAGGGGAATAATCAAGGCTGAGCATTCTCTGCAGCAAAGCTTTCCTAGGGCCAAACAGCATGATACACCTGCATATGAAAGAATGGCCTATCTCATCTTTAAGCTTTTCAGAGCTGGGTGACAAGCCTCCAGCACTCAACTAGAAGTCATGAAATGGCAATGAGAACAAGATGATGTTATTTAGACCCAGTATTCTTATTTTAATTCAGTACAATTTCTATAAAAATTGCAGTAGTGTTTTTTCTCACAAGTAGAAAAATCAACCCTGAAATTGATATCCAAGCAGAAAAGATCATAAATAGCCAAAGCAATTCTGCGCAAAAAGAGCAATGCTAGAATATTACAGTATCTGGCTTTAACTTATACGACAGAGCTATGAGGATAACCAGCATGGATGGTACTGCACAAAAATGTCCCGTACTTTTCTATTATCCAGTGGGATAGTGTAAACGACTTAGAAGTAAACCCACACAGTTTAGCCATCTGAGTCTCAATAAAGTTGCCAAAAATGTATAATGGAGAAAAGACAACTTCTTCAACATGTGGTGCTCCAAAGACTGAATATTCATACATAGAAGCTAGAAACTAGACTCCTACTCTAACCTTATATAAGAATACATCTAAAATTAATAAGGAAACTTCTTAACATAAAGCCTCACTATTTGAAACACAGGGAAACAAGGAAAATATTTTTGGGATATAAGCATAGAGAAGAATCATGAATAGGACCTCAAAGCTCGAGTAATATGAGAAAGATTAGATAAGGTAAGATGGCATCAAGTTCAAAATCTTAAATATGAAAAGAAATCTTCTTAATAAGAATAGAAAGAACTCAGAGAATGGAATAAAAATCTTGGCTAGTTACTTTTTGGGTAAAGATTTCTAGAATATATAAAGAACTCCAAAAAATAAACAGAAACACCGCCCCCCCCAACCCAACTAATATACGGGAAATGAGTTGAACAGATATTTCTCAACAGAAGTAAAAATGGAAAATAAATACATGAAAAATGCTCAACGTCCTTACTCATAAAGAAAATCCAAATCCTAATGTCACTGAGGTTCCAACTCATTCCCATCAGCATGTATCAGAGCCTGCACACACTCATGTTTATAGCAGCTCTATTCACAATAGCCAAATTATGGAATCAGACTGGGTGTCTTGTTCGATGAATAGACCAAAAAAATGAAATACGTACACAATGGAGTATTATCTGTCATAAAGAAGAAGAAAGAAAGAATTTTATTTGCAGGAAAATGGATACAACTAGAGATCATCGGCAAATTAAGGCAGGTGAAGAAGGACAAATATTGCACGTTCTTTCTGATTCGTGGATTCTATACCTTGGAAAAAAAAGAATGGATGACTTGAGTTTAATGTGAGAACTGTTAAGGGGAAGTCAGTAGTAGGGAAGAGTGAAATGAGGCGATGGAGGAGTCAATTTGATCCTTCACATAGGAAGACAAAATAGTATAACCCACTAGAACTGTTTAAAAGGAGGACGCAGGACCAGAAAAAGTAGTGGAAAGGAAAAAGTTAATGAAAGTATATTATATATTTGCATGAAAATATCTTAGTGAAACATCTTTGTGCCATCAACATATGCTAATAGTAAAATAAATAACAAATTTAAAGCATACACTCAACTTGTATAGCACGTCTAAACATTTATGTCCATAAACCATGTCTGTAAGTGATGTAGTCTCAGAGTAGGAGATATTTGGGTATGTGAAGTTAAACCTAGTGATTATCTGAGGTTTGAAGGGAGGGGCTAGAGCTGAGACATGGCCACAGGATTTTAAAAAGTGGTGACAAGTTGTAGTCTACCATAGGGCTCATGACGAGAGTGGGGGAAAAATCCTGATTACAGGGAATTACTTAGAAACATCTACTATATAGTTTGAATTGCTATGTTCTATGTATTCTGCTGGAATTCCACTCTCTGTTTCCCCAACTTTTTGAGTCAAAACATGAGCTGAGCTGGGGAGTAAAAAGGATTCCACGTGTCACAAGGTGGACCTCAGAGAAAGGTAATGGTAGGAGTTATGGTTGGAGAGCAAGTTGCATCGTGGACTGCACAAGGAAACAAGACATCCATCCCTCTCCTTGTCTCCTAGTAATTTCTATGGGGCCAGGAGGGAGACCTCCAGTGACTCAGGGCGTGGGTGCTGCAGCCTTAGTCATTTCATGTCGATGTGAAAGCTGACCCAGGAAATGGTGGAAGGCGGGAACACTTGGGTTCCACACGGGATGAAGTTCACTGTAATATGTACATTCAAACGTGGTTTTGTGGCTTTGCTCCAGTGAGTCTTCTTGCATCTTAGTCTTCTGGCGTTGTCTTCCTTAGCAGGTAGGGTTTTGTAGAGAAGATATTTGAACAGATAACTTACTATAGTCAGAAGTTAAAGTTGCCACCATATGTTGCTTATCACAGTAAGCAGGAATGATCAAAGTCAACCAGAACATTCTGTATTTAGCATTTCCACAGAGCTGTCTTGTAATCTTTTTTTTTTTCCATTTGCAATAGGGAAGAAAAGAAACTGATGTCAGCTTCAGCCAAGGACATCGCCAAAGCTGACATTTGCTTTTTATTTGCTTCAGTCACCCTTCCTTAGACTCCCTGAAGGTTCCCGGGGTGAGGGCTGCTTTGTGGAAGACTTCCAGAGATAAGGAGAGGATAATCTTCATTCAGACCCCAGCTGCCCAATCTCAGTTCTTCCTCTTCCTCTTTGAGAAACATCTGGAAGCCTGCACCAGAGGTTGTGGAGCCCGTCCCTTCCTGAGAGAAATTTTAGCAATGGTAGTGTGGCCACATGTGCAACGCTAGCAGAGCTTAGCTCACTCAGTCTACACTCTGGAGGAAGCAATGGATATGTTCAACATGTCCTCCACACCTGACCCATCTGTGCTCAAAGAAGGAAATGCTGCCACGCCCCTTGGCCCCCCCCAACCACTTTACCACAGTAGGTGTGTGTGTGTGAGGGGGGATTTGCAGCTTCTATGCCCGTGGACTTTCTTGGAGCAGTGAATGGTCGAGCAAGACCTCTTTGGATCTTTTCAGAGTACTCTTCCAAAAGACACATCAAAATGGACTCTGACAGCCATCTCTTTAAAGTAGACCTAGAGAAGAGCTTAATTTAGTCTAGATTGAAAGGCAAGAAAAGGCCACATGGTGTTTTTAAGGCTCCAGGAGGTCATTAGGCCCTGATGGAATAAAGAAGGATGAAGAGAGGGTAAGGGCTGCAAAGGCGGCATAGTTCTCATGGAAACCCTACTTTAGTTAGTTGTTCAGGCTTGCAAAAGCATATGATATGAATGTGCTTGATGCGTATGTGTATATGTGTGAGGGAAGCTTGTAGATCTTTAGAACCTCAAAATCACATAATAAAATTAAACATTCAAAAATATACAACTCAGTGGTAATTAGTATATTTGCAATACTGTACAATCATTACCCTTATCTAGTTCCAGAATAATACTACTAATGTCTAGTTCCTGTAGAATAATACTCCTATATCCAGTGATTAGTCTTTTTCTCCTTCATCCTTAAACTCCAAATTCCCTTACAACCACTAGTCTCCTTTCTATCTTAATGGACCTTACATATTCTAGATATTCCATGTAAATGGATAATGAATCAATACAGTATGTGACTTTCAGTGTCTAGTTCTTTCATTTTGCATAACATTTTTGAGACTCGTGCTGTAGCACTTGTCAGCACCTAATCATATTTTTATGAATTACTAGTGATATCATTGAGCAGACACACCAATTTGTTCACCCATTTATCAGCAGTGATGGCATTTGGGTTCTTTCGACATTTAAGCTACAATGAAGAGCACTATTAAGAATATGTATATCCATGATTTCTTTTTTATTAAATAATTTATTAACATTGAGTTTTACATCATATTTCAAATGCCATATTTAACAAACAAGTATTCAAGACAGGAATCTCTATATACAATCACTGGTATTTAGATTTTAGAACATAATTAAAATTAGGCTGAGGGTCTGTATGTCATGGATACATATTAATCTATGTAATAAAACATTATATGTATAGAGTTATAGATTTTTTTTTGCTAGTCCTGGGCTTGAGCTCAGGGCCTGAGCCCTGTCCTTGGACTTTCTTAAGGCTAGAGCTCTACCACTTGAGCCTCAGCACCACTTCCAGCTTTTTTCTATGCATGTGGTACTGAGGAATCGAACCCAGGTCTTCGTGCTTGCAAGGCAGGCACTCTACCACTAGGACAAACTCCCGGCCTAGAGTCATTGTGTTTATATTTCCAATACCATATCCATAGCATTGGGTATACAAATATTGAGTCCTCGCTCTTGTACTATTTGGATCTAATAGCCACATATTAAGGATACCATGTGCCTTTTGTTCCTTTGGTATTGACTTGTCTCACTCAACATGATTCACTCTAGATTCATCCACTTCCCTGCGAATGCCATTATTTTGTTTTGCCTGTTGGCTATGTAGAATTCCACTATATATATATATATATATATATATATACACCACATTTTTTGTATCGATTCATCTGCAGTAGAATATCTGGATTGTTTCCATCGCCTGGCTATTGTGAATAGTGCAGAGATGAACATAGCTGAGCAGGTGTCCTTATCATATCCTGGGTTATGATGTTCAGGATAGATGCCCAGAAGTGGTATGGCGGGATTGTAGGGAAGGTCTATTTTCAGTTCTTTAAGGAACCTCCACACTGCTTTCCAGAGTGGCTGAACTAGTCTACATTCCCACCAGCAGTGTAGTAGGGTTCCCTTTTCTCCACAACCTGGCCAGCATCTGTCATTGTCTGAGTTCAAAATCTTAGCCATTCTTATTGAGGTAAGGTGGTATCTTCGGGTTGTTTTTATTTGCATTTTCTTTATGACCATGGATGATGAGCATTTTCTCATATATTTTTCTGCCATTTTAACCTCTTCTTTTGATAAGTCTCTCTTTAGTTCCCTTGCCCATTTAGTGATTGGTTTGTTGGGTTTGGGAGGGATTAGTTTTTTGAGTTCCCTGTAGATACTGGATATTAAGCATTTGTCAGATGTATTGTTGGTAAATATCTTTTCCCAGTTGATTGGCTGTCTCTCTACTTTTGTGATTATGTTTTTATCTGTACAGAAACTTTTTATTTTTAGGTAGTCCCATTTGTCGAGTCTCTCTCCAATTTGTTGTGACCCTGAGATTCTGTTGAGGAAGTTTTTGCCTGTGCCTATGAGTTCCAATGTCTCTCCAACTCTATCGTGTAGCAGTTTCAAGGTTTCCGGTCTGACATTGAGGTCTTTCATCCATTTTGAGTTAATGCTTGTGCATGGCGAAAGGCTAGGGTCAATTTTTAGCTTTCTGCATGTGGCTGCCCAGTTTTGCCAGCACCAATAATTGAATAGGCTGTGTTTGTTCCACTGTATATCTTTGGCTCCTTTGTCAAACACAAGTTGACTGTAGGTATGTGGTTCTATTTCTGAATCTTCTATTCTGTTCCGCTGATCTTCTGGTCTATTTTTGTGCCAATACCATGATGTTTTTGTTATTATGGCTCGGTAGTAGAGTTTGAAGTCTGGTATTGTAATACTACCTGTATCTACCTGTATTGCTCTTTTTGCCTAGAATTGTTTTGGCTATTCTAGGTCTTTTCTTGTTCCATATGAACCTTTGGATTATATCTTCTGTTTCAGTAAAGAATGTCTTTGGGATTTTGATGGGGATTGCATTGAATTTGTATATCAATTTTGGCAGTATGACCATTTTCACTATATTGGTTCTCCTTATCCATGAGCATGCAATGTCTTTCCATTTCCTGGTGTCCTCTTTAATTTCTTTTGTTAGTTTTCATTAAATAATTCTTTTACATCTTTGGTTAAATTAATTCCTAAGTATTTTATTCTTTTAGGGGCGATTGTGAATGGGATTATTTTCTTGATTTGGCCTTCTGTTTGTGTATTGTTGGTGTACAAGAAGGCTACTGACTTCTGAAGGTTAATTTTGTATCCTGCCACTTTGCTAAAGTGGTTTATTAATTCTAGGAGTTTGGGAGTGGAGCTTGTTGGGTCACTCAGGTAGAGGGTCATACCATCTGTGAATAGGGATAGTTTAATTTCTTTTTTCCTTTGTGAATCCCTATGTGGATCCCTTTGATGTCCTTCTTTTGCCTTATTGCTCTGGCTAAGGGTCCCAGCACTATAGTGAAGAGAAGTGGAGAGAGTGGGCATCCCTGTTGAGTTCCTGATTTTAAGGTAAATGATTCCAGTCTTTCACCATTTAGTATAATACTGGCTGTAGGTTTGTCATATATGGCTTTCACTATTTTGAGGAATGTACCTCTTATTTCTATTTTTCTAGTGCTTTCAACATGAATGGATGTTGTATTTGTCAAATGCCTTCTCTGCATGCAGAGAAATTATCATATGATTCTTATCCTTAACTCTATTGATATGATGTATTACATTGATTTGCAAATGCTAAACCAGCCTTGCATCTATGAAGCCTACTTGATCATAGTGTATAATTTTTAAAATTTGTTTCTGGATTCTGTTGGCTAGTATTTTATTGAGGATTTTTGTGTCTGTGTTCATTAGAGAGATAGATCTGTAGCTCTCTTTTTTGTTGGTTCTTTCCCTGGTTTGGGCATGAGTGTAATATTAGCTTCATAAAATGAGTTTGGTATGGCTCCTTCTGCTTCTATTTCTTGGAAGAGTTTCAAGAGTATAGGTATTACTTCATCTTGTAGAATTCCACAGTGAAACCATCTGGACCTGGGCTCTTTTTGGTTGGCATTTCCCTGATTGCTTCCGCTATTTCATTGTATGAAATTGGCTTGTTTAATTTGTTTACCTCTTCATTGTTCAATGTGGATAGCCTATATTTATTTAAAAATTCATCCATTTCTACTAGATTTTCCTGTTTCTTTCAATATAGACCCTGGTAGTACTTATCCTTAAAGGATCAAATTTCTTGGATATCGGTTGTGATAAAAAATAGGAATGCTTCATGAATTTGTGTGTCATCCTTGCGCAGGGGCCATGCTAATCTTCTTGGTATCGTTCCAATTTTAGTATATGTGCTGCTGAAATGAGCACCATGATTTCTTTTTTGTATGTGTAGTACTGGGATTCAAATTTAAAGCCTCACACTTGCTAGGCAATATGAGATTGACTGAAGATTTGGTTCTTCAGGATTCAAAGAAATTGAGAAGGAGAGAGAGGGGTTCTTAGTATATTCTTGACTTTCTGATTTTAGAAAGGAGGAATCTGTAGTTGAAGGTCAAGTGCAGAACTGATAATAGCCAAAAGTGGCAGAGAGAGAGAAGGATGTATGTCAACAGAATGGACCACTGGCCTGACCCCTTCTACCATCCCAAGCCACTAAGCCATCCTCTCCTCTCCTGTCCTCTCCTCTCCCTTCCCTTCCTCCTCTCTCCACTCTCTCTCCTCCCTCCTCTTTTCTTCCTCCCCCTCTCCTCCTCCTTCCCTCTCCTCCTCATTTTCCTCTTCTGTTCTGTTCTGTTCTCTTCTCTTCTCTCTCCCATTCAATTACTCTCTCTGCTTCTCCTCTTCTCTCCGCTCCCCTCTCTTCCTTTCTCTCCTTTTCTCTCTTCTTTTTTTTGAAATCATCATTTTTGAATCACCAAAATCAGAGACAAAAAGTATTTATCAAATTATCCATACATGGGGCTGGGATCTTGGCCTAGTGATAGAGTGCTTGCCTAGCATGCATGAAGACTGGGGGTCGATTCTTTGGTACCATATACATAGAAAAAGCTGAAAGTGGTGCTGTGGCTCAAGTGGTAGAGCTCTAACCTTGAGGAAAGCCTAAGGGCAGTGCACAGGCCCTTAGTTCAAGCCCTGGGACTGGCCAAAAAAATTTTTCATTGACTTAAATGAATAAGTAGAGTATACTTTGATATAGAAAACATCTCAATTTCTGACTATGCATAAATTAAGTTAGAAGGACTATTAAGTTAGAAGGACTAAGGTTTTGTTGTCTGATTTCAAGATTGGGAGATATTGTTGATAAGATGCCTGCTTGTACACACATTATGTGCAGTCTCGGGTGTGCATGTGTGTGTCTACGTGTGTGATATAATATTTGCTTGGAATAGCTCAAGGAATAATATAGTCATTATTGAGTAGAAATTTTCCCAATGAACCATCAGAGGTATGGCTTCAAGAAGGGAAGGGGGAAAGCAAGATAATGAGCCAAGGGACAAAAGGTGAACCAGTGTAACAGCGATAGCCACAAGACTATGTTGGAAATGAACTTTACAACTTTGGAGGGGTGGGGAGAAGGAAAATGGGAGAAAAACATGGGAAGAGGTAACAATGTTCGAAATGTAATGTACCCAATACCTTGTGAATGTAACTGTAAGTCCTCTATACATCACCCTGCCTATAAAATTTTTTAAAAAGAGTTACAAATGTGTATTAAAGAATGAGGGGGAAAAAAAAGAATCCTGGGCTGCTTTTTCTCTTTCCTTCTGCTATATCCATGTACCTCCATCTTGTGTGAGCCTGCAGTTTGCTCTCCCTCAATAAACTCCTTTTCTGCCTGAAAAAAAAAAAGAGCCATGGGTTTGCAGAGCCATTAGATACGTGGGTCTGGAAATAGCACTGGCCATCTACTCAAGAAACTTGGATCTGAATCTTGGCTCTGCCACTGCAACAGAATGACCCTGAACAACAGAATTAACTTCCCCTGATCTCTACCTCATCTGAGAGATGGTCATCTTTGCTTCTTGCTCTCCAGGGTCCCTGCTGGCCCTAACAATTATGAGCACTTGTTTTAATCAGGACTGGCATATCTACAGACAGCTGGTTTTAGAGACCTAGTTCATCAGTAGCTTCTGCATAATTTACCACTTCCCAAGTCCCAGTGTTTTTCAAATGCTCAATGTCTTATGAAATCTGAAGTGCTAGCCAGGCATCAGTGGTGCCCATAATTCTAGCTACTAGTAATTCTAGCTACTAGCTATTAGGGCTAATAATTTTAGTTACTCTGGAGGCTGAGATTTGAGGGTCACAATTCAAAGCCAGCCTAGGCACACAAATCCAAGAGACTCTTATCTCCAACTAAGCACCAGAAAACCGGATGTGGTATTAGAGCGCTAATCTTGAGCTAAAGAGCTCAGAGACAGCACTCAGGCCGAGTTCAAGCCCCACCATCAATGCGGGTGGGGGGGGAACCCATGAAATTTGAAGTGCTTTCAATGTGAGTTAGTGGGTAGAAAAGGAAACAGGTAGAAATCTTGTTAAAATATTGAAATGTAGGGGCCGGGAGTTTGGCCTAGTGGTAGAGTGCTTGCCTAGCTATGCATGAAGACCCAGGTTCAATTCCTGGGTACCACATACACAGAAAAAGCCAGAAGTGGTGCTGTGGCTCAAGTTGTAGAGCTCTAGTCCTGAACAAAAAGTGTCTAAAGACAGTACCCATGCCCGGCGTTCAAGCACAGGATTGGATTGGAAAAAAAAATGAAGTACATTTCGGATACATTCAGGAGACTGAGGCAGAAGGATTTCAAAGTTTGAGGGTAGCCTAGGCTACAGAGAAAGATCCCATCTGAGAGAGAGGGAAGAGAGAGAGAGAGAAAGAGAGAGAGAGAGAGAGAGAGAGAGAGAGAGAGAGAGAGAGAGAGAGAGAGAGAGAGAGAGAGAGAGAGAGAGAGAGAGAGAGAGAGAGAGAGATATTAAAGTGTGAATTTGTGATATGAGATAAGTAGGTTGCTTTAGAGTTTGCCTTGTCCTAGGCCACAGGACATCCTGCTGGCTTCCCTTGGGCACATAGTTTAAACACACTGACCCAGACTGAAAAAACAAATAGATCACACTGCTTTCTGCTGGCTGTGGGAAGGAAACAGTGGAGTGAAAAGTAACTCCTTTTCACCTAGGATCTCCTGAAAGTGTCCCATTCACCTAGTGAAATGGAAGATGGAAAACCAAAAGGTTGATCTGGGAAACAGAACAGGAAAGGGAATCCAATTTAAGTCAACGTGGTGAAAGGAAAGCAGACCCCTTGAACCAGAGTCAGCACAGGGAAAAAAAAGAGTATCTGATAAGCCCAGGCATAGAAAGAAGCAATCACTGGAGTCTCAGGTCACAGACATGTGAGTTTATGGCCTAGAGGTGGCCCCTTCTTCACAGAGGGGGTAGGGAGAGCATGCACTTGCTCAATGGTGGCTGACTTCCCAGGATAACAGTGCAATTTGGTCCAAGGGGGATAAATGTTTTCTTTACTGACTACCTGCTGGGTGTGTTTCTTGTCCATTTATATCTGGAGGCTCTGCTTTGCCCATCCTGTTTGGCTCAGATTGCCTGTTTGTTTCTTCCTGTATCCTTCCTTCAGTTTTGGCCCTGAACAGCCCTGATCTGAGCAACTGAAGAATAGAATGACTCCATTTTCCTTTCATCTCAGGGGACAAAATGCACTGAGATTCCTTTATGGACCCCAATTGTTATAAGAGGTGAAAGGCTCTGATTTCTGGAGATGGTTTTCCTTGTGGGCTGAAACCTCTCTGAACTGTTTCTGTGGAAGAGTCTCCAGAGGGTTGTAGCTTGGTGAAAGGTTTCAGACTAGCTTTGTTTGCAGACAGTTTTTGTCTTGAGGTTCTGGGAGATAGCCATTATGTTTTATTAATTTGTTTTTATTGACATAATATGTGTACATTCTTATAGGTATATTTATGGTAATTCATATATATATAATGTAATAATCAAATTGCAACCAGTGTGCTCTTTCCTAGATACCTGGCCTGATTTTGGAATTGTTAGATTTCTCTTTCTTTCCCATACAATTTACTTTCTCCTCTTATTAATTTTCAATGAAATAATTGCCATTTGCCAAATATCATATAAATCTCTCTTCCTGCATTGTTGTTTTTAATTCACCACAGTGGCCTTATTTTAGCTCCATTTTACAGATGACTAAGCAGAGTTCCAAATGTCCCATAGTTAATCAGTGGCTTTCGCAATCTGGAGAGATTTAAAATTTAAAAAATCACAGTCATAGTTGGAATACTTAAATTTTCTACCTGGAATGAGATCTAAAATAGTTAATGTAAGTAGTTTGGGACATTTAAGAAGTTGCTTAGAAATGGCTGGGTGTTACTACTTTATTTCTTCTGGCAGAGAATTGTGTAAAATGGTTTGTTGATAATAATCCGGGTAGAAAATAATGGTGATCTGAAAATACCGCAATGTCCTAGAGAGGATCTGGAACTTTCTCTTAGGATGCTGAATCTGTCAGGATTCAATCAGAAAAGTAGAATTATATCTATATACAAGTAATTGTCCATTTAGCACATATGTGCCATAGTTTTATGTTAGGTGTATTCTTTTCTTTTTTAAATATAAATTTATTATTACTAAAGTGTTCACAGAGGGTTACAATTCTGTAAGTCGGGTAATGAGTGCAAGTATTTTATTTATTTATTTTTTTAATTGTAGGGATAACATATAGAGGGGTTACAGTCGCATTAGCCAGGTAGTGGGTGCATTGCTTCTCATACATTGATACTCCTTCTCACGTTTTTGTCCCCATTTCCTCCCCCATCCCAATCATCTTGTTTTCCCCACTTCCCTTTCCTATTTCAAGTAAACAAATAAACATATATACAATATACCAGGTAAAAAAGTCAGATACAGTAACAATATGAGATTAACCAAAGGGAAACAAAAAGAAGAGAAATAACATAGTACATTAAGAACAACAATCACACAAGATAAAGCTCTTGTTTCCATATCCTAAAGATGCTTTCATTTAGTCTCATCCTATATGACCTTATGTACCTAGGTTTTGAGCTATTGTAATCTCTGCTAGGAGAGTCCTAGATGTGTACTAATTATGACAAATGAGGGAAACCATTGAGCCTATATTCCTTAGGGTCTGACTTACTTCACTTAATATGATTTTTTCCAAGACTTTCCATTTCCTTACAAATGGGGTGATGTCATTCTTTCTGATGGCAGCATAGAATTCCACAGTGTATAAACACCACATCTTATTGATCCAGTCATCAACTGAGGGACATCTAGGTTGGTTCCATATCTTTGCTATGGTAAATAGTGCTGATATGAACATTGTTGTGCTAGTGGCTTTAGTATGTCCTTGTTTCTGGATGATTGGGTAAATGCCAAGTAGTGGAATTGCTGGATCATAGGGGAGCTCTATGTTTAGTCTTTTGAGGAATCATCATACATACTGCTTTCCATAGTGGTTGAACGAGTTTGCACTCCCACCAACAGTGTAGTAGTGATCCCTCCTGGCCACATCCCCTCCAGCATCTGTTGTTATTAGTTTTCTTGATCCTGGCCATTCTAACTGAAGTGAGGTGGAATCTTAGAGTTGTTTTGATTTGCATTTCTTTTTATGGCCAGAGATGTCGAGCATTTCTTCATGTGTTTATAGGCCATTCTTATTTCCTCTTCAGAGAAGTATCTCTTTAAGTCTTTAGCTTACTTTTTAAAGGGATGGTTGTTTCTTTGAAGATTTGTTTTGGAGAGATTCAATTTTTTTAGCTGTAGATATATTTTAGATATGAGGCCCTTGTCTGTTGTAAGCTAGTGAAGATCTTCTCCTACTCTGTGGGTTTCTATTTCACTTGCTAGCTATGTCCTTTGCCATACAGAAGCTCTGCAATTTAATGCAGTCCCATTTGCTCAAACTTTCTTTAATTTGTTGCATTTCTGTGTCTTAAAGTTTCAACCTGTGCCAAGGAGACCTAGTGTATCTCCTATTCCTTATTGTAAAGTTTTCAGAGTATCTGCTTTTACCTCAAGGTTTTTGATCCATTTGGAATTAATCCTGGTGCAGGGTGACATAGAAGGCTCCAACTTTAGTTTTCTGCAGGTGCTTAACCAATTCTGCCACCACCACTTATTGAAGAGGCTGTCTTTCTTCCATACTGTATTTTTGGCTCCCTTATCAAAGATTAGGTGGCCATAGGACTGCAGATTAATTTCTGGGTCTTTAGTTCTATTCCATTGGTCCTCAGGCCTGTTCTTGTGACAGTACCAAGTTGTTTTGGTATGTGTATTCCCTTCGAAAGAGTGTTTTTCTTTAGGTATTGTGCACCTGATTTGCTATTCAACAAAGCAGTTTATAAATAGAATGCATGTTGATCAATGTGTCACTCTGTTCGAGTTCTAATCCATCCTTCCCAATTCACTCTTTCCCTCACTTTTCCTAATTTTGTGAGATATGCATCACATGTCTGAGGTTTGAGTTGTTGCCTTTATATCTGATGTGCAAACTTGAAATTCACAGGGCAGGCATCTGGGACGGGGAAGTGAATATAAAATGGGAGAAGTGGAGGATGTGTTAAGAGTCCTTGAGGACCAAATAGAACCCAGGCCAATTCTCACTGCTTCCAACCTGGCAACTGGGATGACGGTTGTGTCTTACAAGTACCCTTTTTCATGGAGCTCAACACATACCTGCCCAGAGGCTTAAGCTAGACAAGGCAGAAGTTGGAAGTGTAGCAAAACCTGAATTGAGGAGAGGAAGCAGGTGTGATGAGCACAGGAAACAATAGGTTGGACTTCTCAGTTTTTGCTTATTAAGCTAATAACTATTGCCGGTCATTTTCAGAGCCTCATGTACTTTCCAGGCCATTTTTTTTTTAATTTGGCACTGGCAGTTGTTTTCCTATTTGCCTGCTATGCAAACTTAAGCATTGCTTACTGGAGGGTCCCTTTCCTAACACTTCCTGGGTGAATGGCAGGCCTTTTATGGACGGCCTTTAAGGTCTATGCTTCCCTCTCACAAAATACTGTATCATAATCAGTGATTTCCTTGGAGCTGAACTCCTCTCCCTCTAAAAGACTGAAAGCTCTTTGAGGTAGTGTCTGTTCTCTGTTTGTTTCTGCCTTACCCCCCCCTCCAGCACTTGACAGACTGCCTGCTCCATTTGGAAGCCTAATGAGTATTTGGTGATTAATGAAAGTGTGCTCCTGCCTTCCCTACCCTTGGGTAAGCTCGAAGAAAGATGAATGAGATTTGAGATTTTATTGCATAATTAAATTACACTGTCCAAATACTTTTTAAAGCTGAAAGGAAATTCAGAGATCAGCTACAGGAAATGGAGGCCTAGAGAGGTGAAGGTCATGCAGCTGTTCAGGGGCAAACTGGGAATGAAGCCGAGGTCTCTTGCTAGCCATTCCTAGCCCAAATATGGGGAAGCTTAGATGTTATTTCCTCTTACACAACACTTTAAGTTAATCGAAGCAAGAAGACTCCGCAGTCTGAGAGTGCTAATGAGGCGGTGGCAAATTAAAACTAGAGTTTCAGAAGTCATTGTTAGAGGCTTTCTGGGACTATCAAGAGGAGGCAGCTGAGATGTGCTCACTGCTGATTTCTTTTGACAGGGCCATTGGTCTGCAAGGCAATGTTTGCCCATCAAACTTTAAAGAGGATGGATGTCCAAACAAACCAAATGTAGCATGTCAAGTTCAAAAAGAAACTAATCAGTTTCTAAATTTGATAGTCTCAAGTTTATTATCGAGTGTTTGATCTGAAATGTTTTCTCTTGTTTAGTGTTAGCCTAAGGTGATAGATGTAAATGAGCTGCTCCTACAAGCCTTGTGAATTCAGAAATCAAATGAGCCCACTGCTAGAGTGAATTCTACAATGAGCAAAAACCTCTAGGTAGGTATTGAACTTGAAGTTGACTAATGAGTGGTTAAGCATCAGGAAGGAAGACTTTATAACTACCAAAGAAAAAAGACATAAACTGATACCAGTGGTCCAGGATTGAGCAATAGAGTAGTTTTCTTTGGCCAGCTCAGTTTTTCAAGAAGTTAGAAAGTGACATCATTGAGTCATAGGAAGATTTAGCAAGCAAAAAATTCTAGATTTCTACCTTCTCATTGAAAGTAGGAAAATCTAGTATCATTTGATATAGTTCAATCTCAATATCCTGTGGCTGTTGTAACAGATTGCCATAAAATAAGTGGCTTAAAACAATGGAAATTTTATTTAATCACAGTTCTGAAACAGGAAATAAAAATGAAGGCCATTCCCCCTCTGGGAACTCAGTAGGGAGCTTTTTCTTTGCTTCTTCTAGCTTCTAGGGATTTCTCACATACTTTGGCTTGTGGCTCCATCATTCCCATTTCTGCTGCTGTCTTCTCCTTGTCAATTTTTTCTCTTCCTCCCTTTAGAGAGATCATTTGTCATTTGATTTAGGGATTCTGGGGTAAGATCATTTCATGATTCTTAATTCCATCAGCAAACATTCTTCTTCTCAATGAAGTCAAATTTATAAATTCTGGGGTTAGAGCCTAATTATATTACCTAAAGAGCCACTATTATACCTATTAACCTTTCCTGGAGGTGAGAAGTGGCAAAATCTTGATAATTAATTTGCCATAGGCCTCATCATCTTCTACTTTTGGGATGTAAATATGGGATATAACATGGTTTAGGACTTGATAAAAGATGTAACTATTAAATGTGATGAAATGACGGTGGTTCCTGAGCAGAGACGGTGTGTCAGAATCACTTTGGGGGTACAGGTCTCTACGTTGAATTCTGGTTGAGGATATTTAGAACATGGCATAGGTATTAGTAATTTGAAGCATAATAAATGGACTGAGTTGGGACTGGACATCATGGCATTGCATTAAACCCTTACTATTATTTCTGGGACACGTGAGTCTGAAGATTCTTATATTTGTTCTTTACAACCAAACTCTGGGGATGAAGAACAGAGAAATTTGATAAAGGAAGTCCCCAGCTCTCTTGAGCTAGCCTACCCTCTCTCCCATTTTTGTAGTTATCCTATAGATTTTCTGTGTTATAACATGGAACGGAATAAAATAAAAGACAATAATGCAATTTTACAGGATTATAAACGACACCACATGCTTGCTGCTTTCTTTTTAACTATATCCTGCATTATTGCAGAAAACTTTTAAATTGCCTTTCCTTTGATTTTTTTCCAAGGAAGGAGGGAGGGAAAGGAAGGAAGGAAGGAAGGAAGGGAGGGAGGGAAGAAGGAAGGAAGAGAGAGAGCGAGAGAGGGAAGGGGGCAAAAGTAAGGGAGGGGGAGAGAAGGAAGGAAAGAACGAAGGAAGAAAGAGAAGAAGAAAGGGAGGAAGAAGGAAAAAAAGGAAGGAAGGAAGGCCTTGCCAATAGACACAAGCTCAAGAGTGCAGGGCTTATATGGGGAGTATGAGTAGTTCAAAGTTTCTACACATAGGCTAAGAGGCGCGGTGATGACAGAGGCGTGGTGGGTACCTCGTGACGAAGGATGAAGGACTTTGAGTGCTATACTGAGAAGCAGATTTTACCCTTATCCTATTTTTGTTTTTAATTCTATTTCTAGCATCTAGAATGATGCTTAGTATGTGCTAGCCTGCAACTGATATTTGTCATGTAAATATCTGAATAAATAAGTTTCTAGGTCTCATGAGATCTCTTTATTTATATCTTTCACTTTAATGAATCTTTTGAACGTTCCCACTCATTCTCTTACCTGGAGGTATAATAGCCTTGACATTGACTTTTGATGAAGGTGAGCCTGTGGCCACTTCCCTGCTCACTCATATTTCCTGGGTATTCTTTGTGACTTGGTTTGCTCCTGTTTATAATGTTCAAAACACAGTCTTAATTTGGGTTTTCCCAAAGGCAGACCTGGAGGTAAGGACAGGACTGAAAATAGGTCACTTAGGAAGAGGATTACAAGAAACATCAGTAAGGAAGCAGGAAAAAAAATGAGGCAGAGGAGGAAAAGAGCAGAAAAGATTGAAGTAACGAGAACTTACCCCCAGGAACACATACATATTATGTAGGATATACCTCAGTATTGACCTCCACTAAGAACGAGGAAGCTTCTATGTTTATCCACTGGTTTCTTGCCATCACTGTCTGGGAGTTGTTTCTGAGTGTGCAACTACTCTGGCATTTCCCCTGCCCTGTAGGATTCTGAGTGATCTCCAAGCAGGTGCAGGAGAAGGCTCTCAGAGAAGCAGGAGGGACCTGAGGGAGGAAGGCAGCCAACATCTTGCCTTGAGATGTCTCTAGGGTAGGAGATGGAAGACAATGCTATCTGTTATAGTAAAGCCTTTGCACCACTCAGGTCTACTTACATCCCCATGAGTCTTCTCTGTTATGCTTTAAGGTAATGTCAGCTACAAAATCTAAAAAGAACAAAAAGACTGAATTGGAAGGGATTACAGTTTTGTAATCCCGCAGTTCCTGTCCTGTTGATGCAGCTGGATCTAAGGCCATTATTGAAATCCATCACACTCCTCTGTTCATTCTATGCTTCTAACACTCCGGATTCGCATTTCAGACAAGGCTGCTTTTCTTGTGGAATGGGCCAGATCGTCATCCTTGAAGGTTTGAGCCCTAGTTGTATTATACCTGGTATTACTGGTTGTGATTGCTGCAGTGACCTGTTCAGTTGTTATGATTAGACAGAGAAAGAGCCTCATGCTTCCTTCTATCTTTTCTCTACAGTAAATTCACCCAAGGACATACTTTTTAGCCTTTTTTTTTTTAAGAAACTTAAACTTATCATGGTGGCTCCATCTGTAAATAACTCCTTTTCTGCCCCTCCTTTGTTACTACTTCTAATGAGGTGTGAGTTGTAAATTCATGTTGGATGACAACCTTACTGTATTTTTTGCTAGAATCATCTTCCACTGCAGGATCATGGTCCTGCAGAACCTAAAACAGCAGGAATAGAAGCACAGATCCCCCAAACTGCAATCTGTGAAGGCTGGCATTCCTGTCATGCTTCTGTTTTCTAGCTATGGAAGACACAGCATCATGAATGGCCCAAGAATCAACATGTAGGTGCATTCTTCCAGAATCTTAACACCATGTTGTTTTAAGCAAGAGCCTTAGCTGAGCCTTTGAGGATATGTTTCAAAGTCCCATGAGGACAGTCAAGATTCTGCATGATGTGATTGTGATATGAGCAATGCATTCCATAGTTTTCTGCTCTTTTGTCTAAGGAATGTTGTTTGAGATCCTGCACTGGATTCTGCCCCCCGCCCCATGCTAAATGTAGATAATCTACAGTGTAAAATGGCTGTTCCTATCTTGATCACATTAGTGATGACTTTCCCCTTATCTTTATTCTTAGATATTTTAAATAAATTTTAGCCATAAGATATATTATTTCTATAATCAAACCAAAAAGTTACTTTAAACATTGGGGAGAATCTACTATTACATTTCAAATATAAATTTTTCATTCTTTCATCCTTTGCTTGCCTAACACTTCCAGCTGCCTTAGAAAGAAGGATTCATTGCCATAAAACAGCTTTACAAGTAGACATGAGAAATGAAGGAGGACTTAACTTACTAGGTAGCCATGCCAGAAGGCAGTCGCTGGGCTCTATGATTCATTGCAGTCTGAAACCATGTTGTTTCTTTTACAGTGGATTTCAGAGTGAAGAGAGATGTGCTATAGCTGCTCTTCATACAATATTTATTGGGAATAAATCCAGAGATCTTGTGAGTTAGAAATGTAATTACTCAAAAATTTCTGTAGAAAGAATACCACTCCAAGTGAACGGCAAAGAATACTCAGTACTTTTGTTTAATTTTATTATTGATTGAGACTAAACATGCTTTAAGCTCTCTTTTTGGAGAGCTCCCCCCTCTCTCTCTATATATATGAGAAATTACATTGTATTTCTGAAGAAAACTACCTATATTTTTCTTCTAAAACAATCTTGGACATGTGAACATTTTATTTTTAGTTTAATATAACTTTATAGATAGTAACTATCAGTTCATATTCATGAAAATTAGATTTCAAAGTCAAAATACTGTTAGTACTCACTCAATGATTTAATACCAGCCAATTTAATAATTCTTTGCTTTAGTATATGTGCTGCCAAAGTGAGCACAATAATACTCTGCTTTAAACAATCCCTGATTTAATAAGCTGACAAAATATTTGTAAATAATGCACATTGTGCATGTAAGTGGATCATGCTACAGTAACTTTTTTTTTTCCAGTACTGAGGCTTGACCTCATTTCTTGCTCACTTTTTTTGTATGCATCTGGTGCTGTATGCTTTTTGCTGGTTATTTAAAGATGAAGTCTTTAAATTTTCTCTTCCAGCTGGCTATAAACCAATGTCTTCCAGACTTCAGTCTCCTGACTACTTAGAATCCTTAAAGACATGATTGTTTCTAGGATTGCTGGGAGGCTATAAGAGAAGCATCTTGTAGTGCCAGAAATAAGAAGATAATAAAATACAGCCCCCAAGTCACTAACCAAACTGACACAGATGGGATGGGTCAAAGAGACACAAACAACTGAAAAAGCCTGAATACTCAGGGCAGGAATGATTTGAGCAACATAATAAAACAACGTTGTAATCTGAAGTAAAATTATTCATGAGGCTATAAAGAGATCACTGGGTAAATAAATGAGGAGAAAAGAAAAACTTGCTTTGCAGAACAAAACTAATGTATGAATACTTGGCCTTCAAGGAAAGGGAGCATGTATCTCGAACACCGGTCTTCTTCTCAAAGAGTGCAGTCTAGAAAGGCAAGGAAGAAATTTTGGAGTGGGGAAGCCTGAAAAATAGCAACCAGCCAGGAGACCAATCTCAGTGGTAGTTATATTGTTCATACTTACCTGAGGAGGACAATAGCACTTTATTTTGGTGAGCTTCCTTCCTCAAACCTGTGACCCCAGTCTCATCATGAGGAAAACATCAGACAAATTCCAAATAAAAGAAAAATAGAACTTGTCCAGTAACTTAAAAGACACTGTCAAGGTCATAAAAAAAAATAAGGGAAATCTATGCCAAGGAGAATGGAGCCAAACCGGACGGAGCCAAAGTCACAGCCAAGGTTGCTTAAGGAGACATGACAACTGAACATATTCTGTCCTGGATGAGATCCTGGGAAAGGAAAATGATGTTCAGTTAAAAGCTAAGGAGATCTGGATAAATTGTACCTTTTAGTTAATACAGTATCGATATTGGTTCATCAGTTGCTGGATGTATACCAGCTAGACCAAGATATGATGCTGTAATAACAGAAACTGAATCTGGAGAATATGACATTCTGTCTTCCTACTTTTTCTGTAAATGTGACACAGGAAAATAAAGTGCATTTTTAAGGGAAAAATTAAGTCATTCTCAAATAAGCCAATGTTGAAAGATTCCCTTATTTTCAGGCCTTCTCTGCAAGAGCTATAAAAAACAAATATTCACACTGGAACCAAAGGGCTCTAGCCACATACTCTCTGTCATAAGAGGAAGTCAAAAGCACCAATAAAATAAACTGCATTGAATACAGGTGGGAAAACAGAGAGGACAATATAAATAGCAAATACAAAGGACAATATAAATGCTTAAATTCTTGTATCATCTGATTTGAAAAAATTGTATAAAACTATAAATACAAGATATGTGGGTGGGATTATGGGGTAAAAAGGTATAAACCATATGAAAATATCACAAAAGAGGAAGAGGGGAGTGGACTTCTATTACAACTAAATTTTTACATGCTAGTAAAATTATATTTGCATTAATCCAAGGTAGGTTGTATTAAAATGTTAATTTTAACAGGTGGAGCCATTCAATTAAAAGATTGAAAGAAAATATGGTAATAAAAAAGAACACTAAAGGAATAAATGGTATTGTATAAAATATTTAACCACAAAAAGGCAGTAATGGAGGGACAGGGGGGAAAAGACATACCACATATAGAAAACACACATGGCATATCAAAAGCAGCAAAATTTTGGATGTGAAACCTACTTATCAACTACATTGAACATAAATTCACTTATTCCATGCCAGCTCAATGGCAGGGGTTTCAGGACAGGTGAAAGAAACTGGAGATCCATATATGAAATATTGAAAGAGATTTCTTCATTACATAGGCAGAAAGAACTCAAAATGGGTTATACACTTAAACATCGGTGGAAAATACAGAAATGAAATGAACTGTAAGCATTCAACACTTGGAAAAGAAGACAAACTTTTCAAGCTGAATAGAAGCCATTTCACAATTGGGCGTAAGAACATGTTATTTGAATTCTATTATTGGTTATAATCCAAGTTTCTAAAGATTTCATGAGAATTTGACTTGTGGAACATAGGATTTAAAAAAAAGATTATTTTTGGACTAAACTCATAAACATCTATTGGGGTTGTTGGAAAGGAAAGGAATGTAATCTCCTATGATCACACACATAAGAGGAAGAATAAACAACTAAAGGAAGCCAGTGGACACAGGATTCTGAAAAAACCAGGACCTCAGATGGCAATTACCACTGTAGGCCACACACCTGCTGGGACGAACAAGGCTGGGGTCAAGCCTGGCCACTTTGGACCTCAGTCAGATCTTCTGGCATTACAAAGCTTACAATTAAACTTGTATGCAACTGTATGGATGCAGAAACTCATATTCTAAGCATGTTTTTGTTTTTTAAACAAGTTCATTAAGTTTGGAGAGAAAGATTTTTCCTCCAAACTTTCCATTTGTTTTTTTATTTTGGGATAGGATGTTGCTTGAAGTTTTGACCTTGAAGTTTGGATCCCTTTGTCTCTCTCCGCCTGTCTTGGTTGTGCTGTGTATCTTCCTAGCTGTCTATTCTTCCCAACTTTCAGTCCTCAGTTTTTGGTTGAGGGATCTTGATTTATGAACTTCTACAAAGTACCTACATAAGTCTTCAGCCTCCATTTGAGACTTTTATGGAGACTTCAAATTTTAAGCCTGAAAAGCTGGGTGCCATGGGCCTATATCTTTAATTCTTGCAATTTAGGAGTTTCAGATCTGAGGTTCTGGGTTTGAAGCCAGCCCAGGCAGAAAAGTCTGTGCCCCTCTATGTTCAAGTAACCAGCAAAAGGTTTGGACTTGAGGCGTAGTCCAAGTGTTGGAGCCACAGCTGTGAATGAAAAGGCTGAATGAGAATGAGAGCTCTTGCGTTCAAGTGACAGCACAGGCATATACACAAAAATAATCCAATGTGAAGACAGATATTAAACACTGCAGAAGTTTATATGTGCCCCTGTTTAACACATCCATCTATTTTATGTGAATGTTGATAATACTGATGATGATGTCTGTAAAAGGTATTTCAGAATTTATGAAGGATTTTTATTGACATAATTTTATAAGTCACATTACAAACCTGTTAGGTGTGTGTGTGTGTGTGTGTGTGTGTGTGTGTGTGTGTGTGTGTGTGTGATTTTACATGTGGGAAAACCAAGGCTCAGGGGAATTCACATTCACATACTGGTGATCAAGGCTGAGGCTCCAGATTCAAATCTAATTACACAAATAGCAACCATCCTGGCTGCATACTAGAACCACCTGGATAGCCAATGCCCTGACTGAGCCCTGGGTCACTGAAATCAGAATAACTGGGTGTGCCAGGGTGGACCACAGTATTGACCCAGCTCCGCAGAGAACTCTGATTTATAGCCAAGCTGTAGCATCATTTTCTTCACCATGTTTCCTCCTCAGCACAAAAATGCTATCAGAGGCTAGACTGTGCAAGAGGCTCAAAGTGATAGCACACAGACTTTAAGATACTTATTGTTAAATTCACAGTTGTTTATTGAGAACCTGTTCCTGCCAGGGTGGTAGAACTGCAGTGAGTTAGACAGATAAGGCACTAGAAATCTGTGTACCCCACTGGGTAGACATGGTAAGTTGTTCTCATGGTGCTGAACTGGCTTTACTCTTGTACTACTTCTCAATTAGCCCGTGATGCTGACAGATTTCTTCCTACTGAGGATTTATTCTAGCAGCAGGAATCATAATTGTGTGAAGACATTTGTCTTCCATTTTGTGAAGATGTGTGAAATTCCACCCAGAGCTCTACATAGAGGAAAAACTCATTTTGCCATCTACTATGCTCTGTTCTTTCTGACGAGGCTGCCTGGAGGTTCAGAACTCCTTAGTATACAAGTCTAGTTCTTTTGCGGTGTGCTTACTGGTAGGACATCCCCTCTGGATCAGTGGGGAAAGGAAGAGAAATCAGGCAATTTGGGTAGGATGTTCTGGTACTAATTTAAGCCAGAAGTAAGCCATTCTGGCCTGGGCCTGGAGAAGAAATGATTAAAAACCAAACCAAACCAAACCGAGTTTACTGAACATGAGAGGAGCTTGTCTGGGAAGACTTCCTGAACGGAACTTGGGATACTGATGGAGGCATTGCTAGCTCGAGGACATGCAGGGAAGGGGCCTGGACCAAACTTCTTTTTTTTCATATATTTTATTGTAATTAATAGAAGGATCACATGATATTTGCCAGATAGGAGGTGCATTAATTCACATACATTGATACCCTTTCACATGCCTTGATCCCCATTTCCCTCCCCCCACCCCCAAGGACCAAACTTCTTAGTATCTTTGTCTTTCTTCCCTTCAAGCACCTGCTAGGCATACTCACTAGCCAGAAGAGACTGGAACAACAGAATCTATAGAAGTTGCAGCTTAGGGTCAAAAGTGAAAGCTGAAAGAGCAAGTGGAAAACATCTAGAATCCTGTCTTACTACCCCTAGATGGTAAGTTTCACATTTTTTCTAAAGTGGATTTTATTACAACTGTGATTTTTTTGGTTGAGGCATGTAATTTGTTATCTCATATTTTTTATTTGAAAGTAAACAGAAAAAAATATATGGGTAGAGATTTGGAAATAGCACAAAAGCCCTAAAATGAGCCCATTTATTGAGGCTGCAAACTAAAATGTAAAAGCACCTTTACCTTTCATGTCACATGCAAATGTTATGAATCCCGAGAGAGCTAGCTCAGCATGGCTGCAGCTGAATCATCCCTCTGTCATTCTGACTGTTGAATGATCTAGCTTCACAGCCCAGGATAAACGAGATCTGTAGATTGCTCCTTAGGGGTTTGACTGGAGTAAATCTTTCTGTCATGTGGTTTCAAATTCAGCTACAAAATTCTTTATGTGCCACTTTAAAAAAAAATCCACCAAAACATGTTCTTTGCTTAAGACTTTGAAAACAGAAACTGTAAGAGAATAGTGATTCTCCAAACTCACACTTGAGCATCTTTTATTTGGGGGGGAAGGGCAGAATGTCTTTGTGTTGATTGTTGTCTATTGGTTTCTTTTAAAATAATCACTAACATCAAGCCACAAATTACTTAGGAAGGTCTTGGCGTTATTCTCAGCTCTTTCCCATAGAAAGCGAATATTCTTAGGATCTTCATCTTACAGATGAGCTAGCTGAGGCAGACAAGAGTTCGAACTTGTACAAAGTCATACGGAAAGTAAATGGGGGGATTTGAATTCGAACACTGTGACCTTCTATGCTACAAAATGTGATATGAAATGTCAACTAAAAATAGAAACCAAAGATGAAAAAACAAAGCTCAGACTATAAGATTGGGAAAAATTCTAAACTGTAAGAACCTTACAGTTTCTCTACAAAGTCTGCAAGTCACCAATTCCAGAAAGGGAAATTGGCCAATTATAAAATATTTCGTGTTTGTAAGATTGAAGACAGATCAAGCATACTGTTGTTGGCTCACACTTGTCATATCAACTGCTGAGGAGGCTGAGGGTAAAAGGACTGGAATTCGAGGCTAGCCAGGGCAGAAAAGTTCCCAAGATCCTATCTCAAAACAGAGAAGCAAAAAGCAATGGTAAAGATGTAGCTCAAGTTGTAGAGCAAGCCAGCCTACAAGGATAAAGGCCAGAGTTCAACCTCTGGTATTGCAGAAAACAAGACAGAACAAATCAAATTATCAACAAAATCATTACTGTTGTTAGTGTTATGGCCAGGCAAAAGTAAACTTACACATGATTGTAACAGACAATGCTGATGCTTCTCTTACTGTAATTTGTTATTATTATCCTTCAAGGGGATAGACATTCAAGCACTTACCATACACTACAAGTTTCTGTGTTAAGCAATCTTACACAGTGGTGGAAGATACCAATAAATAAGTATCTGTAAAAATACTATTAAAATGGTTTAAAGTCAGCCATGGTTGATCCACATTGGTTGGTACAATGGTGAGATTCCACACTGGTGATTGCTTCATATAACAATATGTGTGGACCTCGGAAACATCATGTCCAGGGAATAAGCCAGGCCCTGAGAAGCAAATTCTGCAATATGGTGGTTTGGCAGAGCTGAAATAGGAGGTAAATGGCAATGGATCTGAAGTTATAGTTAGGTAGAAAAGACAGGTTCTGGTGTCCTCTTGTGTAAGAGGGTAATTATAGTTTATAATGTATTTTATAGTTTAAAAATGGCTAGCAAAAGGAATGTTGAATGGTTCTCACAAGAAAAAAAAGAATAAATATTTGACATGATGAAAGCGAATTGCTCTGATGGGATTATTGCAAAATGCACATATCTATCCAATGATCACATCGTACCATAGAAACAGGCACAATTATTATTTGTCAAATCTAGAACATCTAGAAAAAAATGTATTTCAAGTTAAATACAGACCTGTATCCTCAAACCTGAGGTTTATCAAAATTTTAAAAGTGTTAATTATCTGTCTACCTTCCCAGTTTCTGACCGAAGAATTCCCAAGTAACACTGGATCACATAAGACTTTCAAGAACCACTGTCATAGTTGAGATCTTTAAGGGACCGTCTAGTATGTATGGCTAAGGTGAGGATTGAGGGACTGAGGCCTTTGGGAATCCTGGGAAAAGGATTGAAAGCACTCTCTCCCTCTCCTTCTTCCTCTCCCACTCCCTCTCCCCCTCTCTGTCCCCTCTCTGTGGTATGTGTATCTCAGGGCCTCATAAACGCTCTTTGCTTTCTTTGCTCAAGGCTCAAATTCTACCATTTGAGCCAGACTTTCACTTCCAGCTTTTTGCTGGTTAATTGGAAGTAAAAGTCTTTTGGATTTATGTGTTGGGCTCATGCTTAGATCTCAGCCTCCTGAATAGCTAGGATTGCAGTTGTGAGCCATTACCACCTAGTAAAGCTTTCTTAAAAATTGACCTAACCTGTCTCTTCAGAAAAGCCTTTCACCTCTGTATAAAGTGAGCTGAAGAAGGCCAAAGCTCTTCCTTGGGCAGATGGGCTTCAAAGGACTGTAAAGTGCAGATTGGTGAGTAACTGAAGTCCTAAATTCTACTTCATTAGTCTGGCCCAAACAGTTTTAACCTGGAAATGTTCAATGACTATAAACCAAACACCTGTGTTAGCCTTATATTTTACAGGGCAAAAGTATATCACAGTCACATGAAATTGTATTTATATGGTTAAAAACTCTTACATTATATATGAGATGTTTCTAAACCAATAAGTGGCTCTTTGTAAACATTATTTAATAGCTTCATAATATTTCCTCATGTGATTATACATAATTTACTAGCTATTTCCCTTTTGGAGATTTCTAGTGTTTTTGTTCCTATAAATAATGGTAACATGAAAACCTTTGTGCATAAATCTTTGCCCCTATTTCTCCTTAGACTGGATTACTACATGGGGAATTAAGTCAAAATGAACATTTCTAATGTGCTTGAATCCTATTTCCATTTGTTATTTCAACTTCAGAGGTACTTAAATGTAGTTCAATGTGATTGCTGTTGGAAAGACAGCCTCGTTTTGGCCACTTGAATAAGATTCAGCCTTCTGGTCCTCAAAAAATAAAGTGTATGTGTGTGTGTGTGATTCAACAGGAAGAAAAATAAATTTTGCATCCAAGTCTTAAAAGAGGATCTATGACATTTATTTTTATTTTCATTTTTACCAGTCCTGGAGCTTGAACTCAAGGCATAGGCACTGTCCTTGAGCTTTCTCATGGCTAGTATTCTACTATTTGAGCCATAGCACCACTTCCAGTTTTTCCTGTGTATGTGGTACTGAGGAATTGAACCCAAGGCTTTGTGCACACTAGCCAAGCACTCTACTACTAGGCCACTCTCCTGGCCCTTTGAAGAACACCAGACAGAAACTTCTGTCATACACCAGGCTTCACTGTTTCCAGAAGCCATCCTTGAGCTCTTCTCTCCTAAGAGAGCATCTCCACAGCTACTTCTCCTGAAAGCTCTGGGCTCTTCTTCCCCTTCAACCTCTACTGACCTCTCACTCTGGGCCTTCTACCTCACTTCTCTTCCCACCAAGAATTTTAATGAGGGCAATGGCATCTCAGGAATGGGTGGAGCAAAACATTCTCTTTAGATGGTCTGAGCAGGAAGCTACTAAGCAGTTGCAGCATGCACTCACTAGACACTGGCCTTGGTCGTTGAAATTCACCTCCCTTACTGTCTTTGGAAGCCAGCATTACCCGCTTCTTCAGGCTTATATCTGGCCTCTTGGGCTACATAAGCTTAGAAATTTTGTGATTGGGTGGGTGACAATCACCTCTGTCATATCTAATACCATAACAAAGTCAACAGTGGATGTCAGCCAGAGTCAGTCAAATTCAATAAAGCATGTCAGCCATGACCTCTAGGATCTAGAAACAAAAGCCATATAATGAGTGATTGTTGTCCTAAACGTACTATGCTATCTCTCATCTCTTTTACTGTCCCTTGGTTATCTCATATTGTTACAGTATCTCACTTTGTTATCTGATATATTGGATATATTTGTATTTGGTTATTTAAAATTGGATAGGGAAGGGGGGAAAACAAGATGAGGGGTGGGGGTGGGAGGGAGGGAAATGGGGACCAAGACATGAGAAAGGTTATCAATGTATGTGAAATAATGCACCTTCTATCTAGTGAATATAATGTAACCCTTCTATTCATTACAATAAAAATATAAAAAAGCCAAAAAAAATCAGTGTTAAAAAATCTTTTAAAAAAGTAATGATGCAGTGCTAAATTTTTGCTGCATTTGTTATGTGACAGCACAAAATAAAATCTCTTATTAACATATAAAGCTGTTGATAATTTGAGGCTGTTTTTTTAATTTTTGAAGTACTGTGCATCCAATTAAAAATTAACTGGAAACTGTGGAAAATGAGTAACCATTAAGTTGCACTTTTATAATTTTCTGTTTTCTTTTTTTCCTACTTTAATATTACACAATTTTCTTTTATTAAAAACTCTATAATCAAAATATTTATCAGTGCTTTAATTATTTCCTTAGTAAATTATAAATTTTAATATCAATTGGAAATATTTGTAGTTTCAGGAAAAAATTTAATTTTGTAAATGGAAATAAAACTAGTATATGCTAAAAATCAAAAAAATAAAAATAAAATAAAAAAAGCATGTCAGCCATGTTTGAACACTCACTTTTTTTTTTTTTTTTGGTCAGTCATGGGGTTTGAACTCAGAGCTTGAGCACTATCCCTGAGAAGTTCTTTTTTTTTTTGCCGGTCATGGGCTTGAGCTCAGGGCATGAGCACTGTCCTTGGACTTTCTCAAGGTTAGAGCTCTACCACTTGAGCCTCAGCACCACTTCAGGCTTTTTTCTATGTATGTGGTACCGAGGAATCGAACCCGGGTCTTCATGCATGCTAGGCAAGCACTTTAACCACTAGGCCAAACTCCCGGCCCATCCCTGAGAAGTTCTGCTTAAGGCTGGCACTCTATCATTTTGAGCCACAGTGCTACTTTCAGTTTTCTGGTGGTTAATTGTCTCATGGATTTTCCTGCCTGGGCTAGCTTTGAACTGCCATCCTCAGGTCTCAACCTCCTGAGTAGCTAGGATTACAGGCATGAATCACTGGCACTCAGCTTGAACACTCACTTTTAAACAGAGGCAAGAATTCTTTATAATCTAGAGTAAAAAAGATATATTTTATGTGCTTAATATGTGGAAATTCTGTTCTTTCTATTTACATTTTAATTATAATAATGTAATAGTGCAGAAGTGATAGGTTATTACAAGAACCATTAATATTATATACAATGTATATATGCATGTATATAAATATATTATGTATAGTAAGCATTTCAAACGGTTAAGTAGATAAACTGACTTGTGGCTACAATTTTAGGGGAGGTTAGTGGGGATTGAACTCAGTATCTTGTGCTTCCTAGGCAAGCAAGCTATTTCTCCCACTAATCTATTAATATAAACATGAAGATAATACATCAGCGACATAACTTTATGAAAGACATTATGCCTTTTGCTAGAGCCAAGATAGCTTATAAACTTAAGATACTAATATAAGGCAAAATAATAGAGATTAGGTTTTTATTATAATCAGATTTTCCTGGAATTCTTTTTGTATACTAGCATTTCTTTTTTTTCATATATTTTTATTGTAATTAATAGAAGGGTTACATTATATTTGCCAGAAAGAAGGCGCATTACTTTAGTATACTAGCATTTCTAACCTTAAACAAAATAACATTACATAAGTTGCTTAGTTTGGGGTAGAAAGCTTTCATTATGAGAAAAGGAACTTTGAAGAGTTTAATCAAATGATTTAAAAGCACAATGCTGAACTTCGGTCTCAATATTTCACAAAAAGGAAAAACTTTAACATGTACAGTGGCATCCACAGTAAACCTTGGATGTAGCTTTAAGAAAAAGATGAAATACAAAAAGAAGAAAGCTCTAGAGAAAAAAAAGTATGTAAAAGAATTCTCAGACAACATGCTACTCAGAGTCAACAGGGATCATTGTCAGAGCTCAGAACTTGTTGCTCTGAATATCTTCCCAGCAAATTTATAAAATGTAGCTGACAGAAGATTTGATAATAAAGTGATAGTCATGACAATAATAAAAATTCAGGTTTAATGTTGTAATACCAGAAATATATTCTCTGTCTGAGATACTTGGCTTTGGATGAAATTTTATCTGTTTTTAAAAATCTAGGCACTTACAATTCAGTCAACTACAAGTTGGCACATCTCTAATTTACTGTAATTCTTCTGATGCTGTCTAAATCCATTAGCAAAAATGCTATTGGTGGCCACAACAGGAGGTTGGGCCCAAAATGCCTCATTAAAACATTCATGCCTAAATGAGTTTGTCAGCTTTCCCTGGGGAAGACTCTACAGAGGCAGAGGGCTTCAAAGGTCATGAAGCTTTTCTTCTATAATCTTCTCTTCCAAATCTCCTAATGTCTAACTTACTAGTATTTGTTTTTTGCCAGTACTGGGGCTTGAACTCAGGACCTGGGTGTTGTGGTACTCTACCGCTTGAACCACAGCTTTACTTCTAACTTTTTGCTAGTTAATTGGAGGTAAGACTCTCACAGACATTTCTTCCCAGAGTGGCTTTAAACTGTGAACCTCGGATTTCAGCCTCCTTGAGTAGCAAAGATTATAGGTCTGAGCCACAGTGCCTGACACTACTGCTAATTCAGTTAGGATGACTTACTCCACAGGACCAGGGTGTGGGTTTGCATTTTCTGTTGACAATTGCAGAACCACAAGGGACTCTCCAAGACCTTGTATAGACACATCTCATTTTTTCAGATGAGACAAAAGGTCTGGATGGTGAAGGAATGTGTTCCTTATATAAGCTTATTAGCTTATCATGGAAGAACTGTGGTAGAATCCAGCATTCCAGAGAGCAACCCTGCCTTTTGGTCCCTTTCTTCTTCCTTGCTTAGAGCTATGCTTGTCACCAGTTAAGAAACACTGTCTTCTTCCCCAAAAGCTATTTATATTTTAACTTTCAGTGGCTGTTGGACAGAGATCCTGCGATCTCTAAGTATTTCCTGAGTATTTCAACCTGTGGCTTCATGAATTTAATGAGTATCACAGATGATCCATTGATGTTTCCGGCTTAGTGAACCATTTATTGTTTCAGTGTTTCTTACGAAATGCCTTTTGGCAGACACACCTTCCCCTTAATTTTTAAACCCATGTGTATTGGAAAGGAAATCTAGTCCATGTGTGTTTGACTCATTTTCACCCAGGTCATTAGAATGTGGTTGGTCAGAGCTAACTGGACTATGTGCTATGCTGGGTCCATTCATAAAGCATCCATGATCTTCACTTCTGCAAGTCATCAGGAACAAGATTGTGTGCAGCTAGTGTCCTAACTCCATCTAGTCTAAGTTGATCTATGACATATTTTCCTGCATGGTTACTTAATTAGTTCCATATTTACATTTCTGTTTTTCTTGGATGATGATGGAAGATGGAGTCAGGTTGTGTACATTGTCTTCCTTTTACAAAAGATTTAGAATAATCAGAAATGATCTTTTCTATCACTTATTGGACATTTATTATGTACTGGGTACTTGGAAGTTTATGTGGATTAAATTCATAATAATTCAATGAGGTGGGCAGAATTATGACTTTTATTGTCATTTTTTGTGTGTAATGCTAGGGATCAAACTGGAGTCTTCTGTATACATGAAGGAGGTGAGTGTAACACTGAGCTTCATCCTCAGTATATTAATTATTTCCATTTTAAGGAATGGAAAAACAGAGTCCCAAGATCATTGCTAGTAGATATGAAGACACAAATCAAAGCCAGTCAGTGGAGAAACTGATCCAGTGCTTTAAAAAAAATTGCAATAGAGTTCCTGCATGGCTCTTGATCGATCACAAACTGTGTTTCCTTTTTGGATGTGGCATACTTTGGTGAACAGGCCTGCCAAAATTAGCTTTCTTGGATAGCCACTTCAGTGTCAGACACTCAGGAAGCACAATGGCTATTTGTAAAAGTGCCTATCTACACAGGAGTCCTTTGATCAACATACAGGATGAGACTAAACAAAATGAACTCTAGGATATGGAAACAAGAGGTTTATCTCTGTGATTGTTGGTCTCAATGTACTATGTGCAGTTATTTCCTTTTTCCCCTTATGGTTAATCTCATGTGGTTTCTGTATCTGACTTTGTTACCTAGTGTATATATGTTTATTTGAAATAGGGAAGGGAAGAGGGAAAACAAGATGATTGGGAGGGAGTGGGGAAAAGGGGGACAAAAACATGAGAAGGGGTATCAATGTTCAAGAAGTAATGCACCCACTACCTGATGAATATAATTGTAACCCCTTTATACATTACTCCAACAATAAAACATTTTTTTAAAGAGTACATTGACCAAAAAGAGAATAGCTATCAGATAGATCTCCTTGGGGTAGCTGTTCTATTGTATAATGTGTCCAGTGGGTATCCTAAGACTCTTTATTATTTAAAGTGAAAATCACTGCTCCTACTAAAGGACTCACCCACATGCTATTGACATGATCAAAAACCATGGATACACTCAGTGTCGTGCATAAAAAAGACATGGGTTGTATACACACTGAATTGCATGTTGGAAGTCAGCAATCCAGTGTTAAGAAGGTCTTTCATGGATAGGAAGTTGGAGAGAAGGGCCACTGTGTCTCCTCATTAGAATCAAGTCTTGTCCTTGTAGCTCCTGTCTTTACTTGGTAGGTCCTAAATTTCCTTTGGAATTCTGGGTTAAGGAAACATTCATGTTTGTCATGTTTAAGCAGAGTTGTAGTCTGACCGATCATTAAGCATTAGTCAATATTGGTACATGCTTGGGTGTTGAGTGCTGGTGGATCAGGTCTATAAACCTAGCTACTCAGGCGGCTGAGATCTGGGATACCAATTGAAAGCTAGAATTTAGATTTTAAAATTAAGATTTCTAAATTTTTCCAGGCAGAAAAGCCTACAAAATTCTTATGTCCAATTAGCCAGCAAAAAGCCAAAAGTGGATATGTGGCTCGAGTAGTAAAGCATCCATTAGCCTTGAGCAAAAGCATGTAGTGAAAAAATTATGCCCCCTGACTCTCTTGACTAAATCCTTCCAGTGAGGAAAAAGTCTAACATTCAACTTTCTCTAATCCAGTCACACACCACTAGGTACTGTGAGGGATATCCTCATTGTATCCCAGCAAGTGCCTTGCTGAATGTCTTAGTGTTTATTTTAGAGGAGAAAACTGAGGGCCAGGAAATAGTGTGCCCCAACTCATGTATATTTGTCATCAAACACCCCATCATTCAAATTTTAATCTTTCTAATTCCTGAGGCAAGCCTCCATCAAGCCTGTAAAGCTCCATTCAGCAATGAAGTCCAGTAACCTGGTAAATAAACCATAGCAGATCCAGGCACCCTGCCCATTCTCTCTCAATATTCTCTGCCAAAACATTTCATTGGTCTTCCATTCCACCCACCAAAGTTCTACAGCCATGGCCTGCCAGCTCTGCAGAACTCACTTGGTAATCTGATTTAGAGATAAGGAGTATCTTGCATTACTTTTCTGATTTAATAATATCCACTTGGTTTTCCTAGACCAGATAGGGAGTTTTAGCTAAACTTCTTCTCTGTATAACTGCTTGGTTATCAGAAACATTTCTCATCCTTCTAGGTTCAGATGCTCTTGAAGAAACCAGACAAACAGATAAGCAGGTGCAAAAGAGGCAAAGAGGACAGTGTATTTCCTATAGCAGAGTTAGAATCTTTTGGGCTTTTGGACATAGTTGTTCAGCCAATGGGCAAACTTGAGCATTACAAGATTTAACACAATTTTTCTCTGTCTCTGTCTTTATCTCTGTCTCTTTCCTTCTCTTCCTTTCCTTCCCTCCTTCTCTTCTCTCTCCCTTTCTCTCCCTACCTCTCTTAGTGGTGCTAGGTAGGTTTGAACACAGAGCCTTGTACTTAGCTAGGCAAGTGCTCAACCCCTTGAGCCATGATCTCAGCCTTATTTGCTTTTAGTTTATTTTTCAGATAGGGTCTCATATTTTTTCCAGGACTAGCTTTAGACCATGATTTTTCTACCCATGCCCCCTGAGTAGCTGGTACAGATGCTCACCACCATGCCTGGCTTATTTGTTGAACATCTTGCTAATGTTTTGTCTGGACTTGCCCCCAAACTATGATCCTTCCAATCTCTCTCTGCCTCCTGAGTAGTTAGGACTATAAGGATTATATTCCTTCTTTATATTCCTTCAAAAGCAAAATAAAATAGTGAGGGAAACAGTAAGATGGGGCTAGAAGTTCAGGAAAGCTAGTACAAAGTAGGAGCTAACCTATAATTCATTCTAATACTTAGTCACATTCAAGAGTTGCTTACTAGGTATCTAGCATTACATACAGCAATTAAGATACAGTTACTGTCAGGTACACAGACATGCAGACAATCACAGTCTATTATAGTAATCATGCTAATATGAAATATTTTAACAGAATGGAACAACAAAAAGCAATGTGTTTGTTCTGGAGAGCCTTGTGGTATTGAAATAAAGTTTTGAAGAACAAATAGGAGTCATCAGATTAAAAGATGGAGAAAGAATTCTAGTCAGAGAGGATTCCACTTGCAAAGCCTTGGGAGTGCACACACACACACACACACACACACACACACACACACACACACACACACACACACACAGCAGCCCATGGGTCGTGTGAGGGCCTGATAAGAGCTGTTAAAGACCATGAGGGCACAGAGACAGGGTGTGTATGTTCAAGGTGTATGCATGGACAGGGGTATGTGTCCATCTGAGAGGAATTAGTGTCATCTTCCATGTTCCAGTCTCAGAGTGACACTTAGGATTCCTTGTCAGTAATGCATTCCCTCTTGCATTCTTGATGTATGTCCTAGGGAATGTGTCAGGTCTAACAGTGCTGTGTGAGAATGAATATATGCTAATGAAAGCATAATGCAGGGAGAAAGGGTCTTATAAATGTCACAGCACTGTCCATTTTTATGTGATATATGAAACAGCAGATATTTTCTGCTCTCATAAATTCAGAGAGAAGTCCAACTTTGAGACTTGTTTATCGGTGCTATTGGATTTGGTGAACAAAGCATTCTCATTTGCTCTGGGGTCCTTTTTTTTATCACTAGGTTATTAAGCTCCTATGGATTAGATTTGGTGGTCTAAGTAAGTCCTTAGAGAATTGGACTATGCAACAAAGGTTCAAAGCCAGCTGTGTGTGTATGTGTGTTTGCCTGGGCTACCTGGCACTGCTGTCTGGCAGTCCCTGCAGAAGCTGGCATCTGCCTACTGCTTATTTTCTTGCCCACATCCTAGTTCTCTTGCTGTAGGCTTTCCATGAGCCTTAAGATGGCATGCAGATGCAGCTGGGGTCTGCTGTACTTGGCCAGCTTTACTTGAAACTGACAGGATGCTAACGGAAGGAAGCTTTTGGGAGGTGAGTTCTCTCTGTGATCATTTCCCAGCAGTATTTTCTCAAATTTGCCAGGATGAACTAATAAGTTAGACAAATGAAGCCTTTATTAAAAATTTATATGTTTATTTTTATTATCTTTAATGGTTGTACAAAGGAGTTGCCAGTCACATCCTGTTAGAACATGTTTGTAGTGGGTAGGGAGACAAAGTTGCTACTCATTACCATTCTGAGATTACATTTCCAATTTCCTTTTAGTCCAGGTGACCACTGAGGTATAAACAAAATAGTAGAGTGGAGTCTTTGGTGGGGGAATTAGTATTCCTTTTTCTATTCTGCCCATGTCTTGTCTAGAATCATAACCTGATGGCTTAGTGCCCCAGCAGCCATGCTGGCTGATGAAGCAAGCTTGGTGATGAACACCATGTACTGAGGATGAAGAAGAGATTCAAAACACCTGCATCCCCGAGGTCATGGAAAACTTGCATCCTGGCTGAGGACTATTTCGGAACTTCTTATTATGTAAGAAAAACAAACCCCTTCATCTTGGGCGAGCCCCGTCACTTGGGTTTTCTATTATATGCAATTAATGGAAACAGGTTATCTCTTTTCATTATACATCAGCTTTCTCCTAGTAGCAAGAAACATAACTGCTTGCAACTCCAGAAAAAAATGTAGGGTAACAATGAAACCAGGATTTAGGGTTCTGGCCTGCTGATATGGCATCCTGGCCTCACCCCTCACCAGCTTGTGACCCTGAGCAATTGCCTTAACTGGCCCCTGTGTTGGTCTCTTCAAATCTACACTGGAGATAATTGATAGCACTTACCTTCTAGGATGATTGTAAAGATCAAGACCTTTGTCAGCAGTTCATAATCCTAGTTATTCAGAAGGCTGAGATCTAGAGGATCAAAGTTCAGAAGCCAGGTGAGGGAGAAAAGTTTTTCAGATGTCTATTTTTTTTCCATATATATTTTATTGTAATTAATAGAAGGGTTACATTATATTCACCAGCTAGAAGATGCATTAGTTCACAAACCCTGATACCCTTTCTCATGTCTTGGTCCCCATTTCCCTCCCTCCACCCCCACCCCTCATCTTGTTTTTCCCCCCTTCCCTATCTGATTTCAAATAACCAAATACATATATACACAATGTATCAGATAACAAGGTGTAATACTGTAACAATATGAGATAACCAAGGGACCGCAAAAGAGATGAGAGATAACATAGTACATTAAGGACAACAATCACTCATTATATGGCTTTTGTTTCTATATCCTGGAGGTCTTTTCATTTAGCATCATTCTATATGGCCTTATGTATCTAGGTTTTGTTCTATTGTAAATCTCTGCTGGGAGAGTCCAAGGTTTCTACTGATTATGACAAATGAGGGAAACCATTGAGCCTCTAAGTTCCTTTGAGTCTGGCTTACTTCACTTAATATGATTTTTTCTAAGTCTTTCCATTTCCTTACAAATGGGGCGATGTTGTTCTTTCTGACAGCAGCATAGAATTCCATTGTGTATAAATACCACATCTTGTTGATCCTCTCATCAACTGAGGGGCATCAGATGTCTATTTCTGAAAATAACCACCAAAAGGCTGGGCTGGAGATGTACTCAAGTTGTAGACTGCCAGCTAAGAGATCAAGTACAAGGTCCTGAGCTCATTGGACCAGTCTAACTTTGTAAAGGGGCTATGTCTGGCACTGAACACTCAGCAAGTATGAGTCTCTTTGGTTGTTTATTCTAATTTTAGCTCTGTGACCCCAGAGCTCCCAGCCGAGAAACCCCAGGGAGAAACTAGCACTGTTCTAGTTTGGGAAGATCCGGGCTGGTTGGAAATGATGGGGCCTTCAGATTGGTGGGACTTGGATCTCACGCCCACTTTGATGGTGGTTAAGATTAAGAGAGTGGATTAATGTAGCTAGAAAGAGGAAGCTGGGAGGCCAAAACTTCTCCAGATCCATTCTCTGACTTGTGAAGATATGTAGAAAATGCAGACTTGTTAAGCCCTCAGAAGTCTATTTAGCAGTGGTTCAAGTGTTCTCTGTGTTTTCTGCAGTCATCAGGGCCTTTGATCTACCAAGTTTAAGTCTCTCTCTCTCTCTCTCAGAGCTGAGGCAGTTCCTGAAGGCCCTGCATGGCTACGGTCATGATCACTGCCCTCTCACTACACTGGTCCTGGACATATTGCAACATGTTAACTACTGAGACTCTTACTTCCTGGGGGAAAAAGACTTGAGTATCCAGACTGCCAACCATCAGTCTATTAAAGAAACACTAAACAATCCAGAAAGGAAACATCTGTGTGCCTTTTGCGATTATTTTGCATAATTCCTCAGATCTTATACCAGTGTTGTGTGTGTTCATCATGTCTCTCTATGCTCTGTATTATGATGATTTGGTAACTGGGATCTTGCTGACCTTGGAGGACTCCCCTAACATGTCAGATGTGGGGCTTGAACTCAGGGACTGGGCACTGTCCTTGAGCTTTTTTGCTCAAGGCTAGTACTCTACCACCTGAGGCACAGCTCCACTTCCAGGTTTCTAGTGGTTAACTGGAGATAAGAGTTTTTGCCTGGGCTGGCTTTGAATCACCATCCTTATATATCAGCCTCCTGAGTAGCTAGAATTACAGAAGTGAGCCACCAGCCCATGGTGATAATTCTTAAATATGATTCCCCCCTCTCCCCAGGAGTCCAATCATCCAACTCCAAATCGTCCATTGCCATTGTCTCCCTGCCCTGTCTCCCTCCCACTTTCACCAGATAGCCGAGACAGCCTCAGTGACCTGCAGGTTGCCAAACCACCCAGACTAACCAGCTGTGAATCCACTTATCTCCCTTGTCCCTCCCTGCCACAATCACAATGAAGGCTCTTGTCTTTCTCTCCTCACTGGAAGGCTGAGCCTCCTAACCTAAACATCGTTCTTCTTGATCCTCATTTGTGTGTGTGTGTGTGTGTGTGTGTGTGTGTGTGTGTGTGTGTGTGTGTGTGTTACCATCTCTGATTTTTATTTATGTATTTATTTTTATTGTAAATGTGATGTACAGAGGGGCCACAGTTACATAAGTCAGGTAAAGACTACATTTCTTTGTAAATAGTGTTACCTCTTCCCTCATTTTCTCCCAGTTTTTTTCCCCTACAGATCTTCCCTACAGACCCCAAGTTGTATAGTTCATTTCCAACTAATGTCTAGTGAGTATCACTGCTGAATTCGTTCACCCTTTGTCCCACATTTCTGTGCTTCCTCTTATCCTTCCACTTATCCAATCAGATAAACTTCTATACAAGATAAAGTATATGGAAATAAAAAACAGCAACAGAAGGGGAAAATTAAAAAACGCATCAAAACAAAACCAAACCACAAAGTAAGATTAGAAAAACCTTCATTTGTGCTCAATGAAAGGACCTCCAGGATATGGAAACAAAAGCCATATAATGAGTGATTGTTGTCCTTAATGTACTATGTTATCTCTCATCTCTTTTGCTGTCCCTTGGTTATCTCATATTGTTACAGTATTTCACCTGGTTATGTGATATATTATATAGATGCGTATTTGGTTATTTGAAATTGGATAGGGAAGGGGGAAAACAAGATGAGGGGTGGGGTGGGGGAGGGAAATGGGGACTAAGACATGAGACAGGGTATCAATGTTTGTGAAGTAATGCACCTTCTATCTGGTGAATATAGTGTAACCCTTCTATTAATTATAATAAAAACATATGAAAAAGCCCTCATTTGCATTTCTTGTAGTTCATTTTGATAAGCATCATTTTATATGATTATATGCATACAGCAATTGCGCCTTTGTGATCCTCTCCTAAGAATAACCTCCTTTGGTCTTACTGTGGGAATGTTTAGAGTCCTGTTCATTTTTCACATGCAAGTATATCTAGCCATTTTTGTTTACTTTGTAGAGTTATAGGCACATTCTGATTTCTACAAATGAGGGAACTCATTCAACCTATGTCTTTGGGTTTACTCCACTTGGGTTTAGCTTACTTCACTTAATATATTTCCAAGTCTTTCCCTTTCCTTATGAATGGAGCAATATCATTCTTTCTGCTGGAAACAGAATTCCATTGTGTATATATACCATGTTTTCTTGATCTATTTATCCACTGAGGAATTTTTTTTTCAATTATGGGGCTTGAACTTAGGGACTGGGCACTATCCCTGAGTTTTTTTGAGCTCAGGGCTAGCACTTTACCACTTGAGCCCATAGTGCCACTTCCAATTTTGAGTGGTTAATTGAAGATAAGAATCTCATGGGGACCTTTCTACTTGGACTGGCCTCGAACCATGATCCTCCGATTTCAGCCCCCTGAGTAGCTAGGATTACAGGCATTAGCCACCATGCCCTGGCTACCTGTGGGACTCTTATGTTCAGTTATGCAGCAAAAAAAGCCAGAAGTGGATGTGTGGTCATACTAAACCTACCAGCACAACCATGTTCATTGCAGCATTATTCACCATAGCTAAAATATGGAACTCACCCAGATATCCTTCAGTAGATGACTGGATCATGAAGATGTGGTACATTTACAGCATGGAATTTTACAGGAATAAATAGGAGACACACTTGGGCTTCTTGGCATGGGTTGAAACTTTCTTAATAAAGCCCCAGAAGCACAACAAATCAAAGAAAGTTTAGACAAATGTGACTGCATTAAACTGCAGAGCTTCTGTACAGCAAAGGACATAGCAGCAAGATAAATAGGAAACCCACAGAGTGGGAAAAGATCTTCACTAACCACACAACAGACAAAGGCCTCGTATCTTAAATATACCTAGAGTTCAAGAAATTAAATCTTCCAAAAAAAAAAAACCCTCAAAGAAACAACCATCCCATTAAAAGGTGGGCTAAAGACTTAAAAAGAGACTTCTCTGAAGAGGAAATAACAATGGCCAATAGACACATGCTCAACATCTCTGGTCATAAATGCAAATTAAAACAACTTTGAGATTTCACCTCACCCTAGTTAGAATTGCCATGATCAAGAAATCTAATAACAACAGATGCTGGAGGGGATGTGGTCAGAAGGGATCGCTACTGCACTGTTGGTGGGAGTGTAAACTCATTTAACTACTATGGAAAGCAGTATGGAGGTTCCTAAAAAGACTAAACATAGAGCTCCTCTATGACCCAGCAATCAAATTTCTGGGCATTAACTCGCATATCCAGAAAAAAGGCCATACTAAAGCTACTAGCACAGTGATGTTTATTGCAGCATTATTCCCCATAGCTAAAATATGGAACAATCCAGATGCCCCTCAGTAGATGAATGGATCATGAAAATATTGTATATTTACACAATAGAATTCTATGCTGCCACCAGAAAAAATGACATTGCCCCATTTGTAAGGCAATGGAAAGAATTGGGAAAAATCATATTAAATGAAATAAGCCAGACCCAAAGAAACATAGGCTCCAATTAGTATGCATTTAGGATTCTTCTAACAGAGGATCATAATAGCTCAAAAGCTATGTACATATGTCCATATAAAATGAGGCTAAGCAAAATGAACTCCAGGATATGGAAACAAGAGATTTATCTTTGTGATTGTTGTTGTTAATGTACTATGTGAAGGTATTTCTTTCTTCTTCTTTTCCCTTTAAGGTTTAGCTCATGCTGTTACTATATCTGACTTTGGTACCTGATATATTGTATAGACATTTGTTTGTATATTTCAAAATGGGAAGATAAGGGAAAACAAGATGAATGGAAGGGGTTGGGGGAGGGAAAGTCGGAAGAAAACATGAGAAGGAGTAACAATGTTCAAGAAGTAATGTATCCACTACCTGATGAAAGTAGCTGAACCCCCTCTGTACATCACTCCAACAATAAAATAAAATTAAAAAAAGAAAAATAGAGTATATATACATATTTTAAAGCCACTTTTCTTAACAACCCAGAAATTGATCAAAGAGTTTATCACTGTCTTTGGTGATCTTTAGCATCTTAAAGCATGCCTCCCAAAGGCTGTGACTGCTGGTTTTGACCACAGTGGGCGGTGGGTGAGGTGTGATCTCTAGGTCAGCAGAGTGTTGAAACACTTGGGGGAAAAAAATGAAGCCAATGTTCCTCTCAGATCCTACAGACCCTGGTGCTAATGAGTAAAAGAAGAGCTTTTGAAATGAGCAAACAGTCCTTACCTCTGACAATGACCAATAATCTTTAGAAATCATTTACATGCTCATTTCACTAAGCTCCTCCCACAGTTCTTATGCACCACTCAGAATGACCTCACCGACTTACATCTTCAATTCATTGTCTAAGGCAGCCTCACGAGACAGCCAGAAGCTGTTCATGTGCAGCCCTTGAACTCAGCCCCTGGCAAGTCAGTGGGCAGGTGTGAAAAAGCAGAGTTGCTTCAGCAGTCCTCTTCTAGAGCCATCTGTCTGCATTCTGTTGGGCAGGAGGCCTCAGAGGAAATATGGCTTCTCCTTCATGCCAGCTCCAGGGAAAACAAATGGGGCTTTGTCAGCAAGTAGAAGATCAAAGAGCCATCACGCCTCGTCCCCAGTAGAGCATCTTTGGAGATGGTTCTGCCAAGCACCTCTCCTTCTATGAGGGCTATGATGACATCTCCCTTTTACACTGGCTTCTTAAGGTTTGAGAAAGATCTGAACCACTTGCAGAGTTTTCAAAGTCATTAGAAGAGTCTACAGGGTCTCCACACAGAAAAACAATGAACATATAAGGACATAAAAATGCAAGCTAATGTTATTTAATCACTATACATATAAATGCTTTGAAATGTCAGGCCTTATTCCATCCATGTTGCAAAGATTGTACATCAATTATAAAAGAACAAAACTGTCCAGGCTTCAGTGGCTTATGTCTGTAATCTTAGCTACTGGAGAGACTGAGATTGAGGGCTTTGTGGTTTAAGAACAATCTGGGCAGACAAGTTCTCAAAATCCCTTGTTAATGGAAGCTGAATGCAATAGAATCTGTCCATTTTTCTGGCCATGATGGGAAGCTTAACTTAAGTGGACTGCAGCCTAATATAGGACTGGGCAGAAAGTAAGACCCTATCTTGAAGCTAAAACATTTGCAAAAAAAACCCCAAGATGATTGGGAGAGGGTGGGGAGAGGGAAATGGGACAAAAACAATGTGCAAGAAATAAGCCAGGTGCAGTGGCTCACGCTGGTAATCCTAGCAACTCAGGAGGCTGAGATCTGAGGATCAAGGTTCAAAGCCAACCCTGGGCACAAAAGAACCTGAGACTCTTATCTCCAATTAACCTCTAGAAAATGGAAAGTGGGCTTGGCTCAAGGGTAGGGCAGTAGCCTTGAGCTGAATAGCTCAGGGACAGTGCCTGGGCAGAGATCAAGCCCCATGACCCACAAAAAAAATAAATAAATAAATAAAAAGAAAGGAAAAGAAAAGAAAAATAATGTACCCAGTACCTGATGAATGTAACTGTAACCTCTCTATATATTACCCCGACAATAAAATTAAAAAAACAAAAGACATTTGCAAAGAATAGATGGACCTGGAAAAATTATATAAGTGAAGTAAGTCACAGGTGGGAGCTAGAACTAATTAATAAATGTACAAGTAAGCACATACGCAATCACAGATAATCTTTCCTAAATGGACTGATGAGAAATGATGCATTGTCCCTGCCACAAACCACCATGCGGTGGGATCTCATTGAAAACTTTTATTAGCTGAGCAAATAGGGAATAATACCAGAGAAGAGTCTATTCCATCACCAGTGAAAGTCAAAAATGTCTATGTTTAGAATGTGGCCTAGTGAAAGAGTGCTTGCCTAGCATGCATCAAGCCCTGGGTTCGATTCCTCGGTACCACATACATAGAAAACGCCAGATGTGGTGCAATGGCTCAAATGGTAGAGCCCTAGCCTTGAACAAAATTGCTCAAGGACAGTGTCCAGACCCTTTGTTCAAGCCCCAGGACTGGCAAATAAATAAATAAATACATAAATAAATAAATACAATGTCTATGCTTAGATGATCTTTTCCCTTGCACAAAATTGTAGGAAAGCTGCTCAAATTTTCTGAGCTGCTGTTGCTTTCTTCTTTTTTGTCTTCATCTTTGTCTTCTTCAACAGTATTGGGGTTTGAACTTAAAATCCTGCATTCTATCACTGAGCCATGCCTCCAGTTCTGTTTCACACTGATTTCTTTTGCTTCCCACCTGGCTGTGCGTTTGGGTCACGGTCCATCTGTTTTAGGCTTTCTGTCATAGCTGAGACGACAGTTGCACACCACTATGCCCCGCTTCTTGTTGTTGAGTTGGTATCTTGAGAACTTTTCTTCCTGGGCTGGCTTAGAACCACCAGCTTCCCAACCTCAGTCTCCCTGTGGCTTAGGATGACAGCAAGCACTACCCTACAAATCTGTGGTAGAGAAGGGGCCTTAGAATTGTTTTTTGTTCAAGCTGGCACTGAACTGTAATCCTTCCATTCTCAGCTTTCTGTGTAGCTAGGATTCCAGGCATGAGTAACCAGCCCTACCGAGCATCTACTTACTTATCATTAATGAAGAGAAAGTCAGACATCATGAAATCTCAACTAGAAGTATAATGAGCCATTGGCAATGGTTCCAATCAAATAATCTTTCCTCCCTTCCCTCCTTGCTTCCCTCTAGCCCTCTTTTCCTCCCTCCCTCTTCCTCTCTCCCTTTTTCATCTTTGTTAGTATGGCTTAAGTCATGCTTATAATCCAAGTCCCCTTTAAGCATTTGTTATAGCCAGAACATATGGTGTGAGGTATAGAAATGCAAGTAGGAGAATTTCAGAGTCACCAGGAGAGCTTAAAAATATTAATTTCTGAACTCGGTCTCTAGAAACTCTTTAAATGTAGATGATGTAAAAGGAAGCCTGGGCATGGTAATTTCTAAAACTCTCTAAGTGTTTCTGATGTGATGTCAACATTGAGAACTTCTCACTTGAGTAAAGTAAGTGCAGATTTAGCTACATAGTTTGATTTGTTTTCCTACGGACAATGTCAACCATCATGTCCACGTCAAAAGTTTTAGATAGATAGGACTTAAAAGTCACACTTAGCTATTAATGAATGAGTTTCTTATAGCAGGATTTAAAAAATTCAGGACAATGCAGAAAAGTAAATAGACCTTATTGGTTTGATTAATTTTTCTGTCACATTCTTTCTTGCTTTACCTTCAATCTGTGGGTCTGTGTCAAATGTGCAGTAATAGTACAGGCAAAGCTCAGTGTAGACTGATGAAGTTCCTGGACAGTAAGGCCCAGAAATCTATCTACATCTTACAAATGTAGATATGGTCCTGAGCCCACTGGCCTACGAGTGGAGTGTGAACTCAATTTCTTGGAGCACAAACAGCAAATTAATTTTGGCAGGATTCCTGGATCTGTAGCAGGATGCTCCCCTTGACATCTGGATCACCCACCTAAGATGTAAGCAAATAGTTTCGAAAAAGTTATTGAGGTGTATGAAGTTAGGTTTCCTGACCAATTAAAGAGATGTGTTTGACAGAAACCCCATGTAGTTCATCTACTGTCCATACACTTTCCAGCAAATATAAATTCTTGGTGTTCTGGTTTATTGATTGTTGGGTTGATCAGTTTGGAAGCTGGGAGTAGTATGTAGCCTGAGTTCCAGCTGGGATGTTTAAAAGCAATCTAAGTCAATATAGGAGGTCAATCAAGTACGAACAATTACAAGTACTGTTAGACTGAACAGAACACAGTGATTCTGCTCTTTGTTTCTACCACAGATGGGTTTGCAATGCTCTTTTGTACCCATGGAGAATTCATTATTGAGGCACCACAGAGCCTCAGCTATCCCTGGGAGGCTTCAGGGAGTGGTGTTTTTATGTTGCTGTGCTTTCATTTAGTGAAAGACTTTCTTCTTGGCCTTACTGTTATTGACACATGGGACCAGGTAATTTTTGTTGTCGGTGGATTGTGTAGTAGCCCACTTGTTTCAACCTACCACATACCAGTAAAGTATGGCCTGAAACCTTGTTCAGGATGGGATTGGAAGTAGAGACTAGAAGCTAAAGTCACCCTACTTGAGAACCAGTGAGAGGTTCTCCCAATTTTGTTATATTAGAAAAATACTCAAAAACAGAATAATGATTCTCAGCCACTTCTTAAATGTCAAAGGACACAAGTTTGTTTGTTTGTTTTTTACCTGCCATATGTACACAACAGCTTAAAAACTATGTTTACACCTTTTAGTGTTTACATTTTATAGTGCTCAACATAGACGACTATTTACATAAATGGATGCTTGGTAATATTTGTCGAATGAGGAAAAGGATTCACTCTTCCCTGTCCTCTGTCCTTGTGGTACGGGTAGGCTTCTGGGAAGTAAATGCAGATTGATGGAAGTAAATCAGATGATGCCTTTTTTCTAACTGTCGTAGCAGGTTGCAGCTATATAGGAAGCCTATAGTAGATGAATCTCTGGAACTTGTTAAGAATGTTAGATCAAACACATTGAGCTCGGCTTTTGTTGTTTTTCCTGCTCATTGTGAGCCTGTACTCTCCAGATATCAGCAGCCATCTTGACGTTCTGAGCCATCCCAAGACAGAGCTGGAGAGTCAGTCAACAATGGCACAGATCCCAGAGATGAAGAGGCAGGAACTCAGCTTCTGATTTGTGTCCCTTGATCCAGTGGCATTTCTTAGTGCTATTTCCAGTCCATCTGCCTCTGGATTCTTCAGTTGTTTGAGCCAGTGCATTCCCACAGGCTTATCTGTTTCCATTCTTTCTTATTTATTTTTGTTCAAGCTAGTTTGGGGTGCACTCTCTATCACTTAGGATCAAAGGAATGTGCTTTTAGACAAAGCTCTACATGAATGCTGGCCTGCTGTGTGGGTAACAGGGCCTGATAAGGCTCAGTGTACATGTTGATTTAGGGTACAGAATCTGGGCATAGAAATAATAGTGTAGCTGTCACCTAATGATGATATCCGGGGCCCCTGCTCAAATGTGTCTGGATGGTCAGAACTTGCTTTAATCTGTGACTTCTAATGTGAGCCTTCTCTTGTTGTTCTATTTTTAATAAGTCAAGCCTGTTTCTATTTTTATTGTCAAACTTGCTTCTGAGAAACTTTTATTCTTGACATAAAGTCTATAGTAGAACTAACAAACAATATTGGACAATGAAGACAAATGGTACATCTGTTTGGGGTCCATCTTTTCTATCTTCATCATTTTCAAGTGCTTCTAGGTTATCCTGAAAAGTCACCATCCATCACTTGGCAGAGAGCAGAGCCTTTGAAGTGATGTAGACCCAAGCTTGGGATCCACCTTCCTAACTGGTGAGTTGTGGCTTTAGAAAAGCTCTCCCTTGTGTTTATGTCAGACAGATGGGGGCCACATGAGCTGTCACATGGTGCTGTGGTAACATTCTAAGGCATAAAACTTGTGATGTGATTTTTAGTTTTTCATTCAGTATCTGACATGTGTCTGTGCTGTCTTCCATAAATTATCAGTATCTTTATCACCTTACTCCTCTCCTTGGGATCATAACCATAGAGTATTCTCTTAAAATACAGTCTATAAAATGCGAGCCCGTATTCCAGATGGGGTCTTACCAGTCTGCTATTCTGTCATCTCTTATTTGGTTTATCTGAGGTCTTTTCTTATTGGTGTTCATCATTCCAGTTGGTATGGATGGTCCCCACAATAAGGTTGTCAGGGTCACAAGGAGGGCAGATTCCACGCAGCTGATTGCTCTTGCCATGCTGAGGACAGAAATCCACATGCTCAACATATGATCTTGCTTGGTGACTCTCAGCATCTGAGTTTCTGGCTGCCCCAAATCAAGGCTACATCTAAGTGCAGCTCACCAGGCCTGTTTATCTTTCCATAGCATAGCTTGTTGGCTTGAGGGAAGAGAAAGCTGATGTTTCCATTGGCAGATTGTAAGGCCCAAGGAATGAAGCAAACTGATGGTGTGATAGGGGACATCTAGGAAAATAAGCACTGCAACAGTACTTGCTGGCTTCATAGGGACTGTCAAGCCTACAGCAAGCTCTTTAATGTCCAGCCAGTGTTTGTGGTTTGTGAAAAAGTTTGTGTAAAACTCCTTGCTGACTGCATATTTCCTCTGTAAAGCAAACTTTCTCAATTATTCATACATGGTACAAATATCCCTTCAATAGTCAACAAGAAAATAATTTTAGTAGCTACCACGTATCACATGCTGCTGTAATAGGGGAAGTCACAAGAGCTCATATGTCCGATGGCTACAATTGTTGTATTATTATCCCCATTTTACAGATGATGCCTGAGGCTCAGAGGACAAACATGAGTGAGGGATCAGCTGGCCTAAGAACAAGTGGCATCTGGTTGTCTGGATCCATGGTATATCCTCACTCATTGTGATTACTCACTGATTATCACAAGATGCCTAGACAAATAAGGAACTCCTAAGAGCAACCCCTTTGCAGACTCAGCTAGGACTGAGCTCTAACCCTTATGTCCTCAGCTCTGGGAATCCCTGTACAATCCGTCTTCAGATCGCCCTCAGTCCACTTTGTCCATTACTACCGGACGGAATAGCCTGCTCTGAACTTTGCAGCTCAGCCCTCTCTCCAGTGCTGTATACCTCTCTCTACTTCTTTCTCCCTCATGGTATAGGGCCCTGCTCCCCTTTGTTCCCTTCTTTCAGCCCTTCTTCTCCATCCCATCCACTAACACCTCCAATGACTAGCCCTGGCTGGTGTGCCTTTAAACAGGAAAAGCTCCAGTCTAGGAGACAAGAGGATGGAATGAAGTCACATCACCATTGCTCTTGAGAGACTTGGAGTCATCATGAAGCATCGGGTTTTATTGGGAGGAGGAGAAAGGAGTGCAAAGGGAAGGAATATGGAAGCATTACAGGAAAGAAGGGAGAAGGGGCGAGGCAACAGCGAGGGAAGAAAACAAGAGAGAGACAAGGAGGAAAGAGACCACAGCTGGCTGGGTGAGCTCAGTAGCATGTTAAAACAATTTGGTAGTGATTGTGAATCACAAGCCATTTGTTATGGCAGAAACAAGAGAGCAGGTCTGCAGGTGCTGCTTCAGTTCTGGGCCGCGGAGGGACTATTGCGGTATCAGTTACCTTATGCAGGAGGAAAACAGCATGTGCAGAGAAATCCCCAGTTTGTAACAAAGTATGGACTTTTCCAGCTCTCCAGTTCAAATTTCTCTCCAGGGGAACTCCGATGTCCCCCCCCTCCAAACTTGTAATGAAAATTAAGTGTTTAGAAGATGTATTTGAATTTCCTGTCAATTAGGACATTTGTTAGTTCAAAGTATGAAGAGCTGAGGCTAAAGGGAACTATAGCTTCATGCTGAGTGTCGTTAGTGGGGTGGTGTCAAATTACACTACAGTTCCAATGCAAACTCTTGTTCAATCCAAAGCTTTATACAAGACTGGATACAACATTCTGCCATGGTTGAGACAGGATGGGGAACACAGAAGGAGGAGATGTGCCCAATATCTGGAGAAACACAGCATCTGCAGGAGAAATTTGGAGAACAACCTCTTCCCCATATCCCTTCAAACAATAAAAAACTGTGCAGCATGATGTAGTATTACGCGAGAGTATGACTCCACTTTCTACTCCAAATGCAGACTTCATTTCCTTAGAGAGGCCTTTCCTGGTCTCTCTGGGTAGGTCAAGCCACTTGTTTCCATTGTGACTTGTTGGGTTTTGTTTGTGTGTGTGTGTGTGTGTGTGTGTGTGTGTGTGTGTGTGTGTGTGTATCACAGTTTGCAATGATACTTTCATATATTATACAGTAATATGCATAGAGTAATTATATATGCTGTATAACTTAAAGAGCAAATCATTCATCTTCATTCAGCTCATCAGACTGTGAGGTCTTTAAAGACAAGATTGCATCTTTCCTGCCTACCATTTTATTCCCCAGGATCTTTCACAAATTTCAAGTGCAGAGTTGCTGCTCTACAAATCTCTGAGACAGAAAACTGTTAGGAGTTTGGAGAAGGGAAAGATCACTGTGACTGGACTATACAGGCAGTTTTGACAGATGGAACTCACTTTGAGCAGGCTTCTTTAATAAGGAATTGTGAAACTTTCTCTTAGGTCCTAATACCAGGAAAGACTGGGATTCCCCTAAAAAGCCCATCTGTTTCTATGCTTTTAGAATCTAGGAGTCCAACATAGAAAGATATTTTCGTCTTTATTTTGGCTTTTAGGAAGCTCAGAGCCAACTTTTCTACTTATTTCTAGCAACTGCATTACATGTACTGTGTTGCCCCTGATTTTCAATGCTTTCCTAAAATTTATTTATTAATATTCTACATTTATTTATTTTATAGTAACACTGAATTATCCCATTATAAAAATGAGATTTACCTGGTAGCTCACACCTGTAATCCTAACTACTCCGGAGGCTGAGATAGGAAGACTGCGGTTCAAAGCTAGCCTGGGCAGGAAAGTCCGCGAGTCTACAATTAATCACAGTAGAAGTCCTAAGTGATGCTGTGGCTGAAGTGGTAGAGTGCTAACCTTGAGCAAAAAGGAGCCCAGGGAGAGCACCCAAGTCCAGAGAGTTCAAACCCCAGGAGCAGCAGAGGGTGTGGGGAGGGAGGGAGGGAAGGAGAAAGTGAGGATTTATCATGATGGAAAATAACCAAATCATCTCTTTCCCCTTCCACTTGAACAAATAAATTCATTGTCTGTCTTGGAGAGATCCTCAGACCAAGGCCATATTAAGCACTAGTCCCTGGTGGACACAGGTGAAACCTGTTCATCTTTTTGCTCTTTTTCATTTCTTATATATTGTATATTAACTAATTTGATAATAATGATTGCAGGTGCCAAGATTAAAGCATGATAAACTACATATGCCATTGATGCTTTTGAATGAATGCAGGCTTTGTTAGCTAATCTATTGGACATCCTTTCTAGGAAGTATTTTATATAAAAGCCTGAGACTAGATACGACAGAGTGAAGGTTTCAATCAGAAACAGAACTATATAACAGATGACAGCTCCTCATGGTGATTAATGAACTGAAGAAGGTGAGGCAGGAGGATTACAAGTTTGAGAGTGGCCTGAATTATACTCAATGTTGGAGATATAGCTCAAGTGGTAGAATCCCTGCCTAGTAAGTACAAGTCTGAGTTCAATTCCCAATACCACAACCACCACCACCACCACCAAAAAACAAAACAACTTCCTACCACTTTGTTCTGAATCCCGAGATATTATTATAAGGAATATTTAAATCTTGAATTAAGTTTTATTTTCTTTTGTTTTCTGCTTGTGTTGGAGCTTGAACTCAGGGCCCTGAGGTCTAGTTTGGCTTTTTTGATCAAGACTGGGTGGGGCTCTACCACTTGAACTATATCTCCATTTTTGGCCTTTTCTTAACTAACTGGAGATAAGAGTCTTACGGATTTATCTGCCCACAATGACTTCAAACCAGGATCCTCAGATCTCAACCTCCTCAGCTGCTAGAGTTACAGATATGAGGATACCTGCTTAAATCTTGCAAAATTGCTGGTGAGAAGTTGACTTTAAGTTCCCTCTGTGTCCTCTGTGCTTAGATTTCATGGCACCAATAAGTCTGCCAATGACTCTGATGTGTCTCACATTGATCCAGTTGGGGCAGCCATGTTGATATTAAGTTTTAGTTACAATGGAATAAAATTTGTTGCTATATTTTCCTAAGGGAAAATTATAAAGGAATTAATGTCCAACTATTCTCTGCCACCTCCCTGTGGGGCCAAAATGAAAACAATATTTTTAAGTCATGTGTTCTCTCAACCAAATAACCGCAGTCTGCTCCCACTATGTGTATAGTTCTGTAATTGAATTATTTTGGAGAAATTCAATAAAATGTATTCTATGGCATTGTTTTGATATTTTACTAAATTAAGCCATTCCAGATGGTGACTGAACAACATATTTTTGAAGTCTTTTATTTATTTTCTCCAGTTTAATAATTATATTGCAAAGCTTTTGGAACATCTTAAATTGTTGTCGACTTTTGGCACTTGACCCAGTAATTGTTTACCAAAATCACTCCTAGAAATTTTAATTTGGTTGAAAGATTTAGCAAATATTAGTGCATTTCTAAGGAAGATATTAATGGTCATTTAAGCTGTTATTTTGGGAATTAATAGGCAGCAATTATGGCAAGGACTGGCCAATTGCTAAAGATTCACAACTATAGCCAAATCTGCAGCTTCTTTGAAGGCCAAAAGTGTTTAGACAGACTTTCAGAATATGAAAAACTACATATCTCAACATAGTGAAAATTGAAGCTATTTATAATTCCCAGTCTTTAAAATTAATGAAAATCTGTATTCTAATGGGGTCACACAAGAATCTATCTTGATGTATACATTGAGACATTAGGCAGGCCACAAGAATCCTATTTGCATGGTCTGTAAAGGCATCTTAAGAAAATATTGGAGAGAAGGCATTAGAAATTTGGAATTAATATTCTCAGAGACAAAGCCTAAGCCGATGAGGAAAGGTCTTGGAAGTGTAAGGAATTCCCAAGGGCACAAAAGGGTCATACATACTCCTTTCAGAGGTCAGTTCCTGTTCCATCAGGAGGAGACTTTCCATGGATAACGAAGTCGGCATGGGCACATTCCTTAGGAATACATTTCAACAGAAGGCTGAACACACCGAGATTCGTAATGTCTTGAGAGCCAGATACAGAAATGTCTCCTGGTGTGGGCATGTAGTCTATAATTGTAGCCTGATCCTTCACAGACACCACTTAACCCAGCCTGGAGTTAGCTCCCTGTCTCAACTTTCCAAATTAACCATCTTCTTACTGTTCATAGAATGTTTCCTGTCCTGATCTAGCTACAGAATTATACACCAAAACTCAGAAATGGGTAACATTTGGAATCAAGAGTTTGTAAGGAGAATAGAGACAAAGGTTGATGTCAGTGACAGCCACAATGGATTGGATAACAGGCTTAGTGTGTGTTATTGTTAAGTACTTCAGTGCCAGAGCCAGACTCCTGTAGCTTACAGCCTATCTTTGACACTTACAAGCTGTATCATCTCTGGTAAGATATTTACCTGTCAGTTTTCTCATCTATAAAACTTGGGAAATCATAGCACTTTTCTTTAAGTTCTTTTTTTTTTTCAGTCCTGGGCTTAAGCTCAGGGCCTGAGCACTGTGCTTGGATTTTTCTCAAGGCTAAAGCTTTACCACTTGAGCCTCAGCACCACTTCCAGCTTTTTCTAAGTATGTGGTAAGAAAGAATCGAACCCGGGTCTTCGTGCATGCTAGGCAAGCACTCTACCACCAGGCCAAATTCTCAGCCCCTTTAAGTTCTAATGTCTTGTTAGTATTTGCAAGACACATTCACCAGTAGCTAATATACCATTAACATTGTGTTCTTTCTTGTTCAATAATTTGAGGAAGTTATAGAAAAGTGAAACATGTTGAAACTGGTTAAAGCATATCAGCTTTAGTGATAATGATTTGAAGACAGAAGGGACAAGGAGAGATGAGAACAAGTCACAAAGGGAATCTCCAAACTGGAAGCAGTAGGGCTTATATTACAGTGGCAGCTTCAGAAAGGAAAAAATAAATCTGATAGGCTTATGAAGAGAAATAGGCAAACGTGGTGATAGATTAGTTTGGGGAAATGAATTGAGAAATAAATGATTCTAAGCTTATAATCTTGGGGGATTAGAAAGATGATGGTGCTGTTGACAACAATTGGAAAATTTGGGAAGGGTGCTTATTTCCACTGGAAAGACAGGACACTCAGGCCATGTCAACATGGAAGAAACAAATGAGCCATGAGAACTAAGCTTGAGATGGTCTGTGCATTTGACAGATGCGCTGCAGCTGAATCAACTGTAATGTTTCATTAGTATGTCTAAGGTGTCTGATGACCCATGCCGTGCTCTAGTGGATTTGCCATCTATAAACATATCCACTATTTAGATTAGGTTTATCATTGAGAGCTTACTTCTTTCCCATAGGCATGTCCTCTGTGAGTAGTGTTGGTAAGCAGATGGTATATTATGCTCTAACATATTTATTATGTATGGTCTATGCACAGTTTAAAACGATATACATTTCCACCAGAAGAAGATGGCTAAAAAACATGATGGTTTCATTTTTATTTGAACCATCTGCCCATCATAAGAGAATAACTCAAATTATTCTACTCTATGGTGATTTCTACCAAAAGTGGGAAAAAAACTGACAAAAGTAAATTATTGGAGGATAACTGCATTCTACATTTCAGATTTTTAACCTGATTGCATTTACCTTTCCAAAATAAATTTAAAAAGCCTCTTCAGGTCTCATAAAGTACTATAAAATCATTTTATTTTAGATAAAATTTGATGAAAGCAACACACTAAAAACACTAGGAGTTTGGCCCAGTGGTAGAGTGCTTACATGAAGACCCAAGTTTGACTCCTCGGTACCACATAAATAGAAAAGCTGGAAATGGTGCTGAGGCTCAAGTGGTAGAACTCTAGCCTTGAGAAAGCCCAAGGACGGTGCTCAGGCCCTGAGCTAAAAGCCCAGGACTGGTAAAAAAAAAGTGAATTTACACAAACAGGTCAAAATGTTTGGGTGAACGTATAGGAGCTTTTTTTTTTCTTTAACTACTGGAAGTATATCACCTAAACATACTCAAGTGCATTTTTTAGATGCAATCTCAACTTGCTAAATTGTAACTTAATGTGCAAAGAAAATACCTGTTTGTTTTGTTTGACATATATTCAACATTAAACTTTTCAAAGAAAAATTGAAAGATATTTTAAATAATTCATTTAAAAATCTTATGTTTGAATAAAGATAGATAAAAGAATACTGAAATTCTCTCAATGAGATTGGCAATAAAAATTGACTAGAACTCAAACATCTTCCTGGGCATTCAGTTTTAGTAGCTGAGCCATCAAACCACGTTGATTGGAATCCTAAAAGAAAAGAAAAAAATCTTTAATTCAGAAAATGATGGCTACCTGTTCAAACAATAAAATTATTTGCTCAACCAGAAAATTACTGTGATTTCCCCAAATGCCTGCTTCAGATAGGCTTCATACCCTTTGACACAGAAAATGAATGTGCTAGAAACTGCCAAGGGATTTATTAGAGCATCTTTAGCTGAGCAAGAAATGACTGGAAATTGATTATCTATATTATTTCTTAGTATTCTTAGCATTTATGTTTGTACTCAATATTCTAGCACACCACATGGACAGTGATATTGCAATTGCTATAAAAATTTCACTGGTGTAGATTCCATACCAGGTTATTCCAGCTAATAGCCACCTGGTCTGGCTGCTCTCCATTTCACATGAGTTTAGCTAACTCTTCACACAGCATCAAACCTGAGTAAAACTCAAATCCTAGAAATGGAAGCCAAGAAGAAGTTATTACAAACTGATGAGTTGTCAGTCTCAAGACACAAAGGAGAATGGATATGATCAAGAAATTGCATATAAGCCAAGCACCTGTGGCTCATGCCCGTAATCCTGATCACTCAGGTGGCTGAGATCTGAGGATCGTGGCCGACAGCCAGCTGAGACAAGAAAGTCCCTGATACTTTTATCTTCAATTAACTACCAAAAAGCCAGAAGTGAGCTGTGACCAAATGGTAGAGTGATAACCTTGAGCAAAAAGATCAGGGACAGTGCCCAGGCCTAGAGTTCAAGACTCAGGTGAGGGTTTGAGGTTGTTGAAGGGTAGAGATGTGGGAATTTGGTTATGGGACTTGAACTCTGGGCCTGGGCACTGTTCCTGAGCTCTTCAGCTCAAGGCTAGTGCTCTACCGTGCTGAGCCACAGCACCACTTCCCGTTTTCCAGTGGTTAGTTGGAGAGAAAAGACTCATGGATTTTTCATGCCTTGGCTGGATTTGACCCTTGATCCTCAGATCTCAGCTTCCTGAGTAGCTATTTCTCCTTCTTTTTGAGAGCTATTAAACCTCCCTCACCTGTCTTTCTTTAAAGCTCAGTGTTCCCATGTGTGACTAATTTTTTGATGTCCGTTGTATAGAAATTAAATGAGATGTTGTGCAAGAAAACCTGTCATTTTAGGACTTTCAGCGCTCTGGTTCCTCATAGTGGTGCAGTGTAAGTTCAGCCTTGTGTGACTAGTACTGTATGTTCAGTGATAAGAAAGATTTTGTTCCAACTTTAGCTGTGCTGTCAACTTTGGAAAAAAGTATCCCAGTTTACCGTGTTGAGTTGGCATTGTACAGAAATTAATAGCCATATTGGTCTAGAAACGTTAAACTTTTTCTTTTCATTTGTACAGGGGTAAACACACTGCATTAGATATGTAAGGTCTTATCTACATGGGTTTGATTACAGAAACTAATAAAGTATTCTCTAAATAAAAAAAAAAAAAAGATTTTGTTCCAGTAAAGATTATTGTGCCTTTGTACACTAGATGGCAGAAGAGCTCTATGATTCAACCAGCCATGCTATCAGGGTTAATCTCTTGGAAAACTTTCCAAAGCAAACTTTGTGGGTTTTGCTGATTTTGCATATTTTACCAAATGACTGTGAACTCATGCCCCCTTCCTCCTATCCTCACCCCCTCCTTTTCATGAGAATTCACTGCCATTACAATTTTATGCTATGAAGAAGCTCTCCTCTTTTCATTGTTTTTCAGAAATTCCTATGAAATAATTCTTTTCCAGGAATTTGTGCAGAAAATGTAGAAACGAAGGGAAAGCACAGCATACTCTAGAGACAAACTGACAAAATGTTTTAGGAGAGTTATTACAGGCAGGGTTAGTGCTTTTTTAAAAAAAAATCTCCTTTTGCTTTCATTAGTTTTTTGCACTGTCCTGTTATTACTGCAAAATTTTAGATTTTTTAGTTTTAGTTCTAGTGGAAAAATGAAGGAGAAATGCCAGAGTGTTGCTTGCCTTATCCAAAAATTACTTAACAAGAGAGTTTCTTGTCTTCCCAACTTCTGTCTCTGCAGAGAAGAAAATGAAATCTCTGAGAGCCATAGCTTGCCTTGTTCTCTGGAAATAGCTAGAAGGTTCAGGCATATGGGTTTAAGAAATTAAGAAGTCATCATGAGTCTAGGAATAATGAAATTGCCTAGACTATTTTAAGCAGGGAAGAAACACCTTCCTTATATTCAAAAAGATGGAAAAGATGACTGGCTTCAGTGCCCAGAATGAATTGGAGAAAGACCCGGAGTAGACTCAGGGTGCCTGACAAAATGACAGCCATCCAGGCATAGGTGATTTGAACCGGAGTTAAATGCAGAAGTAGATGAACCTAGGATGAATTAGGAGGTAAACCCAACAAGAGGTTTATCTTTGAGATTGTTGTGCTTAATGCACTATGTGAAGTTATTTCTTTTCTCTTTTTTCCTTGTTGTTACTGTATCTGACTTTGTCACCAGGTATATTATATATCTGTTTCTTCGTTTATTTGAAATAGGGAAGAGAAGGGGGAAAACAAGATGATTGGAAGGGGGTGGAGGAAGGGAAAGTAGGAGAAAAACATGAGGAGTATAGTTGTTCAAGAAGTAATGCACCCACTACCTGATAAATGTAACTGTAACCCCTCTATAAGTTACTCCAACAATAAAATACAATTTAAAAAATAAGAAAACCCAATAAGATTTAATAAAGGACAGGATAAAAGAAGGAGGCAGAGGCATCAAGGTGGAGTTGAAGGTCCTGACTTGCCCATTAGTGGTATACCATTCAATGACACAGGTATACTAGATGAGGAGTGGGCCTGGGAGGACAGAAAAGGAGCTTAGATTTAGCAAAATGATGTGTTTGTTATAGGTTAGTTCAGAAGGTTCCTCAGAGCCATCCAAAGATGACGTATTAAGTAGAAATTGTCTGGAGCTTGGAAATTCTGGGCTGGCGCGATACATGCGTGCGTATTTCAGAGAAGATACTGAAGTCAGGATTGCTGAAAAATGGGCTACTAAAAGAGATACTTGTGTCATATAAAGAAATCTAGTTTTAAAGTAAAACATGTAAGTGCAGAATGTGTGTGCTGGTAGGCCTGGACCACCATTTCTATTAGATGATGTTTTCTGCTTGCCTGGTTGTGTGTTCACTGGGCCATTGAGAGACACCTACTAAATCTTCCTAGATTCCACCATGGTTAAAAATCAACTTCTGCTTCCTCTTTATCAAAGAACAAAAGAGAAAAATCTTACACTATTTTTAGCTTGATAAAGTACTTTTACCAAACCAATATTTTGCATGTCTATGTATGCGAAAAACAGAACCGCTGTTGTGAACTCCTTTATTGATCATACATTAAGTTTGCAATGAAGATGATTACAAAAATAGTATATTGTAAAAGTTTACTTACATGCCTGTTCACACATACAAATTTTTTATGATTATGATTTTTAAAATAGTTGACTAGTAGCTTCAAGTTTAAATTATATTTATGGCTCACATGAACTGAGAACCAAGTATTTTTCCAAGGGCCTTACAACAATCACTTCCTGTTTCACTTCTGCACCTTAGAAGGTAACTACTGTCACTTCCACTAGAGAGACATGGAAATTTATATAGCAAGTTCATTTGGTTGGATCTAAACCTAAGAAGTCTCCTTCAGAGGCAATATGTAGGACTTTTATACTGCTAGACTATCTGGAAAGTCTGCCATGCACAGTTCTTTTTGGTTTTTGGTGGGTTATGGGGCTTGAACTTTGGGCCTGGCCCCTGAGCTCTTCAGCTCAAGGCAACCACCCTACAACTTGAGCCTCAGTGCCACTTCCTCTTTTCTAGAGGTTAATTAAAGATAAGAGACTCAAGTCTTTAGTGCCCCGGCTGGCTTTGAATTTCGATCCTCAGATCTCAGCCTCCGGAGTAGCTAGGATTACAGATGTGAGCCACCACACTGGCTTCATGAACAGTTTTAATTTTTTTGTAATTTAGATTACACTGACAATATTTAGTGGTTTATAAACTGTAATGAACATTAAAATCCTGCTTAGAGATACACTGAAAACTTTACAAGAAGAAATAGGAGATATACTAGGTCTCCTAGGCACAAAACAAATCAGAGAAAGGTTGGATAAGTGGGAGTGCATTAAAGTGCAGAGTTTCTGTATGGCAAAGGACATAGCTAGCAAATTAACTAGAAAGCCTACAGAGTGGGAGAAGATCTTTACTAACCATACAACGGACAAAGGCCCCATATCTAAAATATATCAACAGCTCAAAAAATTGAATCACTCCAAAACTAATCTCTAAAGACACAACCGTCCCATTAAAAGATGGGCCAAAGACTTAAAGAGAGTCTTCTCCGGAGAAGAAATAAGAATGGCCTGTAGACACATGAAGAAATGCTCAACATCTCTGGTCATAAAAGAAATGCAAATCAAAACAACTCTAAGATTCCACCTCCCTCCAGTTAGAATGGCCAGGATCAAGAAATCTAATAACAGCAGATGCTGGAGGGGATGTGGCCAGGAGGGATCACTACTACTACTATTGATGGGAGTGCAAACTCCTTCAACCACTACGGAAAGCAGTATGGCAGTTCCTCAAAAGACTAAACATAGAGCTCCCCTGTGACCCAGCAATTCCACTACTTGGCATTTACCCAATCATCCAGAAACAAGGGCATACTAAATCCACTAGCACAATGATGTTCATTGCAGCACTATTTACCATAGAAAAGATATGGAACCAACCCAGATGCCCCTCAGTTGATGAGCGGATCAACAAGATGTGGTATTTATACACCATGGAATTCTATGCTGCTGTCAGAAAGAACGACATCACCCCATTTGTAAGGAAATGGAAAGACTTAGAAAAAAATCATATTAAGTGAAGTAAGCCAGACTCAAAGGAACTTAGGCTCAATGGTTTCCCTCATTTGTCATAATCACAGAAACCTTGGGTTCTCCTAACAGAGATTTGCAATAGAGCAAAACCTAGATACATAAGGCCATATAGAATGATGCTAAATGAAAGGACCTCCAGGATATAGAAACAAAAGCCATATAATGAGCGATTGTTGTCCTTAATGTACTATGTTATCTCTCATCTCTTTTGCTGTGAAATAGTGCACCTTCTATCTGGTGAATATAATGTAACCCATCTATTAATTACAATAAAACATATATGGGGAAAAATAAAATCCTGCTTAGATCTGTAACTTCATCCTAATGCAAATTCCCGTGGAGTTGTCTGGGGGTAAAATTGTCCCAGAATGTCACTCTTACTCCTTCTGCCTTGAGAAAGAATATGTGATACACTGATTGAATTTTCATATAATGTGTTGGGACCTCTTAGTCATAACAAAAAGATCATTTTCTTGACTTAAAAGAGAGGTGTGTCCAGACATGAGGGCACAGGGAAAACATTTAACATGGCTGCCCATAAAAATAAAAAAAGGTGAAAGAATTGGTGGTTTATGTCATTTGGCAAAACTCTGGGGTAGAAGTTGCAGCCTGTGTTTAAAGAATACTTCAAATCCTGGTGACCTAAAAGGACAACTGCAAATCCCATGACAACAAACTGAAGCATGCATCTGAATATCCCATCTAGGTTCAGTGGAGACAGAGAGGTGCTCCTGGAAACACAGAAACCTAGGGTCCTGCCGTTCCTCTTCCTGACTCTTCCCATGAGGTCTGTCTCCTCCCTGTAATTACAACCCTAATATCCTGCAGGATCTGCTCATTCCTTTAGCCACAGGATTTGGCAAGAAAACTGAAGTGGAAATTAATTTGAGTTTAGATCCAATGCAAGAACTTCGTTTCTGATTTCTATTCACCCATCATCTGATGAGTAGTAGATGGGGAAAAAAATCAATTGGTGAGATGGGGGGAAGGGAGACTAGATTAGAAAAGTTTTTCTCTAGAAGGCTAAATTTGAGAGTAACCAAAGCTATATTTGATGTAGAAGAGTCGGAAATCCATTCTCAGATTTAAGAGCCGTCCCATTTATTATTTTAAAAATTCTAAAAATAATAAGAAAGGCTATTATTCAGTGTGTGCCTAATAAGTGCTAGGAACCCATTGAAGCATTTTATGAGTATTACCTCTTTTAATTCACAACTATCCTACAAGGTAGATGATACCTTTTACCACTTCCTAGCATAGAGACACATTTAAACAATGTCTCCAAGTTTACACTGCTCCTTAATAACAAAAGCACAATTCACACTCAGTGGATTTGCACAACTCTCACCTCCAAGCCTGTGCTATGACCTGTATGACATTGACTTCCAAATCTGTGGCTCCACAATAGCACAACTCCTTCTCCTTTCATGAACTAGGGGGAGCAGGGGGAGAGCTGGTCAAGTGAAATGTGAGAAACCATGGTACACCTATTGGGCCCTGGCTGAGCTTCTGTAACAAAGTAGCAGGCAGCTGGTGACTTAGAAGCAACAGGCATTGCTTTAAGAAATAAGGATGCCAGCGGAATTAAGATATGGTGAGAGCCTTCTTCCAGAATGCAAACTGATGATTCCTGTGGTAGCCTCATATGACAGAGAGAGAAAGCTCTCTGGGGATGACTTTAATAAGGGCACAAATCCCATTTGTGTGGGCCTCATCCTTATAACAGGATACTTTCATAAACACCATCACACAGGGAAGAGGGTTAGAAATTCAACTTGTGGATTTGGGGAGAACACAACATTCGGTCCATTGTAAATGGGATTTCAACTGGAAATCAGTAAGAGGAGGAGATAGACCAGGAAGTAGGTGCTGGAGAATGAACGAGTGTTTCTCTGAAACAACAGTGAGCAGTTCTGACTCTTCCACACACATGAGGTAGAATGGGGACATTTGGGGCTATTTTGCAGGTAATTTTCCTTCTTCGTGCGTGAGAAGATCTCACCATACCATCACTGAGGAAGAAAGTGAGACACAGAGCTTACCCACTTGCAATTGGAACAATCTTAGCCACCTGCTAATGGAGACATTGAGGTGGATCTGAAATCAAGCACCTCACCCATCTTGGACTGCTTTATGCTCTTTGAGGGGGTGCTAAAATCCACTGCTTATACTGCCAGATAAAATGCAAGACATAGATACAGTTGACTTTTGAGTAAGCAACAAATATTTTACATAAAATAAACTTGCCCAGGAATGAATTGTCTGAAATTCAATCTTAATCATCTTGTATTATTCCTGCCCACTGTGCTGCTGGAACCCCCAAATTATGACGTGAGCAACAAAGGCCTGTATGGTGAGGAAACGGAGCTGAAATGAGCAAATCAAACCCAATGAGAAAGGGGTGATTGGACAATGGAGCTTTTCTTGAAGAAGGGAAGCGGTCCTATTGCCTGAATTCCAATAATGCGGTTTATCTTTAGCTTCCCAGTGACATGACCCTAAGACCTTATGTTGGTTTGGAGAAGAAAGAGCAGAACAGTGAAGGAAAATGAGCCTTGCCAGCCTCCCTTACCTTCCAAAGAACCTTGTGGGAGAAAAGGCTTTTTTTTTTTTTTTCTGGAGAAGTAGGTCTAGAGGCCTCAGCTCTACTGGTTGATTGTAACTGGGAACAGTGCAAAAGAAGAATCAATGCATGGCAGGGCCCTTAGGAGAAATGTAAGGTAACTATTTTTCTTCCTCATAGAATAGTGAATGGGTTCGGTACAAGGCTCTTGCTTAGATTACGCATGCCTATAAAATCTTAGTTTATAAATTACAGTGGCCTTTTATCAAGGAGAAATTGAACCCTGGCATTACAAAAGATTAGGCCATCATTTCTCTGACTCTGTTCTATATGCATACCTGCTTGATTTGAGTCAATCCTCTACTCCTGATTTTCTGGACCAGTTGTGATTTGGTGTCACATTTCCACCACTTGCTCTATGAATATGGCAGATTGGGAAGACCTTTGTCTTTAGTTAAATTTTGCCTCTGTTTCTGGTACATAATAATGGACTCTTCAGTGTGTGTGTGTGTGTGTGTATTTACTTTTAAGATGCTAACATCTTCCATGGTGGGCATAGACCCCAAGTAATCGTGGTAACCCTGTGACTGAGTTCTTTTTGGACTAGTATACAAAAAGTCAGACATTGTGAGTTGTCTTTCACATACATGAAACAGGAAAAGCCTGCTGGCATTTGAAAAATGGTTTCCCTTCAGAGAAAAACAAGTAGCCCATGTGCCTAGCCCTTCGTTGGTCTGTTTTCAATGCAATGTTAAACTTCTCACTGGACTACACCCTGAGCACACCCACTTAGATTATAAACATTCAGAAAATTGTAGGATTTTACCATCTAATTGGCAGTGCTTTTCTGAATAAAAATACAACAGCCACATGCCACGTTTGTTACAGTTGACATCGAACCAGAAGGCAGGGCCACTCCTGGCAGCAGCAAACCCAGCTCTTCTCCCTCAAGTAGAGAAGCGTTGCCTGATAACTGGCTTCCCCAGGTATCTTGGTAGCATGCAGGCAGGTTTAGAAACCAGGCTATGGATAGAATAAACTCGTGAGTTTATGCTTTGGTAAGTTTTGAAGTTCAGCCAGTATCATGTGAGGAAGAATTGCAGAACTAGTTTTGTGTACAGAGCCAGAGAAGCCCTCTCTAAGTCTGATTCTCCGCTGCCCAGGCTCCTCGCCCTCATTTGTTTTATAAAATCCTAAGGCTTAGATTCAGGTTCTGCTCTCCCAGTCACTACTCAGCCAACAATCACCACAACAAGAAAACCTGTTCAGGAGCTGAGCATCCAGTACCCATGGAGAGATATTCAGGATAAATGGCCTGGGGAGATTCAGGAGAAAAGCAAGTGATAAATAACATGAGGTAGATGATGACAATTTGTAATGACCACAGAAATATACACAGAGGGAAAGAAGGTGTTCCACTGATCATCTCTGTGAGGGGGTATTGTCGTGGTATTCTTTCTACTCATCTGTGGTACTATGTTTCCCTATTTCTTTATAATAGCTAAAGAAAATGAAACTTTTAGATAGTCCTAACTGAAAGGAGTCATTCTGTGATCTCGATATGTAGTACACACAGAAACATTGGTAGGATACATAGAATTATAATTCTATCCCTTCAATGACATCTATTACTTTTTCCCTTCTATTAATATATTTGCTTGAACTCAGGGCTTGGGTGCTGTACCTGAGCTTTAACGTTCAAGGCTAGTACTTTGCCACATTGAGCCACAGTACTACATATGGTTCTCTGGTGGTTAGAGATAAGTTCAGGCTGGCTTTGAACTGTAGTCTTTATCTCTCAGCCTCCTGAACAGCTAGAATTATAGGTGTGAACCACCAGCACCTGGCTTTGTCTTTTTTTTATTTTAATATTGCTTTCTTTTTTTTATTGTTTTCCTCAAAGGTTTTTTAATTCAACATGGACATTTATGTGTTGAATGCATCTTGATCCAAAGTATCCCTTCCATCTGTTCTATCCTCTCCCACCTGTCTTGTCAAGAGTCCTGGTTCTGTTTCCACATATGTATCCTCAGTACTATGACTCTATCCGTCCATCATTCCTCTTTTCATTTGTCTGCCTTTCTCCTGTTAGTCCCTATTTGCCTCAATCAAGACAAATTTCAGCTTTCTGGTATTCATTTTATTGAACTGTGTGCTAATTGTTCAAAGGAATGTCACCATGGAATCTCACTCTTATCATCCTTTAGTTGGTTTGATTGTGTATATATGTTTATAGTCATGAATGTTCCTTTAAATGTATTTATATTTTAGGACTAGCTTTTGCATATGAGAGAGGTTTTTTAGGTTATATATACTTTAATGACTTTCAAAGCAGGGATTGAATGTTACTCTTTTCTAGCCCCCCCTCTCTTTCTCTTCCTCTTTCTATCTCTCTCTCTTCCTCTTTCTCTCTCCCTCTCTCTCTCTCACTGTTTCTCTGTTTCACTATCTCTCTCTGTCTCTCTAACTCTGTCTCTCAGTCTCTGTGTCTCTGTCTCTTTTTCTTTTTGAGACATGGCTTCTATGTATACCAGTTTGGCTTAGAATGTGCAGTTCTGTCTCTTCCTTCCCAGTGTCAGGGTTACAGGTGTGAATCACTATGCCCAGCGATGTTTTCAGCACATAATTGTCAGCTCTGTGCCATGTCCATGTTAGATAATCAGGAAATTCTTTTTGAATGATAATGTATACTTTTGGACATATTTCAGAAAGAATGTATCAAAATCTATTCTCTTAAAATTTAAACACCAACTTTTAAATAAAATACATGCATTTGAAAATTTTAAACTTTCATAGATATTCTTCCATGGCTAATCTGTGCAAAATTAACATCTATGTCTCTGAATGTCAGGCGCATGGATTTTTAGCTCTGGGAGTTCAAAGAACAGTCAAAATGAGATTTGTAAGAACACTCAGTTTCTTCATGTCTGTTTCTGGATTTCTCAGACCATCGATGCTGCTTTTAATTTCCCAAAGCTCTTCATAGATCCTGAAATGCTAAAAAATATGCCAAAATTCTAAAGATAAGTAGAAACAAGGTGAAGTGAAATTTGATGTGTATTTCGCCTAGCTCAGAGTAATTTATTGTATGTGAAATTTCATTGTGAAATCCCTGTACATGCATAGAATAAACTTTGATCAAATTCACCTTCAAAGTGCATTTTGAAATAATCACAATATGTGACTTATTCAGTGTGTTGACTTCAATCTATTAGACTCCCTAGAAGATAATTACAGAATTTATCTGCCACATGCACACTAAAGCATAGCAATAGGTCAAAGGATTTATGTGCGGGCTTAGCAGGTAGGAAAGACAAAATAGAATCTTTGTTTTCCCCAGCTAACCGAAGGGAAAGTCTCTGGCTCCCATTTTGTTCTGTGCTGCTCAACATGCACATGAATCCTCATTAAGCCGCATTCTAATCAGCTTCTAAGGACTCTGGGATGTGGTTTATATTCCTGTACCGCATGTTCCACACAACATGTCTCTTACTCCTGGCTCATCTATGACTTAAACATCTTTCTAATGCAAGAATTGCACTGAGACAGCAGAGAGGTAGGGGACTGGTTTTCTTATAACTTACTTTTCACACACTCATCCATCCTGCATGGAGCATCTACTATGCGCCAGGCTAGTTGCTGTGGATAAAGCACTGAGCAAGACATCCTGTCTGCTCTTGAACATGTTCTCATCAAATAAGGGAGAACATGTATTATGCAAATGAATACTCAAGCAACTATTTCATTACGATAGTCACTATAAATCCTAGGAAAGAAAGAGTGTTTTAAAAAAAGACAGTGAACGGTGCATTTATGAACGGATCTGAGGAGTCAGGGCCAAAAATGTGAGTTTAGATAAACATAGGTGGCAAAGACAGGACATGTGAAAACATGAAAGTATGGGGCATCCCAGTAACTGAGAAAGGCTACTGAAGTCATGCAAGGCTTTGCAAGGGAAGGATTTAGGGATAGAGAAGTAAGAAGCCATGGAGAGTTATGGAACAGAAGAGCGATATGGCTAGATTTTCAACTTTTAAAGGTCTCTGCAATTGCTGGATGGAACTGTATGAGAAGGCAGCAGGGATCACACATCAGAGTCAACTACAACCATACAAGTGAGAGGCTAGAGGACCACAAGCAGCTTGTGGCATGGTGAATGCAAGACTGAGGAAAGGAGAAGGAATCAAAACAAGCTGTGTCAGACTGAGTCACTATGATGAAGATGTGAGCAAAACAACTTAAAGGAAGGACTTAATTGTTTTGGTTCACGGTTCTGGCTGTTTTAACCCATAATCACTTGGATGTGCTTGCATAAAACATCATGGCAGCAGAAGCAGGTTGGGAGAAGGTTAATTTTCTCATGGAGGACAGGAAGAAAACAGCAAGGAAGGGACCCAACATAATTTTCAAAGGCACACTTCTAATAATCTACTTCCTCCAGTTCAAATCCACTTCCTGAAATTTCTACCACTTCCCAAAGTAGTCCCGCCAGCTAGGAAGCTGAGGATCATCCAACGTACGTGCCCTGGGGATATCTTACATGCAAGCAAGTTTTAGAAATGACACGGGAAAGCAGGGCTGGGAGTGTGGGCTAGTGGTGGAGTGCTTGCCTAGCATGCATCAAGACCTGGATTTGGTTCCTCAGTACCACACACACAGAAAAAAGCCAGAAGTGGTGCTGTGGCTCAAGTGGTAGAGCGCTAACCTTGAGAAAGCCCAAGGACAGTGCTCAAGCCCTAAGGTCAAGCCACAGAACTAAGAAAAAAAAATCAAAAGAATTTTAAAAAATTACATGCAAAAACAAAACAAAACAGAAAATATAACCAGAATTCACACCACCATGCATAAAACGTGTCAAAGTTAGTACTGCACATGGTAAAAGACTTCAATCAGAGCCTTGTTCTTTTTCATTTCACAGGCTTAATCAATTCTAGACTTCATTACACAATATAATTATATTTTCCAAAGCTAGCTGATTTTTTCTTAACATTTTCTCCAAATTCCTGTAGGAAGACTAATATACAACATTACCTCTGTTATGCTAAATCCGTGATGCTGAGTTCCAATGATGCAGTGTCCTCTGTGATATTAAAAGTATATGATTCTTGGGCTGGGAGTTTGGCCTAGTGGTAGAGTGCTTGCCTAGCATGCACGAAGACCTGGGTTCAATTCCTCGGTACCATACATAGAATAAAAGCTGGAAGTGGTGCTGTGGCTCAAGTGGTAGAGCTTTATCCTTGAGAAAGCCCAAGGACAGTGCTCAGATCCTGAGTTCAAGGCCCAGGACTGGCAAAAAAAAAATTAAAAAACTTAAAAAAAAAGTATATGATTCTTGTCCTTGGAGGCTTGTCATTTCTGATAGTAAATGAAGCCTCCTTCAAACAGAAAAACATAAATGCCAAGAACTAAATCTCAGTTCGTTCCATAATTAACAGATGGTATTAGCAAAGGGTACTAGAAAAACGAGGCTCAAGAAAGCAGTTGAGAGGAAAAATGCAGAGCAGGTGTCAGACACAATAAACAGGGACACAAAGACCTGAGGAGAAGACAGCTTCCTGAACCTCAGATATGTTAGCAGGAGAAACAATGATAAGAACCAAACGATGAATCGGATGGCTAGTAACCCACTGAGGATAGGAGGAGCAGTGGAAGAGGTGGGGAAATGACAATCATAGACTCATGTGGGGTCAATTACTAATTTACATTTTGCCTTTTCCCAGGAAAGATTTAAGGAAGCTTATTTATAAGAATTAAAATATAGGGCAGAAAAGTATAAATTGAAAGAGGTCTGAAAAGAGAAAGAAAGACAGAGGGCAGTGTCCTAAAATGAAGCCAGGAATTATGAACACAACTTTGGCCTCATTTGAATTAGGGGAATTTGATCGATATGAACTGAACAGCCACAAGCAACTATAGAGTCCCTTGGACTAACTCTAACTCCACCACCCGCTTCGCTTCTTTCTCTTTCAAAGTCAATTCCGTCATACCCGCAGGAATAATTCATCACCATTTATAGGTTTTGGCTATTGGAAAGGAATCCTCAATTGTATGAAGGACACTGTTAGTGACAGCATTTTTGTACAAACTCATCACACTTCTAAACACCACCCAAAACTATATCCCTTAAAATAGGTCATTTTGTCTCCTGGGAAGAATAAAGGGTGGCGCATTTGGGATATAATATACCGTCCCTGTGTGTCCAAATGAGATGAGAAAATGGGGTTGGTCCACATCTAAGCAACAGCCTGTATTTAGACCAGAGAACATGGAAAGTAAAGCCTCTCAAATTCAGAGATGGTACCTGGTCAGTGTATGCTACATGCAAGGTTTGCAGAAAAAAAACTGAAGTCAAATGGTAAAAGGCAAAGTGTGCCTCTTCAGCAAAAGTGAAGTTTAAATAGTTGTGGGTGTGGGGATTAATCATGTAACTTCTCTGGCCTCCCATTTGGTTATCTCTGAAAATCAGTGCATTCAATAATGAACACTAATAGCCACGTGAGATTTATTCTAATCTCCTGCTGAGGTGTTGTGCGATGTTATATGGCTGCTATTTTAGGATGAAGTCTCTTCTCCTTTGAATGGCACTGGTGGGACCTACTTTTATCAGAATTATTTTTAGACTCTGGAGCTTCAGCCTAGAGTTCATGAAGGTGAACCTGTGACACATCACTAACATTACAGGACAGCACATTAACTGAGCAGGAATGATTGAGAACCAACCTGGGCTGGGCAATTTCTGCAGTCCTTTATGTAAACAACAATCTAACTGGAGATCTAGTAAAAGAAAGATATGGCCCACGGAGTACCCAGGACATAGGAGACTTCACAGCTGCCTGGGAAGACTTCAGGAACAATTTTTAAAATATTCCCATTAAAAATATTCTTTAGAAGTCATTCTTTACAAATATTCTTTGAAAAACATTATTTTTTCATATATTTTATTGTAATTAATAGAAAGGTTACATTATACTCACCAGATAGAAGGTGCATTACTTCACATATATTGATACCCTTTCTCATGCCTTGGTCCCCATTTCTCTCACTCTACCCCCGCCCCTCATCTTATTTTCCTCCCTTCCCTATCCGACTTTAAATAACCAAATATGCATATATACAATATATTAGATAACAAGGTGAAATACTGTTAAAATATGAGATAACCAAGGGACAGCAAAAGAGATGAGAGATAACATAGTACATTAAGGACAACAATCACTCATTATATTGCTTTTGTTTCTATATCCTGGAGGTCCTTTCATTTAGCATCACACTGTATGGCCTTATGTATTTACATTTTGTTCTATTGTAAATCTCTGCTAGGAGAACCCAAGGTTTCTACTGATTATGACAAATGAGGGAAACCATTGAGCCTATGTTCCTTTGAGTCTGGCTTACTTCACTTAATATGATTTTTTCTAAGTCTTTCCATTTCCTTACAAATGGGGCAATGTCATTCTTTCTGACAGCAGCATAGAATTCCATTGTGTATAAATACCACATCTTGTTGATCCACTCATCAACTGAGGGGCATCTGGGTTGGTTCCATATCTTTGCTATGGTAAATAGTGCTGCAATGAACATCATTGTGCTAGTGGATTTAGTATGTCCTTGTTTCTGGATGATTGGGTAAATTGGAATTGCTGGGTCATAGGGGAGGTCTATGTTTACTCTTTTGAGGAACTGCCATACTGCTGAAAAACATTATTATGTAGACTGAAACATTAAAAAGATAAGAATGATAGGAAACCATAACATGGTAAGAAAAATACCTTGTTATTTTGAAAAAATGAGGGCTTTTTATTAGTACCATTATTTCGGATGTTATGAATAATGAGATTGTCCACTATTATAATGCTATATTTCTTACTCCCCATGAATATATATTTTAACAGGCTCACAAAGTGAAAGGATTCACAAAATAATACATTGCTGCAGTGTCTATATAAAATAAGATTCAATATGCAGAACTTAAAATTAAATACATCACCATGTCACCAAAAGTGAATGACTGACTCAACTTACTAAATAATTGAGAAAGCAGTGTACATGATCTGTCAAGTGCATGTAACCCCAGAAGGAACTTGACCTTGCCTGGCTAACTATTGAATGTCCAAAACCACCCACCACCAAAGGCAGAACCAGTCTTCATCACAAATTACTCCAGACCTCTAGAAATCCCAGGTGATTCCTGTCAAAGCAAGACCATTTCACAGTCCTAAAGAGGAACACCTCTCCAGCTTCCTACTCAAATGAACAGCCCTACACACACACACACACACACACACACACACACACACACACACTGCCTCAAAACCAACTTATGGTTGGAATAAGGTCTTGTTCCTTGGAGGTCCGACCAGACCTCTAGGAGCCAAATGAGGGGTGCTGGGATCTGTTAAATGACACTGGAGTCAGGTCTTTGCTTACTTGCCAGTCTCACCAATGCTTATTCAAGACATTACTAACTTTGAGCAAAATTATTCCACTGTTAGTAGGGTGGAGTTTTTAAGACACCCTCTTCGGTCTTTTCCAGGCTTTCCTGTCCTGACACCCCTGATTTAGCACAGGCTGCTGCTCCTGCTCTGTGTCATATTCTGCTCTCAGGCCAGAGATGAAGTCACGCTACAGTTTTATGAGCTATTGCAGCTGCACAGTATCCTTAGAGATTTCCCCTCCCTTTCAGAGCAAGAACATTTGCCCACAGAGCTGTGCATCGCACCAGCCAGTTCCTAAGGTGCCAGGAGCTGGCTCCTTTTCCACCGGAGCCTTTGTTCTTCTCAAACATTGGTCCTAGACCTGCACAGGTTGGTTCAGAGCCCCACTCTAGATAGATATGAGCAAACATGGCCACTGGGGCTATCTGTATCATATCAGTTCCTCCGAAGTTGAAGTCTAATGGAGCCAGGTTCCCAACCATTAATCATTCAGAGTGCTCACAAAGCAAGGAAGCTTAGGTTTCTCCTGGCCTATTCTGTGTCAATTGGAAGGCAAGAAACCCCATTGTCCTTTTAACTTAGTCATTCATTTCTGCAAAGCATAAACGAAGTGGTCATCTGAAGGATTTCATTTAATGAAGGATGAGATGAAAGAAATGGTATGGAGGAGACGAGAAGTTACCAAAGACACGTGGACAGCAAGAACAACATGAGAAATCTTTGACAGAGTATTTTTCTTAAATAGCCACGGGTAATAAATATCTATGAATGTGAAATGATGAGCTTATAGCTGTTAGCATTTAATTTGTCATAATACACGAATACAATTGAAACTAGAAATTGGAAATTGAATTCTTAAATATACTAAGAGACTGTTATTGGTCTCTAGTGTATTTTGGTCATGTGATTTTTCCTGTTGCTCTACATATGGAATGAGTAGGAATGTTTTAGGAACCCTGTGATGCTTTCTTTTTTCAGGTCAGTGGGTCTCTGTATACTTGACAGGGTATAAATGTATGGATAAATCACTTTCAGGACAACTCTTCCAAAGTCGGTCAGGATGGAGAAGGGAACAGAGAAGCCATGGATCTAGCACTCAATAGTTTATGGTACTCTGAGTGATGAATGGAAAGGGAAAGTCAGCTCACCATCATTTCCTTCTTCTAAGTCAAGGGGTTATAGGTATAATCAAGAAGTAACTGTGAGGGCCGGGAGTTTAGCCTAGTGGTAGAGTGCTTGCCTAGCATGTACGAAGACCTGAGTTCGATTCTTTGGTGCAACATACATAGAAAAAAGCTAGAAATGGTGCTGTGGCTCAAGTGGTAGAGCTCTAGCCTTGAGAAAGCCCAAGGACAGTGCTCAGGCCTGAGTTCAAGGCCCAGGACTGGCAAAAAAAAAGTAACTGTGATTTATTTGACATTTGTATGTCCATTCCTCTTACCCTCTAAATACTTAACATGGGCAAAGGGGGCATGCATTAGGGTGTAGATTTATCCCCTCATTGAAAAAGAAGACAATGCTAAGTCTCAGTGGACTTGTCAAATGGAAGGACAAGTTGGTAAGGGACGGTTTGAATGGACACAGACAGTCAGGCCCTAGCAGAGACAATTCTTTGGGCAGTATGTTGTGTTTCTGGCTGTACAGCATTTGAATCAGTACACAGAATAAAGAAGACCTGATAGAGCTAAAAGATGGAGAGGATGAATTCTCTCTTTTCTTCAGTGGTCCTAATCCATCTCCTATTCTCAGACCCTGGGACAATGGGGCTTTTGGTTCTGGGGCCTCTAGGCTCTGGGCCTTACTTACCTGTGGGTACTAGTTGTTGTCCTTCTTACCCATCTGCTCCCCTAGTTGTTACATCTTTGGCTTCAGACTAAATTAAATTATGATTTTCTAGAGCTCTCCAGATTGTAACTTCTAGGACACCATAATCTTATTCCTTCAACAAATCTCATCTATATTTATTTATGTATCTAGCGGTTTGTGTCTGGTTTTGTTTCCCTGGGGAACTTTAATGCCAGGAAGTTGCTGGTGCTAGCTCATGGACTTTGCTGGGCACCCCAATGATAATCACACTTTTAATGTGAACCCCATATCCTACCTGTGTTCTTTTGGGCATACAGTACTTTGAAGATCAGACTTTCACAGGAGAAGAACCAACAGCAAAAGACTGAAATGCTGGCAAACCTGCCAAGGCACATACATTATCCAAGACAGGCAGATGACAGGAGGGGTTGGGAATTTATTATCTAAAGGGCAGGGAGACACCTAGATAATACACATTCTCATGAGAGAAATGCAGTGGGCTGGAGCCATTTACAAGCAATCAGGCTCTCGGGGTGAAACCTATAATGCTAAGTGGTAAAAGCATGTTGCTTCAATAGTGCCTTACATTCAAGTCATGCAAATAATACTTCAATGGCATGGAACTTTGGGCAAAACCAAAGGCATTTGAAGGCCTCACTCCTAGAGATGTAACTTAAAAAAAATAGAAAACAATGTTATCAAATAAAATAATTATTATTTTCACTTTTGCAATTTAGATTAAGTTAAAAACTATATTCATAGCTGGGCGGGGTGGCTCATGCCTATAATCCTAACTACTCAGGAGGCTGAGATCTGAGGATTGCAGTTCAAAGCCGGCCTGGGCACTAAAGACTTATCTCCAATACCCACTAGAAAACTGGAAGTGACGCTGTGGCTTAAGGGGTAGGGCATAACCTTGAGCTGAAGAGCTCAGCAGGGACATTGCCTAGGCCCAGAGTCCAAGCCCCATGACTGGAAAAACAAAACAAAACAAAACAACAACAACCAAAAAACCCATATATTTATTCACTTACTGAAAAAAATATAGCATGATTGCATCAAGCACAAAGAAAGATGAAAATGTTAATAATGATTACTTGTGGGGGTACATTGCTAGTTTTCTTCAGTGCTTTCCATAGTTCCTAAATTTAAAAAATTAATGTTTTTTCAAATCAGCATATAAACAAAAAAACCATATACTATCTTTTTTTATTTTCTTTTTTATTGTAATTAATAAAAGGGTTACATGATATTTGCCAGCTAGAAGGTGCATTAATTCACATATATTGATACCCTTTCACATGTCACCATATACTATCTTAAACTGCATTTTTTAGTATAAATTCAGTACGTGAGAAAAAGCCCTAACTTATGGATTAAAGGTCAGAGTAGTGTTTGGAGAAAAAATTTCCCTCGGGGCTGGGATGAAACTCATTGGTAGAGCATGTACTTAGCATGCCCAAGGTCCCCGGGTTGATTCCAGCAAGAGAAAAATACAAAATAAAAGTGAACAGGCTCCTGAATGCTTTCAATTCTTTGGTACACACAGATTCTCACCTCCTCCCAGCTCTCAGAATTCCTGGGGGGCTGCTCCATTGTGGGGAGTTCTGAAGTATTTGCACAGTGATTTGGGGAGCAGAATGCTGGGGGTGGGATCAAGAGGAGAACAGAAGTAGACCCAATGGCCTTGTGTCACCCTCACAGCCTCACAGGCCAAAAGGACTCTTGGGGAGGAAGAGGAACCTGGAACCCAATTCTCTTGCTCACTTTCTCTCCCACTTATTGGGCCCCAGTTTCCTCATCTGTAATTAAGGAGTATAGGTCCTCTCACTCCACAAGCCAGTTGCTTGAGGACGTTTAACTATAGATGGGTGAAAAAAGGGTAACAGGAAGTATATACAATTTGGCTTAGGTATCTGACAACTTTGGACTAATTAGTTGCTTGGACAAACAGGTGAGTACACCAGTGAATAGATGAATTCACAAGATATTATCTAAAGAATGTCGTAATCAGTCACCAACCATTAAGAGAAGAAAATAATAGTGAGGGTATTTCTTGATTCAGAAAGACCATTTTCTTCTTATTAAGTGGTCAAAATACCTTAAGGCTAAAGCCAAAACAAACTTTTGTAAAGGCAGTTGCTAATAAAAAGACAAACTCTGTGGAATCTGACATTCTTTTCTCCCTCACCCAATTATTCATGCATTCAACATAGATTCCCCCAGAATCTCTGCTGGCTGGGCCACACCAGAGCTACTGAGTGCAGGAGGCTGCAAGGCTCCATTCCCATGGAAGTGGTTGTAGCCAGGGCCATGAGCTATTGTGGGAACTGGCCATTTTGTGAGTTCAGGTTTCATTAACCAGCTGTAACTGGCCCCTTATAACAATGTTTGTGAAGCCCTCACTGGGTGGACAGTATAAAGAACACAGTTCTTTCTCTTGAGGACTACCTAGCCTGGGCTAGAGGAGACATATAAGAAAATCAATATCCATGATGAACCACGGTTGGTACTCTAGCCCAGGGCAGATGGCAGGGCCAGGGAAGTGGTGCTGAAATGATGCTGCTACAGAGCTGTAGAGAACTCATTCACTCTCCATTCATTCATTCACTCATTCATCTACTCATGTACTCATTCATCCACTCATTCACTTGCTTGTCTACTCATACTCACTCACCCACCCACTCATTCACTTTCCTTTACCTACTCATTCACACATTCACTCATCTAGTCAACATAAAGGAAGCTTTACTTTGAACCAGACATTGTTTTGACTGTTGAGGGCCCAGTGATGAATAAAACGGAAATGAACTTTGACCTCATGACCCTTGACTTTGGTGGGACAGAAACATAATAAACATGTAGATTAATAAATAAATACATAGAATGATAGCTATAAAAGGCACACTGCAAGAAAACACAGAAGCACAGCAGGAGCAATTAGAAGCACAGTGCTCTTGAATTAAGAATGGGTAGAAGCTGGGCGTGGTGGCTCACACCTGTAATCCTAGGTACTCAGGAGTCTGAGATCTGAGGATTGCGTTCAAAGCCAGCCCTGGAACTAAAATCCATGTGATTCTTATCTCCAGTTAACCACCAGAAACCAGAAGTGGCGCTGTGGCTCAAGGAGTAGCGTGGTAGCTTTGAACTGAAGAGCACAGAGACAACGCCCAGGCCCAGAGTTCAAGTCCCACAGCCGACAAGAAAAAAAAAAAAGAAAAGAAAAGAAAAGAAAAAAATGAGTAAAGACGTAAAGACAAGACCAGCAAAGGGCTCTAAGAAGGAACAGTGCAGGCTAAGGATAGGGTAAGAGCAAGTGCAAAGGACCTGAGGTGGTTACAGGAGACAGGAAAAAGGTACCAATGCCCCCTTTATACCTTACCTAAAATTAAGTAACCAAGATAAATCACTTACTCAAAATCCTCATCCTTGGGGTCCATTCATCTTGTGTTACAGACATAACCCTGTCTGAGCTGGGAGACTGAAGTGGGCAATACTTCCCCTGTTCATTCTTCTTCCTCGAACCCATTTTATGCACGGGAATATGAATGTGAGTTTCTCCTCTTTCTGACTACACACACACACACACACCACACATTTTTCTCTTTTTAGTAGCAAGCTCTATAGTCTTATCATCATAGGGAAAATGAATAACTTCTCTACCCTTATTTGAAGGGAAGTATACTCTGGGGTCTTCAGGCTTGCTTCTTGATAACCAAATCCCTTTTCTCCCTGGACAAAACCCAGCTTTCCAGCTTACTATTTCCAAAACCCCCTTTTAATGCTGAACATGGAAATGTAAAGAAAAATACTCATGAATCACTTTTGAAATACATAGGAAACAAGACAATATTTACATCATGATAGAGTGATTGTCACTCTTTCAAAAAAAATCCCTCCTACTTTGTTTTGTTATTTTCTGACTTTCCTATGAACTTGGTGATATATATATATATATATGTTAAATCAACAAAGGTTATTTAAAAAATCCACCCATAGCACTGTCATTTGTGAAATACTAGTCTATGAGAGGAAAGAACTCAAGGCAAATTACTGTCTCTGTGGGAACTAATTTAAACTTGTCAGAGCAGTTAAATTAATTAGGTCTTAACTGACATTTAACAGCAAGGGTGGCAGGTCCGATGTAACACAGTCAGGAGTTGGAAATTGGGATAATAACATGCAGACTGTATTTCTGCAAAGCATGCGCAACTGAAAGGAAACAGTGCAGCAAGCAGAATTCCTTAAAATACCTTTGTGTTTGAGTTTATTCTTCATCCTAGTCAAGTTCTGGAGGTGAAATGCCCAAGGTAAAGCAAAATCTATTTCGCTGGCATCTTTCCTTTGCATCTTCTGACAAGGATATTGTTTCAGGCTTGCTGAACTCAAAATGTGGACTCACTTTTGAACCACTAAACCTAAACCCTAGATTACTGGAGAGATTTCTTTCCCCCAAAGACAATAGAGCCCTCCTCTTTGATGAGTAAGTTTTCTTGAGAATGGAAGAGCTTTGTGGTATCCAACAAGAAAAGTCAAACTACAGAGCTTCTAGGATGGTGGGATACAAGCTTCTGAACTAGAAGGGAAAGGGTGTCTTATTTGTCATGCCAGTAGCTCTAGGTGACATGTCCTGGGACAAAGCTAAGTGAGGAAACTGGGGATAAAGGAAGGGAGTCCCAGGAGGGTGACTCAGAAAGTTTAGCTAGGTAAGCAAGATACAGGCATCCTTTTTCAAGAGAAGAGAAGAGAGAGAAATATTTAACTGTCCATGTTTGTTTCAGGTCTATCTAGAGGGAGTAGCTTGTCGTTTGCCTGTGTGAACCAACAAAAATAGTCTCCATCTCCAGACTGCTAACTACTTGCTCAGCAATTCCGTGTTTCACAAAGAAACCTCCACAGCCATGTCAGACACGGAGTGAAAAGTCAGCAGGCTTGAGAAACACCTTGAGGGCAGAGGTCTCCCCTGCAGCTCTCTGAAGCCCATTCCGTTACCTGTCTGCTGCCTTCCAGGCTGGTCATAATCACTTCCAGATGCCGTTGGCTTCGCAGCCCCTTTAGCTCCTCCCTGTCTGGCCTCCTCGCCCTCTACCTCTTTTGGAAGAAAAATTAAACATCACACTTACATCCCTCCCCCGGAGGATTTGGGGGTCCTGAGCAGAAGCCCAGTACAGTATCCATGGCCATTGGAGTATCTCTTTTCTGCCTCCGGGGATGAGTTCTCTCTGACCCCTGTCCCACTCTGTTCCAGCTGTGCACACACACAAAAAATAGATAGAACATAGTTCTCTGCAAATTCCCACCCTGATCCCCTCTTCCTCAGATTCCAGAGCAGGGCCTGATTCCTCGGGGCTGAAGGAACCCCTCATCAAATTGGCATTTCTTGAGATGAAACATCTTTTGTCTGGCTCTGTATCAGATCAACTTAACATAAAGCCCAGGTGATTTGGTGGGGGACTGAAATTTTGACTTGATTTAGAACAGAAAATGCCTGCAAAGTGTCATCTTTTCCCCTGTCCTTATACTGCACCAATCAATCAGTCTTGGGGCAGTTTCTCTTAAAAACAAAATCTGAAGTGGAATTATTCTGAACACATCATGGTAGTGAGCCAGGAAAGCCTTAAAAAAGATGGCTAGATTTGGGGAGATCTCTTTTTGCTATTTTTGGGCTACCCCCCACCCAGAATGCATGTCCGGGAGAAGTGAGTGATGAGTATGGATCTGTGAGCAGGGATTCCTGTCAGCTTGACCTTTCATCAGAATCACCAGGAGAGTGTGTTAAAACACACATTGCTGGACCTCTCCCACCGTTTCTGATTCTACCTAAGATGAGCCTCGAATTGACGTGTTCTCCAGGTGATGGATCCTAGCCTGGAGCTGGTACTTGGAGAATCACCATTCTGCGCTGTATCAAAGAACTTGAATTTAATTCACCAGGCAGTGTGGAATCCTTCAAGGGTTTGAATCTAGTTAGCAGTAGTTTACAAGATCTGAGACACACTTGTGATTGTTCAGAAGCCACCAGAAGGCCTACCTCCCAGACACTGCAGCTGGAAGAGGAGGCTGTTTGGCACAATTAGATACTTTGCAAGAGGAGACATTTTATCAAATGTTTCAAGAAGAAATCCTGGCAGCCAAATTGCGCTGAGCCTATATAAGGTAGAGCGCTCAGAAAGATGTTTTTTCAAGAAAACACTGGACAGCTCAAGGAGGTCCTCAAAGATAGATGTTGGCAAGCAACTTTCCCAGATCAAGAGACTTCGGAGGGGTCTGCAGAAGTGACACCAGGCAGATCCCCTAAACAGGCATGGCCCACCTCTCCCCTTTCTTTTCCTGGGATGAGGGGGGGCAGGGATCTCTATAGAAAACAGGTGGGGATAATTACAGGAGCCAGCATTTTCCCCTCCTCATCTTTCAAACTGTCAAACAGGCAGACAAGGGAATGGGGCTTTTCCTGAATGTTCAGACCAAGCCTGGTCATTCTGACTTCGAGTGTGGTGTGCAGTCTTGGAAGGGTAATACAAAATGATTGTGAAGCAATAGCACTCTTCTAAGGTGGCAGACCTACTTTTACTAGCATAACCTATTAGTATTAACACATAAAGACAACAAGAAGTTTGTTATACATTCCAGATATACAAGGAAATGCTTATCAGAAGTAGGACAAACACAATGTCCACAAATGACTCTGTGCAAAATGCCTGCTCATCAACTTTTAGTGGCCCTTGCCCCACCTACAGGCCACAGAATTGTTTGGACTGTGCTCTGAATCTGCTTTGTATATTTTTACTAGTTATTGTATCTAGACAATTCCTACTGTGGGTTAGTTGTTTTACCTTTCAGCTACTTAAATTCTTCCCATTCTGGAAGCGTTCTCTCTCTCTCTCTCTCTCTCTCTCTCTCTCTCTCTCTCTCTCTCTCTCTCTCTCTCTCTCTCTCTCTCTCTCTCTCTCTCTCTCTCTCTCTCTCTCTCTCTCATATGGAGTTTACTGGCTGAGCTTTACTTTGGGCCATAGCATTTACTCTCTGATACTGAATCCTTCTAAGGAGTCCTGACCCCTCAGATTGGTATTAATCCTTCAAGTCCAGTGGCTCATGCCTATAATCCTAGCTAGGATTATAGATCTCAGGAGGCTGAGGCCGGAAAGTCCATGAGACTCTTACCCATCAAAAGGCCAGATGCAGAGCTGTGGCTGAAACTAGTAGAGTGCTACCCTTGAGCAAAAGAGCTCAGGATCTTCACCCAGGCCCTGATTTTAAGCCCCACAACTGACAAAAACTAAGCAAAACAAAACCTCAACATAGTTGAGCCTTATCTATCTAAAAGTGAGCCCTTATACTTCCCGTTAACCCTCATTATGATGTGGGAAAGGTGTTGGCTCAGTTCTTACATCTCTGCACAGTGAGGCCTGACTAGCAGCAGGGACAACACAATATCTGAGCACATCCTTCCTTTCTGTCTCTCATTTCTGAAACCTACTGTAGTCTCTCAGAGGGCATCCTCAACAGTGGCAGGAACTCCATCACTGATAGCTCTTGAACTCAGTCAAACCAGAAAGATGATGTTTCCCCTCCCTGTTCATAAGCTCTGACAAATGGGATTGGCCTGATTTGCTAGAAGCTGGTAGTATATATCCTCTTACCTTAATCACATAACATTATGATTGATATGCTATTTGATCTTTACTCCCAAATCTCCATCCCTTCAACATTTTCTCAGCTTGCAGTCACCACCCACTTCTGTCTTTGGTTCCTGCTATTAAAATCTCAACATGTCCCTGAGTTTGCTAGGACTACAGATCTGAAGAGCCCTCTGAGGGGACCCCGTGCAACCTGAGCTTCCTCACCTGACCATTTCCTCATGTGGCCTTGACTTGAATCAGCTTTCCTTCTGGCCTGCCACATCCTAGCCTCACCCCAATGATTAATGGACCTCTCCAAGTCTGACCCTCCTGCCTACCTTCTCCCCAGCTTCTCCCCTTTCTCAGGGGCTTGAGCATAAAGACAAGAGAAGCTAGTTATTTTCCAACATCTGATAACCAAAGATGCTACAGGCTCACAGGCCAAGAAAACGCTCTCCATTTGACTCTGGACACCGTTTCAATGGAGAGCTTTCTTCCCCATTTACATTTTGGGCAACTCTTCCATCCCCTGTCCACATTTTCCTCCCCAGCAGCTGTGAATTCCCACTCCTTTTCTTTCTTGCTGCTTTAGTCTTGTTCTACAGTGTATTTATTTTCTTTGCTGGCACACCTTGTTTTTCTTTTGGGGGAGATCCTTACTTAAACCTGCCACGTGGTTCTCCTTTAAATGAAGTGTAGAGTGTGCAGAGACAGCTGGTAGACCCTGAACATAGTTGTTCCCATGTGGGCCTCTTAGAGCCTGAGTTGCTGCTTAGCAGACAGCACTGAGACCCAGCTAGAGGAAAAGTGTGTGTATGGGGGACGGCAGTGTGTGTGTGTGGGGGGGGTTACTAGGAAAATGTCCAGGGCAGGCCACACACCTCATTAGTTCATTTTATTAGTTTCTTTTACCCAGTTGTTGAGATGGTGAGCAGTGATAGATGAAGACAGCCTTGAGATTCAAATCCTTTGAAATTTTTGGAGATTAGATAAACCATGGAGAGAACAGACAGAAGTTGATTGATGTATATAGCCAGATCGACTTGTATGGCCTATAATGTGGAAACTCTTCCTTTCTCCTACAAAATCCTGGAATCTTCTATCTTAACAGCTTGCTTTGTCTTTTCACTTATCTCCACTCATCAACCTGGGCTGAGAACCAAGACAGCTGTTCACCTGGTTACAGAACTCACAGAGTTATGACTCTATCCAGCCAGCCTCAGCTCTGCAAAGAGAATTAGAGGAGGAGATGTCTCAGGTAATCCTCCTTTCAGCTCATGTGCCAGTCTTGTAACTTGTTTCCCCTAAGCCATTGCCTTTTCTAATTTGCACAAAGGTGTCCCAGAAACTAACTGAGGGTCAGGCCTCAGTCCTTCACAGATTCCTGGGAGAGGAGGATCATCTCACCTCAGACATAAACCAAAGATTTGGAGTCTGGGTAGGAGGTCCCTTTGCACAATCTCTCCCACTCTTCTTCTTGCTCTCTTGTTCTGTTCCTTTTGTCTGCACTTGGTGTAGGATCTCAGGGTCATTGTCTTGTCTGGCTATGCCTCTCGGAGTGTCACCCTTCACTTCTAGTGATTTATCAAGGCATTTCTCTCACATAAACGCAGAACCTCCCTATAAAGCTATTCATAAAATGACATTTTTCTTCCCCAAGTTTGTTGATAATAACCAATGAATATTTGCTGAGCTGGAATACACTGCAGGTCCCACATCACTAAACATCACTGGTTGTAGGAGAAGAAATTGTGAGTTTGGGAGCAGAAAACAAGTGTCATGTTTTCCCAACATTCACTATTCAGGCTTGTTCTGTGGAACTACTTTCTTTAGGATGCCTCATGAAGCACTGGTTCAGTTTCATTGTATGAACAGTGAAATAACACAGAATAGTCTGTACTTCTGTGAACAAACGCTGTCATCATATTTAATGATGAAAACTCTAAAATTTCAAATGCAGGTCTTCCTCATCCACCTGCTTGATGATGTTCACAGATTCATTTCTCCTGCATATCACCCCACTCTACTACAATGTCTGGGGTCTCTGAGACTGAAGCAGAGGAAACTGAGATAGCAAAGGCACATGTACCTGGTAACCACACCCCTGTGTTAATTCTCTTTGACCCTGGCTGGTATTTGAAGCTGACTTGTTTTGACCCTGCTGGATGTTCAGACCTTTGGTATTCACTAAAGTACAATTCCTCTGCTGCAGTCCTTGGCCTGAAACTTCACTTGGGTGCTTTGCATCAGCTGGGACTTCTCCACTCTTCCTTTTGTGGCTATTTCCCTGAGGAGTAGACTCCATTTTAAGGTGACTGTGAGTCTTGTTCTCTCTCCCAGGTGGCCCAGATTTGGTTTAAGAGAATGCACTCCTTGGCTCAAACTATAACCTGGATTCTGTCTTCCTCTATACTGTCTCTGGCTGCCTCCATTAGAAGTTACTGAAAGGTCATTTTCCTCAATATGGATCCATTGTGTCTTCCAAACTCTCTGGAAGGTCTGATCAGTCTTGATCTTAATGGTGTTTTTGTTTTACACTTTCTGTTATGGAAAAAAATCTCAGAATTCACAGAACTGAAAAATCAGGATAATAAACTTATAGTGAACTCCATCAACTGACCACCCAGCTTAGCAGTGATCAACTCTGGCTAGTCCTATTTCATCTTTGCACAGATGCATGCTGTTCCACATCTCTGCAAGCACTGACAATTATTATGTTTACATTAGATTATATGGAAAGTTCTCAAAATGATTTCTCTATAAAACATTGCCAAGGTTGGGAGCATGGCCTGGTGGTAGAGTGCTTGCCTAGCATACACAAAGCCCTGTGTTGGATTCCCTGGTACCATATACACAGAAAAGCCCAAGGACAGTGTCCTAGTAGCCATCAAGAAGACTATCAGAATTTGCATCTCCCGTCTTGTCACATTTTTTATTTGCTTTATACAAGGTAGCAATCCCTGTTCTCTCTTCTTTTCCCTAAAATTTATTTTGTGGAGGGAGAGGTTCATTTGTCATATAGCATTTCCTAGGATGTTGCTAGTCACTGATTGCTAATAGAATTTTTACTGGTATTTTACTATGGCCCTTATATTCTATACTTTCCGTGATATAGTTTAATCAGAATTCATTCCCATTTTTTGCAAGATTACTTTTTGGAGATGTCATAAACTTTATATTACATTACATAATGTCTAGTTTTCTTTTCACAATTTCAAGAGCAGCCAGAGGTTTCTGATGCTATGTGTTACATCTAGACATTTGCCTTTGACTAAGATATTATCAGTACTCATAACTATTACCTAGATACTTATTTATTTTTTATTTTTGTCAGTCCTGGGGCTTGAACTCAGGACCTGAACATTGCCCTTGGCCTTTCTCAAGGCTAGTGCTCTACCACTTGAGCCACAGCACCACTTCTGGCTTTTTCTGTACATGTGGTACCAAGGAATTGAACCCGGGGCTTTGTGTATGCTAGGCAAGCACTCTACCACTAGGCCATGTTCCTGGCCTAGATCGTTTATTTTGTATTACACCATTATAAGGAAAAGAATGGTTACATTCAAATTCTCACATCCTTCTGCATTTATTGGCCCCATTTCCTCAATTATGAAACATGATCCATATAGAAAAGGTAGGATAAATGTTTGTTTCCTTTGTTGACATGTTTCAAGAATAATGAATTGGCTCCCTAGTATCCTCCAAAAAGTAAGCAGTATCATTACAAATCATAGATCTTATTATAAATAAATTATAAGACTGAATTTATTATCATCATTGCTGCTTAATCATCCCTGCCTTTGGTATAAGAGAATGTCTTCAAACCCACTCATGGATCACTGTGACGTGACTCCCGGGTTCTCTGATACTTTCCTTACGTGTTAGTGTCAGTGTCAGTGTCAGTGTACACACACACACACACACACACACACACACGTTCCCTGAAAGATTTGCTCTGTGCCACCGATAATATGAGTCTCGAGTGAAAATGTTTGAAGTAGGTTGCTACTTTTAAACATTATTTTCTATTTCTATTTATTCCTCAATATTTTCTACTTCTAACAAACATATGCCCAAAGCTGTGCATTCACTACATGAATTGGCCATGTTTTCACAACATGGTTATTTTCTTGTATGTATGTATGTAGTAAAAGTGAGTATGTAGTAAAAGACATTGCCAAATCTATATATCAAAGCAAATACAGTACAACATTTATCTTGAAGTTCATAAATAATATGCAATTCTAATTGTAAAGTCTTTATAATACATCTGTACATTTTCTTTGACTAACATAATACACAAACTCATGGAAGTCTCCTGTTAAGTATTTAATTTTGCCTAGATTTGACATTAACCTAATAATTCAATGAAGCCACAAAGATACTGTAACATTTGGAATCTACTCAAGTTTTTTTTTTTTTTTTTTTTTTTTTTTGCCAGTCCTGGGCTTGATCTCAGGGCTTGAGCAGTGTCCCTGGACTTTCTCAAGGCTAGAGCTATACCACTTGAGCCTCAGCACCACTTCCGGCTTTTTTCTATGTATGTGGTACCAAGGAATCGAACCCGGGTCTTCGTGCATGCTAGGCAAGCACTTTAACCACTAGGCCAAACTCCCGGCCCTCTACTCAAGTTTTAAAGGAGGGAGAGAAGGAGGATGGGGAAAGAAAGGAGAAAAGGAGGTGGGGCAACAATTCCATAAATAAGAAGGAAAATCAATCCCTTACTTTCTTTTGCTTTTTGTGTCAGCTATTTGGAAAACACTATAAGCAGATATGAGGTTTTCTTTATATATTGTCCAAGAACTTGCTTTTCTGGTTTTAGCTTTAGATTTTCTTCCTTCACTGCATCTGCTCTTGCTGAGAGATCTTCAAGTGTTAGAGTTCTAACACTTGATTAATAAGTCATAATGTTTCCCTCACGTTCCACCTGATTGTCACATCAGCTTCATCCAAGTCAGCAGTCATCATCCTGGGTACTGAACTGCACCGTGGCTGAAAAATCCCTGATGAATGGTCATTAGAGGCCAGATCCTGAGCTCATGCTTTGGGCTGGGCTTCAGGATGGACTGACACTGGAAGCTTCGCCCTCCTCGCCTCCATTCATTGGTTTTTGGAAGAGGGACATCAGTGGTTCATGCCTGTCATCTTAGTTACTTAAGAGGCTGAGCTCTGAGAATCTTGGTTTAAAACCAGCCTGGGCGGACAAATCCGAAAGACTCATCTTCAATGAACCAGCAAAAAGCCAGTTGTGGAGGCATAGGTCATGGGGTAGAACTCCAGTCATGAGTGAAAAAACAAGGCTCTGAGTCCAAGCCTCAGTGCTGAGGCACAAAAAAGAAGGACTTAGATGAAGTCCTGTGCCAATCAGCATGTCCTATACGACTACTCCTGAGATTAAAAATAGACACACGGAGCTTTGAATAGGAAGATAATTCAATCAAGTCTGTGGTTTTTATTTGCCATATGTGTAGACACTAGGCAATGGAAACAGCAATGTTTCCTCTTATTTTTAATGTAGATTGCAGGTGCACTATCTAAATAATGAGATGCTAAATGCCCCAAGGGGGAATAAACCATTCTGCATTGGCTGCATATCAGAATTCCATACTGGAGTAAGAGACACAAGAGCTATAAAATAGATGAGATTCATTTCTATATGAAATTGGAAAAGAAATGCATTTTTTGCAACTCAGTGTTTGTAAGTTCTACAGCGTACATCCAGTTTGGAAGTCGTGGGTGAGATGTCACAGAGGACTTTCAATAAAGCACACCAGGAAATGTGCAATAAAACTTAAACATGCACAAGTGCTTGCTATAGTTTCCAACAGCCCAGTCACTCACTCTTCAGCAGTGCTGAAACAGCACCTACTGGGAAACAGCCTGGGAAACGCTGCTCTCCAGGTAGAAGATACAAGTTACAGTCCTTGAAAAGTCTCTATTCCTCCTCCCTCTCTCTCATCCTCCTTTATTTTCTCACTTCTCTCTTCACTTTTCCACTCCTATGAGCTCACTTGTCTTTCCATTTCCTCACACAGGTGAGGAACATAACACCTAGGAAATGGGAAGAGAAGTAACCAGACCAAAAACAAATCTGAACAAAGCTGTAACTGTCATATTGAATCCCCGATCAAAAACTTTCTGGCATCTGATGGCTTTGCTGGAGACTTCTATCAAAGACTCTTTTTTAAAAAATGACTGTTTTATTTCTGATTATTAAAAGTGATATTTGATAGCCCTTAGAGTAATCCATTTAATATTAAAAGGAGAATACCCCTTTCCTGGAGATTCTGTTTGTGAGGACCCATCCACATTTACTGGGGACTTGATTTCATGTTGACCCAGATCACCATTCTCCGTCAGAGACACTGCCCTCCTGGCTCTGCACCTCTGTTCCAGTTTTCTTTCTTTACACAATGTGATAAACAGATCCTCATGTTATTTGTGTGGTGAAATTAAAGGAAAGAGTATTTCACTAAAGGAAAAACAAGTAAAAAAAAAACCAAAACCATTCTTAGGATGGTTTTTCTTTACTCTGTTAAGTTTCTCATGGCAAGCATGAAGTATGATCCGTCATGTTACACCCTCCAACAACATGAACTACAGCCCCACTTCCAGCTTTTCTATGTACATGGTAGCAAGGAACCAAACCCAGGTCTTTGTGCATGCTAGGCAAGCACTCTACCACTAGGCCAAACTCCCAGCCGACAAAGAACTCTTTTTTTTTTTTTAATCGAGTTTGAATTCAGAGCCTCATCTTGCTAGACCCTATCACTTAAGTTCTGTTTCTAGACCTTGAAGAAAGATGTAAGAATTAGTATTAATCTTTCTCAAACTTTGCAAGAGAAAAAGAAATAAATACTTCAGAACCACTCAGTGGACCCAACATGACTCAGATGCCAAAATCAAAGATACTGTAAGAAACCGACCAACCAATCTCCCTTATAAGTATCATCGCAGGGGCCGGGAGTTTGGCCTAATGGTAGAGTGCTTGTCCAGCATGCATGAAGACCCGGGTTTGATTCCTCGGTACCACATACATAGAAAAAAGCCAGAAATGGTGCTGAGGCTCAAGTGGTAGAGCTCTAGCTTTGAGAAAGTCCAAGGACAGTGCTCAGGCCCTGAGCTCAAGCCCATGACTGGCAAAAAAAAAAAAATAAGTATCATCACAAAAGTCCTTCACAAATACTAACAAAAAAGTGTTGGGTGTGGTGTGCTCACGCCTGTAATCCTAGCTACTCAGGAGACTGAGATCTGCGGATCAAGGTTCAAAGTTGGCCTGGGGAACTAAAATCTGTGAGACTCTTATCTCCGGTTAACCACTAGAAAATAGGAATTGGGCCTGTGGCTCTAGGGCTAGGGTAGTAGCCTTGAGCTGAAGAACTCAGGGACAATGCCCAGGCCCAGAGGTAAAGCCCCACGGTGGACACACACACACACACACACACACACACACACACACACACACACACACAAAGTAACCACATGATTGGATTTTCATGAGTCATTTAGGAGAATCAGATTTTTTTCTAAGAATTCTCTTGCTGGAAGCTGGAAAGAGACTAAAAGAATAGATTATTCAATAGATATAGAATTTCAGCTTCACACTATGAATATTTGTGCAACCATGTTCATATAGTTAACACTAGTGCAAACTTTTAGAAGTTCAAGATAGCAAACCCTGTGTTCCATATGTTTGACCATAATAAAAATAGTCACAGGAGTCCAGAGGCTTAGACAACTCTAAGGATTCGATCAATGTGGCATGGTGAGAAACAGGACAAGGTCTACTTTGAAGGAATGTGTATCCTAGAGGAAGGACTTAGATTAATCCAATTGTCATGGGCAAATTGGATATTATTTATAAATACACAATTCTGACATAGAAGCTGTGTTTGAATAGGTAATGAGTAGCTTTGTCTTCACAAAATGCTCATTTGGGCTCCCATTGGAGATAGCCACACACACCCCATGTGTCCTCTTGCCACACAAGTAATATCCAAAAGGTGCTTATCATAACTAGGCAAGCCACTGCCATGTTCAACAATTCTTGGCCCTGTGTCTCTCTCACAGAGCAACAAATACCTTCTGTCTCAGGTGCTGTCTACCATGGGACCTCTTCGTTCAAAACCCAACTCCGACCTTTGTTACCCTCTAATCAGTAAGAAAGGCTGATCTGTCAGAGAAAGAAACAGCATGTAAACATTGCCTAATCCAATGTGATGGCAGAATGGTCTTAGTATGATCCTTTACCCATAGCTGTTGTTCTTCCACTGACTCAAGTAGCTCAATTGTCCATGATACTTTCCACTCCGTGACCTCTGGAATAGTTTGCTTTGTCACATACAAAGAGGGTATTAGTGTCATTAGTGCAATTTCCTACAAGAAGTAAAACTCAGGCAAAAATGGGGTTCTTCTGTTTTTATTTTTTAAAATTTCTTTTCTCTCTGTCTTTGGTCTTACCTCTTACCTTTCCCCTAGATCAGCTATGAAGCGTGTTTTGGGGAGAAAATTCACACAAAGTAGACTTGGCAGGCTGACAATAAAAACTCAAGTACATAAGCTTTTCTACTGTCTACAAAACACTACTGAATCCTAGTAAGCAAGGCAAAGCCTCTATCAACAAATAATAATAATAATAATAATAATAATAATAATAATAATAGCTGGGCATGGTGGCTAACTCCTGTAATCCTAGCTACTTAGGAGGCTGAGATCTGAGGATCTAGGTTCAAAGCCAGCCCAGGCACAAAAGGACCTGAGACTCTTATCTCCAATTAACCTCTAGAAAATGGGAAGTGGGGCTTGGCTCAAGGGTAGAGTGGTACCCTTGAACTGAAGAGGTCAGGGACAGCACCCAGGCAGAGTTCAAGCCCTATGACCCACAAATAATAATAGTAATAATAATAATAATAGTAATAATCTGGAAGTGGAGCCAAGACTCAAGTGTAGAGTGGTAGAGTGCTAGTCTTGAGCACAAAAAGTCAGCCCTGAGTTTAAGGCCCAGGACTGGTGTATGTAAACACACATGTACATGCACGCATGCACACATACACACATACACACACACACACACACACACACACACACACACACCCTGATATGCTTTTTTTTTAAGAGCACAGAGGTCATCGCTCCTTAATATTGTTTTCTTTTTTTTTTTTTTTTTGCCAATCCTGGGGCTTGAACTTGGGGTCTGGGTGCTGTCCCTAAACCTCTTTGTGTTCAAGGCTAGCACTCTACCCCTTGAGCCACAGCACCACCTCTGAATTTTTTTCCGAGTAGTTTATTGGAGATAAGGGTCTCATAGATTTTTCCTGCCTGGGTAGGCTTTGAATCTTGATGCTTACTGAGTAATTAGGATCATAAGCCATCAGAGCACACGGCTTCTCCCTAATTATTTTATTTTTACCATTTCCTAATTATTTTAAGGAAGAGCTCTTCACATTGTATCAAGATAGTTACTGTGCAACCCACAAAATAAAGACCACATCTAGGGCTTATCTACAGGCACCATTGCTTTCTCCCTGGACTCAAATCATTGGGCGACAAACATCATCTATTTATTCTTCAAGGCTTTGTCATTCACCTCCCCATTCTCCAAATGGCATCCACCTGTTACTCACTGGAGACTCAGAGGTCTTCATCTTCCTATTTGAAATATGTGTAGTATTGACTTGCACAGGCTTTCCAATGCAGCTGTCTGTATCAGGCAGGAAAAGCTGGAGCACATTTAGCTAAGGGTTTGTTTGGGGGTTTTCAACCTCAGCATTGCGGGAGTTTGAAAAAATGAAGCTGCTGAACCTGGCTGCAAGCAGCAATTTCTTGAAGGAACAGCTGAAAGTTATTTCACCATGATGCAGCCTTGGCAGGCATCAGATGTTTCTCGTATGGTCCACAGCTCTGGGCTCCAGGAAGCCCCAGCCCCTCCCCCACACCTCACTTTGCATTGTCTATAATCCCAGCATGTGTGCTCGAAAGGCAATTGTATAAAAAAGATGTTTTGCTCTAAGCCCTTTTTCTTCCCTATTAGCCTTTATGTGAATAATTCATGGAGCTATAATTTAATATTTGTTCCATACACATATTCTCTATCCACTCAGGCTACAAAACAGCTGAGCAGATCTTGAACTAAGAAACAATCAAACAAACAAATGGAGTTGTCATCTGGGAAGATGTAAGAAATGTAAGAAACTACATCTACTACTTTAGTCACTTAGCTATTGCAACATAGCATCCTGGACTGATTTAAGTACTTTATATTTAATAAGATATTTCTTTACAGTTGTGGGAGCTGTAAGTCTGAGGCCAGAGTGGGGGCATTGTTGGATGCTGGTGAGCTCTTTGCTGGGCTTCAAGACTGCTGACTTGTCCTGATGACTTCAGTTGTTTAAAGGAAGTTAAGAGCTCCTCGATCCCCTGTTATAAGGGTAAGGATTGTGTTTGTGAGATTTTTTTTTAACTTTCATGACACATTCACCTCCCAAAGGACCTGCCTCCCAACATCATCAGCTTGGTTGTCAGGATTTCAGGAAAGGGTGCTCTATTATTGCCTCTTCATATCACACACAACACTTACCATGTATAGTATAACTAATAAAAATATAAAATATTTATCAATGATTTCTCTATTGTGATTGATCAGTGTTTCTTTTTGTTGTTGGTGGTGGTGGTTGTCTTGAGGTATATATTACTATAGTCCACATGATGACACATATTTCTAGCAAAAGAGGTCCCCCTCTCTCTTTTTTGGGTGTTCGAGGGCTTGTACTCTGGGCCTGGGCCCTGTCCCTGAGCTCTTCAGCTCAAGGTTTCCATTCTACTACTTGAGCCACAGCACCACTTGAGGATCCTTCTCTTAACTAGATGTTAATGAACTTCCACAATCCGTTTACAATATCCAGAGATTAGAGGTTTCTGAAGACCAAACTTTCCATAGACTTGAAATTCAAACCTTGTTTTCCTCTTGTACCCACATTTCCGTGTTTGCTGCTGTAAGAGGTCTCACATCACTTGACCTTTGCTCCGCACCTTTGGGGGCACAGAACCTCATAATTCTAAAACTACAGTGGGTAGTAGAGTTATCTCCACAAGTTTCTCCTAAATTGGAATGACAAATGGAAACTTCACTATATCTGAAAACGACTGAGAATCAAATAATAATTCCACTCATATTCCCAAGTCCATTTTCTATAAGCTGTTTCTTAAAATGCCTTTGGCTACTCCATTACCATCCAACAGAAAGGAGAAATGCAACCAGGGGCATCCAGAGGGGAAGGAAGCAGTGGTCTTGAGCAAATGCTGTTAAAATTCCTGTTTCCAGTGTAATAAAATCTATGGCTGTAAACACATTGCATGGACACCTCCCAGTATCACTAAGCAGGGGAAATGACTGAAACCAGAAGAAAGAGCTTCATAGTGCATCCACCTGTGTTTCATCTGTGCCGTACTCCCATCATGCTCAGGGCAGAACTTAGCATATTGTGTTCGAAATAATATTGTACGTATGTGTGTCTGACTATCTGACTGACTGCATGCCAGACCTTTTTAATTCCCATGTATAAACTTCCATAGCATGTGCTTCGTAATCTACACATAAAATGTCTACTCAGTGAATACTGAAATGAAGCAGTGGAAAGATGGTTTGACTGCACCATTACACTGACATTACTGATAAAGTCAGTAAGATTAACTGTCCCAGAGAACAAGTCAGAGATAGGACCAAGTAACAGATCTGGCATATGGAAGGAATTCACCGTGATCTCTTCTCACCGAGGTTTGATTGTGTGCTTCCTGGTAAATGTCCAGTGCCTCTGGACACTTCTCCATCTTACCAATTTCTGTTTGTGATTTGATATCTAACAAGAATACTGCTCCATGTCAAGCCAAACACATAGCCATATTCACTCACGGGAGTGAGGACCCATAGCTTCTGCTGTGAGAACCCTGTCAGCCAGAAGGTCTAATCAGAAGGAAGTGTGTGCCAGGTTGTGGCTTTGCCCTGTGTAGGAGGCTCTCCACAAAGCATCTGTATGTAATGGGAGGTGTCAATCAAATGTCACCTGATTTCTGCAACTTGAGGTTACCTATGGTCCTTGAAGTGGAAAGTAGAAAGAACTTAGCTAAGAGATCCTGAGGTAAAGTCTTGCCAGGAGTCTCCACAGCTGAACCCACACTGACATGTACTTTCTATGATCAGAGGGGCAAAATGTGAGCTATGGCAATTGTTTTGTCAGTGGATCTCAACCCACAGCATGCATTCATGTTCTTGGAATGGCTTGTCAAAACTCAGATTGCCTGACTCTTTCACATATTCAGGCTCCTCTGAGAACTATCCAGAATGAGGAATAGAGCAGATAGTACCAATGCCCCTGTTTAAAATGAGGAGACTGAATCTCAAAGAAGTTCAGGATTTGTCCAACTTTAAGTAACAAGTGTCCATAAAGAACCAGGATGTACAACCTCTAATTTCTTTGTTACCCCCCCTCCCACAGTTTTCTCCCACTTTCTCTCCTCTCCAACTCTTCCCCCTCACCAGGTTGTAGAGTTCATTTCCGACATATTGTCTTGAGACTATCCCTGCTGCATCCTTTGCCTTTTGTCTCACCATTTCACAATCCCTCATTTCTCAGCAAGTGACTGGTGCATCACAACTGAGAAGAGTAGGGCTTCCACCTTTGAATTTTCAGGTCAAAGTAAGTAATAACTTCACTATATCAGGCTTCCCAGGAAGCCTGACACTGCTGGCCTGAGAACCTCAAATTAAAATCCAGGACACAATTTCTTTCTGACTCAGAAATGATTTCAAGGGATCAGTATCTTTTCATGTAACCCAATGACCCATCACTAGTTTTAACAGTGAGAGTGCCTGCTTGGGTACCCACCATGGTATCTATTCACTCCTCTAGTGACATTTCAAACCGGTAATTCTTTACTAAAAAGAGATGCCCTGCATATTGTAGGGTATTAGGAAGCATCTTGCCCTTTACCTTTTAGAAGCCAGTGGCATACTTTTTATATCTGCCAGCTATGGCTGTTAAAGCTGTCTTAAGACATTGCTGAATGTTACTTGGGAGGCAAAAACCACCTTCAACATAACCACTTATCTATAGAACACCGTGATTCTGCAGCATATATGCGACAGGGAACACATAGCCCCCTAAAGCAAGCTGAAAGCTGATATAAATCCTAATGATGCCTTTCTTTTGAACATCTGCTTTAAGGATTATTTCACACAAGATCCTTTGAGTTCTGCCCTATGTGGGCAGTTGAGCAGATATTGCTATTATCATTAGTTCAATGATGCATAACTCAAACTCAAAGAGATTTAGAACTTGCTAAAGTTTACTCAAGTACTAGGTGTCAATGGAGAGTCTAAATACACAACCACGAATCTGTAGGCGGGTGAACAGTCTATCATAGGATGCAATGTACATTCAGTCTACAAATATCCAACCCCAGGGAGCAGTGTCTGTGTAATTTCTGGTGGCCAAAATGCTAGGGAAGACATGAAACATTTGTGCAGATGGAGGGTTAGGGAATAATGAAATGGATGTACCATCAGTTGTCACTGGATGCTTTCCCTAGGGACAGTTCAGATCTATAAAGTTTCCTTGTGTGTGGAACCAACTAATTCGAAGTTCCCTAGAAAAGACACGCAATTCAGCCAACAGGTTCTTCTGATGGCTAGAACTCCTCTCATTATCTGAGGAATAATACCTAGCTTCAAATGTCTCCAAATTATTCCTAGGGCTAGGCAACTTTGTCACAATTTCCTGTTTTGTCCTATTCCCTCCTGTGCTCTTCTTTACTGTCCTTTTCCCAAAGCTATAAGGAACACGTATCTGTAAGAAATGGTCTATGACTTTAATATAGCCTTCCTGCTTTTCTCTTTTTCTCTTTTTCCTTTCCTTTTTTTTTTTTTTTTTTTTTTTTTGCCAGTCCTGGACTTGGGCTCAGGGTTTGAGTTCTGTCCTTGGGTTGTCTCAAGACTAGAACTCTACGACTTGAGCCACAGCACTACTTCTGGCTTTTTTTCTATGCACCTGGTACCGAGGAATTGAACCCAGGTCTTCATGCATGCTAGGCAAGCACTAGACCACTTGACCAAGCTACCGGCCCTAGTGTTCCTACCTTTCTAACTTTCTTATTTCTAGTCCAGAAGAGAAAGCAGTATCTACTGGAGATTGAGCATGTAATATGCAATGAAACTTCAAATAAGAAATGCAAGGAACGAAGGAACATGAAAGTATGAATGACAGACCACCTTTATGTCTCCGTGCTAATGGGGAAGTGTCCCTAGTAGATTTGTGTGTGTGTGTTGGTGTGTGTGTGTGTGTGTGTGTGTGTGTGTTTTACAGGATCACTGTGGGGTGGGGTGAGGCTTACTTGTGAGAAAACTAATGAATGAAATAATTTGCCCAGTGTTCAAAGCCAGTTGCAATTTATATCTCTTTGTTCTTTGACTCAAGTTTTCAATATGAAGTTAAGCTGGTGAAGCATTGCTGAGAGAGCTAGCAGAAAGAGGGAATGGGCTTCACCCCCGGTGAGATCAAAACAGAGCTCCAAGCTCGAAAGATCTCTCATATGCCCAGTAATGAAAGAGATCTGACGGTTTCAACCTGCCAGCATGTGTTGGGGACTCTGATAATGCCAGGCAGATGGAGCTACAAAAACATCACCCAGCCAGAACACTCACTAGCATGTGGCAATGAAATCTTGCCCTGACTGCACTTGCTCAAGTGATTTCACTATCCACACAGAATGAAATTATTTCACCATCCTCACAGGAGGCAGAGGGCTTCACTTGCCTCCATATGGCCTTTTGGTATTCATCTATCTGATGGTGGGATTTTCTTTGGTTATATTTCTTTCTGTGATATATATTAAGAGGAAGAAAATCTCACTTAATGGCATCGGGTGAAGAAGAAAGAATTCTATGAAAAAGAATATGGAAAGAAGAGATAGCACCCTTTCAGTCTTTGACCACAGACCCAATAAAATAAATCTTGTGTTTCTGTAAATATTGGAAAGACTGTGTTGCTTGATGTAGGGGTCTGGGTACTTTGAAAAGAATTTCTTTGAGTTCTGGTGCTTGGGAAGTCAAAGTACATGATATGGCAAGAGGAAGGTACTCTTGCCAGATCACACGTTGGAAAGCATTTGCATGATGAAAGCCAGCAAGCACTAGCTGGACTCTCCCTTCCTCTTCTTATGAAATCACTAACTGTGTCATGCCTGGCCCTCATGACCTCATCTAATCCCAACCACCCTCAAAAGACCAACATGCCAGCAACATATGCACTCAGCACTTGAAGTTTCTGATACTTGAATTTTGAGGGACAATTTCAAACCATAGGAAAATCAGAAATAATTAGCAGTCCTCCATCTCATCAGAAGAACTCAATTAAGTTCTAACACCAGTAAAAAGAAAAACGAAGAAGGAAGGAAGGAAAAGAAGGAAAGTATGTTTCCAATGTCTTTGACAGATTGGTCTAATTTTTCTACTTGATATTTAAGCTCTGATACTATATTTGCAATTTGTTCTGATCTATGAGGCTCTCAATTTAGTTTATTATTTGTGTTACTAAGTATTTTATTTCCAAGATTTCATTTTGAATTTTTTTCAGAATTTATATACCTTTACCATATTCCTCCTTTGTGGCCTTTATTATCTTTGCTATTTCATTCTGTTGTTTGCAGTCTCTTTTATTTCATTCAGTGGCTTACTTTTAACCACTGATTTGTTAAGGTGCTTATACCTGTTGCCTTTAATGCCATTGTTTAGCTCACTGTTTGAAATTTCATCTTTTTTGCTACCATTTAAAGTGTTTTAGAGACTTTAACTCTTATGTCTTAATTCTTAATTTTTCAGGAAACATGTTGACCCGTTTGTTTTTGTCTTCTTTATATTTCTATATTGGAATTTATACACTGAAGGCCAAGTTGTTAGTTGAGTGTGAATCACCTGTGCTCCATAATCTTAGTGGTCAAGTAGAACAGTGCAGTGACTGAAGTCTATTTCTCATCACTGGAGTAGAAGAGATGGCTGGGTAACCAAGCCTTCACTTGGTGTTTAGGGCAAAAGGGCCTGCACAGATTGAGGTAAAACTCCCTTGAGTCTTATCACTGGATTGGTTGCCTGCGCTGGGGTTGAGGCTCCTTTCTTTGTGTATTTGGAGCTGCTACTGGGTTGTGGTTACAGGGAACCTTATAGCTTAATGAAAGGACAGGTTCTCCCTTGATTTACACATATCTCTGTTAATGTCTCCTGGGTCAGCAAGCAGCAAGCTTACTATGACAGAGTGTGGAAGCAGAGAATAGATCAGTGTGTTCTACTCTGATTTGGGAAGGTCTAAGGGATATAGTCACCCTGCCTGCTGGTCTCCATACTTAGAAAACCCGTTGAGTGGTTCCCTTCCCTTTGTGGAAGAAGAAGCTGTGAACACTTCTGGATTGAAAAGGTCTGGATTGGGGACCTTAGTCTTTTCCACATGTCACTCAAATTTGGCCATTTCCTTCTGTGCATTTTATTCCTGTAAGATCAATATTAATGACTTCCTTCATTCTTAATTTTAGTACTTCGATTCATCACTATTTTGTTTTTGTCAGACAGGCTAAAATTTTGTCAGCTTTGTTGATCCTTCAAAGAATCAGCCCTTGTTTATTTATTCTTTTTTTCTTTCATTCTCATCTTCTGTAGAAAACTCAAGAGACCACAATGCTCCTGGCCTCCAGGAGAAAGCCAAATATAGCATTAGTGACTGCTATTTCATGCTTCTTCTATATAGCACATGTATGCATTCAAATCCAAATAATGTGATACGTTTGGGGGGGGGAAATCAGGAAAGAGAAATGGATACCAAGTTCTTATGCTGACCTAATTCTCCACATCTTGAATACTATCTATATATAATAAATAACCATTTCTACTGGGAATTTGGCTTACTTCAAAGTATGTAATCATCATTCTAGACAATGACTATAAAATACCCCTTAAAAAAAACTAGAGATCCGTACAAGAGTAAGGATTAGCTCAATAAGAGAACAAAATTTTTACTTGAGATTGCCAGGTGTGTATTTTAACAGAGGAGTCTGTGGTGCTGAGAAAATAACTGAAATAATCCTTGGTTATTTTTTTAAATAATAGAACAGTTACACTAGTGCACATACCAGGTGTTTTTAATTACTTTACTCATTCACAGACTGTCTCTATAGAGTTCTTTGTCCTCTTCCCAGCAAAATTCTTAGGACACATATAGTACCTAAAAACTTTGATTTACTACTCTAATCCTCTAAAACCTTGAAATCATATGAAAGATTATAACATTTATCAAGTGTTTATTATATGCATACAGAGCATTGAGTTAAACAAGCACAAAAAGAAGGGGAAAAATCAAAGAAATTCATCACTTCAAATGCAAACAGCACTGATATATGTTAATGTATATATTTCTTTTGCACACTTCTTAGCCTGGAGTGGGGAAAATAAGGGAGTGTTCCAGCTAGATTTTTTTCCAGTTCTAAGAGAGAATTTCAAATAAGCCTAAAAACTGAAATGATGAGCTACAGTAAACAAATTATGGCTAGTATGGATTTCAGGGTGGGCTAGGTCTAGGGGCTCACGTGATACATCGGGATTTTAGCCTTCATCTTTCACTTCCATTTTCCTTCATGGTGACTTCAGGCAAGGCATTGTCTCATGGTAGCACGGCAGCGTTCAGTCCTGTAGGCATGCTTCATTTCTTCTCAATAATCCTAGTGAGTAGAAAATTTCTTTCTCAAGTATTCCAGCCAAGGTCCAAACTAAATGAGTCTGGTCAGCCCAGCCTGCTCAAATATCCAGCCCAAACCCTTCATTGTAGCCATATACAGAGAATATATTGTCCATCTTGAAGTTCCAGACCCAGGAGATCTTTTTCACCCCCAGTCCTGGGTCTTGAACTCAGGACCTGGGCACCATCCCTGAGTTTCTTTTGCTAAGGCCTAGCAATCTACCACTGAGCCACAGCACCACTTCTGGCCTTTTCTGTTTATGTGGTACTGAGGAATGGAATCCAGGGCTTCATGCATGCTAGGCAAACACTTTACCATTAAACCACATTCCCAGCCCAAGGTGGGTAAATCTTTCTAAAAGAGACACCTCTAAGTCAGGGAATATGTGTTAGGTGGGCAAAAATAACCAGTGCTGTGGTCTTCACAATGATGGATGACAGTTCGGGGAATGTAGTATTAAGTGGGTGACAAGTCAGTCCACCAGATACCTTCACCTCCTCTTGGCAGCACCTGGTAAGCAGCCATTTGGTGTACAGTTCATCTCCAATCCTCCAGGTGGGTGCAATCACAAGACAACGAGGATCAATTCCTCAGATTTCCTGAGACAATTCTAAGCATATGGTGAACATCTTCTTGTCTCTTTTTGACCTCTGCTCATGACAGTAAGTCACCAGACCTGGACCACTGATTTTGAGATTTGCAATTTGCCACAATATTCTGTATATATTTTATTTTTAAAATTTAATATGAGTGCCAGGAGTGTGGTCTAGTGGTAAGGAGCTTTCTTAGCATGCATGAAGACCTGGGTGCGATTCCTCGGTACCACTTAACACAGAAAAGCCAGAAGTGGTGCTGTGGCTCAAGTGGTAGGGTGCTAGCCTTGAGAAAGCCCAAGTGCAATGCCTAGGCTCTGAGTTGGAGCCCCAAGACTGGCAAAAAATATTACTACGAACATCATAGTGCGTGCAGGTAACCTCCACATGTGACAGGCAGAGACAAGATTATAAGTTTGAGGACAGACTTGCCAACTAGCCATCTCTAGAGCAGCCTAGAATACATAGCGAAACCTTATCTCAAAATATAAAAGAATTAGCATCTGGAGAGATGATGCATGAAGGAGGCTTTTATACAGTGCCTTTCTCTGAGTATAGAAAGGTGAAAATGAGTAACTTGGAAGCATCCAGGCCTGTGAGTACACTGACCCTCCACATATGCTGCAATGCATTAAGGACTTCAGCAATGTAAAAATTACAACTTGTTCTTAGAGAAAGCAAAAAATACAGCAAAAGAACATGTAGTTGCATTTTGCTATGATAACAACTATGATGCTTCTATAATGTTCAAATTTTGTGTTCCTAAATCCTCTTTGACCCATCTGCAACTCCCAAATGTTTCAGTTTCTAGGACAGATCCCAGCACAAATCCCATCCCTGTAAGGACTTATGATTGAGGAAATCCTTGTTTCCCTTTGGTCAATGTAGCACAGAGCCCATTTCTGCACATTAACTAAGTGTCCACGCTGTTTTGATGCTGGTGAACCTTGGAAAATGCTGTGAAAAACTTGGACTCACTAAGTTTCCTGTTTAGGACAAAGGATAATTTCTACTCTAGAGAATCTTAAAATTATTTCAGGAATCAAAACACAGTAACAAAACAAAGCAGACAAAATAACCTGTTCTTTTTTTCTTTTTCCTTCTGGCAGCACAAGAGGATGAACTGAAGCTTAGCCATGAGAACTGAGCTCTGAGAACTGAGCTCTGAGTCCTTTTGCCCTTGGTTTGTTTTTCAGATAGCATCTCACACTTTTGCAGAGAACAGACTTGGTCTTAACTCCTTTGACCTCATTCTACCTGGGACTGCAAGCAAAGCTGCTGCATCCAATCCCCAAACAACTTCTGAAGCAAGGAGAGAGCAGTAGTCACCAAGTCAACCAAATTTGTCAATAACCTATTAGTCTTATTTCTGATAAATAAATATCAGAAATAAACAAATGGAGTTTTAAAACTGGGCTCTTCTTGTCTCCTTTGAGTGGAATTCTCAAGACAGAAATACCACATTCCAGAGTGAGATAGGAAGCCACCAGGCAGTTCTTGTCCCTGGGTGTTTTTCTTTAAATGATCATCAATCTTCAACATGTGCGAAGAGGAGGGTTGGGTGTAGAGGAAGATCCTCACAGACGGATTACTGAGTCCAGTTCCCATCCTCAGTTTAGGAGGAGGTGAGATTTTCCTCTTCCACTGTAAGGCAAAGGGGAGAAGCACTTGGGGAGGGAACTCTGAATCCCTCATAGCCAGGTCGGGGACTGGGAGGACTGACTGATGCCTGAGCAATCTGAAGGGTGGAAAGGGAATGGCTGATTTACTGAGGGGATTTTTCTGTCCTTTTTTTCTGCCAAAGGGGCTTTTTCTTCTGCCCATATCTCATGGCACTTTTCAACTCAGGCCACAAAGCAATAGATTGTTGATCTCCCTAATCCCCTGGTGAAGTAGTTGGTATCGTTCTCCCCAAGATCCAGCTGCATAAACAGAGGAGGCTGGCTGCTTTGACCTAGATCTCACAGGGGGGCAAGTAGGCTTGGAAAGAGAAATGGGCTGTAACCTTCTTACAGCCAGGGTGGGAAACTTAGTTTTATCTCCAGGAAAAGATTCCCAGGTACAAGGCCAAAACTTGGATCATGTCCTCTAAAGTACAACGGTGCATGGGTCATTTCCCAAGTGCAGGAGCTGAGAGCAGCTGTGTCATGCAATCTGGGGCTGGGGATTTGGCTAAAATATATGGCTTCCAATTTGCACCCAATTGACAGTCAGTGGTAAAGAAAATGATACTGTTTAATTGGCAAAGGCATCGTACGCCCAAGAAACTTATTGGACTTTCCTGCCTTTGTTTTAACTTTTCAGTTACAAAAATCACACACACACACACACACACACACACACACACACATACACACACACACACAGATGGGACTACAAACCTTAGCATAAATTGGCAATAACAAACCATGTCCCTAGAGCTTTCTGGAACTGCTGCTTTATGCATTTTCAAATGCATTACTACACGGAGTGTAGTAATTACAAAAACAACCCAACTAAGCGCAGAACAACAAACTTGGGAGTGGAGTGAACAAAAGAGTGATTATAATACGGCCCTCACCTTCTGGAAGTGTCACCTTAATATTGGTAAGTGTAATAGGGCTTTGCTTAAATGGCAATTAGATCTAAAGTAAGTGACCAAATAGAAAATTTCACTTAATCAAAATGACCCTTGAGAAATTCTTCAACTTGCCCATAAAGTGTTGTGTGAGTTTATGCATAAATACATGTATAATATATATATTTATAACATATGTATATGTGTGTTTATATTTTTTTGCCAGTCCTGGGCTTGAGCTCAGATCCTGAGCACTGTCCTTGGGCTTTCTCAAGGCTAGAGCTCTACCACTTGTGCCACAGCACCACTTCTGTTTTTTTATTTTTTTAATGTATGTGGTACTGAGGAATCGAACCCTGGTATTCATGCATGCTAGGCAAGCACCCTACCACTAGGCCAAATTTCCAGCCCTTGTGTGTGTTTATATGGGCATGTGTTTTATTACTTTTACCATCATTTAAGCTTAAGAACCATTGGGATCAAAAGACAAGGGACCAAAGAGAAATGCCTTGTTTGAACACTCAGGGTGGCCTATAGTATCTCTCAAAAATGCAGCTACAGGGGCCAGGAGTTTGGCCTAGTGGTAGAGTGCTTGCCTAGCATGCACGAATACCTGGATTCCATTCCTCGGTACCACATACATAGAAAAAAGCTGGAAGTGATGTTGAGGCTCAAGTGGTAGAGCTCTAGCCTTGAGAAAGTCCAAGGACAGTGCTTAGGCCCTGAGCCCAAGCTCAAGACTGGCAAAAAAAAAAAAAAAATGCAGCTACAAACTCAGAGTGACTTCTCACACTCAACAGCTTCTCTGCATAACAAACATCCCCTGAGCTCAGTGACTGCTGGCTTGTTGAGTACCAGCTTTGTTACACTTGATTGGACAGTACAACTTTGATCATAATTTCTTCAACCTCCCTTGACACTAGTAAGACACCCTATGCTTGTTTTGTTAAAGATTATATTAGCACTGATTTTTACATCATATTTCAAATGTCATGTTTAACAAACAAGTATTCCAGAAGGGATTCTCTATATACAATCACTGGCACATAGATTTTAGAACATAATTAAAATTAAGCTGAGCATTTGTATGTCATAGATACGTATCAATCTATATAATAGAACATTATGTCTATAGAGTATATATCCCATCATATATTTTTATGCCTATGTAGTTATGTTTATATCTCCATGACCATATCTATAAACTTGGGTGCCCGAATATTGAATCCTCTCTCTTGTACAGTTTGGATCTAATATCCACATATTAAGGATACCATGCACCTTTTGTTCCTTTGATCTTATGCTTGTTTTTTAACCCCACAGCAATGGCATAGTCTTGGACACATTTGCACAAATATCTTTTGAAACTTTAATTACATCACAATTACTATGATTAAAGAAGTCACATGATCGAGGCCAAAGTCAAATGATGAGAAAAAAGAAAAGTTTCATTATTTGTGTGTGTGTGTGTGTGTGTGTGTGTGTGTGTTGTGTGTGTGAGAGCCCTATGATTTGAACTCAGGACCTGGACAGTATCCCTGAGCTTTTGTGTATTTTTTTTAGTGAGCGGAGGTTGTTTGTTTGTTTGTTTTCTTTCGCATAAGGCCAATCCTCTTCCACAGCACCACTTCCAGCTTGTTGGCACTTGATTCAAGATAAGAGTCTCAATAGACTTTCTTGTTCCGGCTCTCTTTGAATTGTGGTCCTCACATCTCAGCCTCGCAAGTATCTGGAATTATAGGCGTGAGCCACTGATGCCTAGTGAGATTCTGCCCTTGAAAAGTTGGGACTGCAAGTCCTATCGCGGAGCGGAGATGACTTAGGTCATGATTATAATGCATTTTGCTCCACATTTCACTTTGGCTGTCTGGCCTTCCGATCCACCAAGTGAGCTTCATTCCCACAAATTCTTTTTCAGCTTAAGTTGCAAAGAGAGTTAGCTTCTATTTTCCACCAAGCATCCAGACACTCTCAAATAAAAGTTAGCTGTGCCCAAGACATGATTCATCTGCCAGCAGACTGTGAGACAAAAATAAATTAAGATGGAGAGACATTAATTCCAGTAAGGAGAGGAACCCAAGAGACTTTGGAAAAGCCACCATTTGCCTTGGATGGTGAGAAAATGGTGGGAAGGAGTGAGTGCCTGAAAAAAATGCAAGAAGTGGGGGCTTACAGATTGCATTTGAAGAACAGTTTTAGAATGGGAGGTGGACGGGCAAATAGGAGGCAAGTACAGATAGAGCTCTGTCCTTGAATATTGGCAGGGAGATGGACACATAGTCAGGGAGCAATATGGAGCTAGGAAATATCTTTAATCAAGACATATCCTAGATTTATGTTTGAAAAAAAAAAAGACCCAAACGTATCCCTACAAGGAGACTCCTTGGGCTCTAGGGCAGAGAATGGAAGTAGAAAGCACCTTTCGTTATAATTGAAATAGGTAAATCTAGTCTGCCAGTCCCTGGAAGTTCGGATGTCTCCTTCAGCTTTGCCTCACCTTGGATTCATGAATGTTAATCACATTGCACTTTTAAGGAAATGACTTAGGTTGCTTCCAAGAGGGAAGAAGAATGGCATACTGATACCATTTGTTCACGCTAGGTTGGAACAGAGAATCTGAGCCACAGGGACCTTATTTCTACGACATTTAAAAAAACAACAATTTTACTTTTTTATTATTCTAAAGGTGATGTAATAAGTCAGGCAAAGAGTATATTTCTTTTTGGACCATGTCATCCCTGCGCTCACTCTTTCCCCAGCTTTTCCCTCCTGCCTGCCCCCCGCCCCACAAGCTGTATTGTTCATTTTAAGGAGTGGCTAGGTAGGACTCTATTTTTGAGGAATTTGAATTTATGAGCTCATTGAGGCCGGAATCATCTTTTAATTAATGAGACACTAGTGCAAACTCACAGGGAGCCTGGTCCTCACACAATTGAATATGACTGTGTGACTAATGGTGCACTCCCCCTAAGAACAAAACTCTCAGCATCGTGATACATGAGTGTCTCAGGAAGTGTTCTGACAGGTCGAGGACTTCCTCTTTTTGTTAGGAAGTGTTCTGACAGGTCGAGGACTTCCTCTTCTTGTTGGAAAGTGTTTCTTTTTGTTTCTCTGTTTGTTATCTGTATTTTTTTCAAAAAAAGAACAGTTGTAGCTTTGATCTTGAATCACTTCTGTAGAGAGAAAATGAGTTCTATAAAAGCCATTTATGCTCTTACACTAAGCATCCTGTCTTCCTCAAACATGTCAGGACTAGACTTGCCCAAGATTTTTTTCCTTAAGAAAGCACAAAGCAGACATCATCGTGTGTGTGTGTGTGTGTGTGTGTGTGTGCGCGCGCGCACACACGCACAAGCGTGAGTGCATGTGTATTCTTCAAAAACTCTAATAAATTTAGAGAAGGCATCTGAATGTTGGGTGTTTAGTCTTCTAGGATAGCCATTAAAAAGTACCAGAAATGGGTGGCCCAAATGACACAAATTGATTATCTCAGTTCTGGAGGTCATTGTCTGAGATCAAAGTATTGGCAGAACTGGTTTATCCTGGAAAGGAAGTCTGTAAGGTACCTCCTCCATTGGCTATCTTCTGGTTGTGAGCTCCCCATGTCTTCCCTCTGTACAGGCCTGTCTAAAACTCTCCTCTTCATAGCACCATGAGCCTCAAAGGATTACGGCACTTCCCTGCGTCCATCCTTTTTGACCCAAAATTGCACATCATCTCTAATTAAGGTCGCATTCTGAGGTACCAGGTGTTATGATTCCAGTGTGTTTGTCAGAAGGACATAATTCAACCCATAACTCTGAGTTACAAGAACTTATATTCATAACCCACCATCTGAGGATTATGGCATTTATTTGAAGGAAGCCAGAGTATCAAAAAGTGTGAACCATACTATTATAGCTACTGGCACACTGGCTTTTATTGACTTTTCTCACACATTATTATGACACTTTTTCATGAAAAGTGCAACTCCAGTTTATCTAATGGACAGATTCAGGAAACGGAATGGGTAAGGAAGCCAGCCACTCTCAACCTACCCCTCCCCTTCCTTAGTAGATGTATACCAGGAGAGAACTGCATTATACTCATCAGCCGTGTAAAGTTTCCAGTCTTTGTTATTTGTGACCCTGGTGTTTGCAGTGAACAGTTAAATCTATCACTTCCCGGCAAAAGCTTCCTCTTAACATTGGAGGTTTGGCCCTGAGAGGCTTCTCCAAGGTGCTAGCTATAGAGGAGGTCTCTTGCACTGTGTGGGACAGGTGAGAGAAACTGAATGTATTGGAACTACCTAAATGAAAGATAGACTTCAACTTGAAACATGCAAGAAAATACTGAGATCTGTGGATGTTTATAGACTTTTGAAGGATGTGATTTCTCTATGCTAACTCCAGACAATAATGCTGTTCTTTCACATATTCTGCTTCTAAATGTTATCTCAATACCTCCCAAGAAGTTTTCCTTGGGAGTGACAAAGCTTTACTGAATTTTGGAAGAGTGCACCAATGAGGAAAGGACCCTGGAGGGTATGGAGACCAAACTCAGGCAGCATAGGAAAAGCAGAACTGTCCTGCTCAGAACAGGAGCTTAACTACTGTCAACAAATGTCACCAACTGCTTACCAATGCAAAACTGCCAAACTACTTTTTAGCTATAGCAAACCACTTCTATCCATTCAGTGGTGATTTGGGGCTTGTTCTCACAGTTAAGGAAGCAACACATATCTGGGATAAAGGACCTGAGTGCAATGAAGTGTTTTAAACAGACAGTGAACTCCTACAGAGGTTATTCATTCTTGAGGCTGTCATAACAAACTGCCACCAATGGGGATCTTAAAGACATCAGAAGTCTATTTACTCACCCTTCTGGAATCAAAGGGCTTGGTTGCTTTGGGGGTTCTGAGACAGAATTCATTACATGGTAGTTTCTGGTAGTTGCCAGAAATCTCTGACATGCTGTGGCTTGCAGTTGAATCATCCAGTCTCTGCTTCACTTCACACCTCCTTTTTGTGTGTCTCTTTTTAAGGACACTTGTCAACAAGTTGACTTATATGGCAGATTATCCAGCTTGAACTTGTTTCAAGATCTTTAACTTAGTTAAGCCAGCAAGGACTCTATTTTTTTCTTTAAATAAGGTCTCATGTGCAGAGTCCTAGTAGGCGTATATTTTGGAGAGGCATCAGTTAGCCTACTACATCAGCAGAGGAGAAAGGAGAAACACGAAAGAATGGACAGAAACTGCAAAAACCAAACCAAACCAAACCAAACAAGAACAGGCTGGGATGTAGTTCAGTGGCAAAGTGCTTGCCTAGCAAGTGTAATGTCCTGGGTTCAAGCCCCAGTACCAAAAAAAGAAAAAGACAAAAAAGAAAAGAAAAAGAAAACTTAAAAAACAAGAACTCTTACAACTACTTCTGATAAATCCTGAGTTTTTCTGGCTATAACTGTCATTATTTTTTAATGATCCAAACCAAATTACTTTCACTCTATCAATGGTGTATTTATTCTGGAAAAGTAGGTAGGTATTTGTTGATATCTGACAGAACATTATCATCACCTTTCCCCTCCTCTCAAATTTGCTGTCTCATATGGTTTTCTCTAGTCCCATTACTGGCTCTGAGTATGTGAAATCTAATTAGGGAAATGAGTAAAATCATTGTACCCTCTGGGAGAATTCAAGCCTTGAAGGTCATAATCTATGCCCCATATCACTGCTCAATGGAGCCCAAACCAACTTTCCCAAGCTTCCCAGTAGTATGAAGCCTTCCTGACTTAGACTGTGTACATGCACTTTATTTTGGTCTTGGGTTGCCCTTCCCTGATAATTTATTATATGAATCAAAAACATACCTGTTCAAGATAAGGAACAAGTAGCTTTAACTTCTCTATTTTAATCTTGGCATGTTTATACAGTTTCCAGGATTTGCTATGTTAATATAGAGAACTGAAGCCAATGACATTGACCTTAAATATTTTTTCTTAGTAGTAAATGAGTTCTTCTCAAGTATAAAAACTACACAAGGTATAGGAAAATAATACTTTTGAAAAAGAGTTTATAATTAAATATAAAGACCCTAAGCAGCTAGGTTAATCCAAATAAAATAATAAGGCTATTACAAAGATTGTGGTAGGAAAAATTTAAAAAAAAAACAACTTTTTGTCTCAATTTTGGAAAAAGTTTCATTGTAAAAATAACGTAGAAGCCAGGCATGGCGACTCATATCTGTAATCCTAGCGACTCAGACGGCTGAGATCTGACGATCAAAGTTCAAAGTCAGCCCAGGCACTAAAGACAGTGAGACTCTTATCCCTAATTAATCACTACACAACCGGAAGTGGCACTGAGGCTCACGGGTAGGGCAGTAGCCTTGAGCTGAAGAGCTCAGGGAGTGTACAGACCCAGAGTTCAAGACCCTGGACTGACAAAAAAAAAAAAATAGAACTTTTTGTTGCACCAATCCTAGGGCTTGAATTCATGGCCTGTGCACTGGCCCTGGGCTTTTGTGCTCAAAGCTAATGCTCTACCACTTCAACCACAGTTTCCAGTTTTGCTTCTGGCTTCTAGTGGTTAATTGAAGATAAAATCTCACGGACTTACCTGCCCAGACTGTCTTCAAATCATGATCCTCAGCATTTAGGCTCCTGAGTAGCTAGGAACAGGCATGAGCCACTGGTACCTGGCCAGCACAGTACCTTTGTAAAAGGTACTGGTTTTATAGGTGACACTAAAAAAAATGTTCAAAGAATGTATAGCTTCTGAATTTCCAAAGTTGTCTTATAATATAAAAATAAATGCAAGTATGTCAGCTCAGTGTTTAAAGTTAGTCTAACATTTATGTTAAAAACAGATACTGCCGGGCTAGGAGTTTGGCCTAGTGGTAGAGTGCTTGCCTAGCATGTACGAAGACCTGGGTTCGATTCCTTGGTACCACATACATAGAAAAAAAGCTGGAAGTGGTGCTGAGGCTCAAGTGGTGGAGCTCTATACTTGAGAAAGTCCAAGGACAGTGCTCAGGCCCTGAGCTCAAGCCCAGGACTGGCAAAAAAAAAAAACAAACCCCAAAACAAAAACCAGATACTACCAGTACCATGTCAGCCCAAGTCAGCTAAGTTTACTGTCAGATGTAGAGATAAGAATCCTATTTTTAGTAAGTCATATCTGAAATAAAATGTTAGAAAGTCAAATCCAGTTGTCTAGAGGTGTTGAAAGAATATTGCATCATAAATAAATAGAATTTATCCTAAAAGTATGAAAATATAGTTAAAATTTTAAGAGTATGTTCATATTTATTGCGTTGATGTATGCTAAGAAAAAGAAAGCCACAGGAGCATTGCAACAATTACCAAAAAGCATTTGCTAAACTTTAGTATCTATTTCTCATTAAACAACAGCAAACCAATCAAATCACAACCTAGAAAGAACAACTACTAAAAAATAGCACAAAGCACCATGATAAAATACAAAATACACAAACCAATGATATTCCTACAGTAACAGAAAGTGATCTCACTCAGAAAAGCATAAATAAAAATAAAATGCTTAGAATATACATGAAGAAGCTTTACAATCACACCAAGAGTCATTAATTAAACCTTGGATGAGTGGAATGATATGGTTCTAGAACAAAACATGCAAATAACCAATATGTTAATTATCTCATGTTACTTTACAAAGTAAAGTTACTACATTTCCACTGGGAAAAAATATATATATTGTCTTTTGTCTTTTCTTTTTTTGACACTGGGGATCGAACATTGTACTTGTTAGGCAAACAGTTTGCCATTGAGCTACAACCCATCCCATCCACTGGAAATATTAACAGGCTTTTTCACAAAAATTTCTAACTGATTCTGAAAACAATAGACTTTCAGAAAATGAATATGAGCAAGACTATGCAGCACAAGATGATCAAAATTCTATGAAGTCGTCAAAATCCTGACAAGCGTTCAGAAACAAAAACACAAATAGATCACTGCTCAGAGAGAAAGCATGAAAGAGATTTGCATAGATAAGAACATAGAATAAATGATGAAAGTGACGTAACTAACCAATGACAAAAGAATTGGCTTATTCAGCAAGCAGTGTTGTAACAACTGGCTTTCCATTTGGAACAGAGGGAGAGATGTCTTTAATTTGTTGGACATTCAAGAATAAATTGCAGATGGATTAAGTGATCACACAGGCCAGGTTACACCTGGTCCATATTCATTGACAAGATTCCATTTCCTAAAGTTGTTGAAGGACATCTCTGTCAGCTGAGGGGCAGTTGCCAACATAGATAGTGGGCTTTGTTCAGAGTGTACAACTGACAGACAGCTCTGGAAAGATGGAAGACGTGGCTTTTTTGCAATTTAATTTCAGACGTGAAGTCTTAGCTCTTTAGCAATGTTCTTAATTGTTCAGTGTAAATTATGAAATGCACCCCACATTCAAAGGGAGGTCGAGACCAGAGGAAGATGGAAACCAGCAAGCACACAGCAAGAAGCAGTTTTACACTGGTCCCAGCATTGAAATAACAATATCCTATTTTCTCTCGCATTTGACTGGCAGAACATAAGCTCTGGGGTCTCCTAGCATAAGTAGCTCAGCTCCATCACTTACTAACTGCATGACTTTAGGCATTTACTGCACTTTGCTGGCTTCTATTTCTACAGGGGTAAAATAGCAGATAGTAATGGAATGCACCACAGAGCATTTGAAGAATAATCACATTGATATATTCAGAGCACTTAGTGACTAAGATATGGTAAGTGCTCGGTAAATGCTAAAATAAATAAATAATATCCAGACCTTTTGGAGGTCTTTGAGGAATATGGCCATAGCCTTTAAAATGGAAATTGATATGTTATGCCACACTTGCACAGAAACCTTTGCCATGAAAATAACATGTTTACCAACAGAAGTTTCTTCTTTAATCTGTGTTCCAAATAATGAAGACTCAAAGGAAAGGAGACAAGCAGAGGTCTGGATTGGGTGCCATGTGTGATCATAGCAAAAATGATACACACATCCGCTGATGTGCCACCTGCCTCCTTAGATGAAAGGCAAGATGCTCTATTTATATTCTCTCTCTCTCTCTCTCTCTCTCTCTCTCTCTCTCTCTCTCTCTCTCTCTCTCTCTCTCTCTCTCTCTCTCTCTCTCTCTCTCTCTCTCTCTCAGCAAAAACTCCTACAGAACATGGGAACAATCTCTTCTAAAGGTTCTGATTTGCTTCCTGCAATGGAAGCCCAGTGTGGGAGGAATTCCGGTAGTGCAGTATTTTCTCTTCCCCCCTTGACATGATTAACTAACACGCAATCCTTGATATCTGCTGTAACTGAGCAGGAGGACAGAAGGCAGGTGAGCAATGTAAATAAACAAAGCCCTACCTTAAGAAAAAAAGGTACATCCTAGAAGAGAGGCAAAAAACAAGAAACAAATAAGTTGCGATAATGCCCATCAGTAACAAGTGCTATGTAGAAAAATAAGTCAAAGGAACGGGAATGGCAAGGAATGGCACAGACCTAGAGACCTGGAGTAGTGGTGCATATAACTTGTACTCGAGTACAATGCTGTATGCGTCTACACATGGGTGGTCGTAGCTTAGCTAACTGTGTGATGTTGCCAGTTAAAACTCCTTAGCACTGACTGACGACAGCTCCTTGCTACGTTGGGGATCTGAATAGTGCTCCTTTCTTAACTTTCTTAGACCAATAGATTAGTGATGGCTTTTGAGTTTTGCTTACAATGTCACTGAATCAGGTTTATCTTTGTGCCTTAGATTAGAAGAGAATACAGTAGAGCACTGAGAAACGAGAATATGAGAAGAAATACTGTATAGACTTGGCAATGAACCACTCCCCAGACAGTTGGGGCTGTTATCTTTCACAACGTTGCAGCCTCCCTCATCCATTCTAGGGATTGGGACTCATTTTTAACATGGAATCAGCCTGTACAAAAGCTGTACAAAAGCCTGTATAATAGTCTTTGTAATATTTATTCCCTTTATTTTTTTTAAAGAAAGGCTGGAAATAGATTCAACCAAACTTTAAAAGGGTGATAATTTCATATGCTGGAAAGGTAAATGTCTGTTAAATGGTTTATTCCCTCCCACACACACTTTTTCATTAAAACTCGATTTAAAAAACTCTTCCCAAAGAAGAAGAGTATGAGATTTAAGAGAGCAAACTTTCTCAACTTGTCCTTAACCTTCTGTTTCCAGGCTATCACTGAACAAATCACTGAATTCTTTAAGCCTGGAACATACCGATAATAAGGATGGCCTTTCGGAATGTGGTGAGTATTAAGTGAGAAGATGTAGGGAGCTCATTTAGCTTTACACTGGGCTTGGTATAAGATCTTAATACACGTGGCCATTATGATTACTTTATGGTTCCCTAAAGTGTGTCTGTGACAGTTTGAATACATATCTCCTCCAGAATTCATTTTGAAATCCCTCTGAATCCATTCATTTTCCATTGCAATAGCAAAACACCACAGACAAGGTAGTTTATAAGGAAAGGAACCACACTGGCTCATGATTTTGGAGGCCAAAATTCTAAAAGCAGAAGGACAGCATTGGACAAGGATTTTTACTGTTGTTTCATTTTGTTTGGAATGCAGAGTCTCATTCATGCTAGAGTTCTACCACTGAGCTATGCCCCGAGCTGTGACGGGCCTCGGTGCTATTCTATACTCCATAGAAGACTGGATGCAAGTGAAAGCATCACTCATAGGCACCTCTGTGACACTAACAGACACCTGCAAGTATAGCACTAAGTAATTGGTGAGGTACAGTCCTGATGACCTAAATACTCCACTAAGCTCTAGCTCCCCAAACTGACACACTAAACGTTAAGGTTCCAATGTACAAACTTTTGTTATATTATATATATATATATATACATATATATATTGCAACCATAATCAACTTAATTCTATTGTAGTATTAAGGAAGAGACCTTAATATTACAACATGGTAGTGATGTAGGGGAAGCCTAGAGGGGATAGATAATGCCTTATAAGAGGCTCAGAGTTTGTCCTCTCTTGTGATTCTTCCCAGTCTACCACATGAGAACAGTGTTTATCCCTCCTGGGGACATAGCCAGTATGCCATCTTGGAAGTAGAGACTGGGTCCTCATCAGCTGACTTGCTTGCCTCCAGAACGGTATGAAATAAACTTCTGTTGTTTATATGTTACATCAACTGCGGGGACTTTTTTTTTTAAATATATAACAGCATGAACAGATCACAACAGGTTCTGTGAGACAATCATATCCTAAAAGATCCCCATGTAAGGAATTCTGAGCTTAAAAAAAAGGTTGGGAAACTACACATTGCATTTATTTTGGGGGGATTCAGAGTGATGGTAGGATATTCATAGTGCTGAAAATTCCTGATTTAGTCAGGAATTTACCTATTTTTCATTTACATTGTTGTTTTCCAGATTTTCAGTCTGAAGCCAAATAATTCTTGACTAAAAGAGAGGGATGAGATTACTCTGGGTCCTTCTGAACTTTGGAAGGAAGGCTACTTTTCAGAAAAGTAGTGGCTGATAAGGTAAGGATGCAAGCTTATCGTCTCAATGACCATCTGGAGAGGTGAGGGCTCAAAGCTGACCTGGCATAAGGCCCCTTGGGAAAGCTTTGAACTCTACTGTGGCTATTCATTAATTCTTTGAAATGCTAATCCTGTGGTTCTTTGCAATTAGAAAAGTATGTGAAATTTTGTTGAGCCAATAAAACAAAACCAACAAATATATTTTTGATGAGTTGCTATTTTAGCTTCTCTTAATTACCCAACAGGCAAGAACCAGTTTCATCCAAAAGCACATAAATAGCACCCTGTTTTGCAGGGGAAAGATTGTTAATAACAACTCCACTTCGAATCCTATTGGCAAATTGTCACTCAGCATGGAAAGGTTGAATATAGATGGGCGATGACATGCTTGGAGCTCTTTTTTTTTTCTTAAAGATCTGTTCAAGCACTTAAGAGTTTTACCATGAAAGGGATCCACGTTCCCTGTTTGAGGACATATTTGAGGATAGAGGGCCAAAGAGACAAGGAGGAGACTGAGCGTTATTGCTGGCAGTGAGGCCTAAGGTCCAGCAGCTGGGTGTGACCACAGAAGCACGCAGACAGACCTTTAAAGCTGATGACAACATGTCTCCAAAGAAGAGAAACAGCCAAGGAGAAAAACAACCCACCCAGCAACTCAGGCAGGAGCTGTCAGTGGTTCAGGTGATGATATCTCATTTGCAGAGAACAGGGTTTTCTCTATTGTTGTCACTTCTCCATATATTCATCTTTTCTAAACAGTGGGGAGGAGATGGGAGAGGCGCCATCCAGTGTGAAAGACAGGGACAGAAATCATCCTCTCTGAATTTCCTGATCCCTGACATAAGGACAGTATTAGCATCTCCATAATGGGATTGTGCTGTGGCTTCAGTGAGCTAATCTGGAGTTTTGCCAAAGGACGTGCATATGTACTTTGGGAGGAGTTCTGTTAAGTTGCACACATAATTTCGATGGAGAAAGTAATGAGTTGAACTCATTGGTCCCATGTCATGTGCTGGCCACATTTATTGGCTTTTCCTAAGCGGCCCTGGATCCCAGCAGGAGTTTGGCTGCAGCCTGTTCTTAGAAAATTGATTCTAAGGTCTGGTGGTGCTGTGTAAAGAAAACTGATACACAGAGATTCTGAATCACACGTGAGGAATAGAACATCTGGTTTGGAAGATGGCCTTGTAGGCTAACCCCCTGTAGACTATGGTTAGACAGGAAAACAGGAAGTTTTATTCATCTTGCTTTCTTGATTTTTCAAGTCCCAATCTCCAGCTGTTTATATCAACTTTCTTTTTCCTAATGAAAAAGAGAGACACAGCGAGAGAGAGAGAGAGAGAGAGAGAGAGAGAGAGAGAGAGAGAGAGAGAGAGAGAGACCACAAGACACTATCTTTCCACAAGACATCATCTTTCCACAAGACACCATCTTTCCATGAACTAGCCTTTTCTGGAAAAATCAGATTGATTCATTGCCTTAGCTAGTTCACCTTTTATTTTTGCCTTCTTCTCCCCAAAGCTAATATCTTTGCCCTGGCTTCTTTTCAGACTTGAATAAGTTGTTGTGACAAAGAAAAGAAATGAAGTTAGGGAGGAGAAGGTAAGAAGGAGGCTTAGAAGATGGCAGAGATAGGAGAAAAACCCTGGGCAGGAGGAAAGAGGAAAAGAGTTTATAACCCTGACCCTGAAGATTCAAATGTAATTTGAGAGTTAGAGTTGCAGCTGTCTGAGGAGTTCAAATCCACAGGGCCGATGTGGGTGGGTAGTCATCCTCAGAGCCAAAGAGGAACAAAAAAGAACCCCTCAGGGGCCGGGAGTTTGGCCTAGTGGTAGAGTGCTTGCCTAGCATGCACGAAGACCCAGGTTCAATTCCTCGCTACCATATACATAGAAAAAAGCCAGAAGTGGTGCTGAGGCTCAAGTGGTAGAGCTCTAGCCTTGAGAAAGTCCAAAGACAGTGCTCAGGCCCTGAGCTCAAACCCAGGACTGTCAAAAAAAAAAAAAAAAGAACCCCTCAAAGCAAAAATTAGAGGAAGATTGTTGTGTTGCTTGAAAATAAATGATCTTTAACTTCCTGCTAAGCATCCCTGTGAACCCTGATTATGGTATTTTCTAATCTTCCCTTTGCTCTTATGTTTCTTCTCTTTCAAGTCATGGGGAGATAATATTCTGGTAATAGAAACAGGAGCTCAGACTCAGCTGGGCTACCTGCCATGTAAATGCCCTGTGGTCAAGGCACTTAGCTCTCTCTAGGGCACAGTGGCCTTGTGAGAGGCGATGCAATGATGTTCATCAGAGCTCATCTCCAGTGGAGGCTGCTATGAGGGTGGAAGGAAGGAAGAGATATAAAGCACTTTGGCCACACTGCAAGGGCTACAGACGCGGAGCTATTATTTTCCCACTCATTCTGATTGATGTGGTTAAATAGTAGAACACAGGTCAAGTGTGTTGATCCTTTACGACATTTACCACCTATACACACTGTGGTGAACACAACAGGCAACTCTGCAGTAAGATGACTGCCTTTCTAATCTAATCTGTCTTTGAGTACAGGAAGGGTCATGGTTTTTCAAATAACAGTCTGGTCCTCTGAATCATAGTGGGTGGAGCTACAGAGGAATCTAAGATGGTAGGAGTCTCACCCCAGGTCAAACTGGGAATTAATTTACAGTGTTGGACTGGAAATAAGACTGTAGAAATAGGCAAAATTTACATATCAAAGACACCAATTGTATATATGAGGTCTGAATAATTAGGAAACTTTCACCCAGATTTTTCTTACAGGAAATACCAGCTTGATGGCCAAAATGATGTTGAATACATATGAATGCATACTACTTAGCATTATGAACTATCGACTATCAAGCCAAACAAGATTCAGAGTTGTTTATATCAGAAGTGGGGTTTTTGCCACTCAGTTTAACTTTATTCCATACCTTTCGCTTTTAATATAGCATTATCATCTGAACTAAAATAAGCTTTGAGTTCCATCTATGTATTTAGTTCTTTTTTTCCCATATAGTTTAATTGTAATTAATAGAAGGGTTACACTATATTCACCAGAGAGAAGGTTCATTACTTCACAAACATTGATACCCTTTCTCATGTCTTGGTCCCCATTTCCCTCTCCCCACCCCCGCCCCTCATCTTGTTGTTCCCCCCTTCCCTATCCGACTTCAAATAACCAAATACGCATATATACAATATATCAGATAACAAGGTGAAATACTGTAACAATATGAGATAACCAAGGGACAGCAAAAGAGATGAGAGACAACATAGTACATTAAAGACAACAATCACTCATTATATGGCTTTTGTTTCTATATCCTGGAGGTCCTTTCATTTAGCATCATTCCATATGGCCGTATGTAACTAGGTTTTGTTCTATTGTAAATCTCTGCTAGGAGAGCCCAAGGTTTCTACTGATTATGACAAATGAAGGAAACCATTAAGCCTATGTTCCTTTGAGTCTGGCTTACTTCACTTAATATGATTTTTTTCTAAGACTTTCCATTTCTTTACAAATGGTGGGATGTCATTCTTTCTGACAGCAGCATAGAATTCCATTGTGTATAAATACCTCATCTTGTTGATCCACTCATCAACTGAGGGACATCTAGGTTGGTTCCATATCTTTGCTATGGTAAATAGTGCTGCAATGAACATCATTGTGTTAGAGGATTTAGTATGTCCTTGTTTCTGGATGATTGGGTAAATGCCAAGTAGTGGAATTGCTGGGTCATAGGAGAGCTCTATGTTTAGTCTTTTGAGGAACTGCCATACTGCTTTCCATAGTGGTTGAATGAGTTTATACTCCCACCAACAGTGTAGTGGTGATCCCTGCTGACCACATCCCCTCCAACATCTGTTATTATTAGATTTATAAAATAAGATAATACATGATGGCTAGTCTTAAAATTAATCATGGTAAGTGCCTTTTGATAAGTCCATCTTATGTTGATGCTTTTTTATAGCAAAACCTCTCCTTATGTAAATGCACTTGTTACAAAACAAAACATTTATTTTTTAATAATGTTTAACAAAAGTCTAACAATTGTTCTGTAAATGTATTGCTATATTCCTCTTTACAATGTTTTTTTACCTTTCTCTTCTTGTGAAATACCCACCCTGAAAAATCAGGAACCCAGAATATCAATATCAATATATATATATATATTGGATATATCACAGTAGATATTGTGATATAAGTGAAATATCTTGTGCTTCTGGTACGCATAGATGAAATGGGGCTAGTCTGAGTTTTATAGATATTGCTACAGTAAGAAGATGTTGTGCGTGTATATAAATCATTTGTACACACACACACACACACACACACACACACCATTGTCACAGTTTCTAGTATCAGAGGTTTCCTTACAGGTCTCTCTCTCCCCACAAACTTGCTCTTCTTCTCAGTGACAGCAACATACTTAGTTTTGATAATTATTTTCTTTTTTGTTTTTTTGCCAGTCCTGGGCTTGAGGTCAGGGCCTGAGCACTGTCCTTGGACTTTCTCAAGGCTAGGGCTCTACCACTTGAGCCACAGCACCACTTCTGGCTTTTTCCTATGTATGTGGTACCAAGGAATCGAACCCAGGTCTTCATGCATGCTAGGCAAGCACTCTACCACTAGGCAAAACTCCCAGCCCCCATTGATAATTATTTTCTATATCATTTTACTACTCTTACTTGTGCTTCTCAACAATTTCAAATAGTCTGATTATTGAATTCTTTCTTATCTTTGTTTTTGAAAACCTCAGAAGGAAAGAAAAGTAGTGAAGCTGTACAGTGAATCTTCATGTTCTCTTGCTTAGATCCCTAGGTTTTATTTGTTGTTGTGTTTTGTTTTGTTTTTTGGTCAGTTGTGAGACTTGAACTCTGGGCCTGAGCGCTGTCCCTGAGCTCTTCAGCTCAAGGCTTCTGCTCTACCCCTTAATCTGGTGATTAATTGGAGGTAAGAGTCTCATGGACTTTCGTGCCCGAGCTGGCTTTGAAACTTGATCCTCAGATCTCAGATCACAGATGTGAGCCGGTCTAGATCCTTAATTTTGACATGGTTTCTCTATGTCATAGTCAATGGCTATGGACATGCACATGTGTTTGTAGAATCACTTGAAAACAAGTCAAGCTATGGTTCTAGATTTTAAATGAACAGATTTAGACTGTGAAAAACAATGGAACCTCTCTTTGTATGACGGGTGATGAACTTTTGAAATTGTGGTAATGGTCAGGTAGTATCACATCTGAGCAAAGAAATGGGGGCAAGAGTGTCGCTGAGCCTAGAAACACGCATGGTACAGAAAGCTAGCCTGTCTTGTCCTAATCATTGGCTACATCAGCCAATTCCTCCATTCACAGACCTGATATACTTTCTTTACCATGGACTTGCCCTGAAACCACTCCAGCTGCCTCCTTTCAGTCTTTGCAGAATAAAGCCATAAGCTCTTAGGCCAGGTGACCTGAGACACTCCTAAGGCCTAGGGAGAACCAGGAAGACTGGAGAGAAGCAATTCAGAGACAGTGTTGTCAGTTATTAGACTATGTGAGGTAATTTCTAACGTTCCTGGATGAGAAGAGGGTCAGAGTCCTTGTGGTCCAGGGCTAGCCCCGAGTAGAGGTGAATCTGTGCAGTGAAGAAATGAGTAGATCACCGCTAGCTCTCCTTCATCTCCCAGAATGTAGAAATCGGTGCCAGAATGCAATAGATATGTTGATTGTAGGTGTTTGAAATGTTTCTTTCCTTCACGTTTCTCTCTTCGGAAGGCAGTTAAAGACACCCGTCTGAGAAACTAGAAGGAAGAAGGCTCTCCATGGAATAACTTCTCAACCTACTCCTGTCTCCAAAGTATAAACGCCTACGAGTTTCAAGTTCTTAGGAAATGCATATAAAATAAAAGGTTAATGTCCATCTGTTTTTAAAGGTGGCTATATAAATTCTTGCCTGTTCCTCCTTCATCTTGGACTTAGGTCCCTTCACAAGGGACTTGTGTCATCTGCTCCAGTAAGATATGAGGAGGTGAAAGTCATTGGTTTTCAAGGCTAGGCCACATGCATCACCATGAAAGAAACCCAGTGATTTGAAGATGTCTTGCATCAAGGAAAATCCAGCCATGTAGAGAGGCCGTATTGTACATGATCAGTTCAGTGTCTTAGCTGACCTCATATAGCACAAAACCTTTGCATGAAGAAGCTCCCATAGATACCAATACCTAAATATGACCTCAAGTTTAAGTCTTCTGACTGGAGACCTCAGACATCAAGATAACCATCTGGCTTCCCAATGAAGGAACCTAGAAATGTAACAAAATGCTTTTTTGTGTCATACTACTAATTTGGAGTCATTTATTATCAGAGAAAGAAAGAGGAGCAGTTGTCAACTATTTATGAAGATGGGGGGAGAGAGAGAGAGAGAGAGACAGAGAGACAGAGAGAGACAGAGAGAGACAGAGAGAGACAGAGAGAGAAAGGGAGAGAGAAGAGATACAAACAGGTATACATACATATGAATATAACATTGTAGTATAAGCCTTTTGGTGAATGCTACATAAACATTTGCATCTCAGGAGTTTAAAATTGAGAGTATTAGATGACTAGAAGTATTACTGATGGAAATATGGAAATGACTGGTATAGCTTAGGCTCTTTCAGATGGTCATTTACCTTTAAAGAGGCCTGCTGAAGGTTGATATAATAACTTGGAATAGCTCATTCTTGAAAAGGTAGCATCCTGGGGTTAGAAAGATCAAAGGGAGATGTTTGCTCCTACATTTGCTTCCCCATAGGATCAGATTCTATTCTTCTTTGGTTCCTCCCATCTTCTCTGTGACCTTTTAGCAAAGAGTCAAACTCGGGCCCCATTTCCCCTGACACCAAAGAAGGAAAGAACAAGGGGAAAAGCCTGGATCTAAAGAGGTCCACAGAGGCCCTTGTAACTAAGAAATGTGCCATTTGCATTTGTTTATTTTATATATGGTTTCGAATTCTGCAAGAGCCTCAAAGACCATGGTTTGGCAGACTATGGGGCAAGAGTCAATCTATGTGGTCCATCATTTAGTTGGCTCCCTCTGTTAATCTCTGCTTTGTTCCTATCTCTGTACAAACCCAAGTGGATATTTGGGAATCTGGCATCAGTTAGATTTAATCTTTAAAAAAGGAAGTATTTAGTCTTGATGGAAAGCATACAAGCTCACTTTTTAAAAAAAGCATTTTGCATATGAAAATTCTCCATAGCAAGAATGGTTAACCTGAATACAACTGCATTGTAAAATGGACAGTAATAATAAGAAGGATGTTGGGAATATAATAAATATCATGTTGTATTTTGGCAGAAGAGTTTGAGGTGTTACTAAAGGCTCTTCCTTCTCCCAATCTATTCTGCTTTGTGCTCCTGATATTAATTTTCTAAAAACTCTACTTCGATCTTGGAGTGCCAGAAAAAATATTTCTCCCAACCATCCCATTTTGGCTGTGAGAACCTAAAAGCCAGAGAAATTATTCAGCCAAGGCACACAATGGCTTCCTGAGTTAGAGCCCAGATCTCTTAGTCTTCTAGTAAAACCACATACTGCTTCCTGAACACTAAGCCTGGGGAGGAAGAAATGATAGGTAGGGAGAAAAAAAAAGGGGGGTCCAGGAGACCTGGGTTCTCCCAGCAGTGTTCTCTAGCTGGGTTTGGAATTCTCAATTCAAGTCAGTCTCACTGATTTCTTATTCGACAGATCCCTTCCACATTGTTTTTGCTCATTCTGTTCTCTTGGATTTTATTCTTTCTATCCTCTACATCCCTCCATGAAAGTAAACTCAGGTACTCCATACCTAATGACGCCCACAAACAAAATAAAGCAGAACAAAACCTTACTCAAGTACCAAGAGCCACTACCTTCTACTGCCTTTTTCTGGAGGACATGACCAGACACAGCATCCCTCTGGGCCTTCAGTGATGTTCCCGAACATTAATTGTTACCATGCCAGCCTTCTCTAGCTACTCTAATGTGCAGTGTTCTGAAGGAGTGTCCAGAAAACGACCACAGGAATCCCTCTAGGTTACCTGGACCACTGCTGGTTTTCACTCAAGCTTTGCTTGTTCTAAAAACTTTTAGCAGAACTAAGAGCCTCCTCCCCCCCAAAGTGAAACATAACACACACACACACACACACACACACACACACACACACACACACACACACACACGCATCACAGGAATCCAGCTGCTTCACATCTTCATTTCCAAGCCTTGTATAAACATCTGGCACCCAGTTCCGAGGGACAGTGGCCACTCCTACTCAAACTGATAAGGTTGCTTTCAAATTCTGCTGAGAAAGGGACCAGAGCCAAAGATGCTCTTCTGGAATGCAGCCTGTGTGTTCAACAGGCTGGCCCCACACTCTCTGCAGAATGCAATGAAATCAGGAAATCAGGAACTTTACGTTGCACACTCTTAACTTCCAATTTACCACTCAATAAAATGCTTTCACTCCCTGTGTGGAATTGTGAGATTCACCTTCTCCCGTGTGCCCTAGCAATGGGAATGGAAACCATCTACAACTGGGTTGGAGCCTCCCCTGCCTCTGTTCTGAGCATGCTCTGTGTGGCTCTAAGATCTCCAGGCACAGATGAAGAACCGTATTTTCTGATAGGAAGCTCAGGATGTGATACTCACAAATGTGGACACCTTCTTTCAGTGGTGTTGGCTCCTGTCTGTCCACTTAATTCTTACAGCGGCCTATGAGGCATTTTTTGTTGTCTTCATTTTATAGTTGGTAAAACTGAGGTTATGTACAAGAGATTTGTTTAAGGGCTCTCAGTAGATGGCAGAGACCAAGCCAGAACTATTTAACTCCTAAGCCCAATAATAATAATCATAATAATATCACTAGATAAATTATGTAAGCTGTAATTCTTATAATTTTTGTTAATCCATCATTACCTGGTCCCCTTTGACAGAGTCAATGAATGCTAGTCTCATGAGAAACCATCAGTGTCATGAGGATGTTGAACATGCTTATAGCTGTGTTTTGTATGTTTATCTAAACATAAATGTATCTATTAGTGATAGCTCAATATGCACATGTAAAGATTACATGCATGTCACTAAAGATATCTCATTCCTAAAGCTGGTCTTTTAAATTTCTCAGTTCTTACCTCGTATGTCTTCTCAATTGGCAGTGTGATTGTGGAGACAAGAAGAGAAACTTAGACCAAGTTCTTACCTGGGTCTTATTACTTTTTTTTTTTTTTTGCCAGTCCTGGAGACTGAACTCAGGGCATGAGCAAAGTCTTTGGACTTTCTTGAGGCTAGAGCGCTACCACTTGAGCCACGGAACCACGTACAGCTTTTTTCTATGTATGTGGTTCTGCAGAGTGGAATCCGGGTCTTCGTGCATGCTAGGCAAGCATTCTACCATTAGGCTCTTGGTATAGTGTGGACAAAATCATGACTTTGCTGCTCTTTGGGATTCTTGCTGCCTGGAAGGCACAGTTCTTTAGACAAAAGTGTGTGTGTGTGTGTGTGTGTGTGTGTGTGTGTGTGTGTGTGTGAGAGAGAGAGAGAGAGAGAGAGAGAGAGAGAGAGAGAGAGAGAGAGAGACAGACAGACAGACAGACAGACAGACAGACAGACAGAGACAGAGAGACAGACAGAGACAGAGAAAGAGAGAATTATTATATAGGAGTCCTAGCTATATAGTTTGATATCAAGTATCCTCTAAAGGCCTCTGTATAAAGATTTGTCCCCAGCTTGTGGCACTATTGGTAAGTGGTGGAACTTTAAAAGGCGAATCCTACTGGGAGGAAGTTAGGTCATTGGAAGCTAGGTCAAGGGAGATCTTGCAACTGTCCTTTGTGTTCTGACTATGAGATGTGCTGCCTCTCCACGGGCCATGAGGTCAGGCGGTCATAGACTGAAACACCAGAAACTGAGATTTTAATAGCCTTTCTTTCCTAAAAGCTGTTTATCTCAGGTATTTTGTCACAGTGACTGCAGGCACATGGTAGTTCTGGTGTTGAGGTGGTTTTGAAAGATCTAACTGAATAAGATGAAACGAGTTCAAAGAGTTCTACAAAGCCTTGTTGTTTATTTGAACATCTTCTTGTGCTTGAGATTTGAACCTGTTTCCATAATGTCACTGCAGTTCCATTTGTAGCATTTATCAATAAGACCAGTGCTGTGGCTTATGAAATAACTAGCTGTCAGCCTAGATTCCAGTAAACAAGCAGTTACATAAACGAAAACACCCAGAACTATAAAATATAGCTCCATATATATGTTTGAATTACAGTATATAGAGGTATTATTTCTTGATCTTTTCCACCTCATTTCAAAGCCATTCTTAATAATAAAACTTATAAAATAGCAGATGCCACAGTTATCCAGTACCTTTTCAGGACTACAAAAACTGACACAGCTCTAGCCTATGGAAGTTGGGCAGCTAAGTTGGAGTTTGTTTGTTTATTTGTTTTTTTTAAGTTAATTCATTACCTTCAGTTAAAACACAAAAATTGGCAAGACTCTGAAAAGTAACAAATAAAAATATTTTAGCTGAAAAGCATTTTTACGGTGACTTTTAAATTTTGTATGGCTTTATTGTCTTCACTAAAGGTCATTTGACGGAAGGTGGTCTGATGAGAACACATGCTATATAACTGCAATATGAGTTCTTCCATATCTCTCTATATATTTTAAAATCACAATGGTGATCAGGTAAGATCAGGTCTTGTGCTGGTCACCTTTCCACTGCTGTAATAAAGTAAGAAAGGAAACCAGCTTAAAGGACAGAACAGTGAGCAAAGCAGTGCATTCTAGCAGAAAGCAAGTGGAGGAACTAGCTTGATTTATAGAAGAAAGGAAAAGGGAAGAGGGAGGGAGAAGAAAAATGAGGGAAGAGAGGGATGAATCCAGTTGAGCAGTTATTTTTTGTCTGAGAATACAGGCCTATGCCAGATTATTCAATAAACCAGAGTTACTCAGGAACTACATTTTAAGGAATTTTATGTTACACCAAAGCCCACTAAAACCAAACTTATATTGCCTTCTGTCTTATTGTCCAGAGCTGATAATACTTAACACAAAATGTGTTTTTTTCCAATATTTTGTTGTGATTAATAGAAGGGTTACATTATATTCACCAGATAGAAGGTGCATAACTTCACAAACATTGATAGCCTTTCTCATGACATGGTCCCCATTTTCCTCTCCCCTCCCCCCCTGCTTACCTTGATTTCCCCCCTTCCCTATCCAATTTCAAATAACCAATTAAGCACAAATAAAATATATCAGATAACAAGGTGAAAAATTGTAACAATATGAGATAACCAAGGAATGGCTAAAGAGATGAGAGATAACATAGTACATTAAGGACAACAGTCCCTCATTATATGGCTTTTGTTTCAATATCCTGGAGTTTTTTACATTTCAACATGTGTTATTTTATAAGCATATTGCTGTTTAGCAAGGTTGAATACCTCAAATACACATAATTTTGTACTTGCCAAGTGTACCTCAATGAAGCTATGGGATCAACAAGCTCTCTCACCCCAAATTTTGGCTGTATGACTCTCCACCACCACCAAGTCAAGCAGCATGAAATCGCAACTCAAAATAAGTCTGAGTTACAGAAAATGTCTACCACAATATAGTTTTATGCCAACGTTTGTAAAAATGAAGTTCATATTTATTAGCTATTTTACATAGCCTTAAAATTATTGAATGTGTCTTGGAAACTTCTAGAGACCGTGGAAGACAACTGTGTGATTTGATTGGATGGGTGAACACAACCAATCTGCCACATACCATCTTCAAAGACAGTTTTTAGTAAATAAATCATAGGCTTTTTTTTTAAAGTCTTGCCTTAATTGAATCTCCTTCTTGTAAAGAAGAAACACATGTTCCAGAGAAAGATAGATTTTATAAGGTGTGAGACTGGGCCCCCAGCCAAGCTCACATGGCAACCTGTGGAACATACGGCAGCGGCACAAGGCGCTGAGCTCAGACTATTCACTGGCGCTTGCAGTCCACGTGGCATCCTGTGCCAAGCACTGTAGTAAGGAGAGAAATAGCATTCTGAGTTCCCATCATTCTTTGCACTCACAACTGAATTCACTTAGCAAACAATGAGAAAGTAAATGGAATAAGTGTTGCTCCCTTTAATAGCTGACATTGCTATTTTGAACTTTTTCCATACAACAGTGGAGACACTGGTGCCAACAATGGATTTTAGTCTATATGCAGTGACATTTTCTTGAAAAAGTCCCAAGTTTTATAAAGTGGAGAAACATTTCTTGCCATCAACATAAAGCTTAATGTCTGTACATAATAAAGTCTGGATGCAAGTACTTCTGATATTTAGTCCAACATTGCTGTTTTTTTCCCAAGGTGGTTGATTAACAAACACACAAGCCTAGCAATAAAATTCGGCAGGGCTTCTGCCAGGAGGAGATCTATTGCTGAGCCTGCTGTAATAAGTAATTAATATAAGACGAACACTGACGCTGTGGGATTAGAAGGAAAAAAAGAATCATGAAATAGCCTTTGTGCACTTAAAGTTGACACGTCCGGGAGAATTACACTGGAGAGCAGTTTCCCTCCACCTCTGTTTCTCATCCTCTAGGAACCTGTGCGAATACCTTGGCAAACTTCTTCTCTGCTCCATGCTAAACATGCCAAAAAAGAGACTGGACTTGGCCCAGAATGAAGCATCCTCCACTCCATCAAGCATTTGTTGCTGTGTCCTCAGGGAGCACTCAACTGGTTTTGCAAAGATGCACGTGCAAAGGAGAATGAGCTCTGTCTGGCCATGGCGGTATTCCTTCCTTCCTGTGTGGACAGCCCTGCCTCAGTGCACTTTCATCCGGGCAGGGTCTCTGCCCCATGGGACTCCTATGACTCAGTGTGGAGAGGAACCGCGGCCCCGTCACACTGGGTGGTCAACATTTGAACTTTGAACATTGTGCCATTTGTGTTCTTCTTCTGTCTTTGTAAACTTAACAGGATAAACAAGTGGAATCAATCTGGCTGGCCCTAAACAATCTTCATATTCAGATGGAGGCCATCAGACTATCTGGAGGGGATCAGAACACCATTTTCTTCAAGTGTGAAAGTGTCTTTGTGTGTCTGTGTGATTCTGATAAAGAAATATAATGAGTGATTAAACTTTAAGCTCCTTGATCTTGTTTTTTTGTTTTTTTTCCAGTCCTGGGCTTGAGCTCAGGGCCTGAGCCCTGACCTTGGACTTTTTCAAGGCTAGAGCTCTACCACTTGAGTCTCAGCACCACTTCCGGCTTTTTTTTATGTATGTGGTACCGAGGAATTGAACCCCGGTCTTCGTGCATGCTAGGCAAGCACTCTACCACTAGGCCAAACTCCTGGCCCGATCTTGTTTTTTTCTATCCCTAATAGGTCTCTAATTTACTACCAACAAGAGGATAGCAATAGCCTTTGACCAAGATACTGCTTGGCTGAATAAACTTCTTCACATTCATCCTTCATTATCTGTGGACTTCATCCCTCAAATGCCTGAGACAACACAGCCTTAAACCAGAAGGGAAGCTGCAACACTGTTGAGCATTGAGTATGGCTGAGGTGAAATACTAGCAGGCATTGCCTGCTACTGAGCTCCAACGCTGGCAGATGTGACCTGTGATAGGGCTGCAACCCTTGTGGAACCAGAAAGACTGGAATACAATGGCTCTGCCCACAGCAGAAGAAAAGAAGCAGCTATCAATGACATCTTCAATAAGAAAACAGACTTGCTCGTATTCAACTGACCTTAACTATACTGACTAATGAACAAGAGCTTCAATAGCCAAACGCGTACATGAGGATTCTGTGTACGTCAAATTGCACACGTGTGTGTAGATTAAGCACAGACCGAGTGGTTAGATTTCAGGGATGATTGATTTTTCTTTTTCTCTTACATTTTTATGAGGTATATTTAATTTATATAGCCAGAAAACAAACCAGATTTTTTCTATTACGAAATAAGGAGTAATAAGTCTGGAGTCAGCTCTGGTTTGAATTTGCTTTGGTCCTGGACTTGGGACAGTTTCTTATCCTCCCCACCTTGGGCTTCCCTGTCAGCAAACTAGCAAATGGGACCCAATGGGAGAGTCCACTGTGGAAGGAGAGGGGCCAACCTAGTAAGAGAGTACACTCCTCTTTTCTGTTTTATATCAGAGATTCAAGATGTCCCCAGGCGGTGACACTCCAAATATTCTACCCTTGGCCTTCCTCGGATCCTTGGAAACCATATTAGGAAGAGAAGGACAACAGAAGAGAAGGTTTGTTGTTCTCATCTCCTTTTTTCTGACCAAAGAAGAGGTATTTCACATAAGCCCGCTAGACAGCTTTGGCTTTGATTTTTCATGTCATTGCCCTGCACATTGGTTTTTGGAAACAAGGGGTGACTGGGAGTGAAACCTGTCCCTGAAAAGAGCAAAGAATGAAGAAAAGGGGCTCTCTGCCCCTGGTGGAGATAGGCAGCTCAGATTACAACAGATTACATCATCATCATCATCATCATCATCATCATCATCATCATCGCAATAACAATAAAAATGGCCATGCTTTGTTACCTTCCCTGGCAGTGTTTGGAGGAATTTTACTTTACATGGCCAGATTCAGTAAGACCCTATTTCTCCAGATCTCTGAGCAGGCCTGTGACAAGGGCTCCTGCGATCACACTCACTCACCTGAGACTGACAGGAGAACCCTCCTTGGCTCTACCTCCAACAGGCTTCTGCCTGTGTGGCAGAAGGAAACTAGGGGAGAGAGAGGTTAAATCAACCAGGTGAAGGTGGAGAATTTAACCTGCCCAGAAGTGAGGGATGAACTTGTTCTCCCGTCCCCACGATTACAGCTTCTAGAGTCTTCATCACGTCTGCTATATAGACGATGCCATAAGCTGTGGCTCACATCTGTCATCCTAGCTACTCAGGAGACTGAGATCTGAGGATCACACATCAAATCCAGCATGGTCAGGGAAGTCTGTGAGACTCTTACCTCAGTGAAACATCATTAAACCTGAAGCTGTGGCTTCAGGTGGTAGAGTGCTAGCTTTGAGCAACAGAACTTAGGGACAGTGCCCAGGCCCTGAGTTCAAGTCCCAGGACTAACAACAACAATAGCAGCAACAAAAGACATCACCATCATTGATGATGCAATGATGGAGACAGACTGAACTTCAAGTGGGCCTTGAGGTATATTTCCATCCATGTACCAGGGCACCTCTGTGAACTCTGGGTATGCGTGGGTGTTCAAAATTGATTTCATTATATTTTTAAAAGGTGGGATGTGAGAATATAGGACTAAAATAAATGAATATGATAAATAACATAATGTATGAACAATCTCAATAAAAACAGGTAAGCATAATGAACTAAAAGGTGGGATGATGACCATAAAGAATTCTTAATCAGAAAATGGAATTATTTAACAACTTCAGGCATGCACACAGATACACATCACACACACACACACACACACACACACACACACACACATACACACACAGTTCCACAAGGTAAGTTTTATCTACACCTAGAAGCACTCGTGGATCTAAGGGAGAGGAAGGAATTGATTCTTAACTGACACAGACCTCATTTAAGCTGCTAGATTGCTTAGTGCACATAATCATAGAGCCAAGTAAGGAAAAGATGTGCAGGCTTCTCCCATGTGACAGGTTAAACAAGCCTGCCTTTGGTGCCACCTCTGCCACCTGCCAGCAATGAAGTGAGAATCATCATTTTGCTCCTGTAGTGGTAAGCACTATCGATGAATGATCTCATGGTTGTTAATTTCATTACTGTTGATATCATGGCACTGGCAGTGGCTGCTTTACAGCTATGTAATCATCAGTTCCAGCTCCCCCTGGAGACTCATAAACCCAGAGAAGGATTTGTTACCAGTGGCTGGGGTGTTCCAGAGATTCCTCCATTTCTGAGTGTAATGTTTAAGATGAAAAACATTGCTCCCTGGGCTGGGAGCGTGGCCCAATGGTAGTGTGCTCGCTTGAGCATGCACAAAGCCCTGGGTTTGATTCCTCAGTACCACATACTCAGAAAAGGCCAGAAATGGTGCTGTGGCTGAAGTGACAGAGCACTAGCCTTGAGCACAAAGTGTCCAAGGACAGTGCCCAGGCCCTGAGTTCAAGCCCCAGGATTGGGGGAAAAAAATACTGTGCCAGGTGTGGTAAAAGAGCCTCAAAGAGTAGAAAAAGCCAAGCAGAAACACACACTGAGAAGTGCAGCCCAGAGGTTGCAGCGAGGTCGGATAATAGTCCACTTCATAAAAGGGGATGGCGCAGCACCGGGCTTCGGGGTCAGCTGCTTAGGGACCAACCACATGGGCCTTGCTATGGCTTGGATTTTTTTTTTGTCCAATTGCTTGAAGTCACTAGATCCCCTCCTTGGTATTTCCAAATACTTTGACAATTGTGCAGAGGCTGTCTGTGGGAAATCCTACACCTGTGAATTTGACCGTCTTTATCTTTCCCAGGTAGCTCTGACCTGAGGAGTGAGCTCCATCAGGGGACTGGGCCATTGTCTTCATATGGGGGCCTGGAGGGCAGACCATGCAGGATTTTAGAATGAAACCTGTAATCCAAAGCATTTCCCCACTCCTGCCTAACTGCCTATGCTAACAATCCCTAAAGAAGGGAGAGTCTGACAACTTACCACCCTCAGCTTTTATTTTTTTCAGGTGTGGGACTTGACCTCTGGGCCTGGGCATTGTCCCTGAGCTCTTCAGCTCAAGGCTAGTGCCCTACCACTTTGAGCCACAGCTCCTCTTCTGGTTCTCTGGTGGTTAATTGGAGATAAGAGTTTCATAGACTCTTGTGCTCTGGCTAGCTTTGAACTATGATCCTCAGATCTTAGCCTCCAGAGTAGCTGCGATTACAAGTACGAGCCACTGGCGCCCAACCCAGCCTCAGCCTTAAGAATGTTTTTATCTATTCTCTGAGATACGTTCACATTTGTCATCTTTCTTTTGTGTTAGTCCTTGGACTTGAACTGAGGGTTTGGGCGCTGTCCCTGAGCATTTTGTGCACAAGGCTGGTACTCTACTACTTGAGCCACAACTCCACATTTAATTTTTTTCCTTCCTTCCTTCCTCCCTCTTTTCTTCCTTCCTTTCTTTCTTTCTTTTTTTCTTTCTTTCTTTCTTTCTTTCTTTCTTTCTTTCTTTCTTTCTTTCTTTCTTTCTTTCTTTCTTTCTTTCTTTCCTTGGTTTGTTCATGGGAAAAATGAATCTCATAGACTTTCCTGCCCCAAATGGCTTCAAGCTATGATCCTAAGACCTCATCCTCCTGAGTAGCTAGAATGGCAGGCATGAGCCAGTGGCTCCTGGTATCCTATTTGCCATCTTTAAAGTAGCAATAAGTAACGGCTAGCATTCTTCCATGAAGGGTCCACTGAAGATCTAATAGGCAAAGGAAAGCTGAAAGATAGCTGCACGTCTTGTACAGTGGATGCTCAGGTGATATAAGAGTCTATGGAGGCTTTGTAGAAAGCAAACTGTTGGTGCTCAGAAGTCATTGCTCACAATAATAGTCACAACTAACTTGAATGAATTAGCGCTTTCAAGACGCCAAATCCTGGGCAAAGGGCTTAGGGGTTTCTGATGGCCTTCTGCCCTGGGCAGTGGCTGGGCTCCCTAGACATACCCCAGAGACTCTGAGCAGGGCACATCAAGACTCTTTGCCCCCTTGGAACTCTAACAAAAATGGTGGCCAGGAGAAGAGGGCTCCAAACCTCAGCTTGGCTACACTTGCTGGGAATGCTTGAACCCAGAGACTTGACAGTCTTGGCCTTCTCTTCTTTCTTCTCCTCCTCAGAGACTCCGAGAGCCAGTTCTGAACATACCTTTCTCGGAGCTCTTTTGGTACAAAGGTCATTTGGCCAAGTGCCTTGCCATCACCTGAATGCTATGGTGGACACAGACAGAGACTCACAAGGGGGAAAGAGTTAACAGAAGACTCAGTTTTTATACTGGGCCTTTCCACTAACAGTTCACTTCAAATGGACACTTTTACAAATCTAGTGCCTTTGGGAAGCACCGTGCCAGTTTACAGATGGTGTCTGGTTTAGAATGGTTCTGCTTAGGGATTTGCCACTGCAGCTATGGTATAGACACAACACAGAGGCAGTGGAAGCAACACTCAGGGTGCCCACACAGCCATTCTGTCTTTCCCCTGCAGCGCAGTGTCTGAGAAATGACATAAGATACTACCATCGTATTGCAAAGTACCACAGTGTTGTATGGTTTTGCCCAGCTGTACATGAAAGTGCATGTTCCAAGCTTGGTTAAGGTGGCTAGGATAAGACGTCTAGTAGGTTTGGCATCGTAAATACATTTTTTGCTCCCCCCTTTTCAACTTCCCTTGGGCTTATTGAGACACAAGCACGTGGTAAGTCCAGAAACATTGGCGTTGGACTGCTGTGTGATGAAAAGAAAGACCAAATCAGCTAGACATAAACATGGCTTAAATATCTCGTTTCATTGCTTCAAGAAAGCAGCAGTTTTCTGTTATGTCTTCCCAGACATACTGCTGCTCCCTCCTCATACACCTCTAGAACCCATTCTGTTAGTTTCTTTGTTTGAAAAGAAAAGGGGAAGAAACTTAGAAAAATAAAGAAAACTAGGCAATGGTTTGGCCAGTAGGGGGCAGCACAGGACAAAGAATGAGTCGCTCCATTTAACTTTCCCAGCCCCCAATCTGGTCAGACCTCCACGCTGCAATGAGTTTTAATGGGGAGGAGCAGAGCTGGAATCCAAACCACAGAACTCAGATTCATGAAGTTAAGTGGATGCAGCAGAACTTGCTGGAACAAGATTTTTTTTTTTAAGAACAATAAGCCAGATCTGCCCACCCCCACTCATCTTTTCTTTTTAGAACTTTACTAGAAGAAAATCATTCAGTGGAAATTTAAAAGAGAATTTGGCTCTTTGGTGACATTCACTGACTTATAATGTAAATGTTATTTGGTAGATATCCCATGGATAAAGTGGAAAAAATAGTAGTTTCCTTGTAATAAAACCCTACAAGACAATAAAAAATATATGGGAAAAAAAACCCTACAAGGTATATTTTCTTGGTGATTGGAAACACGGGTCTCTTTGAGGAGTGGTGGGAGGTGCAGAGGGAGTCAAGGGGAGGTTTACCTGGGAAGCTGGGGTGTCTGGCATCTACATGTGCAGGTGGGAATAAATGTGAAGGATTGGAAAGCAAGAGTGGTCTCAGACTGAATCCCTCATTTGGGAACCCTTGATATACATGAAAAGGGAAGGAGAGAGGGAGGGAAAGGAAAAGAGGCAGGGAAGAAGGAGAGGGGAAGGGAGGGAAGGAAGGAAAATATGAACCCAAGTACAAAGAGACTCAGATTCAGTGGAAGAGCTTAAGAGAGACCAGGGGTAGAGGACAGATTTTATTCTGTATTTAGGGAAATGCTTTTGTTTTGTAATCCTACAAGGAAATGGTGAGATTAAAGGTCCTAGAAACAACAGCAAATAGGACACTTGGCCTCGTGTCTGTTTCAGGACTCCAGCCATTTGCTAGGGTTGTTGTAATGAAATACCAGCAACAGACTGGCCTTGACCAGCAGAAATGTCTTTGCTCACAGTATGAGTCTAGAATTCTAAAGCTAAGCTACTGGAAGGGCCAGGTCCCCTGGAGATGCTAAGGAAGGTCACTTCCTTCCTATTTTACCCTCCATGTCTCCAGGCAGTCCCCAGAGCTCTTCCTGCATAGCTGCCTCTTTCCATCTCTTTCTACTTCATAGGGCTTCATCACGGAATGTATCCAAGTCTCCGTGTTCTCTCTTTTATAAAGATACCAATCAGTAGATTTGGGGTCCACCCAAATCTAGTGTGATCTTATTCTCACTATGTATATCTTCAAAGATTCTACTTCCAAATACAGTTATGCTCTGAGGTTCTGGATGGATTTGAATAAGAGATTGGGGGGGGGGTCACAGAACTAATCAACTCAGTGTATTGCATTGACTAATTGTTACCTGTGGCAATATAGCCAGATAATGGTGAATCAAATCCTGGCTATATTTCCTCCTGTCATTTAGTCTCCATAAATCTTGACTGTTTTCATGAGCCATCATACCTGGCTAATATTTTTGTACCTTGTACCTTGTGGCACAGCTGAAATCATCTATTATTGCTAGGAGTTGAGTTTTTGTGGACTGGTGGAGACTTCTCTGTGTAAATAATTACATCATTTACAATAGGAACATTTTTATCTTTCCTTTTATATTCCTATGTCCGTTAACCCCTTTTCTTGCTTAATAGCAGAGCTACATTTTGCAATATTATGTTGGATTAGCATGGTGAGCGTGAACTTCCTTGCCTTATTCTTGAACTTAGGGGAAAAATTGTTTACATAATTTGATTTACAGAGATATTTCCCTCTGTTATTTTTAAATTGTTTTGTTTTTAATGAGTAAGTATTCAATTTGATCTAATGCTCTTTCACAGTAATTGATATTGAATGTGATTTTTCTTCTTTAGTCTGTTAATAAGTGATTATATCCACTGATTACCATGTATAAATCATCTTTATGTCCTTGGAATAAACCTCATTTGAGTATGCTACTTTATTTTATATGTTGCCAAATTCTATTTGTTAATATTTTATTAACATTTTCTGCTGTACTTAAATGAGAAATATTGATCTGGGTTTTTTTCATTGTGATGTGTTTGGTTTGAGTGTCAAAATTAGTAGCTTCATAAAATTATTTGGTAAGTATCTTCTACTATTTCATAAAAGAGATTAGATAAAATTGGTAGGTGAATTCTCCACTGAAATCAACTGGACCTGGATTTTTTACTGGGGGAATTTTTTTTCTTTTTTATTTCTTTCCATTTTCTTTCTTTCTCTCCTTTTTTTCTCCATTTCTTTCTTTTTGTGTCTTTTTGAGGCTTCAACTTAGGACCTTAAATTCTCACTTAGGTTTTTCATCCTAACACTTTCACTTCTGTTTTGTTGCTGCTTAATTGTAAATAAAACTCTCGCAAATCTGTCTGCCTGAAATGACTTCAAACCTCAGATCTCAGCCTCCTGTTCCTAAGATTACAGTCATGAACCACCAGCACCACGTTAATTTAGATATTATTCAAATACTACTCTTGCATTCTTTGGATTGAAATTTATATAATTTTCTCTATCATTTTTCTCTCCACCTGATCTATATAACTGTATTAAAAAATAGGTTCCTTATACTTTCTCAACATTTACTTCAAATCATAGTGCTTAATTCACTCTGCCAATCTCTTTAATAGGTACAATTGGATCATTTACATTTAATGTAATTATTACTAATACTTGAAGTTTTGTTTGTTGTCTCTTTTTAACCTCCATTTCATTTTCTCAGCTTTTCTGTGAGTTACTAGAACATTATTTAAAACTCAATTTTGACTTACCAGTAGTATTTTTGATTATATATTAATAGAGCTTTTTTATATTAATGTCTCCAGAGTCATATTATGATACCTTTCTTTTTTAAAAAAAATCAAGGTGCAAATTCTTTACTTTTCTTTATGTGGTACCAAGGAATTGAACCCAGGACCTCCAAGTGCTAGGCAAGCACCTTACCCAGTAGACCACATTCCCAGCCCCTTAATAGAGCTTTTTTAGCGATTGTTCTACATATCATTTAATACACAACACACACATATGTACATAGCACATTCTATTAATGTGTTATTTCACCAATTTGAATGAAAAGAAGAAATTATATGGAATATAATTTTTAAATAATATCAAAACTATATTTTAGAAACTCTGAGATGAAGAAAATATGTATACACCTGCATATATTCTGATAGTTTCGGTTAGAAAAAACCAAACTGTTTTAACTACAATCATTTGCCACTTCTGGTCTCCAAAATGAATGTGGACTTCTCATGGACAAGCAATTCTCTAGTAAATGCCAACTGGGTGTCATATAATTTAATTAACTTCTGACTTTGTCTATCTAAAGAGAGCATCAGATCCTACAGGTAAGTCTCGCTCTCACTAAACTGAACCCTCCCCCTTCCCACCTCCACCAATAAGAATGTCAATTTCAAGACTCAGATCATAAATTGTATTTCAGCTAGGAGTTTCCATGCACAGCTTGATTAGGTCGAAGAATTCAGAAAGTACTTTTATGTACTTTACTCATATATCACAAAGGATATTTTAAAGAACACAAACAGCAGGTAAGTAGGTATAGGAGTCTGGGTGTGGAGTTCTTTGCTTTCAGCATCTGGAAAACATGTTCCTCTCCTTCAGTTTCTATGGATTCTGGAGAAAACACTGCCTGCCACTGGATTTGTTGTCCCCCTTCAGGTTTTCCTCTCATTACTTTTTTTTGCCCCATCCTGGGGCTTGAACTCTAGTCCTGGATGCTATCTTTGATCTCCTTTTGCTCAAGGCTCGCATTCTACCACTTGAGCCACAGCACCACTTCCACCTTTTGCTGTGATTAATTGGAGATCAGAGTCTTACAGGCTTTCCTGCCTGGCTGGCCTCAAACTGTGATCCTCAAATCTCAACCTCCTGAGTAGCTAGGATTTGATAGCTGTGAACCACCAGTGCCAGTGCTCTTTTAAGCTCTTATCCTTTTTTGTCTTTTATTTTTACAAATCTGATATATTGAGTTTGCGTGTGAATTTCACTCAGCTTCTTACATGCGTATACTTTGTCGATTCATCTTTTTTTTCTATTTTCAATTGTTTGTTTATTATCTTCACGTAGTTATATAAATTATTGGGGGAATGTTTTTTTCTTTTTACAAATTTATGACTTTCAGATGCTATTTCTTTTTAATTTTTTTTATTGGGTACAGAGGGATTCTAGTTACGTAAGTCAGGTAATGAATACATTTCTCTGCGAACAATGCCACCTTCAACCATGATTTCTTTGGCTATTTTAACCTCATCTTCTTTTCATCTTTGTTTTGGGACTCTGATGACGTTTGTGAGCCATGGCATCTTTTGTGATGCTCTAACTGTTTGACGTCTAGGAATCGTCATCTTGATCCTGTGCATTTACCATCTTCTTTCAATCACAGCAAGGCTCTGCTTCTGGTGCTCACACACAGTGAACTGGCTCCATTTCCTTCACAAAGCAGTGACCTTCAACAAGGGCTCCTGAATTCTTCCTGTAGTACAGGCAAGTTGGGACTTCACAGTCTTTAATGGGTTCTTTATGTCTGAAAGAAAATTTTACAAAGGAGGTATAGAAAAGGCAAAATGAAACTTGGAATAATACAAATCATTTTTAGAGAGAAAAATCAAAGTTGTAAAAAGATGAAATAGAATGCACTGTTAAAAAGCCTTATTCAGAACACAATACTCCCTCAATGAGGCTTGAAAAGAAATAAAACAGTGCTTGAAATTCCTAACACAGTCTCCGGGACAGTGATTGCCACTTGATTCAGCAGCTGGAAAGCCCCATTATGGAAGTATTTCGAGCCTCCTCTATTGAACACGGTGCTTGCAGCTAAACAGTGTGAGAGCATTGATAAAAATGACCACTTTTATCACTTGCATAAGCTCTGGCCTCTGTGTTTGTGGGCTCGTGCCTTGGCTGTCAAGCCACACTGAATCCGTCTTGATGGGCAGGTGAAGGGTCTGATGGGTAATCCCAGAATTACCTAATAGTGCTCCTAACTCCCCAAGTGCCTTCAAAGACTTTGAATTCCTCCTGTTAACACTTTTCACACTTGGTTGATGTCTGCTGTTGCACATCTTCGTCCTTGAATGGATTCTCTGCTTGGTGACACCTTTCCTAGCACTGGTCTCTGGCCTTTAGGGGACATTCTAAAAATGGGACTAATAAATGTCTGAATAGACGTGATCTTTCTGTAAGTACAGAAAAAACTTTCCTTCTCCGAACTATCCATTCATTCAGTCAGCCATTTCTTCTGACAGGTTTTATAATGCTTAGCATGTTGCAAGGGAGGGGCAGTAGATAGTGAAAGTACAAAACAAAGGAGTGAAATAACAGTGATTTCTTTTCCAGTCAGGAGCTCCCATGGAAAATGCCCTGTAGGACCTGGTCTCCTCCATGTATTCCCAGATCATTGCCTGGAAAACCATAACTAGTGAGTTAAACCTGAACATCTCATTTCTGTGTTAGCTAAGTTCGGGACTGTTTTGTTTTCTGCCAGTTCTGGGGCTTGAACTCAGGGCCTAGGTGGTGTGTCTAAATATGAAGTTCTGGGTTGTGCCAGGTGCAGTGGCTCACACCTGTAATCCTAGCTACTTGGGAGACTGAGATCTGAGGATCTCAGTTCAAAGCCAGTCTGGGCACTAAAGACCGTGAGACTCTGATCTCCAATTAACCACCAGAAAACCAGAAGTGGGGTTGTGGCTCAAGGGGTAGGCCGGTAGCCTTGAGCTGAAGAGCTCAGGGACAGTGCCCAGGCCCAGAATTCAAGCCCCATAATTGACAAGAAAGAAAGAAAGAGAGAAAGAGAGAGAGAGAGAGAGAGAGAGAGAGAGAGAGAGAGAGAGAGAGAGAGAGAGAGAGAGAGAGAGAGAGAGAGCGAGCGAGAGAGAGAGAGAGAGAGAGAGAAAGAAAGAAGGAAGGAAGGAAAGAAAGAAAGAAAGAAATTAATTCTGGGTTGCAAGGACATAGTATGAGACAGGGAATAGGGGAAGGTGTTAGGAACTAGCCCCAGGCTCTCGGCCTACTAAAATGAGCTATAATTCAGGTATGATTGACAGCTGAGAGCTGACCAGTGGTGCTAATGCAGCCAGCACAATAAAGAATCCAGAAAATTTCCTCCTTGGATTTGATTGTAAGGAAATGAATGACTGGAATAAATTCTGACTGCTTCCTGTATTGTGAACTAAAAAATAGTAAAGTGATGAGAAAATTTCCTCCTTGGATTTGACTGTAAGGAAATGAATGACTAGAATAAATTCTGACTGCTTCCTGTATTGTGAACTAAAAAATAGTAAAGTGATGAGAAATAAACCAGCGAACTGTATAATGAAATGGGTAATGTTTGGTAAGCTATGAGATATTGTTGAGATATTGTGAAAACAGGTATAGAGTGGAGGGGTGAGGCTAACAAAGACGGTGAATGATAATTAATAGAATAGAAGTATGTTGTTCGCATGTATGAAAATACAACAAAATTTCATATGGAATAATAAAAGACCCCATATAGCAAAAACACTTCTTAGCAGAAAGAACAGCCCAGGAGGAATTTTAATACCAAACTTTAGACTCTATTACAGAGCTATAATCATCAAAACAGCTTGGTACTGTCACAAGAACAGGCCTGAAGACCAAGGGAATAGAACTGAGGACCCAGATATTAAACCACAGACCTATGGCCACCTAATCTTTGACAAGGGAGCCAAAAATATAGAATGGAAGAAAGATAGCCTCTTCAACAAGTGGTGCTGGCAGAACTGGTTAAGTACCTGCAGAAAACTAAAGTTGGATCCTTCTTTGTCACCCTGCACTAGAATTAACTCCAAATGGATCAAAGACCTGGAGGTAAAAGCTGACACACTGAAAACTTTACAGGAAGGAATAGGAGATACACTAGGCCTCCTTGGCACAGGTAGAAACTTTCTTAATAAGGACCAAGAATCACAACAAATCAGAGAAAGGCTGGATAAGTGGGACTGCATTAAAGTGCAGAGCTTTTGTATGGCAAAGGACATAGCTAGTAAATTACCTAGGAAGCCTACAGAATAGGAGATCTTCACCAACCACACAATGGATAAAGGCCTCATATCTAAAATATATCAACAGCTCAAAAAATTGAATCACCCCAAAACTAATCTCCAAAGTAACAACCATCCCATTAAAAGATGGGCCAAAGACTTAAAGAGAGTCTTCTCTGAAGAAGAAACAAAAATGACCTATAGACACATGAAGAAATGCTCAACATCTCTGGTCATAAAAGAAATGCAAATCAAAACAACTCTAAGATTCTACCTCACTCCAGTTAGAATGGCCAGGATCAAGAAAACTAGTAACAACAGATGTTGGAGGGGATGTGGCCAGGAGGGATCACTACTACACTGTTGGTGGGAGTGCAAACTTGTTCAACTACTATAGAAAGCAGTATGGCAGTTCCTCAAAAGACTAAACATAGAGCTCCCCTATGACCCAGAAATTCCACTACTAGGCATTTACCCAACCATCCAGAATCTAGGGCATGCTAAATCCACTAGCACAACAATGTTCATTGCAGCATTATTCACCATAGCAAAGAAATGGAACCAACCTAGGTGTCCCTCAGTTGATGAGTGGATCAACAAGTTGTGGTATTTGTACACAATGGAATTCTATGCTGCTGTCAGAAAGAATGACATTGCCCCATTTGTTAGGAAATGGAAAGACTTAGAAAAAATCATATTAAGTGAAGTAAGCCAGACTCAAAGGAAGATAGGCTCAATGGTTTCCCTCATTTGTCATAATCAGTAGAAACCTTGGTCTCTCCTAGCAGAGATTTGCAATAGAGCAAAACCTTGATACATAAGGCCATAAAGTATGACACTAAATGAAAGGACCTCTAGGATATAGAAACAAAAGTCATATAATGAATGATTGTTGTCCTTAATGTACTATGTTATCTCTCATCTCTTTTGTTATCCCTTGATTATCTCATATTGTTACAGTATCTTACTTTGTTATCTGATATATTGGATATATTTGTATTTGGTTATTTGAAATTGGACAGGGAACGGGGGAAAACAAGATGAGGGGTGGGGGTGGGGGAGGGAAATGGGGACCAAGACATGAGAAAAGGTATCAATGTACATGAATTAATGTACCTTCTATCCGGCAAATATAATGTAACCCTTCTATTAATTACAATAAAAATATATGGAAAAAAATAAATGCCCATTAAAGGAAAAAAATTTAAAAAAATGCAACAATGAAGCCTGTTGGCATTGTTTTGGTAAAGGGGCAGGGGAAAATAATCGAGAGTTGAGGTGGATTGGAATACACTGTGTGCATGAGTGAAGAGGTCACTTGTGACATGGAATGAAATCTACTCCCCTCCCCTTATAATTAATGACTGCTAATTTTTTAATGACAAGAAATAGAAAATACTGATATCCTGTTCAGAGAAAAGGCAGACTACAAAACAGATATGACCAGTACATAAGCACAGTACTTCTGTATTGATAATACTATTCTATATTCTTATAAGCTATTCAACTTTCATACACAGTCTGAAACCATGCAAAGTTGATTTCATGGTTATTCCTATAGAAAAAAATATTTTGGAATTATGTGAGTTTAAAATCCATGTAGTCCTGTATTTGAAAAGACATTCTTTGTCTAAAATATGATGGTACATAGAAGACTTCTTTGTAGGACTAATTACCCTATTATCCTCTCTTAGAAATGATGGTAAGAAAGTTGGGCACAAGATTAGAATTATGTGTCTGTCCACAGATTCCAAAGGGTAAGTCACCCACCAGAAACATAGACACTCCAGCAGTCAAAGTCTCAGATTCCAGGATTCATAATAGTCCAAAGTGTAAATTATTACTTGAAAGTGCTGGAAATAGAATTTTCCCTTCCAAATGTTTGCTGATGCAGTTGCTATGACAACTTTTCCATTAAAAGGTTTAAAATAATTGAGTAAACCAAATGTATCAGCCATGCTGATTCCCTCAGGCTGAGCCAAATGACATACTCTCATACACATTGCTGACAGAATGTTTTCCTCTCCTCTTGTTTAGGGAAAGGTAAGGAATCGCCTGTTGACCTCTGTCTTCTCCCTGGAGGTAGGAAGCGCCTATCGCTGCCTACTAAACGTTCAGTACCCAACTCAGAGATAGCAAAACCTCCAAACCTATATAGCCAAAGCCAGAAACACTCCAAGTCCCCACCCGGCATTTTACCGTGCTTGATTTTTCTGTCTGAATGGAAGAAAAAGATTCTCTTCTACATTTTGAACCGTGGGAACCAGTTGGTCTGTGTTTTCAACTTATTGCTCCTTTAAACCAGAAAAGGTTCATAAACAAATTCAGGTTTTCTGTCCGTTAGTTATCCATTTGCTTATTTATCCACTCACCAAGTCTTTTTTGTGGATCCAGCAATTGCTATAAAATGAATAATTAAAACACATAAGGGATCATTTGATCAAGAAGCTCAAAATCTAACCAAGAAAGCTAGACAAGCCTTCAGCTTTGTCTGCTGAGTGAACATCTTGGATTCATCAACTGTGAAGTAGAAGAAAACCCTACCTTCCACCAAAAAAGGAAGATTCTGTGAGGTGATCCACATAAGAAATACCCAAGAAATAGAAAGCATTCTTTTTTCCCCCTTACTGGCATTGCCTCCTGGACTGCTCTCCGCAGTCCAGTGGGGTCGGGGGATGTGGGGTGGGAATTCTCGGGACTTTTTGATGACAGACAGAAGCAGCTCTGTGGAAGCAGGGATACTTTTTTTTATTTTCCAGTAGTGGGGTTTGGACTAAGGACCTGAGCACTGTCTTTGAGCCTCTGTACAAGAGCCCAAATTCAATTCATTCTTGGGAATTGCAGACAGAATTGCGACTGGCACCAACTTGGACTATGATTTTTGCAAATGATAGATTTTTCCACAGATAGATTCTTCTTATATTTCCCTCTATCAAAAAATAAAAAAATCCCGACTTTTTTTTTCTACTTAAAGCAGTTGTATGAAAAAGCTGAATAATAGAAACCAGACCCATTGTTTTCTGATGAGCTGACTTTGTGCAGGAATAGAATAGAGAGGGAAGAGGAAGAGGGAGTTAATTCACCATTTAGAATGTCTGTCTAAAAATCAGATGTCTCAATCATACTTTTGGCACGTGCCAGGCTGCAATCAGTTCTTGGCGGAATCCTGCGACAGGTGTTCACAGTGATGATATCGGGACTGCTGAGGAAAGACAGGTCCATATGCCCTGGATGCCAGATGTGTGGACAGCAAAGTCAACATTTAGTTGAGAAAATGTATGAGCCTGACTGACGTTTTTCTCCAAATGGACCATAGGCGTGTCTATAAATAAACCATTCTTCATGAGTTAAGAGGTCATTTTGGCATGAAAAGATCAGTAGGGTATTTTTTTTCTGGCTTTTTTTTCCCAGTTTATATGATACTGAGGAATTGAACCCAGGATTTCATGCATCTTGGCAAGCTTTCTACCATTAAGCCACATTCCCAGCCCAAGTAGATATTTATTTGTTTGTTTGTTTATCTATATTGACAATCCTGGGCTTGAGCTCGGGGCCTGAGCACTGTCCTTGGACTTTCTCAAGGCTCTACCACTTGAGCCTCAGCACCACTTCCAGCTTTTTCCTATGTATGTGGTACCAAGGAATCGAACCCGGGTCTTCATGCATACTAGGCAAGCAGTCAAACACTCTACCACTAGGCCAAACTCCTGGCCCCAAGTAAGATATTTTTTTTTAAATCACTTCTAATTTTCTTATATCTCAATGAGTGTATTTTTCAAAATGACTTCCACTTTAAGAAAATAAATGTTGACTGGATGACTACAAGGCTAGCTTATGATTTCCTAGGGAAGACAGACATGTGAAGAGTTTCTAAGCTAGCATGGAGGTAGCTGGCCAGCAGTGGCTGCTTTTCTTAATACTACCCCCAAGTCAGAGCAGGGCTGCTGCCTCACAGAATAAGGCACTTTGGCTCAAAGGAGCTGCACCCTCAAATTGGACATAAAGTGCTAAAAGCAAAATTTTATTCTCAATTCTACGGGAGATGTTAGGGAAAAGGCAACAGAAGCAAGATTTGGTAGTTTTCAATCAGGGCCATTTGGATCCCAGAAGTTTGCTTTCTTACTGCTATCCTCCTCCTCCTCCTCCTCCTCCTCCTCCTCCTCCTCCTCCTCCTCCTCCTCCTCTTCCTCCTTCTCCTTCTTCTTCATCAGTCATGGGGCTTGAACTCTGGGTCTGGGCGCTGTCCCTGAGCTCTTCAGCTCAAGGCTATCGCCCTACTCCAGGAGCCACAGTGCCACTTCTGGTTTTCTGGTGGTTGATTGGAGATAAGAGTCTCACAAACTTTCATGCCTGGGCTGGCTTTGAACCACAATCCTCAGATCTCAGTTTCTTGAATAGTTAGGATTACATGTGTGAGCCACCAGCACTCAGTTGATCCCAGAAGATTTCTATGGTCAGCACTTGGAAGATACAATGGGCATCTGATAGCATCCAGTGGTACCGCTAACTGCACAATCCTACAAGAAAACAAGTGCTAGCAGGAAGAACATCTGGGCTAATGCTGGCTCCCTTCTCTTCCCCACTATCACCTCACCTTTCCAGCCTCCTTCTCTTCCCAGGGTGTCTCTGTATCTGAGGCCAAAATTCATAACTCTTTTTTGCCAGTCCTGAGCTTTGAGCTCAGAGCCTGAGCACTGTCCTTGGACTTTCTCAAGGCTAGAGCTCTACCACTTGAGCCTCAGCACCACTTCCAGCTTTTTTTTCTATGTATGTGGTACTGAGGAATCGAATTCAGGCTTTTGTGCATGCTAGACAAGTACTCTACCACTAGGCCAAACTCCCGGCCTGGAATTTCATAACTCTTGATCTTTGTATGCTAATATCTCACCACATTCTTAATTATCCCTACTCACATGCTAAACATCTCTATTCCACCCCTGGCCCTCTAGGGAGAGAAAATTCTCTGACTTCACTAGATCACTCCTCAGATTGTGGTATGATGGTTTGTTCGCATTTTAGAAACAACTGAGCTTGTTGGAAATTAGACATAGAGCCTTTCCCATCTTTGTGTTCCTCAACATAACTTCCTGTCTAGCCTTAGTAGGTGAGCAATCACTGTATGTCAAATTGCCCCAGTAAAACATCCCCAAAGTCTTCTGTTTTTCCCACAAGGAACCTAGTTTCATTGACAGAAGCAGCTTTTGTTGTGACTCCCAGGGTGCCTGCGTTGTCTGAGTTGCATGTAAATCACTTACCTTAATGCCTGACACACCGGGCAGCGTTTTCCTCATGTTTCTCTGGAAAGCAGCTCAACAAAGTACCCAGCTCTGCCTCTGGGAATATGCAGGTACGAAGATGTCATCAAGTTGTCCATACAAAGTCTGACAGCTGTCACTGAGCAAAGCACAAATTCTGCCAGGTTCTTCCCATCGCCTAGCACATCCATACTGGGTCCCAAACCTGAGAGGAGAAACAGAATTCTATGTCCAGTTTGTCCCATGTTGGTGCAGCCAGGAAGTGGCTGTCTAGCCAGGGCCTGTGTTTGTAGACTCTCTGGATCTAACAGAGGTAGAGGTCTAGCTCTCAGCAGTAGCATGTGAGTTGAGAGAATGTGCATGCTGCTGGCCCAGGGCTCCTGGGAAGCAGGCCGTACCTCCTCCAGCTTCTCCCTCTGGCCAAGTTGCAGATGTGTACAGTGAGTGTGGGTTCTTGAACGACTGCTGAGGAGATCTTCTGCCGGAGAACCATGGGATAGGTTTTAGGGTCATTTTGTTGGAGGTTTTTCTTTAAATAATATAAAACAAATGGAGCAGTGTTGAAGGTGGCAAACCGAGCATGTTGTTTATCTCCTCTCCCACTCCTAATCGCAATATACTACTAGGGGTCAACAATCCAGACAGGAAGGGGCCCATGAGAGCATGGGAGAATAAATTTCTGGAAGGTGGGAATACTGCCTAATGTATGAAGGAGACAGAGGGGGAGAGAAAGAGAGAAAAAGGGAAAAGGGAGGAGGAGGAGGTATGTAAACCATGTACTGAAGACTAGCAGTAAATGTCTCCTGTCATTCTTGCATTGTATCCTGTGTGTTAGTTACCCAATTGCTTGTCATTCATTGCAGTTGATTTATTAAGTTGTAGACCTGAACATTTTGATTGTTTCAGACCATGAGATTTTTCCATCTGTGATCCATGGAGGAAAGAATATACTAATGCTGCCTCTGACAGGAAGTATATCAGGCCACACTGTACCTGGGCAATTCTTTCTTTTCATATATTTTTTATTGTAATTAATAGAAGGGTTACATGATATTTGCCAGATAGAAGGTGCATTAATTCACATACATTGATACCCTTTCACATGTCTTGGTCCCCATTTCCCTCCCCCCCACCCCACCCCTGTTTTCCCCCCTTCTCTATCCAATTTCAAATAACCAAACACAAATATATCCGATATATCATGTACCTGGGCAATTCTTGATGTGTCAATATCCACATACAACTTTGTAAAATTTTGGAACATTTGGGAAAAAGAGAAAATGCAATGCTTCCAGAAAGACAAAAGTCTTCACTTACAAAGAAACGAGGATTGGACAAGTCTTATTAGCTGTGACTGAGGCTAAGACAAATGAGAAATGTTTCCACAGAAGTCAAGTAAAATTATCTTTAGCCAAGAAGTCTATTAAAGACCAAAGTATCAATAAATTGTGACTGTATAACAAAATGATACAGATATAACAAAATGACCTTCCCATCTGCTGACAAAGGTACTGAATAATTGTAACCTTGCAAAATAAAAGTCAAAGAAAAACACAGGAAGCCATAAAATGAAGAAACTAGAAAGTAAAAAGGATAAGGCTGTTTACAGAGATACAGTATTGTGAGAAGCTTAAACATACAATTGCAAAAGGGAACAAGGAAAGGGAGGCAATAAAATAACAGAAAAACAAATAAATCACAGTTTTGATAATTAGTTGCATCCCCTTCACTCCAGGCTGCACCAAGCAGCCTAGAACCTTCTCTTTGCTGAAGCCTGAGCACAAGAGTTGAGAAATTGAGTACTTTCTTCATCTTAATTATAAGCAAACCTCATTTAAGTTTAAAGGCATTGCTCCAAAATACTCGTTTAGCTCTCAGTGTTATAAAATTACAAGTTTATTCCCATGTCCCGCAACACCAATTTCTGAGATTAATGTCAATAAAATAAAATAGGAGAAATTGATTCTGCTCTGTCTGTCCATTGTGTCACTTATTTTTCTTTTCTGACTGTGTCCTTATGCCTCACAACCAGAACTACCACCTCCATCACACACACACACACACACACACACACACACACACACACACACACACTCACACTCTTATTCCCCTGGAAATTCCTGGTCCTCTTCCAATTATCCCTCTACTACTTGACTGGTGCTAGTAGAAATTATTTGCTACATAAGTGTGTCAGGGCACTCGCTGACCCCAAGGACTTATATTCACAAGAAATCTCCTCATGATCTCTCGGCACGTATCTTCTTAGTCATGACTCTATGCCAGAGACATTAAAGACTTAATGGCAACATTAGGCACTTTGAAAATAATGTTTATTACATTGAAAAGTAGTGCTAAATGCAATTATGTAAATCAAAGAGTTTTTAACACAATAAAAATTCCATACATGTGGATGTTTTAAGCCACTATTGGCTCAAACATGTTGAGTCAATATCTTAAGTCAAACTTAATACTTAAGTCAAACTTAATCATTTTTTAACTCAAAATATTTTTTATCACAACTACCAACACCACTTGAAAACAATTATATTCTTCTTACCTTCACAATATAATAGTTGGGAAATGGGGACATGTTAATCAGTCTCTATATATCTTTATTTTTTCATTTTTTTAATTATATGCATATATTTTTATTAATCTGTATCCATTTCACAAAGCGGTTTCATTGCAATAGTCCTTACACATGCATAATATTCACTTCAATCAAAGTCACCCCTCTATTTCTCATTACTTTTAATGAGCTTCATTTATTCCAAGAATTAATTGGATAATCAGGATATTCATTTTTAAAGGTGGATGCCTCTTTTCAAAGTCATGAATGCCAGACTCTACTATCATGGAGCCTGACACTGATTTACATAAGAGATAAAGTCAGCAATCCTGTGATTACTCTCAGGAGACAAACCACTTCACAAGAAAGAGACTCATTGCAGAACCATCTTCACCTGCTTCTACAGATCCATCCCATTCATTCAGACATTTCCTCACTTCTCTCCTAGTCTCTCCAAGCACACACACACACACACACACACACACACACACACACACACACACACACAAACTGAAAAACTAATGCCACAACAGGTCTGTTTCAGTCTCCAAGATGTAGGACTTAGATGGGCATTTAACAACTCTAACTCTTTCCTAGATATTCTCAAAGAGATTGAAAGAAATGTGTGTGTGTGTGTGTGTGTGTGTGTGTGTGTGTGTGTGTGTGTGTGTGCTTGAGTTCATACTACATCTTTAAAAAATTCTACAGAGCATTGGAATTATTTCTTGATATTTACTCTTCCCAATAACTTTTGAGAAACCTCTAATTTTCCAAAGAGAAAATTAAATTCAGAGACATTGCTGATGACTTAGGCAAGACCACAGATACGGTCAGGGTTTGAAAATAGGTCTGATTATGTTATACATTATATGAGAGTTCTGAACACAAAACAAACACTGAGTCCTTTCCTACCATGGAATTCACTGGTTGGAGAATGTATAGATGGACAGAATTATGTGAATACAAACAGATACCTGTAACCATTCAAGTATTTAGTACAATTTTGAAGCGTATTATCCTTGGACTTGGAGGTGAAGCAAAACCTCTGTGATTTGTCATAAAGCCAAGGGAAGTTATGATTTAAACTTTATTAGTAACATAGTGTATGCCCCAGTACTGAAGCTAAGTGGGCCTAGCTGAATCAAAATAGACGTCCTCTAATTAGAAGCAAATGTGAGTCTTTGACAAATATGGTTGTACAATTCTATTCAATAGAGGAAAAGATAATCGGAGATTGGGTGATGACAAACCTCGGGTTCAGGAGAATTGAACTCCTGATGTTTGGACAGCTGGATTATATCAGATTTAGGGTAATGTCTTCTCACCTCCTTGCCCCTGCTTCCCACCATACAAAAATAAGTCAGTTCTCTGAGGCAGCCCCAGGTCATGTTTCTGACCTCCACTGGTGCACAGACAGATGAAGCTGGAGGCTGTCACCTCATCAAGCCCTTGACCTGCAGTCTGGGGCTACTGAGGCTAAACAGGAAGCTGAAAAACTTCCAATCATAATTTCAGCATTTGTGTGAGCTTGGCAATGAATCTTTTTCTTGGCTTCTGAAAGGGTAAAGTCATGGTATCTTGCTATTGTTTCATTTCTCTTTGCTCTCTGCTTGGATACAGAAGCAATGCCATCTAATTCTTAGGTATTCATTTTTTTGCCTTGTTTTGTTACATTCTGCTTTTTTCTGCTTTGTTTTGAGGCAAGATAGCACTATGTATCCCAAGATGTCCTCAAAATCACAATCCTGCTTCAGCCTTCCAGGTACTGGGGTTACAAGAGAAAACCACCACACTTATCATGATGTAATTTTTTTTTGCCAGTCCTGGGCTTGAGCTCAGGGCCTGAACACTATCCTTGGACTTTCTCAAGGCTAGAGCTCTACCACTTGAGCCTCAGCACCATTTCCGGCTTTTTTCTATGTATGTGGTACCAAGGAATCGAACCCGGGTCTTCATGCATGCTAGGCAAGCACTCTACCACTAGGCCAAACTCTGGCCCCATGTAATTTTTATTCTCAACAACTTAACCTCTCTGTTTAAAGATATTTCGAAATGTTTATATTTTCCTAATGCATTACTTAATTAGTGAGTATTGGCTCAGTTTCTTCCAATGTAAGGAAATAAGAAGGAAAAGTTCTGTGATCTTTACTTACAAGTCTTTCTTTGTTGCATTGTTCATTGTTTCAGAGTATGTGTTCTGATAATATTGTCATTTTATGTTTCATGTGTGTGCTCATTATCATTTTTGCTGTAACAATGTTTATTACAATGAGGAAAAGGAAATAGCTAAAATATCTAATGGTAAGTAATTGGTTAAGTAGATCAAGGAATCCCTGTAGTAAAACACTTTGGAGGTATCAAAAGTTGAGCTTTTATGAAAACATTGAATGGCATAGACATGTTCATAATAAAATTGTGGAAAATGAATTAGGAAGAACAGTTGCTCCAGAGAGAAAAATGCAAAAGAAGAGCACTCTGGGTTGAACATGATTTGAATGCATCCCCAAGGGTTGTGTGCTGAAATTCAATCTCTGTCATAAGGTATTAAGAGAGTGGAAACTAAAGCAAACTGTGGTATTTCAAGATGAGGCTGTGGGAACTGAATACAGTTAGATAAGGTCTTTAGAGTGGAGTTTTCATGATTGAGATCTGGCGGCTTTTTAAGAAACAAGAAACCAGAAGACGTGTGCACACAGGAAAAATTCCTGTCTCTAGCCATGTCCCTAGAATGTTACAGGACATTACTGCATATGGGCCAATGGACTGGCAGAACTTTGTGCTGATTACCCTTTTTCCTTTATAAAGTTACATTGGCTTCAGATAGCTCATTAATGAAAGCAGACTAATATAAGGATATGGAGAAGAAAAACCCGGGCAAAAGGGCAATCCCATTAGCTCCATGGCAAGAAACTGATGGAAGGAAAGAGGAAATTATTTACATGTAGGCTGAGTGGAATTGAGGATGGTGGGAATGGTTACATTCAGAGTAACACCTATCCACCTTTCCTTACAGATTTGGCTATCAGTGGTCCTGAGAAAAGGGGCATGTTTTAGTCATGTCTGTGTATCCCCAAGTCCTGAAACACTCATGTACTTCCTATACTATTGCTTCCTTGTTTAAGTTAATATTCTTTTCAAAGGAGATTTTCCCTTTCTATTCATGGGAAATTTTTTTTCAAAGGAGACTCGTATCTTGGTAAATGAAAAAATAGTATATTGTTTGCATAGATGGGAAATGCTGGTAACATTTAAAACTGTAAGGACGAATGTTGCTAAATAATCTGAATCTGACATCTACCCTTCCTTTGTTAACCATGGAAAGTGAAAGGTATTGGGGCACTGCTCACAGTGTAGTTATGCTAAATGGAAACTTTTCCCTACATGAAGTTGGAAGGTCTAGAAGGGAACTGAAGAAGTGACTTTCTCTTCATCTAATCAAATGTCATATAAGGACACATCTGTGGGTCCCTAAAATCACCTAAAGTCACTTCTCAGGAAAGAGGGGGAAAGAGCGTTCATAGAAAAATGGATGCTCTGCTTTCAGACCAGTGGGGGAATACAGATAGAAAGACTAGGGCAGGGGCTCGGAAGGAGAGGGAGTTAAGGCAGAGTGTGCTGAGAAGGGCAAAGCCACAGAGATTGGGGCTGAGTGGTGGGTGAATGTACTTCTGTTTAGACTCAGAAATGAAAATCAGCAAGAAGAAAATCATAAATAATTGCAAATATGAAACGCAAAAGAACTGCCATACCACAGCTTTGTACCAACTCCCTGGGAACAAATGAATGGGCCCCGATGGTTTACATAGGGCCCCCCCAAGAAGCAGTAGCATCACTAGGAGAAGTCGTTTGTGGAAAAGTAAGCAGCCAGAATTCTTTCCTATGTGGCAAAAAGAAAAGAACACAAAAATAGAACCTTGACATAGACTTCTCTCTGGGGTTGGTTTCTTACACTTGCAAGAATGTGCCTTGTGGGGAGTTGATGGGAAGGGGAGCCAGGCCTCTCTGCCCTCCATTTCACTGTCAGGGGTTGCAGATAACAGAAGCTCAACTCCTGAGTGACTCATAACAGATCTCTCATCACCCCTCCCCATGTCTTGTCAATATCAATCCTGTTCCCAGGCCAAGGGATGTTATGGTCTTAGTTTTTTATTTATTTAAAGTTTCTGATTTTCCTCTTTGTGTTCACACGGACTTCGTCCTCAGGTCAGCATTACCATTACGTGACAAAAAAGCAACCCTCAGCGAGGTGATGGTTACGCCATACCTAAGGATTAAGCTACCCAAGACTCTTGATTGGCACACAGAACTCTCAGGTAAGTGGAGGAGAAGAAATGTCCAACACCCTATCAAAATGAACTGCTGAAAACCTAGGGAGTCATTTGATTCTTAAGTTTCCACACTTCATATGTACTTTTCTTTACAAGGGGGTGTGATTCAGGAGCTGGGAAATGTCATTTGGCTTGATGGATAGATATTAGCATCCTCAAATAACATTTATCAAGTGCCCACACAAGCACGGAAAGCAACTGCATGGTTTGCTATGCATGCAAATTAATCAGTGGCTTAAGTGTTAATAACAAGTATCTTAGCAGCACCTCAAAACAAGATATCGAATAAGTGTCTAAAGCTGATTTGATGGTAAGTCTTATGGTTTTAATCAGCTCTGAGCAGCTTCCTGTTTGCTCAAATAATTTCTTCCCCTCTCACAGCTATTTAAAATACTCATGAAAGAAAGAATGACATTGCCCCATTTGCTAGGAAATGGAAAGACTTAGCAAAGATCATATTAAGTGAAGTAAGCCAGACTCAAAGGAACTTAGGCTCAATGGTTTCCCTCATTTGTCATAATCAGTAGAAACCTTGGGCTCTCATAGCAGAGATTTGCAATAGAGCAAAACCTTGATACAAAAGGCCATATAGTAGGACGCTGAATGAAAGGATCTCTAGGATATAGAAACATAAGCCATATAATGAATGATTGTTGTTCTTAAGGTACTATGTTATCTCTCACCTCTTTTGCTGTCCCTTGGTTATCTCATATTGTTACAGTATCTCACTTTGTTACCTGATATATCAGATATATTTGTATTTGGTTATTTGAAATTGGATAGGGAACGGGGGAAAACAAGATGAGGGGTGGGGGTGGGGGAGGGTAATGGGGACCAAGACATGTGAAAGGGTATCAATGTATGGAAATTAATGCACCATCTATCTGGCAAATATCATGTAACCCTTCTATTAATTACAATAAAAATATATGAAAAAAATAAAATACTCATGAAGCAAACGTAATGTCTCACAATGATTTACCTTTTGTTTGCCCACATGCAGCTAGCAACTGTAGGCTTTTCCTTTTGCCACTGAAGAGACCACACAGCCAGAGACATTAAGGTCAGCCCATGGACCAATGTTTAGAGACTGGCCATGTGCCCAGAACTGATATCAGAGAGTTCACATTCCCCAACGTTTGTGGGTAAGCAGAGGATCATGGGTGATTGTACAGGGTGGTATGGGGACCAAGAATGGAGATTTGTATGTAGCTTCACTCTTCCTAACTTGTTTGGTCTTGTGAGCTCTATTGAATGTGACCACTATACAATTGAAAACTGCTTTTAAAAAATGCAATAAAATCATATCTATAATTCTTTCCTCTGAGTTTGAGCATTGATACCAGAAGGCCTTTAAACCATATTCTCAGTGTAGAGCAGCAGAGGGAAGCTGTAAAGATAAAGGGCTGTGGCTTCTCAGATCCACAGTAAGCAGGAGAAATGTCTTCCCTAAGCTGTTCCATGCACACAGTCAGGCTTGCTGCACTGAAGGGTTGGGAGGTAGGAATAAGCAGGCTTCAACTCTGTGTTAACCTCACTCAGACTTATACCATTAGCTTACTTAGCTTCCCTGAAGGGGCGCTGATTGGTCACACAGATGACAAGTTTTAGAAACACAGGCCCTTTGGCCAATTGATGTTTTGTACTATTCATACTGGATTTAGAAACATGAAAGAAATTCCTAAATGTTATATATCTATATATATAGTCAGTCCTGGAGCTTGAACTCAGGGCCTGGGTACTGTCCTTGGACAGTTTTAGCTTGAGGCTAGCCCTCTGCCACTTGAGCCACAGCACCTCTTCTGGGGATGTGGTACCAAGGAATCAAACCCAGGGCTTTGTGCATACTAGGCAAGCACTCTACCACTAGTCCACTTCTTGGCCCAATTCCTAATTTTTATACAAATCAATGTTATCCCATTGGCTAGAATTTAATCAGATGAACGTACCTAACTACAAGATCGAGGCAGGGTAGGAAGTCTTTTGTTCATCCTAGAGTTCTCTGTTGACAAGGAGAAATGCCTATTGGGGACTCTGACACAAAAGCTGAAAATAGCCTGAGTATAATGTTGTTGTTTACCATTTTCCTCCTCCTCCTCCTCCTCCTCCTCCTCCTCCTCCTCCTCCTCCTCCTCCTCCTCCTCCTCCTCCTCCTCCTAGCAGTCCCTGTTCCCTGGCTCACAAGGGTTCTCTGCTGTAGCACCCACACTGTGGTTTCTGTCCTGTTCAAGCCTTCTGCTTTATGTGGCTGTTATAGCTTACATGTCTGTGTTGACTAGAAACCTATAGCTCCCTTTTCTCAAAGTCTGGATTCTACACATATGGATTCAATCAACTGTGGGGTAAAAATATTCTTGGTAAAAAGTTTCATCTGTGTTGAACATGGACAGACATTTCTCATTGTGTTTATCCCCTAAACATTATATACAACACTATTTACATAGTATCAACATTGGTGTAAGTATAAAGAATAGAATCGTTTAAAGTATATGGAAACAAAGAGGGAAATATAGTCATAAGATTTAATGTATATTCTACAAAATTAAGAAGATTAAGAGGAGGGATGAAGATGAAAGAGACAGCAGTAATCAAGATGCATTGTATACATAAACTGATTTGTAACTTCTTTGTGCAACTATTTAACGCTAATGTTTAACTTTATGAAAATAAAAAAGTATACAGAAGACTGTTCATAGGTTATGCAAATGCCATGTCATGCTTTGCACACTTTGCGCGTACAAGAGGATGTCAGTCCCTTCCTGAAACTGAAGGACGTCTGTAATAAAAGGCCAGTTTTTATATTCTAAGCATTATCTCCCCTCTAATTACAAAAGTCACGCACAACATGAAAAATAACCAAGGGTTGCATGACGAAGAAATTAAAGAATTTGCACATAGCCACTACAGCTCAGTGAACTGCACATTTTGAGTTAAAAACAAAGGGACATTTTGGAAATAAAGACCAAATTGTGTGATATTTTTATTACTCTGGGGAAATTCGAAGCACTTGATCATGTTAAAAAGTCTTGAATCTTTCAATGAGTTGATATAGTTCTCTCATTTTTGTTTATGGTAAGCAAGTCCCTTGACCTTCATGGCTTCTCATTCTTCCTTGTCCCAAAGGGATAATAACCATTGGCCCGCCTACCACAAAGCATTTTTGTGATGAGGAACAAACGAAATCATGATGTGGGTGAAATCTCTTTGGGAAATTCCAAATCATTGTGAGATCTGAGACCACAAATCCAGCAGTAACATAAAAATTAAGCTCCCAATTATGACCTTCTGGCCCCACAAACTTTGCAATCTTTCGTGGCCTAAGCTACTATTTCTTCTTGTCTTGGAGCAGTGACCTCTCATCTCTCATAGGTCAGCAATCTCAGGGCTCAGAGGTCACTAAATAAAGAATTTGGAGTTAATCCTGTAAATCAAAGAATTAAATGATTTGACATGACCTATCATTTTACCCTAGCGAGATCAATCCTGATGTTGCAAGGAAGAATTCTCTCTCACCATCTGCCTTAGAAGTGGCAATAATCTACCATCTTGAAAGGCAATTCTGCAAAAATGAAGTTTAACTTAAATGATGGACGACGGCCACCCTGGATGATAAGATACCAGCTTTCTGCAAAAGCGGAGCTGACTGCAAATTGAAGGTTCCTAGGGATAGCATCAATCTAAGATACAGTCTCATTTCCTAAGGCCACAATCTACTAATATTGCAAAGGGAGTTTGATTAAGGACTAGCTACATGGTCTTAGAGTTAAGCCAAACAGGAGGAAGGAGAGCAAAATCCTTCAGGAGACAAGCAAAGGCCTGAAAGATGAAAGGCTCTTAAGTTGAGGGGAGCTTTCATTATTCATAGCCTTTTTTTTAAGGGCTGTGAGGGGGGCAGTGTTCAGAAGAAACACAGGAGAGTGTGAGGGAGACTTCCTTTTCTGTGTCAGTAACCTAAAAATACAAAAGAGTGAGTCAGCATCAAGGTGGAGAGCTGCTACTTCTGGCAAATGGAGGGCTAGAGCTCCACAGCTGTAAACTCCTGATGCATTGTTAATATTTTCCCTTCCTTTACTCCAGGGTTCTCAACTTCAATGCTGCTGACATTTGGGGCCTCAGGGAAAGTTCAAATTGTGACTCACGAATGTCGTACTGCCCTTTTGGGTTTTTTTGATCGTCATAGAGGGAGCAGGCAGAACTGGTAAAGAGGACAGAGATGTGGGAGGAGGGCAGGACTGTTCTGGAAGGATCTATAAGTAGACCAGGAGCTGTGCATGATTTGGATCTGAAATGTCAGCGTACATCCTATGTGTTGAAAGTTTGCCCCCCACCCCACCCCACCCAGCCTACAGCAGTACTGAGAAGTAGTGGGATGGCGTGGGAGGAGGCGAGGCCTCTGGGGGCGTGGCTTTGGGATCTCAGCCCCTTCCTGTCTCTCTGTTTCCAGGCAACAGTGAAGCCAGCAGCTTTCTCCGCAGCATCCTTTTCCATGGTGTCCTTCCTTTCCACAGGCCCAGAGGACAGGTGTGCCCATTACCATGGGTGAAAGCCTCCGAAGCCATGAGGCTGACTAAACCTTTCCCTTTGCTTGTCCCAGGTATTTCTATCACAGTGACAGAAATCATAACCCAGAAATCATCTGGGTAATAAAACAAGTGGGGGAACAAGATGATTGGGAGGGGGTGGAGGGGAAGGGAACGGGGACAAAAGCATGAGAAGGGGTATCAGTGTGTGAGAAGTAATGCACCCACTATCTGACGAACTGTAACCACTCTATACATTACCCTGACAATAAAATACATTTAAAAATAAATAAATAGATAAAACAAATGAGGGATGGAATTCCGAGGCAGGATTAACTAACCCAACCCTCTTCCTCCCACTGATTTATGCATGGCTGTCTAGGAGGCAGAACTTGTCATTTTCTGCCGTATTTCTTCCCCAGAGCCTCCACACATGCTTCTCTTGCTGTGTAAACCCACCCATCATCCACTCCTGAGCGTCTGCTTAAATGACACTTACTAAGCACCTACTCAAGAAAGCCTCCCTTGACTGTCCCTAGGTCAAGTCAGAGTCCCCAACCCCCACCCTTGAATACTCTGTTGACACCACCAGTTTCTCTTCACAGTACTTAGTCCATCTGAGACCAAAATATTGGTGTGTTTAATGTCTGTCTGACACTAAAGCTTTATTAGAAAAAGAACTGTGTCTCTTAGCAGAAGCATACAGAACACACTTATAGAACAGCAGTGGAATGCATGAATGAACACAAAGTCATGCCCTGACAATCCTGTCATCCACAAGAAGTTACTTCGTCTTAAAACTTTCAAGTCTTAGATCCGATGAGGCCTCATGCTTATGTCACTGGAAAGTTAGTACAGCAGCTACTTCTTTGCCTCCAGTTAGGTATCTTTTTAAGTAAGACATAAAGCATAGCAAAAATTGTATGAAAAGGTTTATTAGCGGGATGGGAGCTGTAGGGTAGAGCAAGGCTCCAGCAAAACAAAGGGTTAGGGTTGGATGAGAGTCAGTGTTCATTTGGAAAGACCCAGAGGAGCAGATTCGTTGACAGGTGGAGCTTTCATCCATGCCTCACTTATCACGACTTGGTCATCTGCCCGCAGGAGTCATATTAGCATCTTCACCAGCCCTGTTTTGTGGAACTTACTTGAAAGATAATTTGGTGGGCCATTTGCTAACTTCAGGCCTTTCTTTAAAGGTCAGGAAACGCTATCTTGTGGGTAGACTGGGTCTTATTGAGGATCCTGGTAATCATGTCTGTTGCCCAGGAAACTATTAATTGTACACCTGCTGCCTATCTCACTAGAAAGTCCACTTCTGTGGCCAACACTGGTGTACATCCTTGTCCACCAGGTGTGGAATCTGTGGGCCACAAGATGTAGCCCCAAGTGTCTGTGCTCCCCAAAACATTTGCATTCTAGTCCTAAAGAGTGACCCAGAAGGACTGGTGTCATGTCTAGAGCATGGACAGAAGGACTCAGGAAGATGAGTGAACTGGGGTGAGGACCCAGGGAAGCAGGCTGCAGCCTATAGCTGGGATTTGACCTCCTCTGATACCATCTTCCACCTCAACTCAGTAATGTGGTGTGTGTGGGGGGGGGGGGACTGTGAACCACCAAAAACCTGGCCCTGCAGATCTTCAGGCTAGTGTATTTGACAAGATTAGAGAACATAACATTTGATTTCATTTATTACATTGATTTATACATTATAAATGTTTAAACAGAAGGCGTACATCTCTACATGTACTTCGCTTTAGGCCCTACAAATATCTGGGCTGAGTTGGTCTAACAGGAAATGTAACTCTCCAGTGCTTTCCCCATCTCTCCACTGGTCTGGATGTTCCTCCTTTCACCTCACACCTGATCAGGCCATGCTGCTGATGGCTCCCAAGAATTCCCTGCTTACATTTGACAGAGTTTCCTCTCATAGGTCTCAGAGGGGATTTGCTGCACCAAGTCTATCCTGCTGGAAACAGACCTTCCTCAGTAGCTCAAGTCCCCTTCATAACAGTGGGAGTCAAAGTGGCAGGAAGAGATAGGTCACCATTTCAACAAATCCCCAGAGGCAGGGACTTCTGCTTTATCTTCTCAGCTTTGTCTCCCGACTCTCTAGGTAGAGTCGGAAATCTAACAAAGCTCTTCCTTATTAACTAGATACAAGCAGCAAAAAGAAAAACAAGAAGAAAAATTCATCAGGCCAACCCCATCAGTGAACAGAAGTCTGTGCTTATTACAGAAGGGAAGGCTAGGAACAAAAATTAGATTTTTTTTTGGTAAAACTCACGGAATGTTAAACCTACTGGAGAAATTCTATGCATGTAGTCAGGTCAGGCACAGGGTTAGCAAATCCGACACCAAGATGATTAGTCTCTTAGCATTCTCCAAGGTAATTAACTATTTTCCCCTAAAAGCAGACTTGTCCTGATGTACTTTGCTGAGAGCCAGACCCACTCATGGCTGGCATGCTTGGCCACTTTTCTATTACAAGCGCATGGTGAATGCTAAGAGCTCCACTTTTTCTCCATGAATTTCTAAAATTGAATAAGGAGAGCCTGTGACAGCCTGACTATAAACTAGGTGGTTATTGGCAATTACCTGAAATGTGAGGTCAACACCTTGGCCACCTGATGACCTTCTGCCCTTACAGTTCATCAAAAGATAACAAATCTTAGGAGATTTATGCTGGTGAAAATTAGGGGCTTTAGACATTTGTTTCTACCATCGTCTTAAACTTTGTCACTAATTTAGCTGTTGTAGTTACTTATTTGTGTCTTAACTATAAAACGCTGAAATGCATCTTAGTGTCACATGAGAATTTGAGTTTTCTTTTCTTTTTCTTTTTTGTTTTTAGTCTTACTACATAGCCCTGATTGCCCTCTAATTTACGATCCTCCTGCCTTAGCCTCTGTGATTGCAGGTGTGAACTGCCAGAACTGGCTCTGTGAGGCTTTTTTCCTCTATTAAAAGCATTTTGTAACTCTATATTGTGCACTTGGAAGCATTTTGTTTGCAGTTTCCTTTGAAATCATCACTGCTACATTGATGGATGCATTGGAGGAGATGGGCCAGCTGAACAGTATCCTAAGTCCTGCATAAGAAAATGCTACATGTGAAGCCTAAGTGGTAGGTCTGTGGAAAAAATCATTGTAAAACCCTTCCATGCTTCCTATATTTTTAATATCATAATTTAGAATAAATTATTAAAAAATAATCTTTGAATAAATTGCTAAGCAAAATTCATGGGGGTTTTTTGGCCAGTCCTGGGCTTGAGCTCAGGGCCTGAGCACTGTCCTTGGACTTTCTCAAGGCTAGAGCTCTACCACTTAAGCCTCAGCACCACTTCTGGCTTTTTTCTATATATGTGGAACCAAGGAATCGAACTTGGGTCTTTGTGCATGCTAGGCAAGCACTTTAACCACTAGGCCAAACTCCCGGCCACAAAATTCTTTTTAAAAAATTCCTGGTTGTGACTCCTCCGAATATTTTCTCAGACAAAGCATTACAACTGTCATTAATCTTAGATCCCATTTTGTGTACCAAGAAATAAGCCAAAAAGATGTGAATATGTGTGTATGATTAAGAAAATAATTTTTAAAATGACATTTTGATTTGTCTTTGAATAACAGATACTGAAACACTTCATAAAATCAAAATGTATGCTGTTTCATAATCCTGAATGATGTCCTCTAAATCACAGTATTGTATTAATATCATTTTTTTATTTTTCCAGTCCTGGAACTTTAACTCAGGGCCTGGGCACTGTCCCTGAGCTTCTTTGGCTCAAATCTAGCATTCTACCAGATGAGCCACAGTGCCACTTCCAGCTTTTTCTGTTTAGGTGGTACTGAGGAATCTAACCCAGGGCCTTGTGGATGCTAGGCAGGCACTCTACCAGTAGACCACACTCCTGAGCCCCCCAAATGAATTTCTATTTTATTAGTCAGCAAAGGTAAGTAAAGAAAAATAGACTTAAAAAGAATGTGTTTTTCTTGTTCAAAAATATCAAGATGTGATTAACATATTTTAAGATAGCAAAGAGCATTTCCTTCTTCGTTTTTAGATTTGGATTTGACAGTCAGTCTGGTGAAGAAACAATGACACATATCTGACTATCAGGTCCAATTACTTTAGCTGAGAAGAGTTAGTCACCGAAAACAATATGTTCCTGCTGGTAGAATCTGTACTTTTCATTAAATGAGCAGCTTAAGAACACTGAAGTCTGGGGCTGGGAGTTTGGCCTAGTGGTAGAGTGCTTGCCTACCATGCACGAAGACCCAGGTTGGATTCCTTGCTACCACATACGTAGAAAAAAAGCCAGAAGTGGTGCTGAGGCTCAAGTGATAGAGCTCTAGCCTTGAGAAAGTCCAAGGACAGTGCTCAGGCCCTGAGTTCAAACCCAGGCCTGGCAAAACAAAACAAAACAAACAAACAAAAAAAGAAACTCAGGGATAGCACTCAGGCCCTGAGTTCAAGCACCATAACTGACAAAACATAAAAAGAAAAAAGACAAAGAATACTGAAGACTGAAAACTACTTCACATGAGGAAGGAAGCAAACCCAGCCCACATATGTGTATGCCATTGCCTCTGTCCTGAGAAAGGAAGTGTGTAGACAGTGAAGGGTGTGACATTAATATCATTAGATATGGTGCAGATACAACCCTTACCTGCATGGATATTTAACTAATTTCAAGGAAAGAGATTTCTTGTATAACACTTGCTCCATTTTATAACATGAATGCAATTGCTGCTTTGGAATTAATTTCTTTGCAGTGCCTTGAAGCATCATGAGGAATGTAACACAGATCTGAGTTTTCATTCCTCTTTTGTTGAGTTCTAACAGCTATCCTGCCTGAGATGCAGTTTCTTTGGCTTTGACATTCTCTGCTAAAGGCAAATCTCTGTTGCTTTTCACAGTACCGTTTGCTTCCCAAGGAAGTTTTGCCCTAAAGAACAGGTGAATATAGAATTACAAAGTGAGCCGTGTGCTTCTGAAAGTCACTGGGAACACAGTTGCTCTTCTGTACATGATCAGAATCACGTCTAGCAATGGTCTGATCTCTCATCTGGACTGAGAATAACCTGGCTGCTCAAGATAAGGCTGTGGATATTTCTGTTCCACCAAGTAAAAGATTCTGCTTAAGTGACCTCTTATGCTTCTCAGTGACACAATTTCCACACTCTGTGTTTGGTCATTCAGGATGGAATGAGACTGACACTGCCCAAATAAGCTCTCTGAAACCCTGACAAGGCACAGCACAATGACTGATCAGTGATCAGACTCTTTCTATCACCTGCAGCTTCCCTTCTCCGGTGAAGTGGATCATGCTGCAGAAGAACTGGCCTGCAGCGGGCAGATATTGATGGTCTCTATGCTGCCTCCAGTGATGCGGTGCTGGTGGGAACAAGTCAATTGATGAGAAATGTAAGAGGTTCGGTTTGCCATGGTATGGAATTCAACCAACCCCTTTCCGGTGCAGTGCTAGTCACCAAGACAAAACACATCCGTTATAAGCAAATAGCTTTTCAGGGCAGAGTATTCTCCAGAAGTCTTCCTGATAGTGGGGGCCCATAGAGGTCAGGACCTACCTTCAGCAGTAGGTATGGTGGATGACCAAAGTATTACTCCAGTGCTACACCATCTGCTGGCCTATATAAAATATGCTCTGGCAGCATCTCAGGTAATCACACTACTGAAAAAAATCACAAAATGATAAACGTACAAAAAAAAAAGCATTGAAAGGAAAACAGCCATGAGACAAAACTTCAGGGGAAAAAATGGATCTTTTCCCCAATGTAAAGAGCCTTCCGATGGTGTCCTCTGAAACTCATAAGGATTTGCTGTGTGGGAAACCCTGGAAAGGCCAGTTGAGAAGAACACATTGTCTAGTCCCGGCTACGTAAGTAGGGCAGTCTCCAGATTAGCTCATAGCAGTATAAACAAAATGTATACTTGCTTTATATTTTGTCAGGGTTTTTTTTTGTACCTGTCCTGAGACTTAACTCAGGGCCTAGGTGCTGTTCCTCAGCTTTTTATGCTCAAGGCTAGCACTCTACCACTTGAACCACACTCCACTTCATGGGATTTGGGGTGGTTAATTCAAATTTGGAGTCTCTCAGACTTTCCTGCCCAGACTGGCATTGGACCACAATCCCCATCTTTGTGCTAAGCTTCATAGCTTTCATGTCTGCTTGCTTCTAGCAAAGTGTTCCAATAATCATAGCTAGTTGTTCTAAGACTGTACTTTAAGAAGTTTTACTGCAAATTTATTTATTTATTTATTTATTTATTTATTTATTTATTTATTTATTCATTTATTTATTGCCAGTCCTGGGCTTGAGTTCAGGGCCTGAGCACTGTCCTTGGACTTTCTCAATGCTAGATCTCTACCACTTGAGCCACAGCACCATTTCCGGCTTTTTTCTATGTATGTAGTACTGAGGAATCAAGCCCAGGTCTTGGTGCATGCTAGGCAAGCACTGTACCACTAGGCCAAACTCCCAGCCCATACTGAGAATTTATAAAGCATAATTTTAATGGTATTTTTATTTTGGGGGGGGTCATGACTTGCTTTATTAAAGATGTGTGTAAAAGCATTTGCTATGGAATTCTTCAGAGATGACATTTTAAATTATTCGTTACTCAAAAATATACTTCTATCCATATTTCACCAGGCATTGAAGATTAAATGTTAAATGTATTTTTTTAATTGTGACTTTTTTCATATATTTTTATTGTAATTAATAGAAGGGTTACATTATATTCGCCAGATAGAAGGTGCATTACTTCACATACATTGATACCCTTTCTCATGTCTTGGTCCCCATTTCCCTCCCCCCCACCCCCTCCCCTCATCTTATTTTCCCCCCTTCCCTATCCAATTTCAAATAACCAAATACAAATATATCCAATATATCAGATAACAAAGTGAGATACTGTAATAAGATGAGATAACCAAGGGACAGCAAAAGAGATGAGAGATAACATAGTACATTAAGGACAACAATCACTCATTATATGGCTTATGTTTCTATATCCTAGAGATCCTTTCATTTAGCGTCCTACTATATGGCCTTTTGTATCAAGGTTTTGCTCTATTGCATATCTCTCCTACTAGAACCCAAGGTTTCTACTGATTATGACAAATGAGGGAAACCATTGAGCCTAAGTTCCTTTAAATGTATTTTTAAAATTGAAATGCAGTAAAAAAATTTTCTCAGGTCTAGGATGGTTCTTGCTTGTTTGTTTGTTTTTATGACAGTCCTGGGGCTTGAACTCAGTGCCTGGGCACTGTCCTTGAGTTTTCTCAAAGCTACTGCTCTATCACTTGAGCTATAGCATCACTTTTGGCTTTTTCTGTGTATGTGGTACCAAGGAATTGAACCCAGGGCTTTGTGTGTGGTAGGCAAGAAGAACTCTACCACTCAGCCGCACTCCTGGCTGTGTGTGTGTGTGTACGTGTGTGTGTAATGGATGGATTAGTGAAGCCACCCCCATGCTTACTCATCCTAGCCTCTCATGACCGAGCTCCTCTGTCCAGTGTTTTCACTGTATCCTCTGGCTTGAATATCTCAGCCCTTAGTCTCCTCATCCCAGAGAGATTTGTGCATGCTACTCTTTCCCCCATCCCTAACCCCTACCAACCAACCCATCCATCTCTTTAGTTTTACTTCTTCTAGAACTTTATGTAAATGGATAATACTCTTAAATGTTTTGAGCCTGGCTTCTTCCATTTACTATGTCCCTGAAAACATCAATAGTTTATTTCTCTTCCTTGCTGACTACGCTCCCATTACATCTGTGTGCAGCAAATCCCTTGTCTCGGTGATACACCTCTTCTGCATTTTCCAATTCCCCAGGGCTTTTGTACTATAGCCATGAACACAAGGTTAGGTTTTGTCCTCTGTGCTGTTGAAAACCTCTTAGGGATGAAGCAGACAAAGACCAAAGAGTCCTCCTGCCAGAGGCAAGGCAGAATAAATAAAGGCTGCAGAAGCTAAACTGACGTGGAGACTTCAGCATGCCAAAGCTGTGTGAAGACTTTCACTTCAGCAGAAGTCACAGTCTCTGCTGCTTCTGCAGAAAGATGGCTTCCTATCCTGGGGCTTGTCCTAGAACAGGACCAGCAAGGCAAAAGAAGAGAAAAAGAAAGGATCATACTTCTCCATCCTTCATTTTGTCCAACAAGAGGCCCACTTCCCCCTTGTTTTATCTACAAGGTAGTAGCTTTCTTGGGGCTTTTTTTGGTCTGCTCCCTCTGCAGAATTCCAGCATTAGGCTCCTTTCCATTACAAACCAGAAGAACATAAGAAAAGCTACTATTGAATCAGTCATTCTCCAAAAGTCTATTTCCCTTTCCAGTAAGCCTATCTATTATTTAGTCTTCAGAATTCTCATCCATTTGCTTCATGTGTTCCACTCAGTTGGTTTTGTGTGTGTGTGTGTTTGTAGTAACAACAAAATGTGGTAGGCCATGTTTAAATCATCATAGCTTCTCATGAGTGAGCCCTCTGCCAACTACTTTTACCTTATCCACTGACTTCAGTATCTCATCCCTAATTTAGGGTTCCTATTCTTTTTGTTGCCTATAAGCTTTATCATAACTTTTTCAAAGAGTCCTCAAATCTTGCTAGTTGTCTCGACTATTATGAAAACACTTAAAGCTGCAAAGGAACACCAAATAATAGCCATGATGTAGTAAGAGCTTGTGGTTTGGTAGCAGAAGAACTTGAAAATCAAATTCAGTTCTGCCATTCACCAGCTATATGAGACTAAGATATGAAACAAGAAACCTCTGTGAACATTAGTTACCCATCTGTAAAACAAAGGTCATGACAGAATGCTCATATGATGGTTGGATGTATTAAATCAGACATTAGGCATGCAGGGTTTGCCTTTATTAGGTACTCAAGAAATGATAACTATTGTCATTATTAGGGACAATGTGCATTCTTGCCACAAGATACCCTTCCTTGCTCTCTAGTCTTAATACATTTCCATGATAACTGAAACCACTAGGCATCAATCGTGGCTACTGCAAACTACAGATGAAACCAGTCTGACATCTCTGAAAATGAAGATCTACGGGGAGCAGTTTTCTTGTGCATTTTTGTGGCAATGCCCTCAAGAGAAAATAGTGTCTTTTGGATTGGCAGCCCGGGGAAGGAAGGATCATCATAGTCACAGAGGCACAAAGAAGGGTGTTCAAGTCCAGTGATACATCCTTGGTAGAAATTTGTGGTCTGGGAGTTTGGACTTAGTATTTTGAACTCATTAATTTCTTTGTTTCCTGAGATAACATGATGCTGATTATTTTCCATTCATCAATCCTCATTGTACGCTTAAAAGCATGGAATTCCTTTATTAAAATTGAAGTCACTGTTCTAATAATTCAGACTTCTTTGAGGCCCCTGATTGTCCTGTTCCATTTGTTAATTAATGGTCAAAATTGTTCTCTATTTTTCTTCTCTTTCTTTTCGTTTGCTAATGCCTTTTTCCTATCTGGCAGGTTATATCTTGCTTTAGCATTTCTTCTTGGGTTTTTTTCCCCTTACTGGCTCTCTTATTTCTAAGCTCATAATGCTTGCCTGGGACTTTTTAATTGCAGTCTATTTGAACACAAATGGCTTCTGAACTTTTTATTCTTCACATTTCTGCAATGATAATAAGTAATAGAGTCAAATTTAACTATAGAAGAAGAATATCAGAAGTTCTCTAGAGCAGAACACGGAATAATACAGCGTTTCATTAGGCTTCTAACACCCACAGTAGACAGCTCCCTTGTGATCATTCTTTTCCACGCCATTGCTACCGCTCCTAACATTCACCATGTCCAACAATCTTTCAGCAGAAGACAAGGATTTCTTCCATTGGAAAATGCAGGACTGAAAATGACTGCTAACAAAGGGAAAATAGCAGTTAACATGAATATGAAACTTCACATCAACCAATAGCTTAAGAGTCCACTGACCTCCCAGGCTATAACGAATCCAGACGGTTCCTTAAGGACTAAACATTTGTGTTCAACAAAAATACACATGCTGAAATTCTGACCCTTAAGGTGATGATGTCAGGAGTTGGGGCATTAGGGAGGTGCTGTGGGTAGAGAGCTCAGGTCTATGGGATTATAGCCATAGACAAGGTCTGAAGGATTCGATCACCCTTCTGCGACGTGAGAATATAGCAAGAAGACAGTCATCTATGTAGCAGGAAGCTGACCAAGCCCCTAATCTACCAACTTCCTGGTCTAAGTAGGACCTGAAGCCTCTGGAACCATGGGAAATGATTGTTGTTAAATACCCAGTCTAAACAAATCTAAACATTCTTGTGATAGCAACCCAAACAGGTTCATACATCATCTTGAAATGGGTGGTGGTCAGCTAAAGAAAAATAGATTTTAAAATTATAATGCTGCCAAAAATGAATTCCTAATAAAAAAGAACAGAAATAAATGTCTATAGAACTAGCTAATAAAAACTGATTAAATAAATTTTCTTCGGCCAGCCTTTCTGCAGAACACAACTATAAAAATGAGAGAGATCTACTAAATCACCATGTTTTTTTGCCAGTCCTGGGGCTTGAACACAGGGTCTGGGTACTGTCTGAGTTTTCCTCAAGGCTAGCACTCTACCACTTGGGCCGCAGCACCACTTCTGGCTTTTTTCTGTTTATGTGGTACAGAGGAATCGAACCCAGGGCTTTATGGATGCCAGGCAGGCACTCTGCCACTAGGCCTCATTCCCAGCCCTAAATTACTTGTTTTGTTTTGTTTTGACAATAGAAAGTATGGAACTATGGCCTTTCAGTGAAGTAAAAACAAGAAAAAAAAGAAGGAAAGAAAAGAGGAAGGAAGGGAGGAAGGAAGGAAGGAAGGAAGGAAGGAAGGAAGGAAGGAAGGAAGGAAGGAAGGAAGGAAGGGGGAAGAAGGGAAGGAAGGAAGGAAGGAAGGGGGAGGGAGGGAGGGAGGTTAGGAAGGAAGGGGGAAGGAGGGAAGGAAAGAAGGAAGGAAGGAAGGAGAGAAGGAAGGAAGGAAGGGAAGGGAAGGGAAGGGAAGGGAAGGGAAGGGAAGAAAGGGGACACTATAACAAGCCAGTACTTTTCTGGAACATGGCACACAAAGAACATTAGGAGATGAGCTCCCTCAAGTGAAAGATTAGAATTCTGGTACTGGTTTGGCTAGACTTTATAGGGCCTTCTGAGCAACAAACAAGATGAATGACTGGTCAATGCACGAAAGACATTTTTTTAATAGATGCAACTCCATGATTAAGAACTGTTTGCTAACAGGAAATCGAAAAAAATCTTATCAATCTATCAAAGATTACCCATGGAAACCCTACATTTAATATGACATTTAGTAGTGAAAGAATGTCTTCTTTCTGAGATCAGGAATTAAGCAAGATGCCTAACCTCACTTCCTGTGTTAACATTATATAGTAAGTTCTAGCTGATGCAATATACAACAAAACTAATAAAAGGCAAAAAGTCTCAAAAAGAAAGCAACAGAATTTATTCACAGGTTACCTGATTGGAGACAGAAAATCCTAACAAATACATTAAAAATACTAAAGGAGTAAATTAATTTAGATTGTAGAATATTAGACCAATATATTCAAATCAAATATGTATATATTTAAACTTGCCAAAAAAGTGGAATATAAAGAAACTATACCGATAGTTTTAAAACTAAAATACATATAAGTAATTGCAATGAATGATATACACCTATTAAAACTTAACAAAAAATACCAAAGTAGCTAGAGAGATATCCTGCATTCATGGATTAGAAGACTTCGTGGTATTAAAATATCATTTGTCTCCAAGTTGATCTATAGGACAATATAGGAAGTCCAGAATTGACATATAGAGCACTGATTTTGGCTAAACTGTCAAGTAAACTTAATGAAGAAATAGTAACAGGTGGTGTGGGTAAATAAATTTGATATCATATATGGGCAAAAACTTGAATTGTAACTCATCAAAATATTACCTTGGAGCCTACCACAGAACTACACATAAAAGCTAAAACTTGAATTTTCTGAAAGAACACAGGTTAGAAAGTCTTCACCACTTTGAAATAGGAAACGATTTCAAAGGACACCAAAAGTACCACCACAAAGAAAACAACTGAAAAATTATGCCTGCACCAAAATTAACATGTATTTCCTGTTGGGAGACACAACTAAGAAAATGAAAAAGCAAGCCACAAAAGTCAGAGAACTTAAAAATATATATCCACACAAAAATTTGTCCACAAATGTTCATGGAAGTATTATTTATAATTCAAAAAATGGAACCCATTTTCATTATCACCCAAATCATAAATAAGATGTAGTATGTGCATGTGATCCAATATTAGTTGGCTATGGAAATGAATGAAATTTGCACACATGCCACATGCCTTGAAAAACATTATGCTAAATGAAAGAGTCCAGATACAAAAGATCATGTAAGATTCCTTTCTATAAAATATCTAGGATACAACATGCATTCAGAAAGAAAATAAAGCAGTGGTTTCCTGGGACTGAGGAGACAGAGAAATGAGGAACTGTTAGCAGTTAAAACTAAACCAGGCATTAATGGCTCACACCTGTTATCCTAGCCACTCAGGACGCCAGCGTGGGCAGAAAAGTCTGTGACACTCTAATCTTCAAATAACCACCGGAAGACCGGAAGTGGAGCTGTGGCTCAAAGTGATAGAGCAAAAAGATCAAAGACGGCATCCTACCCCTAAGTTCAAGCCTTCAAGCCCTAGGATTGCTGTTTGCCCACGTGCACACACACACACACAGTTAAAGCTTCTTTGGGGGATGATGAAGATGTTCCAGATAGTCAACATTAGAAAACCACTGCACTATGCACTTTAAAGGAAGCATTTGATAGGTACTACTTTTTAAAACGCTAGGCTATTGAAATTGAATAATTGGCATAAATTCCTCAGTTACTATTGAATAAGTTTCCTTTCTTCTTAAAATCTATTACTACTGACTTAATCTAATTTCTGGTACAGAGAACATTGTCATTGACTGCATGAAGTGGTAATTCTCTCCACTGTCTGCCTCCTTCCATCCAGTTATGGGAGAATGAGACATATTTCTTACATAAACTCTGCCACCCCAGATTATTGCTTTTGAGCTTGGCAAATCAATCTGGATCCTGGTCTGCCCAACACACCATCTTACAGGGCCCTCTCTACTCTAACTAAGTAGACTCTGCTGATGCCAGCATTTGCTTGTGGAATTCACTCACCAGTTCAGAAACGAGGCAAATGTTGAAGAATATTCTATGCCAGTTCTGAAGACAAAATATGTTTGTGTTCCAATCTTCCCATCATTTTAGTCTAGAAAATCAATTTCATGTGGAGTGAATTTGCCTTTCACAGTTTCTATGGGAACAGTAGAAATAAAATGAAGCTGAGTTCAGCTGTACTTGAGAATCAGTATACAAATATGGCTTGACGAAAATAGAGTATTCTGATTTGTCATGTGGCCTGAAGGACAAGGTCTCATTCTTATTATCAGAAGACTTAGCACTGGATTTACCATTACCTTATTTGAATGGGCATTTCATGTGGAGAAGTGCCCCATTCTCCCAATGTGTTACATGAAGAGACTAAATCAGCGACTCCTAGTCTGTTCTTATTTTTAATAGATGCATGAGTCAGATAGCATCTGCAGTGACAATGTGTGTGTATTAATTACACATTATCCATATACATATATAAACAATTACTGATGCAATTATAGTGACTGATATGCCACCAGGATCTTAGTCAGCAAGCCTGTGAGAATCAATAATGTATCTCCAAGTCAAAGGCCAGCAGACTGAAGACCTGAGAAGAGCATGATGTTTCAGTTCATGTGTGAAGCTGAGAAAAGACTTAGTATCTGATTTCAAGGCAACCAAGTCAGAAGTGTTCTGTTACTTGACTCTTGGTCCTATTCAGGCCTTTAATGGTTTACATGGGTTTTAAACCACACTGGGGAAAGCAGTATGCCAATGTAAGTGTTAATCACAGACATACCAAAAATAATGCTTGATCAATATCTGAGCACCTACTGGTAGATGTCTGCACCATGATCCCAAACTGAGCTGGAGTAGCAATAATTGAGCAAAGTTTACTGTAGTCTAGTAACCTACCTAGTTCAAGTGAAAGCGAATTTCTTCTCAATTCTGCTATACTACTTGTTATTTAAAAAAAAAAAGAAAGAAAGAAAGAAAAAAGAAAAGGAAGAGGGGCCAGGAGTTTGGCTTGTGGCAGAGTGCTTGCCTAGCATGCATGAAGACCCGGTCAATTCGTTGGTACCACATATATAGAAAAGCCAGAAGTGGTGCTGTGACTCAAGTGGTAGAGCGCTAGTCTTAGGGAAAGCCCAAGAACAGTGCTCAGGCCCTGAGATGAAGCCCAGGACTAGCAAAAAGAAAAAAAAAGAAAGACACTTTTTTGTTGATATTTGGGTACATTTCAAAAAAAACCCAGATTGAAATGCAGTCCTTTTCACATTGGCAAAGTATATCATAGTAACTTTCCTGGAATTATAATGGTTTATTATCCTCCTTTTTTCATCTTCTGAATATGTGCTATCGTTCCACTGGGGCAATGCAGGCAAGGCCAACACAGATTCAGCTACATAGATCTAACATGACTGTCAGCTTCGATAATTTGTTTGTGTCATAGTTACAGTAATTCTGGAACAATAGCTTTTAACAATTTCAGAGGAGGCCATCTCTTACTATGACCTCCTTGTTTCTATCTGTTTCTTCATTGATAAGAAAGACAAATTCAATTTTCAGTTAAGCCAGAGCTCTACTTCACTTGGAAAAGCCATCATACATCCAGCCAAATAAAAGACATGATGTTTAATTACAGAGTCAGGAAGCCAAAGAGCTTTTATAGTTTGCATCTCTGCGGTTTCTTGCTGTCATTGTCTCTTGTTGGGGCATTAACACCATTCATCTTCATATTTTCCCTCAGGGGAGAGAATCCAAGGATCTTTAAAAAACAAATATACATGACATTTAGTTATTTTGATAAGTCAGTGATTCAATCACAAAAATTAAGTCTTCTTGCCAGAAGATCTGCTGGACCTCAGACTTTTCCTTTTCTCTCACTGCTCCATTCCCAAGGAGAAGGCAAGTCTCAACATCTCCCTCCATCAACGCATAAATCATCAGTGTAAATTCCAAAAGCACAAAGGTCAAAGGAAGGGGAAAGCTAGAGGAGGAGGGAGAAGAAAGAAGAAGAGAAAAGAAATGGACAATAAGAAAGAAGATAAAAGCACCACCAAGTCATCTTCTGGGAAGCCAAAGGGAGAAGCAAACCCTGATTGGTGATATATCCTGTTTTTCTGTCGTCTTCATCAAGTTAACCCCATAACACCATCCCTCATCTGCTAGTGTGGTAAGGCACAATGTGGCCTTTCCCTGACCTCCCTAACCAGGCTAAACCTCTAACAGAACTTGACTTGACCCTAGATTTGCCTTATATTCATCTCAATGGCTACTTCTCTAGTTTTGTTGTTCACTAGTTGACCAATACTGCCTCCTCTATCAAACAGGGCACCAGTCATTTCTAGGTTTTCTCACCACTGTATCTCCTACACCCAGCATGGTATGCAGGAATTTAGCTAACAGTTATTGAATGAATCTGTTAATTAATTAATTAATTAATTAATTAATTAATGATAATACATAAGAGAATTGGAGCACAGAGAAATTGCTTTGTAAATTTAATTAAAGGTCACTAGGCTAAAGTTTTTCAGGTGATTTGATTGCAAGCTCCCCTTTCACTCCTTAGACCACAAGGGAATCACATAAATATGTGATTTATTTATCACTGCAAAACCTTTGAAGAAAACCACATCTTCACAATCAGATTGCGATACACCCAAGCATGTCACAGGTCCTGTGTTCAAATCAAGTAGTCAAAAATAGATAAATGGCTGCTAGATGCTAGAGAGACAATCAACAATCATATACAGTACGATGACATAACTACCTGGATAAAAAGCAGAGCTTTCCAGATTATGCTATGCCGTTTAAAAAAAAACCTACTTTAAATATAAATATACCAGTGATCAGATAGAAAAGGATAGATCATGCTGACATTGATCAAAAGAAAGCTAGACTGTGCTGGGTACAAGATGGAAGAAGTTATGCTAACAAGAACCGTGAATGAGGACGAACACGATCCAAGAAGACTATATTCATGTATAATAACAGAACAATGAAACCTGCTCAAATTGTTTGTGGTAGAGAGGGAGAGATCGATAATAATTGAAAATATTGCATAATTACAATTGATTATAATAGATTGCATACATGTGTGGAACTCTCCCAATGGACTCCCCCCAACTTATACAACTAATGTGTGCTAATTGTAACAGTAAAAAATAAATAAGTAAAATATAATTGGGAAGGGCCAGGAGTGTGACCTAGTGATAGGGTGCTCGCTTAGCATGAGCGAAGCCCTGGGTTCAGTTCTTGAGTACCACATACACAGAAAAAGTCAGAAATGGTACTGTGAGTCAAGTGGCGGAGCACTAGCCTTAAGCAAAAAGTGTCCAAGGACACTGTCAAGGCTCTGAGTTCAAAAGCCCCAAGACTGGCAATACACACACACACACACATATGTGTATATATATATGTATATAAAATTGGGGGAAAAGCTGAACTGAATAGTGATATTGGCAATAAATTTTAGAGTAAAGAATACTCCAAGGGGGCCGGGAGTTTGGCCTAGTGGTTAAAATGCTTGCCTAGCATGCATGAAGACCCGGGTTCGATTCCTCGGTACCACATACATAGAAAAAAAAAAAGTCAGAAGTGGTGCTGAGGCTCAAGTGGTAGAGCTCTAGCCTTGAGAAAGTCCAAGGACAGTGCTCAGGCCCTGAGCTCAAGCCCAGGACTGGCAAAAAAAAAAAAAAAAGAATACTCCAAGGAATAAAGAAGGCTGTTTCACAATTATGCAGGGGTTAACTCACCAAAAGTTAATGGAAATCCTAAATGCCTACCTATGAAAAAATTCTAAAACGCATGGAGTAAAATATGGCTCTCAAAGGCCAAAAAAATCAAATCTACAACTACAGTCTGAAATTTGAGTGTCCCTGAACTGATCACTGATAGATATTCAGGAAGGAAAAAAGGCAACCTGAGGATACCATGACCTAAATGACATATGTCCCATATTCCTTCAAAGTAAAATGCCCTGATTTCCCAGATACATATGGAACAGACAACAAAGTGAATTACAGTGTAGGCTCTTACATAAATCACGATACATTTGAAATGATTTATAACATGCAAATCATTTTTTTCTACCCAGAGAAGTAAATTCAAATCTAGAAAAATCTGTAAAGACTTAGGAACAAAATAACAGGCTTTGGAATAATCCATGCACTAAACAGAAATCAAAGGGAAACTTAAAAAGTATTTTGAACTGAGTGAAAATGAAAACAGATATGTAAGAATTGGGGAGATGACAATGAACAATTCCTTAAGGGGTAATTTATGCACACAGAGAAGAAATTAAGTGACCTCAGCTTCCACCTAGGAAAAGAGAAGAAAAACAAAACAAAACTAAAGCATATGGAAAACATAAAGAACATCAGAACATAATTTTTAAAAAGTCCAGAACTCTATTTCTTCACAGATGACTAAATCTTTTATTTCACCCTTAAAAAAAAACACACAAAGGAAGAGCAGAACAAAAATTAGTGATCTAAGGAATGGCAGTGACTGAGTGAACAGGTTGGAAGGGAATGCCAAAGTCTGTTCTTCCACAAAAACAAGAAGGAAGGAAGGAGGAATGGTAGGGAGGGAGGGAGGGAGGGAGGGAGGGAGTGGCGGAGGGAGGGAAGGAGGGAGAGAGGGAGAGAAGAAAGAGAAAGGGAAGAAGGAGGGAGGGAGGGAGGAAGGAAAGAGGGAAGGAGAGAAGAAAGGAAGGAAGGAGAAGGAAAAGAAAAGCTGGCAAAATTGTCAGAATCAGTTTCATCAGAGGTATGGAAACCAATTTTAAAAACACATAGCAGGTCTGGGAGTTTGGCCTAGTGGTAGAGTGCTTGACTAGCATCCACGAAGACCCAGGTTGGATTCCTCGGTACCACATACATAGCAAAAAGCCAGAAGTGGTGCTGAGGCTCAAGTGGTAGAGCCCTAGTCTTGAGAAAATCTAGGGACAGTGCTCAGGCCCTGAGCTTATGCCCAGGACTGGCAAAAACAACAACAAAAAAAACCAACAACAAAATAGCAGCTTGATAACATTAAATCAAGGAACAAAAACCAAAACCACCTGCTACTCCCAGAAAGCACTCTGTGGAGTTTTGTCCTAACCTAGCCTCTCTCCCACTCTCAGCTCTGCAGAACCTTGACAGCAAGAACCCACTTACCAAGATAGATCCTTAGTAATGAGAGGAGTAGAATGGATCCTATCTCCAGGTGCTCTATCTGTCGGCACCTGGACAACTGAGGCTTTGCCTTCCTCCCAGTTCCAGACTACACAACCATGTTTCTATTGCCACCAGCTTGCCCACAGGGTGTGTCCCGTGTAACTGAGGTGTGTAGCAGGCTACACTGTGGCAAAGTATTTCTTTGTCCAAGTGTTATCTTTGACCAGACAGTTCAACAAGTGAAAATGTACATGGAAAATCAGCTCCAGAACACATACTTAACACTACTGGTTATTCACAGAACGATGGAATATTAATACATACCTGTTGTAACAGAGGAAGCACATCCTCCAATATCCACATACTGCTACGGAGCCCAATCTGGTAGTTTCTTAAGATGTTTAAACGCAAGCCTAGTGTACTGCGAGGCCATTTCTCTGCTTAGGTATTTACCAAAGAGGGTATGTTCAAAGACTTACATAAGTGGTTGTACATGGCAAGTTTATTAGCAATAATAGCCCAAACTTGAAAACAACTCAAAGCTTCAGGGAAAGGTAAATAAAGAAAGCATGTTTACTCAAGATGTGGTATTTATACACAACGGAATTCTATGCTGCTGTCAGAAAGAATGACATCGCCCCATTTGTAAGGAAATGGAAAGACTTAGAAGCCAGACTCAAAGGAACATAGGCTCAATGGTTTCCCCATTCGTCATAATCAGAAACCTTGGGCTCTCCTAGCAGAGATTTACAATAGAACAAAACCTAGATACGTAAGGCCATATAGTATGACGCTAAATGAAAGGACCTCCAGGATATAGAAACTAAAAGCCATATAATGAGTGATTGTTTTCCTTAATGTACTATGTTATCTCTCATCTCTTTTGCTGTCCCTTGGTCAAACTGTTACAGTATTTAACCTTGTTATCTGATATAGTGTGTATATGCTTATTTGGTTATTTGAAATAGGATAGGGAAGGGGGGGAAACAAGATGAGGGGCGGGGGTGGGGGGAGGGAAATGGGGACCAAGACATGAGAAAGGGTATAAATGTTTGTGAAGTAATGCACCTTCTATCTGGTGAATATAATGTAACCCTTCTATTAATTACAATAAAAATATATGAAAAAAAGAAAGCATGTTTACTATGTCCACACAAGGGTGGGGACTTAGCAATCAAAAGAAATGAGTGTACTACCTGGTGAATGTAACTGTAACCCCTCTATACACTACCCCGACAAAACATTTTTTTAAAAAAGAAAGAAATGAATGTGTTATAGTTGCCAACGCATGAGTGGATCTCAAAATAATTATGCTGTGGAAAAAAGGCAGAAAAGTGAATATCATCTATACACATATAAACCCATAAGCTCCTAAAAAAGTGCAAAATACATCAGTACAGTGACACAAAGAAGTCATTCGTTGCTTAGAAATCAGCAGAAGCAGCAAGGAGAGGGAGGTGGGATGGAAAAAAACAACACATGGAAACTTTTGGGGATGGTGGATATATTTATTATCTTAATTGAAGTGATTGTTTTATAAATGTATTCACATGTCAAAAATTATCAGTCATGGCCTTTAAACATGTGCAGTTTATTGTATTTCAATTATACCTTAATAAGCCATTTAAAGAAATAACTATATTTTCCAAAACTAATTAGTGAGAAAAGTGTCATTGCCCGACATTTTTGCACATCTGTTTTATGTCACTTAATGAAAGACAGCTGGATTCTCAGATTTGCTTCCTGCATTTAGTGTGCTCCATTGTGTAGTTTGAGCCCTCAGATCATTGGAGATGTTTGATATCATAACAAAGCTTGGTACTTTCTTGAAGTTGTAGCATAAAATCTGAAATCTAATGAACAAACTATGCATATTCTGTTACATTAGAATCCATTGGTCCATTATATACTTTGAATGAGTCTTCCTCCAAGTATAATTTTGTAACAGCATTGTAATTTGGAAAAGGTTGGTTCATTGAGTTTTGCAGACCTTTCAAATGTAGGCATTGAGGGGATGGGAGGGATTGGGAGAGATGGGGAGAATAATAAAAGTGATCAAAATGCAATGTGCTCACAGGCTGCCATGTTGAATTGGAACTCCTTTGTTCAACAACTTAAAGATAATTTTAAAAAACCAAATATGATGTATGCTTATATATGCATCTATGTACAAATATACACACCTATATAATGTATATAAATATAATGCTAGTGGGAATATAAAAACAATACAACCACAATAGGGACCTATTGATACCTACTTAAAATGTCAAATATACACATCTACAGTTGATAATATGTCAACAATATGCCTCTGATTTGATCAAAAAGGTTTCCAGTATTATAAAGCTGTTTAAATTACTGCAGTAGATACAAATTTTCAAAAATTCTGATTTTTCAGTTGAAAATTTGAACTTTTTAATTTGGCTAATGCTATCAGTGGTGTACTTTGAAATGACATCTTTGCTCCTCGTGAGTGGCAACCTGCACTCATTTTCTAGAAAACGCCTGCCAAAATAGTCAAATAACTACAATTTCTGAGGCAATGCTGTGGCCTGGTAGTTGTGCCCCTTCCCACATTCCCATGGGGAAACTTAATAGTCACTATGGCAGCAGTAGAAAATGGAAAAGCAGCTAGTGAAGCCATGTGGTCAAGTAGTGATTAAAGCTAAATTGGATTAATGTTAATATATGTATATATTTATATATTTTTAAGCTACCACCCCTCTCTACACAACCTGAGGAGGCAGCAAAATGGGGTCATGTATGATACCAGCAAGAGCCCTTTCCCCACTTACTGACTCTATTACAGCCTGGAGCTTGGACTTCCCAGTCTCCAAATCTGTGAGAACTAAACTTGAATTGTTTATAACTTTTCAGTCTGTGGTATTTTGTTATAGTAGCCCACGTGGACTAAGTCAATACTTTCAAGGAGAAAAAAAAGGAAAGAATTTCACTTCTGTATTGAAAATGATTAGCTGCACTTTGAGTTACATCAAAAGTGCTTTCTGCATATTTCCCATGCCACCAACATCAAATCTTAAAAGGGTATTACTCAGCAATTGAGGTTTGGTAGACTAAGTTTTTTGGGGGAAGGTCCTGGAGTTTCAAGCTCAGGGCCTCACCATTGTCAGACAGGGACTGTACCACTTGAGGCATGCATGTCTCATGCTTTAGAATCTGGGGATACGGTCTTCCTGTAAGCCCAGACTAGCCAGGCTATTAGCCTATTAACCTCCTACTGTGCTTTTGCACAACTGGGGTAAACAGCACACACCACCACATTCCGCTGTTTGTTACAGTGGGGTACATAAATTTTGGCCTTGTATGGCAATCCTCCTGGTCTCCATTTCCTAAGTGGCTGAGATTCCAGGTGTGAGCCACCACACCCGGCTAAAGCAGTTCGTTTTACCACTAAGGCCATGAACAAGACCAATGACACGACAAAAGTCAAACCCCATCCATCTCACGAGTCAATACAAGTGTTTGCACTTAGCACCAGATTTTATTATGGGCCTCCATAATAAAAGGCCTCCTTGCCTCCTTGTGTCCTCTCATCCACCTCCAAGCCTCAGTAGATCCCAATGGGTCTACTTAACATACAGCTAGAATCTAGCTGCTTCCCGCAATTACCTGACTAGTTGGTCCAAGCCACCACTAGCTCTTGGCCAGCCTATTGCAGAAGCTCTTCCCTGGTCTCTCTGATGCCGCCTTCAGAATTGTTCTCAGCCCTTTGAAAAGCGAGTTAATCCTGCACTCTTCTCCTGATCCCCTTCTCAGAATCAAAGTCACTCAGAATGAAAATCAGTCCTGACAATAGCCTTCGCCTACTCTTCTCATTCTACTTCATCCCACTGCCAGAGTCTCCTACTCACACTTCAGAGCCTTTGCATCGGTATCCTTCACCTAGACCTTCCTCACCAATAGCTTTTGTCTTTGAGACTGATCAGTTGCTACCACAGTACAGTCTTCCCCAGGCTTCCTTTATACATGCTTAGCTGCCCCCACCCCACACCTGGGCCACTTCCCATTCCCCTTCTCTAGTGGACAAAAGATATATTCCACTCAATGGTTTTAGAGCAAGAACCTCGTTGGAACATGTACTTTTGTCTACTTTATTACAAGTGGACTGACTGCTAAGTCCATGATGAGATAAAGGCAGAGAACTTCATAGCATTGACACATTATTGAAATAGTTTAAATCACTTTTCAAAAAATAATAGTCTCTCCTATGGAAGTGGAAAATATTATTGCCTTGATTTTTCTCGCATCAGCTGTTTAAAAAACACATGTTACAGTCTCTATCCTTACACATGAATTGACATCTCTGTTAGGCAGGGGAAAGTAAGACAGGAAAATAGTCCTGTCTTTTCCTCTCAGAAGGAGAAAGGCCAGTTGGAAGCTGTGGATCATACCTGTCTGTAAACCTAGTTACTCAGGAGGCTGAGAGCTAAAGATCAGAATTTGAACCCAGCCCAGGCAGGAAAGTCTTTGAGAATTGACCACCAAAAAAAAATAAATAAATAGAGTTTTCCTGTTGGATGCACGTCTAAGTTTGTGGGTAAATTGAGAAGATGACAAACTTAGACGTACATCCAACAGGAAAACTCTACGCATAATGTACTCGTAAACAGTAAGGTAGACAGTAAAATAGTGGCGTGATGGGCGAGAAGGAAGTGTGGCAGTGTTTCTCTGAAGGCCTGGTTCTACCTTGAATGGGTTATGCTGTGTGAGGGAATCTCCCAGCTTCCTTCATTTGCAAAATGGAGGGAATGAGTCTTACGATTTCTGTCATTAAATTCTGTTCCCCAGTCTCCTGGCACATCTGTAAAGGGTGTGAGAGAGGTTTACAACGATTTTCATCAAAGATGCTTTCAGAAGAAAACTTGTTGGTCAGAGGGCGATGAGCTCGCAGCATGTGGCATTCTACACATCCTGGAGTCTCCTGGGAGCTGGTGTTAGCTGGGTCTCTCTCCTCTCACAAGGCATGCTGCTATACGCCAGCTCCTCCTTTATCATTGGCCTGAACTCAGAGTATCAACAATCCATTTCCTCCTTCTATACCCTCTCAGCAGCTCCAAATGGAGTATCACTTGAAGCACAATCATTTCTGTCTATCCATGGAGAAGAGAAGGGGAGAGTGGCTATAATTGCAGCCCTGACTTCCTGTGTTCAGCCTTGCGATGTGGAAATGAACCAGCTTCCAAAGCTGGAGCTCTGGCTCTGCAGCTCTCCTGGGATGAATCCACTGGGCTTCGAGGACAGCACTTGTGACCTCTGAGAAAAAATTAAAATACCAGTCACCAGAAAGGAGGCCCACTTAGATTTTTTGCATTTGCATTATGCTGGATATTAAGTCCTTTGCTGCCCAAAGGTTTAGATGAAATCTGTGAACTATCTCAGACACAGAAACAATTTACAGTGTATAAATTCAATGCCAAAGGCATTTCATTTTCTCGTGGTACTTTGTTTTAAAAGTAGGAACTACCGGGGCCAGGAGTTTGGCCTAGTGGTAGAGTGCTTGCCTAGCATGCACAAAGACCCAGGTTCAATTCCTCAGTACCATATACATAGAAAAAAGCCAGAAGTGGTGCTGAGACTCAAGTGGTAGAGCTCTAGCCTTGAGAAAGTCCAAGGACAGTGCTCAGGCCCTGAGCTCAAGCCCAGGACTGGCAAAAAAAAAAAAAAAAAAATAGGAACTTCCTTTTCTGTTGGCCATCAGGACTGAAGCTACCCTCCTTTATCAAACTGGCCAAAGAGACACTTGATAACGTTACAAATCCTCTCTTACTCATGAAAGTTTGTTTCTTTTGGTTAGGGACTCTAGGAGAGTGTAAGGTGCTAAGTTTTGTGCCCAGGTCACCTGGATGCTGGAAAAAATAGTCACAGCACTGGATACCATATTTTTCAAAACTTGTGATACTCTGTGTTTATATTAACCATTTGCTGCTCCTGTGATTTGTATTTAAAATCCCAAACAAGGGTTATAGTATCGCATTCCTCTTTCATGTGAGTTTGTAAACATAATTCAAGGACAATCAGTATAAAAATCTGCAAGTTGGGGGGAACACTCTCTGCACATGGGGAAACAATGTCACAGAGAAGTCACATCCTTTGTCTGAGATCATACAGCTAGTGGGCAGTGCCGGGAATAACAACGCAGACATGTCTACACCATGCTGCACTGTGTTAGTCCAACCATTTGCATGACATCCCTGAAATGGGAAAACCACAAAGACTGCAGACTGAACAGCAGAGCCCTCCCAGACCGACCAAAGAAACGGACACCTGAACACCAATGATACCTGAATATTGAAAGCACTGTGGTCAGAGCATGAGGGCATGGAAACAGCTCCAGTGTCTACTGGTAGGAGAGTGTGGCTACACAGAATATTGCCCATGAAAGGGAATCAGTTGTTGCATATGCAAAAATATAGATCAACCTGAAGACATACTGGAGAGTCAGAGACACCAAGAAAAAGAAAAGGACTCCACTGAGCCTCAGTTAATGATATGTAAAACTAGAGTGCATGCTGTTTGGGGACACAATCACCATTGATGCAAAAGCTTAGTTAACATAGAATTCGGGACAGTGGTCATCTCCAGGAAAAAAGGGGGACAATGGCATGGGGTGGGGCTGGTGAGACTCACACAGAAAGAAGCTTCTAGGCTTTGGAGATATGGTATCTCCCTGCCCACCTGGTAAATATCCATGCATTGTACTCTTATTATTCTTTACATGGTGCAGATATGGTTTATACATTCTTGCATCTAAAATGCATTTTACAATAACATTTTGCAAAAACAAGAGCCATTGAGACCTTTCAGACAAAGACATTTGAGCGTTGGCTCAAGTCTAAGGTTTATGAAAGGTCTGAGAACACATTCAATCTTCTGAGGTATGTAGATTGCAATTATTAATGGTAAATTCTCCCTTGCTCCTCCAAATAAGCCCTGAGCAATATACCTCTAAGTATGAGAAACACCAAGAATTCCTGGCTTTCAGGAGATCCAGCTGAGAATACAGGAAAACAAGTGCAGCTCTAGAGACACAAAGATCTCATTTATAAGAAGAGCCAGGGGGCAGGAAAGGGGAAGGGAATCACTTATCTTTTAGGTTTGTGTCTTCAACATGGTAATATACACATATATACACAAAATCGCATATACATGTATAGAACAAAGATTCAGTAACTAGTTATCATTATTATTGGCCTAGTGTGGAAGAATCACTTTAGAAAATTGAACCATCCGGGCATAAAAAACAGTGCTGCTCCATATTGTGTAGTTTAGTTTAGGTGGTATGGAAGTTTGAACTTGGCGTCTCACACCTCCCAGACAAGTGCTCTACCATTAGCCATGCCTCAAAATCTCTTTTTGCTTCAATTGGTTTTCCAGATTGTCTCATGCTCTTGCCTGAATTAGCGTCAGGCTGCAATCCTTCAGCTGCTACCTCCATAGTTGGGTGTACAGCTGTGCAACCTGCTATCTTGTAGAATTTTAATGTTGAGAGCAGGCCCATGTGGCCTTCCTGAGTTAGGAAACGAATGGAAAGATCTGGATTCACAATCACTGTGGAACTTGGCTCTAGTTACGACACATTTAATAGTAGAATCTGGGAATCATTATATTTTAAGTTTTCAAATGTCAGAGGCTGTTGTTTACTTAACCTTCCACCTGCCTCCAGTCTCTCTTGTCCTCACATTTTCTGGAACCTGATTGTCCTCAAGTTTCTTCTCAAACTGAGGCTTCTCTTGGGATCTTTTCACATTAAGGTCTTTATCCTGTCATTCAATTGCCCTGAGCCAGAGCATTCATACTTGTTGCTATTAGCCTGAGAGAAAATTGGACAGGAAATCTGCCCCGCCCCCCACACACCAACACCTTAAGCATCCAGCCCCTTCTTCAACTCCATCTTCATTTTCTTTCCTCCCTGCCAAGACAGCAAACTAATATTGGTTCAGAACAAAGGCTCTGAAATAAGACACATTGAGATCCAAATCCTGGTGTACTACAGGCTAACAATGTAAACTTGGCTTAATATTTCTGAGTCTCTATGTCCTCATCAGGAAAAATGGACATAGTGTCAATCTCATAATAGCTTTACAGTTAAGACAGCCAGACATAATGCATGAGAAAGTAGTTGGCATTGCACCAGGCATATTGTAACATTCAACACTGGGTTAGCCTTGCACATTCATTAAAAAAAGCAAAATAAAATGAATCAAGGACTACTATAAAAATAGTCCAATGTGTAAGAGTAAATCTGAACAAATTTTAATATAAAATATTGAGAGCTTAAATATCAGGTTTAAGAAACAAAAACATACCTAATGGTGTTGTTATTATTTAACACGGTTCTTGTTTTTATAATTCAACATAATTAAGCCCACTTCTCAGAGAGAATTTGTTTCTCTGTCCGCTGGGTACCACAACATTGTTTTCATATATTTGTTCCTATACATTCATTAAGCGTATATATAATAATCATCTCCTCTCTCTGCTAACCCACATTGTTTATATCATTATATTTCCAGAACCCCGGATTATGTCAAATGCATATCAAGCCTGCTAACAAACAGAAAATGATTTTATAATTGACTTTCCATGCTTAAGAAGCAAAGACAATCAAATTTTTGCTCATAGTCACAGAATGATAATATTTGAAATATAATGAAATATTTTCCACTCTTGGTTACTCAGCATTGTTTTCTTTTTTAATCATTTTGTCTCTACAATGCATTAACACTAGACCCCTAGAAATGGAAGAGTTCCATTTCTTTACATTACAGTTTCATAGTTAACTTTTTATTTAGAAGGTCTTGAAGGAGCAAAAGCTTGGAGGAGCATGGAGCAGATCACAGAAGAGGATACTTGAGGGAGGTCCCTAGCAGAAGGAAAGCCTTCAAAATGGATGACACTGGCTCCATTTCTTCACTCTGCACACCTTAAAATGTGATGCTATCCATGCATGAAGGGAAATTAAGCTCGGGAGAGTATTTCTATTGCCATAGAAACAGCTATGTGTGCACCAATCCCCACTTCTTCCTTTTGGACATGTACCTAATCTCATCTCACAGTTCCACCCTAACTAAATACCCAAGAGATGCATGTGTTAGTGGCTTATACGTGGTTCATCCAATAGCAAGGAAATATGGCATAAAACTAGGTATGCTAGTTCTGGAAGCAAACTGCTACACATGCTATCACACAATTCAGACCTTTCGTTGGGTCCTTTCATACAAGGTAAGGTTTTTCCCCAACTTACACAGTTGTGTACACACACAAGGAACTTCTTTAGATTAGCACCGGACATATAGAAAAAGACATAGACATGTCAGCTGTGTTCATCATTAGGATCAGGGGACATGCTGACGTCATAGGCATCTGGTCCCTGGCCCCAATATACTTCAGGAATGCTGATGGAAAACTCTGATGCTCTCAGTATAAAGATTCTGTGGAAGCTGAGTGAGCCATTGGTATGTGGTAATTGGTTGGCAAACAGGACTCGAAAACACAGAAGTTGGTTTATTGGTTCCTAATGGGCCTGCCATCGAGCTGTCAGACACTGAAGCTTTGTGACAACTAGGTTCTTGCTTATTGCCATAGAAACTGCCTTGCGAGTCCCAAACACCATTTCATCTTGTTTCCTGGATTCACATTTAACCTGCTCTGGGAGCTTCCTTTGCAGTTAGCTGCTCATGTGACAAAGCAGCAGCCAGTGTACCTTCAAGCTATATTTATCCTGCCTGCCTGGCCTACAACCTTTCACTCCTTATCCCAAGCAGCCAACATTCTATGCACCACAGAGCTGAAGCCACATGAAGACATCAGGAAACTCCAAGGGAGGAAATCTGAGACTTGCCATATCTGCTAGGATGAGGGACCGTTAGGATTTGCACACAGCATATCCACCAAGGCTCGTGGGTACAAGCCTATTTTCAACCGATGGTAGTATTTTGGGAGGTGTAATAATGGATGGAAACCTCTGAAAATATGAGTTGTCATATATCTGTCCTCTCTTAAGTTACTTAATGTGAAGCATTTTGTTGCTGAGACAAAAAGGAATGTAAGTACCCATTCAGTCTCAGGATCACTGTGAATATTTATCATGTTGGTGCCATTACAAGTTTTTAAGATTGTTACAGGTTCTAGAATCACCTTATATGTCCTGACTAACATGAACCTAACATTCCTATAGCAACAGTATAGCAGGAACTTAGGAAAATGCTGGCTATTTCTACAAAACAGAGTGATCTGTTTCACAGACCACAGATGTAGGTATGGCAGAATTACACTCTGAGAAGACTGTGAATAGTATCATCACCAAAAGTTATTTAAAGAGAATAGAAGATTGACACTGCAGAGGTTGGGAAAGATCTTCAGCTTACACCAAAATGTAAAAAGCTGGTAAAGCAGAACAGCTTGGGAGCCAGCGCCGTCCAGGATGTGAGCCTCACAGTGGAAAAAACTAAAAATAGTTACTACAAAAGGACACGATAGAAGAGATGGCTGAGATGACTTTTCAAATGCCTTCTCCCCAGCCCCCACCCAACCCCATAGTTTCTCTTGACTCTGACCTGCACAAAGCTATTATATAAGGGTAGAGTGCCACCTCCTCTGCACCCTGCCACTCCCCGTTCATCCCGCAGGAGGCAGCATTGCTCAGCTCCAGGCCTCTAACTGACCCGGAAGAGTTGGTTAAAAAGACTTTATCTTCAGAAAATTCTTTCTATCCTCAAGTGTCAAGAATCTCCAAATTAGTCTATGTTTTCCTGCTCTCTTCAGGCCTCAAATTTTAAAGCACAATGACAAAATCTTAATGCCAGAATAAACCTCTGGATACATACACACCCGGCCCCATGGTTCAAAGATGAATAACTCCCAGAAGCAAAAGGACTCAACTACATACTTCATTACTTGGGAGAAAGTTGCTGGATTATCTGAACCAAGCACAACAAGCAATCAAGGAGGGGGATAATGTCAGAATGAAGTATTTAAACATCAATTCTGGAAAACAGAATTTTCATTGGAAAACCACTCAAGAAAAATGACCAGCTGGTTTCTGGTGGCTCATGTCTATAATTCTAGCTACTAAGGATGCTAGATGTGAGGACTGTGGTTTGAAACCAACTTTAACAGGAAAGACTATCACAGAAAATGGCACAAGTGGTGCTGTAGATCAAATAACAGTGTGTTATCCTCGAGCAAAATAAGCTTGGAGACAGCACCCAGGCCCAAAGTTCAAAGCCAAGGACCACCATAAAAGAAAAGAAAAAAAAAGACCAAATATTTTTTTTACAACAAAACACTTGGAAAAATAACATGGACAAGAAATGTGTAAAACAAAATCAGAACCATAAGTGCAAAACAAGATAGAATGTGAATATGACTATGAGAAAAAAAATTAAAGTAAAAAAAAGTATGTGAAAACAAAAACAGCAATGAAAACAGGTTAGCTGGATGCCAGTGCAATACTAGCTACTCAGGAAACTGAGGCCTGGAAGATCTAAGCTCGTCTGTGCAGAAGTCTTCAAGATTCTCATCTCCAGTTAACCAGTAAAAAGGTAGAATGAAGACATGGCTCAAGAAGCAGGATGCCAGCCGTGAGCGAGAAATCCTGGTGAAAGCATGACTCCCGGAGTTCAAGCCCTGACACTGGCCAAACAAAACAACAGAAAGTTAAGTGAAACACTGTGTTTAACACACCAAATATTCAACTGGAATGATTGACAGGCCTTTTTCTGTACTTAGCTTTGAAATATGGCGCACGTGTCATATTGACTGCATGTCTCAATAGCAGTATTTAAGTGACCAGAGACTAATGGCTAGTGCTTCGAGACAAGAAAGTGCAAAACTGAACAGTGAGACTGATAGAACCTTACAAAATCTTCAGGACATGCTGCACAGATATCTGGGCTCACCCAGAGAACTCTGAAGAAATGAAAATGTTGATTAAAAAGAGCTTCCCATTTCAAAATTGGGTTTTTAAACCCTACCTTCCCATCTCAGGTCAACTCCAGAAGGACTTGCGAAAAATCACACCATTGTTCTTAAGCAATAACCTAAAGAGACACCATAAGGCCAGTGCAGTGAGGGAGGTTTGATGGTGGAGACTGGCCTCTGTGGGGGGGAGAGAGAGGGGGCTGTGGCTCAGTGATCTAATACAACTATAGGAGATATCAACAATCCTACCAAAACCAAATGACTATTCCCCCTCCCCTGCCCAGAGTACTAAAATCACCAGAGACAACTTCCATGACCTACTCTTCGCTTTTTGTAGGAATTGATGGGAGAGGCAGGCTCGCTCTAATCACTGCATGGTAACTGAGGACAAGCAGAGAGCCCTGGGGACAATGTTCATTCTTGACAAGAGCGGACAAAAGAGAAGCGCACAGCTTTCAGGATATGGAGTCACTTTTGTATTCTCAGGATAGAACAGCTTTCAACACAGCACCAAGCTGGAGGGCGAAGTCAAGTTCAACTAGGAAACAAAGTTTCTAGGAGCCCCCCATCCCTGGTGTCCCTAGGCTAAGCCCCATCTCCCACAATCCACCTGCCTGTTCCTCCTGGACCTGGCTGTCTCCCACTTTGCTGGCCTCTGCAGCCTTTCAATTTGTTACAAGAGTGGAGCACATGGCAGAGACAACGCTTGTTCTACTCTTGAGGAAACTTGTCCCTAGGGCTGCTGCTTCCATCTCCCTCGGCCCCACAATCTTGACAGTGACATTTTTTTTATTCATCCTGGGGCTTGAACTCAGGGTCTGGGCACTGTCCTTGGACACTTTTGCTCAAGGTTAGCACTCTGCCCCTGAGCCACAGCACCACATCCAGCTTTTTCTGTGCATATGGTAATCAAGGAATCAAACCCAGGGCTTTGTGCTTGCTAGGCAATCACTCTACCACTAGGCCACACTCCCAGCCCTCGGCAATGACTTCTGAGGTTGAGGATTTCTCACTAAACTGTGCAGCGCTATGGGAGGACCTAGGCTTGGCCAAGTTTTCCCTCTAGTGATGGATTCTCTTTCTGTGGACAAATCTATAATAAGCAAATCTGTCCATTCTGAGTCTCAGTGATGGATATTCATGGAGCACCAACTATAGTCCCTGCTAATTGTCTGCCTAACTCAGTACCTTGCCTCATAAAATGGTGATTCCAAACATTATCCTAAGTGCTTCACACACTGTATTAGTTAGCCAGGGCTACCATAACAAAGAACCACCAACTGAGAGGCTTAAACGGTGGGAATGTGAGTTCTCACAGTTCTAGGAGACGGAAGTACAATGTGAAGATGTTGCTAAATTGTCTTTCTCTGAGGGTTGAGAAGGAAAAGCTACTCCATGCTTCTCCAGCTTTTGGTGGTTTTCTGTGCCTGGGATTGGAGAGCCATCATTCCTTTCTACCTTTATTCTGATATGATAGTCTCTCTGTGGATGTCTATACAGACTCTAGTCAAATTAGATTAGAGCCCATCCTAATGACCCCATTCTAGATTTATTATTTCTGTAATAAGGAAGCAGAGAACCAGGGTTGGCCTTCAACTTCTGAATTCCAGGGGCCCCAGATTGACTCTTCACATATATACATCAAAGTAGTTCATCTTTCCAGCAGCTCTTGGAAGCAGATACTTGGGGAACTTATGCCTACCTCCCAGAGGAGAGCATCTGAGCCTTGTAAACAACTTGCAATGGCTATCAGGTTGAATTGGGAGTCCTTATGAGAAAACTAGCAACTGCAGTCAGACACATGACCGCATCACTCTTGCAGCCTGTAATATGCTTAGGAAACTGAGCCATGAGAGTAGGAGAGAAAAGAAAGGGCAGAGAATCCCAACAAACCAGATCAATGCCAAAGTGGAGCGCCCCGGTTACCGCCCTACCCCTTGAGCCACATCCCCACTTCTGGTTTTCTATTGTTTAATTGGAGATAAGAGTCTTTAATGCCCGGGCTGGCTTTGAACTATGATCCTCAGATCTCAGCCTCCTGAGTAGTCAGGATTACAGGTGTGAGCCACCACAACTAGATCCCACTCCCCCTTTTTAGGATTCATTAGCTGCTCAGTTCCTCCTTGAAATGGGAGGGAAATTCATTGAAAATTTACCTCTCCTACCTCGGCCACCTAATCCTGCCTACCACGTGAGTAGTTGCTGGTCGAGATAACTGCGGCTGCGTTCTCATACATTTACGCTGGGTCTTGTACACTCTTAACGTTACTACTTTCTACTTCATTGACTTACAAGATCTCCCATATCTGCCTAATTTAATTTCCTTTATTCCCTTCTTATAAATTGCATCATACTCCAAAGAGCAGAGTTCTGCTCTAAAATCCATTTTATTCATACCACTAATAGTGATTTTCTCTGTTTTGTTTGCTTCTCTATCCTAAGCACCTAGCAATGTTAATAATGAAGGAATAATATTTTTCCTATCTTATCCACATAGTAACTGGCTATGTATGTAGAGTTCTGAATAGTTGCTTGTTTGTTTATTCAGGTATCCAGGTATGAAGATTTTTTTAAATGAACATTTAGTAGAGCAGGAGACAAAAGGCAGGACTCTTTCACTGACATAATGAATGCAAGCAATCCTCTAATCATGCACGCATGCCCTAATCCCAGGAAGCAGACATCAGCCAGCATGAATTAAATCTGCTGGACATGGCATGTCTGGTATGCAATAGACCTCTCTCTTTTCCTTCTGCTTTTATTCTAAATGCCCTACACTGTAGCCCCTGTCTCTTAGCATTCAGAATCAGCTAAATTTTGAAGCATCTGTTTAACTTAACAGATTGCTTTTACCTCACTGTCACAGTAAACAAGTGTGGCATACCTACGCTAGCCACTCGGATACAGGAAGGGAATGTGAATGAAAGTTAAGGTATACTAAAAATATATTAGGAAGAATTCAGTTTTTTATTTATTTTTGTGCTGCTAGAGCTCAAACTCAGAGCCTCAAGCATACCCAGCATGTATTCTATCACAGAGCCATATTCTCACACAAGAGAGAATAAGTTCTAATGTTGTATGATACAGAGAATGATTTTAGTTCACAATATCTTATATATTTTATATAGAACTAAAAGAGAAGAACTCAAAGATTTCTAACCCAAAGAAATGTTCAAGAAGGGGCCAGGAGTTTGGCCTAGTGGTTAAAGTGCTTGCCTAGCATGCATGAAGACCCGGGTTCGATTCCTTCGTACCACATACATAGAAAAAAGCCTGAAGTGGTGCTGAGGCTCAAGTGGTAGAGCTCTAGCCTTGAGAAAGTCCAAGGACAGTGCTCAGGCCCTAAGCTCAAGCCCAGGACTGGCAAAAAAAAAGAAAAAAAAAAAAGAAATGTTCAAGAAGATGGCAGTGTAAACGACCCTGATTTGAGGATTGCACATTCTATAGCATGCCTAGAAGTCATTGTAAGCTTTCTCTCCCAGGGCTCAGGAAAGCTAGTTAGGGTGCCTAGAATCTCAATTGCCCCAAATCAACTTGTACTTGCAATTTAAAGAGCCTGTCTTTAAAGCAGCCTATCCAGGGCTTTTTTCCTCTGGGCAATGTTAGAGATGGGGCTAAAGCCTTGAAAGACATCCTATTTTTAGGGGGGAAGAACAGAGTCAACATGTCATACCCACTATCCATCACAGTAGATTCCACTCTCAGCACATTCTGCATTTGTTCTTGAGAACTATAGGCCCAAAAGAGGGAAAACTAGGGAAGTTCAAGACCGTCTGGCGGGTTATCAGTAGGAGTAAAGAGTGGCCATTTGGTTGCCAGTGGAAAGTTTTTGAAATAAGGATACTGCTGTAAGGTAACTCAATTGCGAGAAACAGAGGAGCCACATTCTAAGAGGCCGAATTGGGAGTCTTTATTGAGAAGCCAGCTGCAGGCAGACTCCTGTCACAAAGACTTGCAGTCCCTTGAACATGCTTAACACTGCCAGAAAACTAAGCCATGAGAGCAGGAGAGGAAAGAATGAGTACAGAAACAATACCAACTCACCAGATCAGTTCCAATGGAGAGCTGAAGAGAGACATGATGGTGTCCGGAGGAGAGCCAGGAGTCAGGGGACACAGGAGACACAACATGGTGTCCTGGTGCCTGAGCTGGTCTGGGCCTAAACAGTGTCAGAGGCAGGGGGCAGGGTCACAGGAAACTTGAGACTCTCCCAAGTTCAAGACCCAGGACTGGCAGATCTAATAACCTGTTGTCCAAGTTCCCAACCCAGCCTCTCAGAATTCAGACATGCCCGCCCCTGGGAGGTGGGACTTTACCTTCCTCCATTCCAAAGACAAGATGGCTGCAGTTAAACCCAATTCCCTATCCACCAAGATGGCGCGGGTTAGATGCAGTATCCCTACTTCAATTCTGGGTTGAAGTAACACCATTCTGGCATCTTAATAAAAGTTAACAAGATGAGAACTTTCTGAGAACTCTAGAGGAGATAGAGGACATTCTTTGCATTGCAAATGTGTCCTGAGTTGTTAAGCTCTAGGAAAGTCTTGCTTCCCCTAGATAAGTGGGGTCCTGATTGGCCCTGTTTGTTTCCTTGGGTAGTTTGCTTTTCCAATCTATTACACTTTTGTTAGGCTTAAATATCCTCATTCAGTTTGTTACGCCTATGTATAACACTTTTGTTACGGCTTATTCCCCACCCCAAACATGCTTTTGCCTTTAAAAGTGCTGTCTTTGAGATAGGAGTCCACCTGCAGACGCTGACTCTCCAATAAAGACTCCAAATTCAGCCTCTCAAAATGTAGCTTGTATTTCTCATCAATGGAGTTCTCATACAACATTTTCTTTTTGAATATAAAGTTATGAAGATGATAGATCAGAAACTTCCTTGGTGCAACTCTGTTAAGGAGAAGAGAAAAAGAGGAAGGACACAGGGAATCAAGCAAAGATGACAGGAGAAACAGAAAAGCAATGAAGAAAAAAATAGGAAACAGCCCACAGCTCCAGCCCTGATTCCACCATATAATTCAGAAGAGCTGAAGCAGCAACCATGGGGTAAGCCAGGCAGCCCTAGTAATGAGGAAACCACCAGAGGCTGCAGGATAAACCCACAGACATTGCAAGTCTTAAATCCAGGGAGGGGATATGGATGCAGTGACTCCTCTATGGCACACCAGCATTGAAAAGAAAACTATTCAACCACTCCTCATTATTGTGAGGTGTGACTGCCAAATGAGCCTGTTGTTATTGACTGAACTACCATGAGGACCTGAAAACAAGGAACGAACACAAGGCTGGGACCTTGGGTATTCCAACCCCTAGAATCTGGATGGATGTCCACCATGAGAGCAAGAGGCCATTGGGAAGAGAGGCAGGCACAATGAGAAGTTTTAATGAGAGAGAGAGAGAAGAGAGAGAGAGAGAGAGAGAGAGAGAGAGAGAGAGAGAGAGAGAGAGAGAGAGAGACATCAGCTATAAAAAATAACAAGATCATATTATTTTCAAGAAAATGGATAGAACTGGAAATCATTATGTAAAGTTGAAATAAGGATACTGGGCCTAACTGGTGCCATCTTGGCAAAGTGGTGGGTGATAGGGAATTGGGTTTACCTGGTACCATCTTGTCTTCTTTGTGGATGAAGATGAAGTCCCACCTGCAGGTGACAGGCAAGCCTGAATTCCTAGAGGCAGAGGCAGGGACTTGGACCATAGGTTACTGAACCTGCCAGCCTGTGCCATGATCTCATGACAGTCTCAAGCTCCCTGTGATTCTGCTGCCTGGCCAAGACCCTAGCTTGGCCCCAACCCAGCTCAGGAGCCATTGTGTGCCATGTGTTTCCTGGCTCTCCTCTGGTCACCCCAGCAATCCACTTTGGCTCTCGATTGGAGTTGATGTGGTTTGTTGGGATTGATTTTCTGCTCTTCGTTTTCTCTCCTACTCTCATAGTTCAGTTTCCTAATCATGTCAAGTATATTCAAGGCTGCAAGAGTTTGAGGGACATGGGTCAATAAAGATTCCCAGTTCAACCTCTCAAAATGTGGCTTCTCTGTATCTCTCAATTGAATTCCCATATAACAAAGTGAAATCAGCCAGACTTAGAAAGTCAAATACTGGGGGCCGGGAGTTTGGCCTACTGATAGAGTGTCTGCCTGGCATTCACAAAGACCCGTGTTTGATTTTTCGATACTATATACACAGAAAAAGCCGGAAGTTGTGCTGTGGCTCAAGTGGTAGAACTCTAGCCTTGAAAAAGTCCAAGGTCAGTGCAAAAAAAAAAAAGAGAAAGAAAAAATCAAAGAATCAAAGAAAGAAAGAGAGTCTGTCAATGCTCACATGGAGTATCACATGACGTACCTGGATGTAAAGTAGGCATGAAAGCAGAGGGGAATTATTGCGATGAGCTTGACATCAGGTTTTCCAGTGTTCTGTAGCCTCTCTCTAACCTTCAGTGCCCCACCCACCCCTACATTCCAGAGCTACATATTGAGATTTGGCTATCCTTTTCAGCTACCAACATGTGGGTTAGCTATTGATTGCAAGGAAAAACGTTAACTTAAGAGTTTAATGCGTGTGGACAGCGGGCTGTGGCCTGCCTTATGAAGTTCCTTTTGTATAGAACAGCACCCGACTCTGAATCTGTCAGTCCAGAGCAACAACTATCATCTGCACAGCACAGCCATGAAGCATACTTGATGCTAACTGATTTCTTTGTGCTAATAAAAAAAATTACCAGCTATGAACAGATCAGAATAAATCAAGGACACCTAGACCCAGGCACTAAGCACGCCATACCAGAGACACCAGGCATGTAAGTTCATCAACTCCAGACCAATAAATGATGTGATCTCATCTACGACATAGAAAGGAAGAAACACTTACGTCTGTGACATAGCACACTGGCCTGTCACCTTGCACCTTACCACTGATGACTCCATGGCCATTCCCCAGGAGATTACCTGATAATGAACTCCAACTGTTCCTAGACTTAATGCAGCAAGAATATTTTCCCTGCCATTGCCATTATCCTCTTCAACCTAGTTTCACCTCACCCGGATAGCTCTGTATCAATTTCTTAACCCCAAAGCCTGACCACTTGCCATGACTCAGTTGCATTTGTATTGGCTTTGTGCCTTCTTTTTTTAACATTTCCTTTTAAATGCTCTTGTTCTTTGTGCTTTCCCAACTCTCCGTGACCTAATGTAACTGTGTGAAGTGTGATGTGTGATTTGAGTGTTAAGATAATTGCGTGTCAAGATATCAGTTATTAAGATTTAAATGGAAAGCGTGAGGAAGGGGAGCTGATGAGCAAAGTACCTCATATGCGTGTATCAAAATAGAATAATGAAAGCCATTAAAATTGTTTTCAAAGGAGGGGAGAGGAATAAGAAAGCAATAAGGGATATAAATTTGATCAAAGCACATTTTATGCATGTATAGAAATGTCGCAATGAAACTCCTTTTTACAGTTAGTATATACTAATAAAAGGAGAGAAAGATGATAATGGATATAGAAGTTCAAAATAAAAGAGAATTGAAATGAAAACAGAAGTGGAATGGAATTTTTTTTAAATTATGATAGCTGTAGTCATGAGTTCAAGGGAAACTAGGATAACTCCAGAGAAAATTCTATAGTCCATGAATCTATCTATACTAAATTCTGACATTGTGGGAAGGCACAAATATGTTAGCCTATATAAAATGGCATGGCTGGTGCACGACAGTGCTTTAAAACAGTTTTGGTATAATAAGAATTGCATATTTGGTCTTTGTCCCTGATTCCTAGTACACGTAACACTTGAAATTTCTGAAGTCAAAAAGGTTCTCCAGTATGCTAATAAATGAATGGTGGCTGAATGCTTCTAGATAGGCTTAGATATCCGCTGGTCATTAAAAAGTCACAGCTTGACTTGCCTGGTAGATTGATTCTCCTCCTCCCCCACCCCGACCCTAGCCCCTCATGCTGCCTGGTTGGTTCTAGCTGAGGCAGGAGGCCTCAGTTCACCAATTGGGCCTTCTCAGGCAGCTGCTTAGGGCATGGTTGTTTTCCCCCATAGTAAACGCCCTAAGAATCCAAGCAGATGTTGTGATGTGGTTTATACCATAGCCTCCTAAGTCACTGACTGTGATTACCAATCAACCCTACTGATAACAGAATTTCACAAGTACATGAATACCAGGAAGGGGTTTGCCAACTTGTGGTGCTCAAATCTTTTTCTGAAATAAGTGAATGAATTCTTGACTCAACTAAAAGTCCTCTGTACTCGGTCCATTTGGGTCTTTTATTTGTTTTCAGTCGTACTAGGGTTTGACTCAGGGCTTGGCACTTGTCTGCCACTGGAGTTTTGCCCCAGCACTCTTCGTTCTAACTTACCTCTCCACAAATCTCCACAGCACTCCCCCAGCAATGCCATCCCACAGACAACTCACTAAGCAGAGACATATTTTGTAGGATATGCTTTTACATACTTGGACAAAATACCAGCCGGAGATAATAACCATGTCTAAGTGCATGTTTCAGTAAATGCAATAAGGCCAACTGTTACTCTGGTCTTGAAACACCTCACTAAAGCGTCAGTTGAGCCTCTACTGAAATCATAAGATTGTAATTAGGAGCTGAGCTAGATGAAAATCCTTAACACTGCGATTATTTGTTCAGAGAAATAACCAAGTATCTAGATCTCACCAAGGAACTGCCAGTTCCCATAGCTCAATTCAAGCTTACCTGAAGAACACCTGAGCTGAAAAGAAGGCTGGGCAGTTTTCATGCTTGTGTATGTAGCTCAGACTTTCTGATTTTCTTTCCATGAAGAAAATCAGATCTTGTTCTAGGCATGACTCTACCATTACATCTCTAGGTTTTATCTAACCAGCATTTCAACAAAGACTAACCTCGTCATATTTTAAATTGTAGCCTTTTTAGGTCACTTATTTTCTTATTTCAGAGCATGAATTGCTTACCAACATGCTGTAATTGTGTTCTCCATTGCCTTTTATTTGTTGTCTTTCTCCACCCCCTAACCCCCTCACCGCCATTGCATGCTTGAATTTCAGCTCCATAGTACAGGATTCTTAATGTCTCCTGTCCACTAATCCAGTGTCTGGCTCATAAGATACTGAACTGTTAGTTCAGTATCTGCTCATAAATTGCAGAAATGCTAGAAATATGAGTGAAAACATAGTTGAAATTAATCTATCTGTACAAACTTTCCTGCAAGCTCCCCAAGTCTCATGCTGTCCTGTGTATACAGATAGGTCTTGGGGTACATCCAGTTGTTTCCAAAAGTCCCAACCAGCCTTTGGCTTCTTTCCAGAACACTCTAGGTGACTTTGCTTAAGAAGTTAGATCCTCAAGGCAAGTCAGGTTCCAATTTTGTACTTGTACTGATGAAAATAAAGTTTTCCTTTCAAATGTAAATGCTCAAGAACCCCAGCCACCGTTCCTGAACTCTGTCTGGCAAGTACCATAAGTATCTCTGGGCTGAGGGAAAACATGTTTGTTTTTATTCTCTGGTTGGTCAAACAGGGTCATTCTCTAGTTGGTCAAACAGGGTCACAAAACTACTACACACTTTTGTCCAAAAAAAGTTAAGATGACCACTACTGCCCTTTCTGAACTAGGAAAAAGACAAAAGCTCATTACTTTCCAAAAGCCACATAAAAGTAAGAACATTCCATTGAAAGCTTAATCAAAAACAGAACATGCCAAATGGGAACCATAACAGGAGAATGACTGGAATTAAACAAGGAGCAGCAGAAGGCAGATGAAAGATTCTTGACAAACACAATCAACAAGAAGGTTAAAGGAGAGTCTAGTTAAAATACCCAGACACGAAAAGAATGGACTTACACAATATGAACAACCTTTCAACAGAAATCATGGCCTTGGTGTATGTGGCACAGATTAAATAGAAAGAACTATTTTTCCAAAGAGAAAAACAAATTGGGAACAAACAGCATTACATGTCAAGAGTAAGTGAGCTAAATAAATAAATAAATAAATAATCAAAGAAACGTAGATGGAATGTGAATACTCTGGTTGAAGCTAGCAATTAAGCATTGCCTCAGGAATTTAAAGGAGTGTTTTGATGAGAGGGTTGCAGTGAGTAGGGACATATACACACAAATAAAGCTTTGTAGCTTTGAATTCTTTTCTGAAGAAAAGCCAGTAGTAGGTCTTGCAAAATGGGAGCAGAATCATCACACTTCAACTTCTTGTGCTGAGCTGTACAATAAAGCAGCCCTAAGCCACAAATGCTATTGAAAATCAAGATAAATAAATTGAAATTAAACAAAAGGTGAAATTCACTTCCTCATGTCACATTAGCCCCTTCTCAACTCTTCAGTAGCTGAACATGCATTATAATCTACCAGGGACGGTCCTTTTGCCAGTCCCTGTGCCTCTGCCATAGACTCTCCTCCCCAACCCTTGCTTTCCATGCAGAGTCTCAGCACCTGCACTACCTAGGTCACTGGCACATTTGGAGGCGGCACCTTCCCCTTCTCTGAGGTCATATCCTGGGAACATTCTGTCCCCACCTCCTCACACACACCTCCTTCTGCCATGAGCATCTCCAACCTGCACTGGGGCCAGAAGTTTGGAATAACCTTTTCTTACCTGCCTGAAGACCATGTGGTGTCTCTTTTGGGGAACTTAAATTAAAAGCTAACACAAGTGACCCTGGATGGCACAGTATTTAAACAGAAAGTTCTAGAAGATAGTTCGGCTATAACCTTGACACTTAGAAAAATGAATCTTCAGGAGTATCTACAAGAGTTTGAGCCTTAATTCTGTTATCCCTTGAAAGAGGGACACATTCACAATGGTACAGTTGGCCTTGACCTTAGCAACTGACATCAACATTCTTAACATCCCTAGTAGTTCACACACACACACACACAAATGCATGAGCACGCACACACACACATACACACACACACACACACTCACACACACACAAATGTACACACGCTTGCCCAAGGTACCCTTATTAAACAAAGTTATAATGCTAAAACAAATAAAACAGTATCCAAAAATCAAGCAGACATGAGTTGAGCACTTGCAGTTCTGTGGTATGGGAGTTCTGCCACCAAACAAACAAAACCAGAGAAGCCACATTTTGAGATTTCGTATTGGAAATCTTTATGAGAAAGCCAGAAGCTGCAGGTAGACTCCTGTTTCAAAGACTTACAGCCCCTTGAATATCCTTAGCACTGTTGATAAACAGTCATGACGGTAGGAGAAGAAAGGCAGAGCAGAAAAGCAATACTGAACAGGCAAAAGCCAGGAAGGGTAGATATGAATACGTAACTTGGAAGGTTCCAGACCACAGTTGACTCATTGTTTTGGGCCAGTTGTAAGGTAGCACACTGTAGCAGAAGCTTATGGTACAACAAACCCACTTACTTCATGACCAGGGAGCAAAGAGGATGGAGAGGAAGCCAGGGTTCCCTCGCCATCTTCAAGGGCATGTCCCCAATGACCTGAATACCTCCCAGCAGACTCCACCTCCACTGCTTCCAGCCACTTCCCAATAGCTCCACCTTGGGGAGCCTTTAACAGGTAGGCCTAATCGGGACCACAGCACACATGCTTTTTCAGGACTTTCTACTCCCCATCAAGAAGGAAAACCTAGTTCTCTCCTCTGTCACACAAGGGATTCATGACTGCCCTCATCAATACAGTATGACTTCTAAGGTTGGGTTATATAAAAGATAAAGATTCCTCCTGGCTTGCTCTCTCACTCGTTCTCTTGAAATGTTGTAAGAAGTCTACCTAATTTGAAGTTGCAATCTTGGAGAGACTAGTGAGAAAGAAGAAGAAGAAGAAGAAAGAAAACTTAGATAAAAAGACATGCCTAAAGAGAACCTGTTATTCCAGTTCTTGGATGTTTGGATCTTCCCTGCATCAAGCACAATCCAGGTGAATGCATGGGCCATCAGATAAACCTAACTCAGCCTTCACGTCTTCCAAGTGAGTCTTAGTTAACAGTCAAAGATGGTAGGAGTTTGGAGAGGTGTGGGAGTAGGTTAGGGAGGTGATAGAAGTTCTACTTGTTCATTCATATCTCTCTCTCTCTCTCTCTCTCTCTCTCTCTCTCTCTCTCTCTCTCTCTCTCTCTCTCTCTCTCTCTCTCTCTCCCTTTCTCTCTCTCTCCATCAAAGAATAGCAAGAAAGCATTTCCAAGAGGCCCCTGCCAACCAAATTCCCCCTACATGGAGTGATCAGGAATGAGTGCCCGCCGTGTCCTAGATGCCCAGTGAACAAACAAGGAGGAGGCTGGGAAATGAGTATCTGTGCTGTTTTGATAATGACATCTGGATATGGGAATAGGGAATGGAAAAAACTGGGAGAAAACAGCCAACAGTACCTGCCACATGAGGCTCGGCAAAGAAAGGAAGTCGAGATCCTGCCTTCAGGACACCAGGGAAACAGCACCATGTCATACACACCCGCAATTTGGTCAGTTACACAATGGGAAGCGGAGAGGGAAGAAAGACAGAAATATGGCAGTGACAGGAGGGATTGCTACTACACTGTTGGTGGGAGTGTAAATTCCTTCAACCACTATGGAAAGCAGTATGGCAGTTCCTCAAAAAACTAAACATAGAGCTCCCCTATGACCCAGCAACTCCACTACTTGGCATTTACCCAATCATCCAGAAACAAGGACCACTAGCCCAACGATGTTCACTGCAGCACTATTCACCATAGCAAAGATATGGAACCAACCTAGATGTCCCTCAGTTGATGAGTGGATCAACAAGATGTGGTATTTGTACACAATGGAATTCTATGCCGCCATCAGAAAGAATGGCATTTCCCCATTTGTAAGGAAATGGAAAGACTTAGAAAAAAATCTTATCAAGTGAAATAAGTCAGCCACAGAAACATAGGCTCCATGTTTTCCCTCATTTGTAATAATTAGTACATGTCTAGGATTCTCCTAGTAGAGGAGCATAGCTCAAAAGCTATGTCCATATGTCCCTATATGATGAAGCTAAGTGAGATGAACTCCAAGATGTAGAAAGAGAGGTTTATTTTTTGTGATTGTTGTTCTTTTTTTATTAAATAATTTTTATTTTTAGAAGGGTTAATTTTTATTAATAGAAGGGTTACATTATACTCACCAGATAGAAGGTGCATAACTTCACAAACATTGACACCCTTTCTCATGACATGGTCCCCATTTCCCTCCCATCCTCCTCCCGCTTATCTTGATTTCCCCCCTTCCCTATCCAATTTCAAATAACCAATTAAGCACATATAAAACATATCAGATAACAAGGTGAAAAATTATAACAATATGAGATAACCAAGAGATGGCAAAAGAGATGAGCAATAACATAGTACATTAAGGACCACAGTCACTCATTATATGGCTTTTGTTTCCTTATCCTGGAGGTCCTTACATTTAGTGATTGTTGTTCTTAATGCACTGTTATTTCTCTTCTGTTGCCCTTTGGTTAATCTCATATTGTTACTGTATTAGACTTTGTTACCTGGTATATTGTATATACCTTTATTTATTTGAAATAGAAAAGGGAAAGGGGGAAAACAAGATGATTGGGAGGGGGTAGGGGAAAGAAATGGTAACAAAAACATGAGAAGAGGTATCAATGTGTGAGAAGTAATGCACTTACTACCTGACGAGTGTAACTATAACCCCTCTAGACATTATCCGGACAATAAAAAAAGAAATATGGCAGTGAAGGATATTCCATACTTATCCCTTCATAATGGGTATCCCCTAAACATACACACACACACACACACACACACACACACACACACACACAGACTTTTGCCAAATGAGAATGAACTTGGATACTTGAAGGCAGGGAGACTAGATTTTTCCAAAAAACACCTTAGTTTCAAAGCAAGTTGGATAAATATGCATCATTATTATTTTTTGCCTTGGTCTATTCCTGTCTCAGCTCACAGACAATAAAAATTTATCTCCCAAAGTTCCCAAGCCTGAGAAATCCAAGATCAAGGTTCTGGCAGATTCAATGTTTGGAGAAGGCCTTGCTTCCAGGCTTATGAATGGCACCTTCTGGTTGCATCTTTATAAAGATGGGAAAAATCAGCTTCCGTGGTTTCTTCCATAAGTAGACTGATCCATTTATGAGGGGTTGCCCGAATGATCTAGTCTCTTCCCAGAGGTACAAACCCTAATGCTATCCCAATCACACGGAGTGTGAAGCATCAATATAGGAATTTTGAAGGGACACAAACACCTAGACCATAACATGATCTAGAGAAACAAAATTATTCTCTAGAAATTCCTTTAAATTGAAATGTTGTATTCAATCATAAAAACAGAGAAAAGAAAGAGTCAAAAGTACATTTATTTACAAAGAAGTTTCCAATGCTTAAAAAAAAAATGGGTAGAAAGAAAATAACACAGAGAAGCAATTGTGCAGCAGAGAATTCCTCCTGCTCCCCATCCACCTACACAAGTAGCACACCCCATCTCCAAGAGGAGAGAAAATGCTACCTTTTCACTATCAATCCACATTCTTCTCTTCTCCAGGACAGTCCTTGGCTTGCCGTATAAGGAGTGTTCAAACAAAACATGTCTCTAAGATATTCTAAAATAATAATTAAGTAGTGTACACAATTGATCTAGCTGAAGAGGTGTCTAAGCATTTTTGTGTGGTTAAGAAAGACACATTATCATCCAGAGACTTCCTTGTATTTACACTCAGAAGGCAAACTGAGAGTGTAATTAAACTGGAAAGAGAAGCTAAACATGAAAGTAAGCTGAATGAGCCTATTCAGGGAAGTTATTTTTTTGTGTGAAACAATGAGTTTACTACTAGGTCTAAATTTTCAACCATATTTGAGGTATCTACAGGTATGAAAAAGGAAAATACGTAAATGCTATGTGAAGGTTTGAGTCTGGCTGGTGCCTGCCCAAAATGACCAGGACAAGCCAGTGGGCAGGTTGATGAGGTGCCAGGCAAGTAGATCACTCATCCTAACTAGCATATTTCTTTCATTTGTGTGGTTGCCTACGTGTGTGTGTGTGTGTGTGTGTGTGTGTGTGTGTGTGTGTGTGTGTTGAGGTACTAGGGATTACACTCAGGACTTCCTTTATATATGTTAGCCAAGAAGCATTCTACCACTTTAGTTTCACCATAGCTAACTAAGACAATTCTCAGTATTGCCCAAAACTTGTCTGACAATTAATTCTAACACATTGATTTGGACTGACTTTCCTTTGCAACACAGGGAACATCCCAGGCTCTGACTTAGCATGTCACACCACTCACTCTTAGGCTTGAGTGACACATGTGGCCCATATGGTGAAGAGTGAGGGGTGATTAATCCTTCTCCCCATGTGCCCTCCAAGTAGTCCCTCCATTCTTTCTCCAGGCTCACTTCTGTATCTGACAGTCTTTGGAGTGGCTATGCCTCAACTGATGAGAGTTTCTGAGACATTTGTTTTATAGTAACAATGAGTCCATTTTCTCTCTTGCCTTCTGTCTACAGGGCTCTATCTTGCTCCTCTGCACCACTCTTAGCCAGGGCAATGAAAGGTCTTCCTGTGTGCATGAGATTGTTTGTCATGGTACCTCCTGTTCTCCTCCCCTCTATGGCCCTGATGTCATCAGCAGTACGAGAGATCACATCCTAGGGTTGCAGCAAGTATGGCCTAAGGAGTTCAACAGACAATTTGGCTTTCCCATTTTCTTTGTTAATGCTAAGAAAGAATTGTAAAGAAAGCAAATTATTGTTCCCATGTTCCCCTGCTCCTTGGGTGAGACTTAGATGTGTTTGATGACCATCAACAAATCACAGTAAAAGTCCTTAAAGGAATCCTATGATACTAACTAACGTCCCTGGGTATAACGAATGATGCAGAGTCATGGAGCATGATATAATCAGCCGTACATTGATGGAAATAGGGATCTGCAGAGGTAAGAAAACCTGTAGTGTTTCAATAAAAGCAGATTCCAAAGAATCAATGCATTGTGGGTAATTATAACTTTCATGGCATTGTTGGATGAAAGAAGATATGAAGTTGGGCAGAAATGGTTCACCTGACACAAAAGACAGAGATGATTTCTGGACCAAACTAGAAATAGTCTCTGGATGCTAGGAAGAATCGTTACATGCATAGGTTGTATAGCCAACAAAAGTGGCTTATTCTGGCTCTTCATTGGTAAATCACTATCCTGATCATGGGCCCATGGATTTGTATTGTTTTAGGGAGATAGCTCATTGTGAGAGACCTGGGGCTGGGATACTCAATTGGTGTCAGCTTCAGCAAACAAGTCCCTCCAGAGGCTAGGTGGGAGCTTAGTGAGTGAGTCACAAAGGTGAGTGACACTGAAACAGGTGGGAAAACCCCTGAGCAGAGTGACTTTGAACACAGCGTGTGATTCCAGGGTACTGCTAACAATGACAACAGCCCCTGGACATGACAAACCTCAGCTGCTTCATCTTCAATCTGGCTCAGGTGGGCAGAGCTATGGCCCAGAGATTTCTTATGTCTGGAATAAGTCCCTAGACTTTCCTTCCAGTAACAGGATGAAGCTGGGGCAGGGCTTTACGAACCAGACAGTAAGCAATGGCAGCCCCTTCCCAAGTCCACATTGACAGGAGTCTTGAACGCAGTTCTGGGGCTGCTCGGAGATAGGAGTTGTGAAATACCCAGGCTGTTTCCTGAGAGGGTCTCCCTGTTGCTTAAGCGAGACCAGGAGTGAATGTTACTGACTTGCCCCTTCCTACATTATTGGCACCATCATTCACTTGTAACCAAAGCCCCTGTGATGCAAGGGCTAGCTGCTATGCTCTATACAAGGAAATCTCTTTCCAGAACATGTTCAGTGGATGTTGTTAGTATTTTAAAGTCAGAGATTATCGTACTGGTGGTATAGTGTAGGGTATATAAAATCATGGTATTTCAGTCCCCCAGGCTTTCAAGAAAAACATACACCATGCTACTGCTGTAGGAATAAAATAAATCTATCTCCAGAATATTAGGTAATAAACTCAGTTCTTGCTTTCTTGGTAACTTCTAAATGGCCTTTAGAATGGCTGGCATCAGATTACACTGGGATTTTAAGTCAATAGAATGAGCAGCCAGGCACCAAATATTATAAACTTGACTAGCAAAAGGATTGTTGTCAACACAGCAGTCTGTCAGCCCAGAGCTCGGGACTCCATGACAAAAGTATCTAACCACTGCCCCCAATGATGTACAGGTTCAAACGCTCAGGATCTGTTTAGATTGCATACATTTATCCTCATTTGTTCCAGCATAAACATAAAGGTTGTATTTTCCTTTTCTGTCAACAACCACATTCTAGTCTGTAGCGTTTGGGCAAAAATCAATCCCAATATGTTTGAAATGTCCTTATTGATCCATCACTGTTATCATCATTGCTATCATCATCATTCCCAACAGCCAGAAACTGCTTATTGTATGCCAGGCAGTAGACTAAAATGTCATCATTTGTCCTGTTATTTTTCTTCAAAACAACCTATGGTCCATTATGTGATTTTTTTCCCATTGTAGACTTCAAACCTGCCACGCAGAATGGCTAAATCGCTCAGTTAAAGTAACACAACCAGCAGATGGTAGAATCAGGAGTTTGAGTCAGGTGTTCTAGACTCACTCTCAAGGCCAAGCTTCTTTCCATCCTTGGCTCAGACTTGCCTCCAGTCATCTTCTCATTTGGAAAAGTCTTCATCTCTGGGCTCTCCACAATTTCCTCATTCTTTAACATCTCAATTCTTCATTCCTTTTGAGAGCCTTTCTAATAGAAGATGCTTCATCTTTCCTTTCTCTGAATTCTATCTACACCTTCTGACTTAGCATTAGACCAAACATGATGGGTTTGGGGTGTGGATACAAGATGTTCTGCTCTCAACTGGTGCTCATACAATACTTTAGGGGTTGTTGATGAATTACTTTGTCTATAGTAGCCAAATGTAGCAATTCTTTGTCATTTAATTTCCTAAGATGCTTAGCCTTTGGATAATAATGACATCTTTTAATAAGAGCATGTTTAAGGGCAGTCACTATTAGTCCCCTACAGGAGAATACAAATGTTACCATCTGAAACCTAGTAGAGAAGGAAAAGCAAGCACTAGACATTTGTTCCAGTCTGCAATTTCTCTTCCAGTGGAAGAAGATAAAAGGTTTGTAATGTTTAGTGGCTTGGGTAAGGAGCAGTGTCATTCGATGGAAATGGAAAATGGGAATGTACATTCCTCTTCTCTGCAAAGTTCTATTTTTCTCTGCATTCTAGCTAATAAACCATGTGATTAGACTGACCATAAATTTTAAAGGATGCCTAATAAACAAGATCTTATTTATCATCTACTTATACGTACTATTAGACTAGGAAGGGAATGCTGGGAAAGCCCCCTTTCCCCATCTTCGCTCACTTTGGCTGGACTAAGTGCTTATCAGTTGATAAGGAAGGAACCTTCCATGCACCCTCCTACTCAATAACTACTGCCAAGTCCTCTTCTCTCTACTTGGCTACATCCCTGCCCACATTTTTGTGAGAAGAGTCTTTAACTTATATTAAACACTTAAAGCCTACCAGGATCTAGAGCACTAAGCTCAGAAGCTATTGACTATATTTGATCCATAATATTTGAATACAAGAATATGTTTCTGTCATCTTTATTTTCCTTCATGGAAACAAGGTACTTACCACTCCCTCAAGACAGGCTATTTCCAGTTTAAAGAGTTCTAGATACAAGGGGGGCGGGGGGGGGGGGAAGGACTTCTTTTAAAATGGGATTGCAGTAGCCTCCTCGTAATTTCTTTCCATTGGATCTCCAGGTTCTGCCCTGGTGAACGTCTCAGCACAAATCCAATCCCTACTCTATAAATGCTTCATTCATTGATTGGAATCTCACCTCCAGCCCAACATATCATCTCTTCTTTACTCCATAGATGAAGCATCTGGATAGTCAGCTACACGTGTCAAATATGTTTGCCTAGCCAATAGTGCTCCTATGAAACCAAATAGATTTCATACCCCAAATAAAGATTTTTCTCAGACCCAGTCCAGCATATCATAACTCCTTCTGTCTACTGTTCAGACTTCTTTAACAGAATAAATAGCTATGGCTTTTTTTTTCTCTTTCTATGGTATAATCATGAACATGGGGATTGGTGCTGGGAATGTGGCTTAGTGGTAGAGTGCTTGCCTAGCATGCATGAAGCCCTTGGTTCCATTCCTCAGTACCACATAAACAGAAAAAGCTAGAAGTGGTGCTATGACACAAGTAGTAGAGTGCTAGCCTTGAGCAAAAGAGGCTCTGAGTTCAAGCCCCAGGATCGGCAAAACAAAAACAAGCGAACAAACAAATATCATGAGCATGTGAGCATAATTTCATAGTCTTTGCTTAATGTCACTATTCTTCAACCACCCCCAGGCTTGGGGGAAAAAATCCACTGACACTTTAGATTAAGTAGCCCTTGTCTAAAGTGCTTGGCCCCAGAAGTTTTGGGGATTTTGATTATTTTTAATTGCAGAATATTTGCATATATATAATGAGATGTCTTGGGAATGTGATTACAATTTATACAATTAATTCATTTATGAGTAACATACTTCAAACTCACAGCCTGGATGTTTGATATTGTATGATTTTTTATGGCAGTATAGGTATTTGAACTCAAGGCCTCATGTTTGTTAGACTGTCATATTAGCCATATCAGCTGCTTTTTTGCTAATTATTTTTGAGATAGAGTCTTCCTTCCTGACTGAACATGTGCCTGGAACTCCATTACCCTTCCACAGGTTTTCTGTCATCACTGAGATGCCAGGAATGTGCCACCATGTCCAGTTTCCCTTTGTGGAGATGGAGCATCTCAGAGTTTTCTGCCTGAGCTGGCCTGCCACTGTGATCCCCCAAATTTCAATCTCCCACATAGCTTGTGATGACAGGCATATGCCACTGCACCCAGCTATGGGTTGAGAAAGGGTTTTGCAAATTTCTGCAAGGGCTAGCTATGAGTGGCAGTCCTCCTGTAAGTAGCTAGGAGTTCAGACATAAGCCACCAGCATCCCACTTTCTTTCCTTCTCCTCTCCTCCCTTCCCTGCCCCTCCTTCTTTCTTCTCTTCATCTTATTTGATTATTTTATACAGGGTCTCATTATGTATCCCAGGCTGACCTGAGATTCACTATGTAGTCCTTGCTTGTTCCAAACTTGAAAGCCTCCTGCCTCGGCTTCCTGAATGTTGAGATTACATACAGGTGGATGCTACCTGTAATGACGCTCAGCTCAAAAGTTGATTTTGGACAATACATATATATATATATATATATATATATATATATATATATATATATATATAGTGTGTGTGTGTGTGTGTGTGTGTGTGTGTGTGTGTAATGGGGCTTGAACTCTGGGCCTGCGTGCTATCCCTGAGCTCTTCAGCTCAAGGTTACCACCCTACCCCCTGAGCCACAGCTCCACTTCCCATTTTCTAATGAGTAATTGGAGATAAGAGTTTCATGGCTTTGTAGTGCCCAGCCTGGCTTTGAACCACAATCCTCATATCTCAGCCTCCAGAGTAAGCTAGGATTACAGGCGTGAGCCATTGCACCAGACTGTGGACAATATTTTTATGGCACCTAAATTTTCATTAGACTATTCATACTAAGGCAAATGTAGAAATTTCCAGTTGGGCTGTCACATTAATATTGCAAAAATTTCAGATTTTGGAACATTTCAGATTTTCCATTAGAATGTTCATCCTGTACTTTGACAGTACTTTGTACAAACCCATTCAAAAGTTCTAACCAACATATATTACAACATTTTCTAGTGCATGTCTGGCTTCCCACTACACCATGAAGCTCTTGAGAGGCCAGGATCTTGTTTGATAAAGAATCCTCAACATCTAGCTACACAGAACTGGCTACATAACTACAGGTACTCAATATGCATTGTAAATACAGCAGACTAGTCTAAAATTACCTTAAATATACATAGTTCTTGCCCAATTCATTTTTTAAAGTTCTGCTTTGCTGAGCCACTGGGAGTAAGAAAAGATACCCCTACCTGTATAATATAGCTGAGATACAGGGAGGGCATCAAAGAGCCTTCTCAAACTTGTGAAAAACAGATGCACACATTCCATTTCCATTCAGCGGATTTGTAGTGCGTGGGGTGTGTGCTCAGTTGGGTTGGTTGGGTGCTATTCTCTTGTGGGGATGCTGAAATTCCAAAATATGATGCCCACAAAGGGCAAATAATCCTTGCTCCTTCATCATAACCACCGTAGCTAAACAGACATGCAAGTCCACACTAGCCCTGCGGTGTGGATTCTTTAGAAGTCAACCCTTACAAAATGAATTTTTTCTCTCTCTCCTCCCCTTTATATTTTTTTCAAATTAATCTCCATCACCTCTTTAATCTTCTTTAGGGATCTAAAGGCTTGGTAGATTAGAACCATGACAGAATTTCCCCAAGAGGTGTCTTTATTAAGTCGATATGAAAACGGAAATGTATCTGTCAGGAGTGACAAACAGACACATGAGAGCACCCTCAGAGTAGACCTGGAGCTTCCTGGAATGTTGTTGACATGCCCCCAGGAGAGGCTAAGTCTACAGACATGGAGTCCTGACTGGATTTCCATGGCAACCATCACTGGAGGCTTCGGATCTGAAAAGAGAACTGGGAACAATGGATAGAGTTTTGTCTTAAGGACATCGCACATCTTCTGACTGCCCATTTTCCTTTTGGAGGTGCTTCTTGAAAGAATCAGCCAAATTTGGTAGCCCATCATAGCAAGTGTGAGTGCATATTTTGTGTACAGTCTCTTTGCAGACGTCATTTTACATCTCTACCTTATCCTTATAAATGTTCACGAATTTGTGAGGTAATAAAGTGGGGAATTAAGGAAATTCAGTGCACATAGGTCTTGTGGACAGCTGACTTCTTAGAGGGGACATTAGGATAGAGATCAAGTGTCTTACATGACAGGACTAGAAATCACTGATCTTTTCTCTCAGACTGATACGTTTTTCCTGAGAGGAATCCTCCGGTCTACTGCCTGGGATTGAGGGGCACACAGCCTCTTTTCCATTTCCTGTGTTTTAGAGTCTAGTTGGGAGAAAGGAGAAGTAGACAGGGTATGGAAACTTTGTGCCTCAGTTTCCCTGAACTGCATACAGTAATGAGGTGGGTGGTGGCTAGAGTGAGCATTTGCTTTCCACTAGCCACCATTAACTACAAGTCCTCCCAGCGATATCAGAAAGATCGCTCCTTCCACTGAGACACTGGTGACCTAACATTCCAATTGTTTAGTGTCTACTGCTAGTATTCTTAGGCCATTGTAATAAATTATAACAAATTTCACAGCTTATAAGATAAATTTGTGTTCTCAGAATTCTGAAAACCAGAAGACAGAAATCAAGCTGTTGACAGAATCGTCCTTCTGAATTCATTCCATGATTCTTGTTTCTAGTGGCTACCAGCCACACTTTTGGCTCTCCAGTCTCTATCTTATCTTCACTGGCTCCCCCGCCAAGGTCTACATTTATTTGACTCTCTTTTTCTGTCTCTTGTTAGGAAACAGTTTAGGGAACACACTAAATTCAGAATGCTTTCACTTGAGGGGTTTTTGGTACTGTTGTTGGTTTTATTGTTCTTGCTGTTGGGTCACTTAAGATTTTTATTTATGCTAAATTGTATTTCCAAATCAGTTCACACTCCCAAATACTAGGTGTTAGCATTGGATATACTGCTTTAGGTGTCACAATTCAACCTACTCCAAAGGTGCTCCCACTTACACATTAGAACACAGAATTGCAAAAAAAAAAAAAAAAGTAAAAGAAATCTTCGAGTTTCTGAAAGTGTGTAAAAATGACTCATCAGCTTCAGCTGATAAACACAGGAAACAAAGGATTTGTTCCATGGTGCATAGCCTTGGAGATGTATATAAATTCTTTCAAGCTAAGACTAATTGTTTAGCTTAAAGGCTGATAATTTTTTTTACCAAAGTGTCAGAAAATAGCCAGAGATTAAAGAACAGCTGTGGATGAATTCATGTCACCCCCATCCCATGAGGAAGAGGTGGAAATGTACCAGAACTAAGAGCAAGTAAGACTTGAGAATCATAGGCATGTACTAGTCTGCAGATAGTCTTTTTCTCTATTTTCCATGGTAAATAATGATAATCATAGGGCTGGGAATGTGGCATCGTGGTAGAGTCCTTGGCTAGTATGCATGAAACTCTGGGTTCAATTCCTCAGTACCACAGAAACAGAATAAAGCCAGAGGGGGCGATGTGGCTCAAGTGGTAGAGTGCTAGCCTTGAGCAAAAAGAAAAAAAAAAGCCCACTCATAACATTAATAGTAATAATAATTATTATTATATAGTAATAAATATAGCAGCTTAAAATGTTGAGCATTTTCCTTATGCTTGGCAAACCATTGTTCAAAGCTCTTTACATGCATTATCTTATTATATCTTCACAATTGTGCTGGGACACTTATCAGCCCTTATTACAGAAGAGATTATTGAGGCAACAAGAGGCTACACAACTTGCTCAAAGTTGCAAGGCCAACTACTAACAAGTGTAGAGACTAGGACTGAACTCAGTCTGATACCAGAGTAGATACTTATAATCAGCCCATTATTATTTCAGTCTTTTTTAATTTAAAAATTACACGTTAAGAGTAGGGATTTTCATTCTTTTCTGCTAGAAGCAAAAGTATTTGGAACAATCCTGCTAGACATAACTAAGCACTCACACTTTTAGTCAGCCTACACCTTACTTTCAGAATGGTCTGTTAGTCTTCATATATCTGTTTCCACAGGACAGTACCTGAAACCATGTTTCTAAGAGTAGGGCATCTCTGTTTGTTTGCTTGCTTATGATGCAATTATATAAGGGATTCCAGACCCCCTACAAACAAGATCCACATTGAGAACATCATCCCAGATTAAAATGAAGCAAATCCAGTTTTATAAAAGAAAGTGAATAATAGCAGAAAGATGAAGAAGGAGAAGGAGAAGGAGAAGGAGAAGGAGAAGAAGAAGAAGAAGAAGAAGAAGAAGAAGAAGAAGAAGAAGAAGAAGAAGAAGAAGAGGAGGAGGAGGAAGATGAGGAGGAGGAGGAGGAAGACGACGACGACGACGACGGCGGCGGCGGTGGTGGTGGTGATGGCAAAAATCTATAGATTAAAGAGACTTCAAAGAATAACAAAACATTCTAGTGGTTAAAACTAACAAACCATGGTATGCAACAATGTACACTGAGTAATAAAGCTATTTTTAAAGACCCCCCCCCAAATAATAGCAATATAAAGCTCCAAGGGTCTTTTGGATGTATATAACTTTTTTTAATATAAAAAACTATAAAACAATGGCTCCATGAATGGATTAGAGGAACAAGAAGGAAGATTAGGTGAGCATAAAGGAAAAGTGACTAGACCTGGGTAGTTAGCAATAGACATTTGTCATTATTACAAATGTACATGATTACTTTCTTTTTCTTTTTCTTTTTTTTGATTTTTTGGGTTTTTTGGTCAGTTCTGGGGTTTGAACTCAGGGCCTGGGCACTGTCCTTGAACACTTTGCTCAAGGCTAGCGCTCTGTCACTTAAGTCACAGCACCACTGCACCACTTCTGGCTTTTTCTGTGTATGTGGTACTGAGGATTTGAGCTCAGGGCTTCATTTATGGGAGGCAAGCCCTCTACCTCCAGGTCATACTCCCAGCCCTCATAATTTCTTTCTTGCTGATTGATCTATCATAGTTACTTTTTTATTTTTATTTTTTGCTGGTCCTGGGGCTTAGACTCAGGGCCTCAGCACTGACCTTGAGCTTTCTTAAGGCTAGCACTGTACAACTTGAGTCACAGCCCCACCTCAGGCTTTTTCTGTGTATGTGGCACAGAGGAATTGAACCCAGGGCTTTGTGCATGCTACAAAAGCACTCTACCACTAGGCCACACTCCTGGCTGTGATGGTTACTTTTAATTGCCAATTAGTTGGATCAAGAAATAAGTGTGGCTGAAGATGATTGGGAGGAGGTGAGGGAAGGGAAATGGGGACAAAAACATGAGAAGGGGTATCATGTGCGAGAAGTAATGTACCTAGTACCTGACGAATGTAACTGTAACCCCTCTAACATTATCTCGACAATTAAATAAATAAATAAATAAATATAGAGAAGAAAAAATTACCCGAATTCAAAAGAAAGCAAGAAAGAATGTGTCTGGAGTGGCATTTCCGGGTATGATTAAATCCTTAGTGATTTGACCTAATGAATGGACTGATAGCTTCACAGATACATAATACACTAGTGTTACTGGAAGGTGGTAGAAGGTAGACAGTGGGGTCCAGTTAGAGAACGTTACTGAGACCTTAGAAGCTGTTTTGCCCTGGCTGCTCCCCACATTCCCTGTTCTCTCCTTCCTGGCTTCCATGTGAACTATCCTCCTCTGACACTTTCCCCACCATGATAAGCTGATAGCTCTGAAGCCATGAGATTATAGAAATCTTTCCTTACGTTGTTACATCAAGTATTCTGAAATGGCCACAATAAAAGTAACTAATATAATAATGATGGCTTTGAAGGCATAATCATGAAGATCACCACAACATAAATGTATGAAGTCAAAACATCAATGTGATTGTTACAAATGAACAACTTGTCGCCACAAAATTAATATTCATGAATGAGTTGCAACTCCATGGTGGAGCCTGTGAACCAGTGGATACAGGACAACACCTGGAGAATGTATTGGGGTCTTCGGTTGTGGTGGATTAGATATGGGATTTGTATTAGTATTGTGGTTTAGCGATTGTTAGAGTTAGTGTCGGTGGTGGTCCTGATACATGGTCCGGTTGGAAAATACTGCCTCGGGCTTGGTCTATATTTGGACTCCTGACTCTGGCTGGAATGTGTTTTGCTTCCCTCAGTGAATCACAATAAAACCCGTGGATGCAGGAATTGTCCCACAGACAAACAAGGTTACTTTCTGAGTCCTACTTTCCAAGGCTAATTTTCAGATTTCCATTCTTTTTTTTTTCTCAAAAGTAACAGAATAAATGTTCTGACATTTGTAATTTGTATGACTTTGGCAACAAGTACAAACAACTCTAAATCAGACATTTTTATAAGAATACAGTTCACAACTGTTGCTGAAAGAGCAAAAGTGGAAAAACGCATATTATCAACTTTCAAGTCTCTGTTGGCCCTAGGATACTTGAAAGGAAAGAAATCTATGCACCAGCTGTGGACAAACATAGCTCATTATGCTGTCTTCCAACACTCTAAAAATTATGCCAGGCATTCAATAAAACTAAGTAGTTCTGGGTTCAGTACTAACTCTTGACTGATTCAATACTTGCTCATAGAACTGCTAAGCTTTCAGATCCTGATTATTCAATTCCATAATGCTCTAAGAATTTCTAAGTTTTATTTCCACAAAGATGTAAGTGCAAAAATAATCACTACAAAGATGTTTATAATAGCAAGGATGCAAAAACATCTAAATGTTCTCTAAATAAATTATTATATGTCCATACTACATGATTACATACTGTTTTTTATTTTAATAGAGTACCTCTAATATTGAAAGATCTTCAAGGCTATTGCATTGGAAAAACAAGTTATAGAATATGGTTTAACATTTATGCTTAAAAGTCAAAACTAAACAAATTTGCTTTATTTTATATCCTTGTACATAAATATCTATTTAATAAAGAAGTTAATATATATTATATACATAATCCCTTTAAATAAAAACCACCAAGCAGCAACAAAATATTTTCTAGTTCAGTGCAGGAAATCCTTCAGACATTCATTAGCAGTTACCTTGGTGAAAGAAAAAGCAAGTGTAACAAAGCCAAATTTTTACTTTTTTAACTGTAATCATAACTGTTATATCAGTTTTATAATTGTTAGAAACTGTGTATGAAAGTCAGATTATGAAAATGACAGAAAATATGGGTGCTAATTCTTTTGTAATATTTTTCCTAATTAAGGATAAACATATATAATTTATTTTTTTAAGCAATAACAAAGTGTTTGGGCTCATTGCAATGGTGTGTGAATACAGTCCCAGCTTCTCAGGAAGCTGAAGCAGGAGGGCGACTTGAGGCCAGGAGTTTGAAGTGCCAGCCTGGGAAACACAATGGCAACTTGTCTAAAGAAATTATAGTACTTTTAAAATGAAAGCACAAACATGTGCTTTGACTGAAACTAGGGAAATCGGGGTGGTTGTGAATTAAAGCAGCTACCAGACTCTCAAATGGCTCTGGGAAGGGGTTGTCACATCACTACAAATACGGAGTGGTTTGTGTTGCCAGTGCTCACTGTAGGAAAGGCCTGGAAGCCAGACAGCCACCCTCATGCTGAGAACCACTGACCATTCTTCAGGGCCTGGAGGCATGCTGGGAATGGCTAAGTGTGGACCTCTATATATGTGGATGTCCTACTCCTCAAGTCCTGCACACGAGTGTGAGACAAGCCTGTACCAGGCAACACTGTCCTTCGGGAAGTGCAAGGACAAACACTGGAAAGACTTCAACACAGACCAGCAGACACAGGCAGCTCTAGGGGAGAACCTCTTTCAAATTCCCAATTGCAAGAATCTAGCAATTTCAGCTTTTTTTTTCCCCTTGGCTGGCTACAAAAGCATTTGTACATGTCTCGGCCTGCCATCTGTAGGTTTTACTGTTCAAGAAATATTAACTAGCTATCTTTAAGATCAAGCCACCACTCAGGTTGCACATAATCCAAAGAAGTAACCTTACTTTCAAAGACTGAAACATTAAAAGCTAAATGATGTCCGTATAGTTCATTATATATAAAATTTCAGCCAGGCAACTTCACTGAGTCTTGTTTAAGTGGAAAGACTTGCTGGTATTGCTTATTAGTGGTAAGTTAATAACAACATGATAGCTAATGTTTTCTGGCCACTTCCATTCCAATACTGAATGCAGTGGTCACAGACATCGTTGTTGTGTGATACTTATTTAATCCTCACACTTAAGACTAAGTATTGCCGTTCTATTCCCATTTTGCAGATGAGGAACCTGAGTTTGTCCAGGTACATCCACCCAGTAGTGGCTGAGTCTACATTCACATTGCTCGATTTTAAAGCCTGTGGTGTTATTTGGAGGAAAGTCTATTCTTTTAAGTGAACCAAAGCTTGGCTCTGAAATAGCTCATCGTTTGTACCTATACTTTGCACTAGGGAGACAACTGAAATGAAACTCTCCAAATGAACTCAAGAAGCCTTAGCCTTCGGTTGCTTATCTCTAGATGGGAAAGGTCGTACAGAAGAAAATATTTCTCATCTATCTTATTGTGTGGACCCAAGAAAATAGCTGAAAGTGCCAGGATGTTCAGCTAGACTGAGAGATACTTTTTTGTTTTTATTTTTTATTTTGTCAGTGGTGGGTCTCTGGGCACTGTCCCTGGGCTCTACCATCTGGACCACAGCACCACTTCTGGCCTTTCCTGTGTATGTGGTACCAGAGAATAGAACCCAGGGCTTCATGCAAGCTAGGTGAGCACTCTATGACTAGGTCACACTCCTGGCCCTGAGAGATACTTTAACAAAGCACACCTCATATTCATTGAGTAGCCTCATTGTTCTTATTAAACTAGCTCCATAAAAATACAATATAAATGGAATATAAACTAATAACGCACATAAAGTTCTGGACCACTTGGAGAGTTGTTTGTGGAAGGTCAGGTTCACTTAATTAAACCCTAATTCTGTCTCCTACTTGGCTGCTAAAACCACCTCACTTTCCTTCCTGCCCTGCCCCCTTTAGCTCAAGCTCCCAGGAGGGTCTGAAGCTCTGAGTTCTCAGGAGAGAAGGCATTCAGGAAGCTAAAATGGAGCTTGAACCCCCTGGCTGCTGTGAGGGTCGCCCCAACAGGAAGCTTCAGCACAGGACATTCACCCCCAGCTCCTCCTCCGGTAATACCAGCTTAGAAAGCCATGCAAAAGGGTTTTGGCAAGCAAGGCTGGACAAGATGTCAGGACTGCTGTTTCCTTATCTCAACTTTGGGAACTTTGTGTTATTATCTCAGAACTTCCTTTTTACTCTGGCACTATTTAATGTAATCCCGGGATCTGTGTGAGCTGCCATAGCATGCCACGAGAGAACACACCACAGGAAAGGGTGGGACAAATACCAACGCTGAGCCTGGCGCCATCTCTTTGTTATAATTCCAGAAAAGCCAGGAGTTGACAGAAAAGAAGAAACTTAACTGAAAGAGACAGACCTAAGATGCAGATTTCATTTTTTGCACAAATGCATGTAAGAACATATTTTTATAATGATGTGTCATTCTTTTCATTATAAATTCCCATTAATATAATGTTTCCATTTCATTATATTTCATATTATTTGTTCCCAATATACAACAATGTAAAGCTATTTCAGAAACACCAGGTGCTGGTGTAATCCTAGCTACTCAGCCCCAGACCCATAGTTTGAGACCAGTCCAGGCAGAAAAAGAGACTCTGATCTCCAATTAACCACCAAAATAAGTCAGAAGTGAAACTGTAAGCTGGGTGCGGTGGCTCACATCTGTAATCCTAATTACTGAGAAAGCTGAGATCTGAGGATTGAGGTTCAAAGCCAACCTGGGCACTCAAGACTGTGAGACACTTATCTCCTATTAATCACTAGAAAACAGGAAATGGGGCTGTGGCTCCAGGGGTAGGGTGGCAGCTTAGAGCTGAAGAGCTTAGGGGACAGCGCCTATGCCCAAAATTCAAGTCCCATGTCCCACCAAAGAAAAAAAGAAGTGAAACTGTGGTTCAGCTGTGGTCAGCGCTGAGCTCAAGTGCACACGCGCACACACACACACACACACACACACACACTCCATAATTCAATATCTGTTTCACAAAAATGTTAATTTTTTAATCAGATGGCATATAACTTCAAGTTGGGGTAATGACAACATGAATGGATAAGCCCCTACAGCTGGTTAACTGTATTAACACCTGAGACTTTTATCTTTTATGGGTTAGAAATCCTGGATGCTTAAAGGCCAGTTATCTTGGTGATTTCCAGCCCTCTCTGAAAACCCATTTGGATTGGCCAGAATTACCTACCAAACACACACTCATGTGTTTTGGTAGGAATTTACTTCAAAAAAAAAAAAACACCTCCACAATAAAAAGCTATTTTTAAGTATAAAATCTATTTTAAAAATCAGTTCCTTCAGGCAGCTTTATGTAAATCTTAATGTGACAGAAGTCGCTCATTAACTCATCTTGCCTAAGAAGAAGAATATGTTTCTCCCTGTTCCCAAAGCTCTGCTTTATTGAATATTCCTCTCACACTTCTGGCATTCCCTCTCAGTTCCTGTTTTCAGAAGGTCACTGCTGGCTTTTGCTCTGCCATTTCTACATAGAGACAAGAGAAAATTCTTGAGCCTAATATAGTCAATGTTCTCATTAGAGAGTCTATAGTTTGGACTCAATAGCTAGGATACAAATAAAGTCCTCTAATAAAAAATAAGACCTCCCACTGGGCATGGTGGCTCACGCCTATAATCCTAGCTATTCAGGAGGATGAGATCTGAGGATGGCGGTTCCAAGCCAGCTCAGGCACTAAAGACCGTGACACTCTTATCTCTAATGAATCACTAGAAAAGGGGAAGTTGGGCTGTGGCTCAAAGGGTAGGATGGTAGCCTTGAGCTGAAGAGCTCAGGGACAACGGAAGAGTTCAGGGATAGTGCCCAGGCCCAGAGTTCAAGCCCCATGACCCACAAAAAAGAAAAGAAAAAGAAAAAGAAGACCTTCCCAAAACACAAAACAATTTTCCAGAACTTCTAAATGTAAATGTGTGCCTATTCTGTATCGCTTTGGGGAGGTTGGGCTGTTTTTGTTGACAAAACCAGTAGCTCCAGAGCACTGTAACCAAAATTTGGACTAGCAACCCAAACCAGATATTTATTTGCCCATAGGCAGGTCTCTAAGGACTGAAATGGTGCTTTGCCACTTCACCTGGCTAGCGATGGTCTGGCCCATATAACTCTCCAAACATCCCTCAGACCGTTGGATTTAAACCTTTCCATTGATTTCGCATGGATAGCATTACTTTTCCTGCCTATTTTTAATTTCTTCCATCACAAGAATATCTCTTGGTCACATAATCCAGAATGAATGTCCTCAATTCTGTGATGGGGTTCCTATACCCTAACCCTCCCCACCTCCCACACATGTCTAATTCAACACCTTGTCTAAACATAAGCCTCCAGAGCCAGTCAGGACCCCGCCTTGGAGTTTACCAGCTTCCCTCCTCTCATGATCCCTTGGCCCACTGGCCGATTTTTGTAGAAAAGATGACAGTGTATTTAACTTCAGCTTTGGCTTAGATTCAGGATCATTGTTTTTAGGCTATGGTTTTAAGTTTTATTTTCAGAGAAACCCATGGACATATAATGTGTATCAATTAAAGCAAGACTTGCATGCAGAATAAGAGGGGAGCGGGAGGGGTTGGTATTTTTAAGCCATTGCCACTAGAGGGCACCAGACCCTGCTCTGATGTCCTAGGTCATCTCATTAACCACCTGCCTTCCCTACTTCCATACCGTCCTCTCCACTCCCAACCCGAGGATTCTGTGAAGTGTTCCAGCATGCACAAGACCCAGACAGAACTTGGACTTCAGCAAACTGAAAGATCTGGAGACAAACACACCTGATCACAGGGACAGTCATGAGAAGGGTGGATGTGCTCAGAACCTCTGCTACATGCCTGTTGTCTTTCAAGCTGTACTGTACATTACAAACCTGTTCTCTCATGCTTATTTATAGGCGAGGAGACACTGAAGTCCACACTTACCCAAATTGGAAGCTTCTCTTGGTTTTGAAATCAATATAGCCAACTCCTTGGACAGGAATTGCTATGAACCTTTAATCGTCACCTGATTTCTGACGACGGCACTCTTCTTTCTGAACCAGCCTGGGAGAAATAGCCAACTGTAGGAAGTGGTTTATCTCTCGGTCCAGTCAATTCCCTTTCAACCAGCGGAGGCATACAACGCTGGTCTACAGAGTTTAATATTCATTGCAGCAAACCAGAGACCCAAAACCATCAAGAACGTTGGGGCATCTATTGAAGGGGTGTTAGAGCTGAGAGGCCTGGGACTCCGCTGGATGATTGGGGCAGGGTTGTGACAAGAGGGCTTTTCAGGATGCATGCTGTCGGGGAGGAGGAAAAGCTTTGGAAATCTTCCTAAATTTCATCAAGGTAAATTACAGTGGAGGTAAAGTGGGAACTGATAAAAACAATAGCACCCACTTACTTGGATTATAGACCAGGGTGAGAGGGCTATTGGTATTTCAAAGTTTGCTCCATGATCTTGATTCTCCTTATGCTTGGTAAAATTATTAAGTGATATGTGTCGTGTGTCAATTGGTCATGATCATGACATGACCATGTCGGAAGCCTGTGATGCTGTGGAACCTGGCCCCGCTGTGGGTTCCAGGTCAGCTCCTGACACAGCAACTCGAGGCAGTTATTGCAGTCACTTTCTTTCACCTCTCTTCAGCCGTGTTTCATGCCTGTGAGTTGACTGTTTGAACAACCAGCTATTACATGCTTTGCACCATTTTGCATTGGTATATCTCTCTCCAGGACTTGAGGAGAAAGAGCCTTCAAATGCCATCGACTGATTGGAATCCAGCCAACATTATTCTTACCTCTATTTAACCCTACCCATCAAGGAAGTCACAGCTCTAAGGCACTAACCCTTTGCCATGATGGCAGCAGCATCTGTACTTAGAATCCCAAGGCCAAGGTTTGTCCATACAACCATGGAATGTGTCTAAAATTCGCCTACCAGGGCAACAGAATCTGTAGGCTGCTGTTCAGCTGGGAGAGCTCGTAGGGGTTTGGCCCAGATTTTAAACAACCCTTCAGGACAAGACACGCGGGACTGTAAGGAGGTAGGTATTGCATGATAGGTATTGCAGATATTGAAAAGGGGCCCAGGATTACAAGCTAAGGTAATGAGTCTTAACCTTTTTCCTTCCTCTTACTCTTGAATCTCCCACAATCTGTACAAACTCTCACCTGAGAGCAGGTTCCACAGCTCAGACTCTATTTTACAGACCATTACAGGTTCCTCAGATACAATATTCATATCAACACGTGCCGATGCCAAGTGAGCACGTGAACATCTAGGGAATTTTCTATCCTCCCTACAGCTTGCATCTTACTTCTACTAAAGCCCTCTATGCCCACAATACTTACACTGGCGACTTATACTTGTATTGTTGTCCTCTTTGGGTCTGGGTTAGAAGACAGAAAGATATGCAGAAGTGGTGTGTGTGTGTGTGTGTGTGTGTGTGTGTGTGTGTGTACACATGCTAGTCCTGGGGCTTGAACTCAAGGTTTGGGTAGTGTTCTTGTGATTCTTTTTGCTCTACCAGTTGAGCCACAGCTCCATTTCCAGCTTTCTGGTAGTTCACTAGGGATAAGAATCTCAGGAAGCTTTCCTGCTTGGGGCTGGCTTTGAACTATGATCCTCAGAGCTCAACTTCCTAAGTAGCTAGAATTACAGATGTGAGCCACCAGTACCTGGCTTAGAAGTGATTTCTTTTTGAGGCATTTCCTAAGAGATCTGGAATTTATTCTATGGAGAATAATAGTCCCTTCATCACATAGGTTTATAATTCACTTAAAAATTAATTTAGCTGGGTATAGTGGCTTTTGCTTGTAATCCTAGCTGATCAGAAGATAGAAATAGGAGGATCAATGTTAAAAGAGAGAATCCTATCTGAAAAACTGAAGCAAAAACATGAGAGAGGGCCAGGAGTTTGGCCTAGTGGTAGAGTGCTTGACTACCATGCATGAAGATTTGGGTTCGATTCCTCAGTACCACATACATAGAAAAAAGCCAGAAATAGTGCTGTGGCTCAAGGGGTAGAGCTCTAGCCTTGAGAAAACCCTAGCCTTGAGAAAGCCCAAGGACAGTCAGTGTTCAGGCCCTGAGTTCAAGGCCCAGGACTGGGGGGAAAAATGAGAAACATGGCTCCAGTGATAGAGTATTTGCCTAATAAGCAATAATGAACCCCAAGTTCAATACCAATACCACCAGAACACACATACACACACAGGCTTGCGCGCACACACGCACGCACGCATACACACACACACACACACACACACACATTTACATGCACACACACAAATCTTCCTAGTCCTCTTAAGAGTGGAAAATTGCCAACTCTCAGCCTTCAATGAATGTACTTTAGAATAGTTTGCTTGCTGCAGAAACTATCAACTCCCCTCAAATTCTTCTTGTGTTTATTTAGAATACTACAGACACTCTCTGCTCCACCCTCAAATTCTTGTGTTTCTTTTTAGTGGGTTCAACACACAGAGCTCTCTCTGTGCGGTCCACTAAGAGAGATCTGAAAGACAGTTGTGTTGGTTCACGGGAGGAGGATTCAGTTAAGTATACAGAGAGTGTGACTTTAACCATCCATCAAGTATTTTACTTCCAGCCAAGTCAAAGCTAGGTCATGGTTTTCATTACTAAAATTTCTACTAACACAAGGAGGTAAGAATAAAATAGGACTGTTACAGCCTTTTCTGTGGAATGTCATATCACCTTATATCTAACCTGCATCCTCTCTAGGGAGATAAAAAGTGAAAAATAGTGAAAGATGCATAGTTTATAATAACTAGGATAGCCCAAGGTTAATACAATTTTATTATAATCATATGGAAAATGAACACACAAAAATTAGGAATCCTTTTTATGAAGCCTAATACCATTCCTGACTCTGGTCTCTCAACTAAAATCAAGTTTGTAAACTACTCATGCATTTGGTTCAAAGCAATTCAAGTTAGAAAGTCACCTGAAAAAAACAACAGGTTGTTAATCAGTGGAAACCAATAGTCACATAGCTTTAAGATTCTCATGCCCTTGGGTGAGGTAGGGAATGAGTGGTACCTGCCTATCAAGGGCGAGGACCTGGATTCAAACTCTATCCTGAAGAATCTGTGCTCTGGTTTATTTTTGTAAACCTGGTTAAGATCTAATGATTTGGCCATCACATAAACAAATTGTTTAGAAATGTGTAATTTCTGGGGCTTGGCCTAGTGGTTGAGTGCTTGCCTAGCATGCACGAAGACCCAGGTTTGATTCCTCAGTACCACATACATAGAAAAAAAGCCAGAAGTGGTGCTCAGGCTCAAGTGGTAGAGTTCTAGCCTTGAGAAAGTCCAAGGACAGGGCTCAGGCCCTGAGTCCAAGCCCCAACTGGCAAAAAAAAAAAAAAAAAAAAAGCTACAAGACTCTTTTTTTCCCTTTTTTTCTTTCTTTGTTTTTTTAGCAACAAAAATCAAGTAATTGCCACACACGCACACACACACACTATTTTGGTTACACAGAAATGGGAGCCACAAATAAATTAATGTAATACTAAAAAACAGAAATTTAATTAGACAGAAATAGGAACTAATTGTGCCTGACCCATGTCCTCTACATGAGTTAATCACAATGGTGCTGATAAATGCCTTGATCAGATGACAGCAAACCAGGGGAGACATGTAGTGCACAATATTTTAATACACATGAATATACAAAGTTGATCAAAATGTAATGTTTAAAGATAAAATCCATCTGTAATAAAGCTACATTCCAATATCTAAAATAAGCCCTATGCGCCCATTAGAACGTAGTTCTCTTTTAGGCATACCCATGAAATTAAGGGTAACCATGAAAATAATCGCATAGGAACCATTTCTATCATTTCCCCCCCTTGTCATCAGAAATTCAAAATATACTCAGGCCATAAAACCAAACATGACTGGCTTCCTATTTAAACCAACACCCCATGTACTGTTCATTCCTTCCCTCCTCACACCAGTCCATTCCATGCTGCTTAGGAAGAAAAAAAATCCATCAACATAATAGGACTGGATGTCAGCATTTTACAAATCCCATTTTGAAACAATTTCATTTCCACATACTGTACCATTACCTAGATGCTAAGCTAGTAAGTGACCAATAAAGGAAATATTTCTTCTTTTTGAAAGTGTAAAACTTACTTTTAAATACCCAGCAGTTAGAGGAATACAACAGGCCTCCTCCGTCCTGAGGGAGTGGAGCCTCCATTTAACCCCCAGGCATCCAGGACCCAAGGCTGAGCTTTAGTGCTGTCATGGTGTTCTGGAATGGTGCCACACACCTCATCCCATTCTCTGCTAGGAATGAGGGATGGAAAAGAAGGAGCACATTTACATGATATTGTCTTTGCATAACGAAAAACAAGGGGAAGGTAGCTGCCAAGTGTCTGTTTTGTTTACTGAAGAGGAAAAGGTATGAAAATACCAGATAGCTCTAAATTAAAGGGAAAAAAATGATTCGAGTCCTGATTGAGAAATATGACAAGTCTCTGCTCTTCTTGTATCTCACAATCATTTAAATGTCTATTATAGTCTCCATAGTCATCTCTTCTTTTCCAAAAATATATTCATGAATATTGAATTTTAACTGACTTTCTATTAAAAGTTCAATCACTGGGGAAAAATTCTTTACACATTCCAGAAGAAAAAAATATAGAGAGCCTAACATTATTTAAATATTACTTCTAAACAATTCCAATTGAAACACTTTTGTCTAATAAATTCGCTTCATGAATTGTTGAAAAAAAAATTCCAAAGGTACTTTTAATAGTTTTCTTAGGATTCAACCCCAATAACTGGAGATCAGCCATCATTTTCATAAACTTTGTAATCTACAGTCAAACCTACGCAGTATGTGTAGCATAAACATTTTCCTATATCAATTACCTTTACGTGGAAAGTGCTTTTCCTAAAAGAATAAAGACTCACCTCCCAGGTAAGTGATTACTGCGTATGCTTTATGGACAGAAAAAGACAAATATTCATAAATATGAATTGCCTCTAATCAAGGCAAAGTACATTTGTAACTTGTATAAAACAATAACATGATCACCCTGTTTGTCTTCTCCAGTGAAGAGTAAAATATTTAACTTCAAGCATGAACAAATGAAGTGTTGGCATGCTTAAGTTTGAAGCAATTAACAGTTCAAGGTATTTCAAAAGTAAGAAATCCAGTTTTCATCACTATAAAGTGCTATCCTCTTCATGGTTGTAAAATGGCCACTGACATCTTCAATTTGTGTTTTAGTTCACATTATGCCAAGAGTTTGCATGTTCGCTCGCTCACTGCTGTACTAGGTAACAAAATAACATGTTCACAGTATACTACAGAATAGAGAAGTCAACTGACTTCCAGAAGAGAGCCAAGATCTAGACTCATTTGGAGGAAACCAAGAACCAGCTCCATGGCAAAACACCAAATCGACCCTTTGAATAAAAGGTACCGGTACTCAAAGCTCTTAATAAATACATACATAACAAAAGTGAAAAACAAAACTAATTATAGTGAGATGAGGTTCTTCCAAACAACGGTCTTGTCAAGCATTCTAGGAATCTGAGCCAGAAAAAAAACAGCCGCCATGTTGTCCATTCTTCCACATACCCACTAACACTTCCTGTGACCCAACCCAAACCCAGCTAATGGACTCCAGCATTCCCTCTACTTGAGGGTTTTTGCTTTTTAGCTCTGGGACTCACCAGCGCTTCAGTAACCAGACTGAAAACATGGTTTAAGAATGAAGCTGTACGATGTGGCTGCTGGCTGGGGAGGTGGAATACTCTCGATACACTTGGTGTGGAAGGATGTTGGTGCTGACTGGCTAAGAGTTGTGCCAGAGGCAGTTAACGTGGCGTCCCACCCCTGCCACCACAGACTGTGAAACATCAGCAGGATTTGAAAGATAGCTTGAAAAGCTTAGCAGTACCCGATACAGGGTAAAGGTAACTCACAGGACCTCAGAGAAGAAAAATGTCACTAAAAATTAACAGCATCGAGTTATTTTCCTGAAACGTGGGTTTTGGTAGAAAGATAAGAAAAGTAACTTCACTGTCCATAAAAATCTTTTTCTTGGCTCTGCCTGCCCTGAGCTCCAGAATGTCTTAGCCCCTGGGATTCTAATGGAGAGGTAAACGCAACCTGATGTGGATGCTAAATGCTAGGCATCACAAACAGCTTCTCTTCACCCAGTTCCTTGTGAAGGATGTTTTCAGTTACCCACTCTTAAACATTTTCACTTGTGTACACTTAAAGCTTATAGTTGCAGCCCTAAAAGGTGACCATCCACCCAATTCCTCCTTTCTTCTGTCAGAAAAAAGGCAAATGAGATTTTTTAAAAAAAGGGGGAAGGGTAGCAATGCTTCCAGGGACAAGATAAAGGAATGTATTATAAGGAAAACCCCAGAAGCCAGTTAGGAAGTTTAGCAAATACTCAAAATGGACTGGAACATTCAGAGAAAATGTCATTCTAATTCCAATGTAATAAATACGGCAGAGCATGGAACCAAATCCTAAAATTAGCAACTGTTACTCATAGAAATCTTACTACAATCTGATTGCAGTTAACCCTACCTCAGATCAAAATACAACCAAGAGTAATGCTGCAAGTAAAACAATGAAGGGAGAAAGTTGAACAGAGCCAGACCGTTGAGACTCAGAGTGACTGCATTAGCAGGCCACTAAGAAGAAGGAGGCCGGCAGAGAAACCAGATAAGAGTGCTTTGAGCATTTTCTCCCATGTGATTCAGTCCCACAATTCTTTTAAGTTATTCTCTTGACTGGTAGAATAAAATATATCCAGATTCGGAATTTTTTGATATATCTGACGTCAGGCCATAAAATTCTTCAATAGCTTGAGCGTCTATTTTCTGCAACAAAGGAAAAATAAAACAGCACAGTTATTTACTGGGGAAAAGAAAAACAAAATAACTCGTGATACAAATTACAATTTGAAATTTTTATGGGCATGGTGTATGTGTATGTGAACCCAGGGCTTCATGCATGCTAAGCAAGGGTTCTAAACAGCTACAGCCTCACAATTAGGAACTTTGTACAGCAAATGGTTAATTCCATAGATTTTAACAGAACATCATGATATAAATTGCAAATCACTAAGGAAAAAAAGCCACCCTTTCATGTATCAACAACCATATGCAGTTGTTATTTGAAGAAACCAGGAATTCTTTCAGGTAGTAAACTGGAGTTGTCTAGAAATCATTTTACTTGTATTATTCTTCTCCACTTTAGTTAATAAGTTAAAACAGATCATGTCTTTACATGCAGAATTCACTCCAGCTAGTACTCCTTTACAGCAAAATAAATATATGAAATTTGGTGTAAATGTTCCTAAGTTCAAGAGATTAAAAATATATATAAATAACTTTCAATTATAATCAATACAAGAGAGATTTGCAATAATAAGAGGATGTTAATAGACTCTGAAGTCCATGGTTTGCCCTATATCAGAAAGGTCTATAGTTACAGCAGTAAAGAGTACCTCACTTTAAATAGCTGTGTGTGGCTTGAGGCAACCTAGAGTTTCATAGGTGCTATGTCTATGTGTGGCCAGTAACAGGAGCACAGTAGTAACAACTCTACAATCATACTCCCCCACATGGAGAATGAGGATCAGGAGAATTTAGTTTTGATGGAAATGTAAGATGTTTTCAAGTCTGATTCTGGGGAAATTGGCTTAGTTCAGACAAATGTCTGAAGTGGATATTGTCCAAACTCCTATGCCTACTAGAAGATAACCTGCATACCAACCTCTACAATGTCATCATCAAACAAAAGCCAGAAGCCATGGCTTTTCACAATAGTGATGTAATGTCCCCGATTTGGACCACTGGAAAAGAACAAAGGAAAGAAAGTGACCAGGTAGACATTGACTTTATAAAACTCCACTGAAGCCAGGCACAGTGGCTCACACTTGTAATCCTAGCTACTGAGGAGGCTGAGATCTGAGGATCATGATTCAAAGGCAGCGTAGGCAAATCCATGAGACTCAACTCCAGTTTAACATTCTATTTATTTATTTATTTATTTTGGTAGGTTGTGGGGCTTGGACTCTGGGCCTGGGCATTGTCCCCGAGCTCTTCAGCTCAAGGCTTACCACCTTACCCCTTTGAGCCACAGCCCCACTTCCAGTTTTCAAGTGGTCAATTGGAGATAAGAGTCTCACAGACTTTTGTGCTGGGGCTGGCTTTGAACTGTGATCCTCAGATCTCAGCCTCCTGAGTAGCTAGGATTATAAGCGTGAGCCACTGCACCCAGTAAGATTTGATTGTTAATCACTTACATTAGTAAACTTTGATTTTGAATCACTCATCATAAGATATATTAGGCATCGTGCCATATGTAATTTTGGCTGTTTGAAAATGGAAATCATAACAAAGCAAAAACATTTATTTTATTTATGGATTTTGTTGTTGTTGTTGTTGTTAGTAATACTGGGGCTTGAACCCACAGCTTTGCACTTGCTGGGCAGGCATACTACTACTTGAGCCATGCCTCTAACATTATTTAAAACTCATCCTAAGACTCATATCTACCCAAAGGAAGCTCATTAAGTTACTTCCCAGAACATTTGCTTTATTGTTATTACTGTATGCGAGTCTGTAGCTATGTTTATTTATATACAGCCATTACCACACAATGACATTGGGGCCTATAACAGATGCAGACATAACAGTTCTTCCATAAAATTATACTGCCTATGTTATGGTTTTGATATAAAGTGTGCTCCAAAACTCCTGGGGGGAAGAAGGTCTTCCTCCTTTAAATTGGCTTTCTCAGGTATTCTCTAACAATGTTGAAAGGTGACGTCCCCGCCTCATTTGTCTACTTGTCTCATGTACCTATACATTTACACCAGGATGAAATCACAGAGTAGATCACCTTCCCATTGTCAAGCAACATATCTGTATCTTTTGAAGAGATAAATAAAAGCTTGCATGGTAGTCCCCAAACTACTGAGCGCCACAGCTCAGTAAGGGTGTTCCTACGTCTAGTCCATCACACAAACAGCCAGTACATTCATCCTGTGTGCCTGCCTCCTGGCCCACCTTTACCTGCCACAGTGAACGACCACGGCCACCAGGTCATACATGCGGTCCAGGTTCACGGCATCGCTGGAGGTATTGAAGAGCCGGAGCTCCAGAGGGAAGACCACCCGGTAAGACAGCTTGGTATACCGGTGAAGTTGTTCCATGTACTTGAACCGCTTTAGGTGGAGGGCCAAAATCATTGGCAGCTTTTTTACCCTCATCCTAAGAAATCATGAAACAGAAATCAGTTGTAGCAAATGCTTATGAGAAGAGCACAATCACCTGCACACGGAGAATAAGAGGGGGGGATCTGGCAAATAACCAAAACAGAAAGAAAAGTATGCTAAATTTTGAACTGATCCTACATCCTGGGCTAACTGGAGTGTGCCAGTGAGAAAAGCACAAAAATGTGTCTCTGATCAAAGCAGATGCTCCTAGAATTGATGTACCAATAAAAACACCAGGTGCAATTATTAACACTGCCCTCTGACTCCCAAAGTGGAAAACAGCTGGACGATCCACTCCTTCAAGTGGACAGGAAGGCCAAGAGGTTTTGAGATTGGGGAGCTGGGAAGAGAATAAGCGGAAGCATGCAGACAGAACTTCCAGTTCGAGCATTCCTGCAGTCCACACACCTGGGCAACCAACACTAAGCTATCATGACAAGTCAGTGCCTTCCAGGTCTCTCACTTTCCTCATTTATAAAACACAGGGGCTGCCATAAGACTGTTTGCCAAACTAGCCTGGGAGCACTGGGGAAATTACCAGATATAGAGTTCCTACAACCAAGTCATAGAGCATGAACTCTGGGTGTTGTCCCTGAGCTCTTCAGCTCATGGCTAGTACTCTACCACTTTGAGACATAGCATCATTTCTGGTTTTCTGGTGGTTAATTAGAAATAAGAGTCTCACAGACTTTTGTGACAGGGCTGGCTTTGAAACAAGATCCTCAGATCTCAGCCTCCAGAGTAGCTAGGATTATAGATGTGAGCCACCTAGAGACTATTATTTTAAAGCCCTCATGTACATTAAGTATTGAAAGTTTTGAGAAATTTTTCACTGAAGGATGGACTGTTTATTGGAAGCAACACATACCAATCTCATACAAACACATAGCTTTATTTTCATTAAATGAGCATTGGCATTCCTTAGTTAACAACCAAAACAGAAACAGTTAATATATCAAATACCACCAGGAGAGGGTTTTCCAGTTACCACCCGGGTACCCAGTACTATGAACACCTTGAGTGAGGGTACATGCTGCTCTTCCTGTGCACACCTTCAATGCCTATTGAAAAAGATACATTTTAAAGAGAAGATTCATCTTGCTGCTCACTACTGGCACAGGCTTGTAATCCTAGCTACTCAGAGGCAGAGATAAAGAGCCTGGATCAAGGCCAGCCTCAGGCAAAAAGCTTAAGAGACTCCAACTCAGAAAAAGAAAATGGATGGAGTAGCATACACCTGGTACCCCCTCTATGGAAAGAAGCATAAATGGCAGGATCAAAGACCAGTCCAGCTTAGGCAAAAAGATCCTAATCTAAAACATGACCAGAGCAAAAGAACTTGGAGGTTTGGCTTAAGTGGTAGGCACAAAACCCTAAGATCAAACCATGATGCTCTTTTAAAAAAATAATAAAATACAGATTTTCATTAGTGGCTTTCTGTCACTATATATTCAAAGTAAAATGACAGGAACTGTTGTTCGCTGACAATACTTTATTAATGCACGTGCATGCGTGCGTGCATGTAAGGGTGTGTGTATGTGTGTGTGTGTGTGTACTTGAACTCAACGCCTTGTGCCCTTGTGTGGCTTTTTCTGCTCAAGGCTGGCATTTTGCCACTTGAACCACAGCTCTACTTATGGAATTTTGGTGGCTAGCTGGAGATAAGAGTCTCACAGATTTTTCTATGTGGATTAGTTTTTTATTGGGACTCTCAGATCTCAGCCTCCTGAGTAGCTGGAATGATAGAAACGAGCTACTAGAACCTCGCATAAGTGACAGATTTTTAAAAATCTCTGTCTGTAACAAATCTCCATATTTAAAATATTCCTCATATGTACTCTGTGTTTTCTTCTGTGACAAATTCATCTTGGATTCCCATGAGGATTTCAATTATAGCCGATCCCTGATTGTTTACGCAGTACAGTATCTGTCATGGGACAGCACTCTGTGTTTGTTGAATGAATGAGTGAAGGAAGAACAAAGGGACGACTCTCCAGTCAGCATTCTTTTCCAGGTTTCACTGGTGAGGAGAGTCACTAACCCCCAAAACTGCATAAAGATCAGATTCAAAACCATGCCTGTTGCACCCTCATCTGATTCCTTCTGAGGACAGAAAACCCACTCTTCACCTACCTTTTCTGGGCCTCCTGCTTGCTGCAGCATGTCTCACAATAATACTTTTGTTCACTACACAGTGTTTCTGTGTTGCTGAAGTCTCTGCAGAGAAAAATGTTTTCATCTTTTAAAAAGTCCACATAGAGCTGGGCATGGTGGCTCATGCCTGTAATCCTAGCTATTCAAAAGGTTGAGATCTGAGGATCATGGTTCAAAGCCAGCCTGGGCACTAAAAAGTTCATGAGACTCTTATCTCCAATTAATCACCAGAAAACTGGAAGTGACCTGTAGCTCAAGGGGTAGGGTGGTAGCCTGCAGCTGAAGAGCTTAGGGACAGCGCTCAGACCCAGAGTTCAAGTCCCACAGCAAACCAAAAAATAAAAAGTCCACACATATTTTGCATACCACATTTTAAACCCCTCTGTTACTTACAGGGTAATTTCTAAGTGGGGAAAAACAATAAACAGAAACAATCCTTCTTAAGACTACACAATCTGAGCATGTCTATTGGATTGGGCCAAGACCTCACCATAAGAGCTTTTAAACATAGCTTGATGAAAGCCAAGTGTGGTGGGTCATACTAGTAATTCCAGCCCTAGGGAGCTTGAGACAGGAGGATAGCAGTTTGAAGCCATCTTGGGTTACAGGATGAGACTGTTTCAAAACTATAACAAAGCATTTTTATTTAAGTGAATCAACAGGCTTAAAACAGATTCAGGGAAAAAAAAAACACCTCAAGATTTAGGAAGAAAGGGCTATAAATTGGAAATAAAAACATTATAATAGAGAAAAATCATTCCCTAGAATAAAAGTTGTCCTGTAAATCAGATCCAGAAAGGCATTCATGGGTCTAGGATCTGTTGGCTCACACCTGTAATCCTAGCTACTCAGGAGGCTGAGCTCTGAGGTCTGAAGCCAGCCTGGACAGGAAAGTCTGTGAGACTCATCTCCAGTCAACCACCAAAAAGCTAGAAATAGAGCTGTGGCTCAGGTAGTAGAGTGATAGCCTTCAGCAAAAGACTTCAGGGACAGTACTCAGGCCTGGAGTTCAAGCCCCAGTACTGGCACAACAACAACAAAACCCAGCATTCACATAAAATGCAAGGTAACACACTGTGGTTCGTGAAAAATGGTCTGTCTCAGAAGGCTCCTGTTTTCGAACAAGACAAAAACAATGAAATCTGAAGCACATACAACTGTGTTCAACTAAGAAAACCCCAAATTATTAGGAAGTCTGCCTCCCACACACACCTGCCCCCGCCTCCTTCAGAATGAGACTGTCCGCCTGGCTTCCTTGAAGAAAGAAGGATTATGCTTGCCTCGAGTACAGTCATCTTATAAACTTTTACTCTGCTGCTTGTGGTTTTCTTTTCTTTTCTTTTTAAATCTCAAGGTCTTTCATTCTTTTCTGGTCATCGAGATTCTGCTGAACAATTCTGTGGTCTTCAGAAGGCAGAAGAAGGATATAATAATCCCCTGCAGTTCTGAAGATGCCGGTGACATTTTCTTATGCCCCATGTCCTAGCCGCAGCATGGACAGATTTTATTAGATAGAAAATGGTATTGAAATGGTGATAATGAATGTACCACTGACACAGAGTATATCAAAGGCAAACACAGACTGTTCATTCATTGACCCTCTGGACATTAACTGACAGTTTCCAGGCTCAGTCCTGGGGATTCCCAGAAAGCCACAGACAGCTCCACATTAACCAGAAGCAGGTATGAAAGACCCACTGACCACAGTGAAGCTTAGACATATAGCACTGTACAGGAGTTCCTTGCCTAACCCTCTTCCCCCAGTTTCCTGTTTTATTCAGGAATATAAAAGCCCAATTTCCAAATCTGTAGGCCATAGTCATCCCTGATCTTCAGAACTCTCCTCCTCCCCCTCTCCTTCCTCTTCTTTCTCTCCCTCCTCCCCTTCTTGCTCATCTTCCTTCTCTCTGTTACTGTCACACAGGCCTTGGGCTTTCTCCTTCCTGCCCAGGAGCTCCTGGCAGCACTATTATCACAATACTGAGCTCAGTTCCCACAGGCCTCCAGACTGGCTGTTCAGCACTCAGTGGGACCTTCCCTCTTTTGCAAAGGGCTTCTGTGATTCCTAACAACAACCAACCCAGCCACCACATCACATTGTTGTTTGGTTTTCTTCCCTGTACATGTTCTCATCTGAAACCATTCTCCAGCTCATCTGATCACTAGTCTGTCTCTCTTACTGCCAGATCCCTAGATAGAAGCACTCAATAATATTTGCTCAGTCAATGAACAAAGACAGATGCAAATATAAAGTCTGAGGAAAAGCATAGAAAAGAGAAACAAACTTGAACTGGTGAGATCTAGGGCATTTGCCTAAAGAGCAATGTCCAAGTCAGGTTCTTGGCAGGCATGTATGCCATAGAGGAAACAAGAACCAGGCACAGAGGTATGGAGAGTGCACCATAAGCGTGTGACTCAGCCTCAGGTACACGCCTAAGATGCAACCTGGACCCTGTGCTCAGGAAGTCACGAACAGGACTTAGCAAAGAAACAGATGTTCAGAGGATGCTTTTGATCAATTCTACGTTGGGTAGCATTGAGGAAGGATTGGAGATAGTATGAAACAAGGAAACTATTTAGAAGGCAATTGAGCCCAACTTTCAGATTTCTAGAGTGGGTTCATAATCAAACTTGGACTTAGTCAAACTGCATAAAAGATTCAGTGAAATCTTGTGGTGGCACAGAATTGTCTGGAGTGGATGGGAAACTAGTCAATAGTTGATACCTGTGGAGATTCCTATCTGTCAAATGTCTTCACACTCCAATGTCCTTATCCAACTAAAGAACTGGAATAACCAAGGAAAACAGAATGAAAAACAAGGGGTTTGACACTCATGTACAGATTCAGACAGGTAGAATTATAGAAGTGTGTGCAGGCTGAACAAATTTAATCTCCAGATTTGAAACATTTCTGGACCAAGCATTTTTTTTAAAAAGGGGGGTTAGGGGGCTGGGAGTTTGGCCTAGTGGTAGAGTGCTTGCCTAGCATGCACGAAGACCCGGGTTCGATTCCTCGGTACCACATACATAGAAAAAAGCCAGAAGTCGTGCTGAGGCTCAAGTGGTAGAGCTGTAGCTTTGAGAAAGTCCAAGGACAGTGCTCAGGCCCTGAGCTCAAGCCCAGGACTGGCAAAAAAAAAAAAAAAAAAGATGAATTATAAAAAAAAAAAGGACATGTGAAAGGGTATCAATGTGTGGGAATTAAGGCACCATTTATCTGGCAAATATCATGTAACCCTTCTATTAATTACAAGAAAAAATATATTTAAAAAAGGGGGGGTTAGCCAGGCTTGGTGGCTCATGCCTGTAATCCTAGCTACTCAGGAGGCTGAGATCTGAGGATCAAGGTTCAAAGCCAGCCCTGGCACAAAAGAACTTGAAACTCTTATCTCCAATTAACCCCTAGAAAACGCAAAGTGAGGCTTGGCTCAAGGGTAGAGCAGTAGCTTTGAGCTGAAGAGCTCAGGGACAGCGCCCAGGCCAAGTTCAAACCCCATGACCCACAAAAAAAAAAAAAAAAGGTTAGTTAACCAGTACTTATTTACTTAAAGATTCAGTTTACAAATAAACACTATCTCACCCAGCTCCAGTTGGCTAGAAGCCTATTACCATGAGGGAAATGGTAAATGTGTGGTGACTAAGTCATCATACTGGAGTGCAGACAAGGAAAATGAAGAGAAATCAGGAAAAGGGGTTGGTACTGGCAGGAAACTGAGATAATACAGCAGGTAAGTGAGTTCAAGCCGTTAGATGCTAGGACAAAAGTGAGCCACAGAAATGCCAGGTATAGTGGTATTTATGCTGTAATCCCAGAAGTTGGAAGGCTGAGGTAGATGGATCTTGAAATTGAAACCAGCCTGGGCTATAAAGGGAAATCTTACCAAAAAAAGAGGGGAGGGAGGCGGGGAGAAAAGGTGAGCAGCAAAGGTCACCTTTTCAAGGAGAAAACAAAAAGGCAAAAAGAAAATGACAAGAAGTCTTTCTGGCACTTAGGAAAAATGATCAAAGCACAGAGATGGGGTTAAGGGGTTGATAAGAGTGTTCACCAAAGCTCCTATTTATAAGGGTCATAGTAAAAAAGCCAAGCATGGTGGTTCATACCTGTAATCCTAGCTACTCAGGAGGCTGAGAGCTGAGGATCGCAGTTCAAAGCCAGCCTGGGCACTAAAGTTTGTGAGACTTTTATCTCCAACTAACCACCAGAAAACTGGAAGTGGTGCTGTGGCTCAAGGGAGTAGCCGTGAGCTGAAGAGCTCAAGGACAGCACCCAGGCCCAGTGTTCAAGTCCCATGACTACAAAAAAGAAAAAAAAATGATCATAGTAGCCAAGTACTGGTAATTCACACCTGTTACCTTGGCCACTCCGGAGACAAAGATCCTCAAATCTCAGTTCAAAGCCATTCTGGACAAGAAAGTCTGTGACATTATCTTCAATTAACCAAAAGAGACAGAACTGGCACCAAAAAGGGGGGGGGGGTGAAAGTCATAATAGCAAACAAACATTATTTTTAAATACACTTAGGGAACAAATCTAATAAGAAATGTATGCCTTTATAAAAGAAATCATAAAATCTTTTAGAAACATATATGAAAACTTGAGTAAATGAAGAAAGACAAAAAAAAAAAAAAACCCAGAGGTCTAGCTGTGACTCAAGTGGTAAAGCACCAGCCTTGAGTGAAAAAGCTCAGGAACCGTTCCCAGGCCCTGAATTCAAGCCCCAATTACAGTACAGCACACACACACCACCACCACCACCACCAACAACAACAACAACAAAATCCACATTAACCAAGTCCCATTAAAACACAAATCACAGAAACAGATAGGTAAGCAACGGAATTGGATGTACATATATGAACTTACTAAAGAACAGAACTTTCTCAAAAGAAGTAGAAATGGATTTCCTTCCAAGATTAACTTTGAATGGAAAGAGTTTGGGGAAAATTAAAATCCTGCATTTCTCTGACACCCAGCATGAAGAGTAGCATTTGTAAATGAGAGAAAGGCAAAGGAAAGGAAGGGCGCTTTAAAAGGCAGAGTTCTTAGAGAGGAGAGTAAAGGCTCTGTGAAGGAGATGCAGAGGTGCAGGGAGGGACTCCAAAGGAAGATAAAAATACCAAGAAGGCAAGGCAAGGACAAGGAAGACAAGCAGCTAGCAAATGATAGGGCATGATTTCAAACCCCAGTATGATGAAGATGAAGACGAAGACGAAGACTAAGACGAAGAAGAGGAAGAGGAAGAGGAAGAGGATGGAAGCAGAAGAAAAAGAAAAGGAGGAGGAGGAGGAGGAGGAAGAAGGAAGAAGAAGAAGAAGAAGAAGAAGAAGAAGAAGAAGAAGAAGAAGAGGAGGAGGAGGAGGAGGAGGAGGAGGAGGAGGAGGAAGAGGAGGGAGAGAGAGAGGAAAGAAGGGAGAGAGAGGAAAGAGGAAGGAAGGAAGGAAGGAAGGGAGGGAGGGAGGGAGGGAGGGAGGGAGGGAGGAAGGGAGGAAGGGGAAATGATGTGTGTCAAGTAGTAGAGCATCAGCCTTGAGCAGAAAAAGCAAAGTAAAATCTCTAGACCATGAGTTCAAGCCACAGTACTGGCACCAAAAGGAAAAAGAAAATAAGAGAAAGGAAAGGAGAGGTGGAAGGAAGGAAGAAGAAAAGTGAGGACAGAGAGAAAGAGAAAAAGCAAAGGAAAGAAGCCAGGCACTGGTAGCTCATAATTGTAATCCTAGTTACCCATGAGGCTGAATTCTGAGAAGCATGGTTCAAAGCCAGTCAGGGTAGGAAAATCCACAAGACTCTGATCTCCAATAAATTACAAAAAAAAAAAAAAAAAGCAAAAAGTGAAGGTGTGGCTCAAGTTGTAGAACACTAGCCTTGAGGACAACCAGAAGCTCAAGATCAGACCCAGGACTGTCAAAAGAAAAAGAAAAAGGAAGGAAGGAAGAAAGAACCCAAACCCAAGAGAGATGAGGGACACAATGTTAAAGAAAATCTATAAAAAAAAAAAAGAAACAAATTAAGTTCAGAAGGAAAGGAGAACTATCATTTCCTCTCCTTTGTCTCAGATGTTTTTTAAGGAAAAGTATAGGTCAGGTGGTAGAACAACAGCCTTGAACAGAAAAGGCTAAGGGACAGTGCCTAGGCTCTGGATTCAGTCCCAGTCCCAAAACACACACACACACACACACACACACACACACACACACACACACACACACACACACACAAATAAAGTATTGTCAGTGAGTAATGCTTCCTGCCATTTTATTTTGAATATAGTGCGGGTCTCCATATTTTCCTTTCATGAAGAAATGTATGTGTTGTCTTGCAAACTGATGAATATGGAAACAGAAAGCAAGGCTACATTTTTCTATGCCACGTTTCCCAATGGCTGAAATTAGAACTAACCACTCAACCTTTCACCTGATGTATTATCTGCAGTCATTGCCCCCTCCGGGGGAGGGGGGATATGCAGTCAATGGGAAAATCTCCAGGTGGGGGGGAGGGTAAGCAGTCAATGGGAAAGAGCAAATAATGCCTCTTCCCCCTTAACCCATCCCCACATCCGTGACTTACGTTGGTATAGCCATAGCCTTAACCTTTCCCACACCCTGCAATCATAGAACCTTGGGGGAATCAAAAATGGCTTCTTCATTTGGTACAATTCCTGTGTCATAAAAGTTGTCTGCGTTGGAAACTATCTATCCATCCACTTCTTTTCATAGGCATGTTTGGAATTCATGCCATTAATAGAGTCAGAACAGAGGCCATCCTGGCATACAGTACACATATACATTGAAAATAATGAGATGACAGACTTGTTCAGGATGAGGGAAGGGGTGAGGTAGTCAAGTCTCTGGGAATGAGAAACAACCCCCAGCTCAAACAACATTCCATACCCAAGGTTATTGGTGCCAGATAACATGAGCTCCTCAAACAACTCCCCAGTCAATGGTATCTGCTTAGGACAGTACAAATCCTGTCCATCAGAAGGTTTGGTCACTCCAGCCACACTACCACCTTCACTGTCAGTCTTTCCCTAGCCTAGTTTTCTTCCTCTCAATGCATACATCATGTGTGCATTCCCAGCAGAAGGGAATGACAGGGGAGGACAGGGACTTTTGCGCTCGATCCCTCGCATTTTCTCTTGCTGAAAGAGAATGGAGAGTAGGAATCCAATCTCTGCAGCAACTCGGAGGACATGTTCAATACACAATTCAATACTCAATACCTACGATGAACCTGGACAGACACAGTTCTATTTTAGGCTCCTTAGCTTCTCTCAACACTAATGAGGAGGAAATTCCTGCCATGAATGATCGCCACAGAATACTCAAGCACCTGGAGTAATGGCAAGCACCTGTAGCCTTTGTTAACTCAATGATACAAATGAGTATACACATGAGAGGCTGAATGATGAGAGCATAAAGCACACATCTGTATTAAAGATTAAAAGTTTATTTTTTCAGTTTAGTGACTGCTCAGTGAGACTCTTCTCCAGACCACACAGGCTTACTCTGCATTTCTCGTGGGAAAGAACGAATAGAAAATAATAGGATTATATTTGTTTAACAGTAAGGAAGATTAGGTCCTGGAGGAAATACAGGATTTTATTTATCCCATTTATTTAGTAACTCAAAAGCTTAAACCACAGTGAGAATTCTTGAGCTCACCTCAGACAGTGGGTAATGGAAGTGTTTTGTTCCACATCAACAGAAAGGTCAAGAAAATCTTCATCTTTGCTACTCACCTGAAGGGAGGGGAAAAAGAGAGGTACATTAGGCACATAATACAAAGCAGACATTGTATGGCTAAAACCTTCAACACTTACTGGTTCTCCAACACTGTAACGTGGGAGGAGTCATATATGACTACGCAATCTTATGGAACCCGTTACCTGAGACATACCCCAGACATCCTAGAGTTTCGATTCAACCTCCTCTTGAATTACAATTGTGATTCAAACTCAATTTCTCTTCCTCTGTAGTCATTTTCCCCCTTGCTTCAATACAGGAAGTAGTAAACAACCATGTGACCCAGATGGCAGGATAACAGAAATGGAAAAAGGAAAAGGGTCAGAAAACCTTCCACCCAGGAGAAAAATCCCCCACCCTACGTCCAGTCCTTTGAGTTTGCTTTCTCCCTCCCATGTGTCACTGTGCAAACTATGCTGTGGCCAGGAAACCGGAGAGTCACCCCAACTACCAATCAAGCTGTCCTTTGGCCAGGAAGTGATCATCATTTGCAGTCTTCTGTCATCTGTGATAAACAATCCGCTCTGAGCTGGCCTGCAGCCCTGGCCCACACAGCCCACCCCACTGTGAACTCTGCCCAAGCCAGATCGGCCTTGGCCGTTCCTCAGCCCTCCACAGCCCTCCACGGGTCAGACCACACTCCTGCTTATCTCACTTATCACCCTGGCCGACCTAGAGCTTCCCAACAACCCTTGGCTGTGACCATCCGGCTGGGCCAGCCACAAACTGGAAAATGAAAACTACACTCTTAAAAGTATGGCAACTATGCTAGTACCCAAAATTTTGGAAATTATCTAAATGAATATTCAGAATGGTGAGCACACAACTTTGATAGTTTCATAAACACAAAAATGAGCACTGAGGGCCAAGAGTTTGGCCTAGTGGTAGAGTGCTTGCCTAGCATGCACGACGACCGGGGTTTGATTCCTCTGTACCACACACATAGGAAAAAGTCCAAAGCGGTGCTGGGACTCAAGTGGGAGAGCACTAGGCCTTGAGAAGGCCCAAGGGCAGTGCTTAGGCTGTGAGTTCAAGCTCCAGGACTGGCAGAAAAAAAAAAAGTGAGCACTGAGACACACTACCTGCCAGACACTGTCATTGCACCTTGTCAAAAGTATGATTTGGGGCCAGTTACTTATCGTCCCTATCCCTCAGTTTCCTCATCTGTAGAGACAGTAAGAGTGTCTATCTCAAAAGGTTTTTGTAAAGATGAAATTATGTATATATGTATATATATGTATACGGTGTTTTACACAATAACCATTCAAAAAGTGGAGATTTTAAATGGCTTGAAATTTTCAAAAAAATTGAAAATGGTTTATCACATGGACCCATATACTAGTAAATTAGAATGTGGGCTACATAATTATATATGTTATTTCCAATTATTTATTAAAAGGCCCTTCCTTTACAACTTTCTACCATCCAGCTTTAATTTTCTATTTATTCTTTTTGTGGTTATTCTTCCAGCTGTGGTAGATGTACTCGTGGCCCTCAATCTTCTGCCTGTTTGGTTTCTTTGCCTTTGCATGGAGTGATAAGATTTCCCACTCCTCATTCTGAGTACAGCCATGAGACTTGCCTTAGTGAGTGAGGATCTGAGGAGACATATTACAAGCAGAGGTTCTCCGATGGTAAAATTGTTCTCTTACACTTCTGTCATCACCATGGTTTCTCAGATTTAGTCTTCTGGCTCCCATACCATAAAGTCTTTGCCCCTCCCCACAGACCCTCTAAGGTAAAGGGCATCAAACCATGGACCCATTCTGTTTGTCATTCTGCACAACTCTTGCTCCACATTCATCCCCATCTGGCTGTTTATGTTCACTTGTCAGCATTTTAAGGGTATCTGTTTTTAGTTGCGAGTTATTCTGGAGGCAGAGTAGTATGCTAGAATCTCAGTTATTAACTGAACTTCTGAAAGTTCAAAAGCCAGTCTCTGAACTTGCATTTTAGTAAGAGACAGACAGATAGTAAATGAAGTAAAAAATACAGCAAATGTTAAGTGGTCATATCAGCTCCCTGTTGCTTTGCTACAACCACCCCCCAAAACCCTGAAGCTTAAATGAAACCATCAATTTCATAACCCATGAAACTGTGGATTGACTGAGGGTCAATTGATCTAAGCTGGCCTTGACTGAACTTGACTGAAATTGTGTACTTGTGGGTCAACTGGCTCATTTTGTGTCACAGATTGGCAAGGCTGTGCTTAGCAGTGGTGCCTTGTAGTTAGGACAGCTCTCCTTCTTGGCTCTGCCATCTTTTTCCTGAAAACAGCAGGCTAGCTTAACTAGTCCAGAATGGAACGTTTCTGAAAGCAACACTAACTATATGCTATCTGTTTAGCTAAACTTTAAATACATACTAGGAAAAAGAATTAGCATAAGTATACTGCAGTCTAAAAGTACTACCAAACAAAACAGATTTACTGTGTGTGTGTGTGTGTGTGTGTGTGTGTGTGTGTGTGTGTGTGTGTGCGCGCTGGTTCTGGGGCTTGAACTCAAGGAATAGGCACTATCCCTGAGCTGTTTCACTCACCACTTGAGCCACAGCTCCATTTCCAGCTTTTTGATGGCTAGTTGAAGATAAGAGCCTCATGGACTTTTCTGCCCCCAGTTGGCCCTGAACTCTGATCCTCAAATCTAAGCCTCCTGAAAAGCTAGGATTACAGGAGTGAGCCACCAGCGCCTGGCTCAAAATACATTTTAAGACAAAGTTATGATGAGAAAAATAAAAGGGGTATTTCCTAGTAAGTCAATATATCAGGAAAACAATATTATCAAACATGAAGCCCAGCCAGACAACAGTGGCTCATGTCTGTAATCCTAGCTACTCAGGAGACTGAGATTTGAGGATCACAGTTCAAAGCCACCCTGGGCACAAAAGTCTGTGAGACTCTTATCCCCAATTAACCACCAGAAAAACCAGAAGTGGCACTGTGGTGTAAGTAGTAGAGTGCTAGCCTTGAGCTGAAGAGCACAGGGACAGTGCTCAGGCCCAGATTCAAACCCTACAACTGACAAAAAAAAAAAAAAAAAAACCACAAGGCTCTGCATAGCAGATCCTCAAAAACACAGAAAGCTAGAGTGAATAGTAATCACTAATTAGAAGATTATTCTACTGATCCATGCTATATGCCTCAAAACAACATATAAAGAAAGAAGTCAGACATACTATATTTATTCTTTTTTGTGGTTCATATTCCAGCTGTGGCAGATATATTCATGGCCCTAAATCTTCACTGCTGCCTGCTCTGGTTTCTTTGTCTTCACAGCGGGGTGATAAGATTTCCCACTCCTCACTCTGAATGCATCCATGAGACCTGTCTTGGCTTGAGATCAGGTATTCACTTCCAGATATAAGGGATCTTAATGAAGTAACAATAGTTTCCAATACTGATTTATGGTGAGAGTTGCACAATATAGCAAATTACTAAAGTATCACTGATAGATGAATTTTGTGCATGTAAATTGTACCTCAACAGAGTGAAAAAGTGATAGAATTAGGAGAAATTGTTACAATCCCACATAGCTACAGGGTTTTAACAGCTTTTTCTTAGCAGTTGATTAAAAAAAAGCTGGAGGTTGGGGCCGGGAGTTTGGCCTAGTTAAAGTGCTTGCCTAGTATGCACAAAGACCCGGGTTCAATTCCTCGGTACCACATACATAGAAAAAAGCCAGAAGTGGTGCTGAGGCTCAAGTGGTAGAGCTCTAGCCTTGAGAAAGTCCAAGGACAGGGCTCAAGCCCTGAGCTCAAGCCCAGGACTGGCCAAAAAAAGCTGGAGGGAGAAAATGTCAAAGACATTAAAGATCTAGAGAACCTTATCAACTACTATACCTAATGGACAATTAAGGAATATTACACCCAACAACTACAAAATTTACCTTTTATTCAATTCAGACCTTCTCAACTTGGGAAATTTTGCTTCCAGGGACATTTAGCAATGTCTGTAGACATTTTTCATTATCACATTTTAGGGGACACTGTTGGCCTCTGAAAGGCAGAAGACAGGGGTACTGAGAAACATCTCATAGTGCTTAATACAATCCTCTCAGCAAAGAATCACCTGAACCAACATGGTCTTGAGAGCTACTCTTTAACAGAATAGTTCAGAACAGGGCAAAAAAAAAAAAAAAATACTCCAGCCCAGCACCAATCTTAGCAACTTAAGATTGAAATCTGAGAACTATGGTTCAAAGCCAGCCCAGGCTTAAAGTCCATAAGACTCCCATTTTCAATTAACCACCAAAAAGCCAGAAGTTGAGCTTTGGCTCAAATGGTAGAATGCTAATCCTGAACAAAAAAGCTCCTAGTTAGTGCCCAGTCCCTGAGTTCAAGCCCCAGGACTGGCACTAAAACATAAAAATTTCGAATATTTAAGAAAATTTAAAATTTTAGAAATTAAACGACATACAGCTTGTATATAGGCTAACCTAAAAATCTCGAGAATGTTTTTAATATTTTAAACTAATAGTAGAAAGAAAATAATATCAAAATTTGTGAGATAAGGCTAACGTCATAGTTAAAAGGAAATTTATAGCTTTGTAAATGCACATTAGTAAGCAAAATAGCAAAGACCATCTTTCCTGTTCTAATTACTACAGTCTTCATACCCAGTTCTAACATTTTGTAAGTGTCCTATAAATATTTACTAAATGAATTATTTGACTAAACAAAACTCCGGCAAACCAATGTCTAAAAGTGATCACTGGCATCTGAGAAACAGAAATATAGAATTTCTTTTTTAATATATAATTTTAAATATATTCTTCTTTAAAAATAATCTACAAGGATTATAATTTTTTAATTAGTAAAATTTATTCTTAATCTAAACAGTCTTTCTCTGGGAGAGAAAATGAAAAGTATATGACCAATTGGAATCCCACAGAAATTAGCCCTGATCTGATGATATCTAAAAACTCTTGCGTAACGAAGGGAGAGGTGAAGAAAGCATTCCCATTGGATGGAATCTTTTCTATATGTAATGGCTTCAGAGAGAGCGAGAGAGGGTGCAGATCACATTAACTAAATGAGGGAAACAAATGTGGCTTTCTCAATTCCAAATGCAACCTGCGTCCAGAATTACAGTGACAAAGGATTGCTCATGTAAGTTAACACCTACAGGGAATGTTGAAACATGACACAACCTTTCCATCTGGACTTTTTTCTCTCTCCCTGCCCAGAATGATAGTCACAGCCAAAAGCCATGAGCAATCAAGCAATGATCTTTGAAAGATTCCCTGCCACCCTGGAAGAAGGAGTTGTTTGGGGTTTTGTTGTCATTGTTGTTGTTGCTTTGTTTTCTTTCTCTTTTCCAAGAAAGCTGCCACGAAAGAAAAGCATGTTGTTCCCACACGTAAGGATCCAGTCTAAGGAAAAGTACAGCTTGTCTCCAAGGCAACATATATCACAAGAGATTCATTCCAATACTCTCAGCAAGAACAAGCTGCACCCTTACTCTCCTTTCTCTCTGCTCCCTAACTCTAAGCATGGAGGTCCTCACCAATAAATAAATAATAAATAAATAAATAAATAAATAAGCTTCCTGTTTAAAAACAGTAGAAGACATGCTACTTGCTCTTCATTTTAAAGCAATTATTTATGAATCAATTCATAGGATATATAAGCCTTTCATATAAAGCTTAAGTGTTGCTAGGTTCTTGACTAATTAGTTATATTCAAACATCCTCCTAAATTCCCAGAGTCCTTCCTGGGTTAATGGAAAAAAAATGGGTCGTACAGAAATGATACCTCCTCAACCTGGAGGAGGTTGTACCTGGATGGGAAGAGTGGGGGCCCCCTGCCTGTTGGGCCCCTCATCTCCTGAGTAAGTGGGCATAGTGCCCCCTCTACCTTCTACCAGAGAAGCTGGCAGGTTAATCTACACCTCTATAAACAAGGCCAGCATAGGGCTATAAAATTGGTACTTAATAAAGTACTTCTTGAAAGCAAGTGAGAAGCACTGAAAACAAAGATTCACAAGAGCAACAACTCGTTGAAATAAAAGGGGGAGGGCATTAAAATAAACAACAACCAAATTAAGCTCCAAATGGCCTCCTAAATTTTATGAAGAGAACAAAGAAAAAACAAACGAAACACTGGACTAGAATTAATAAGTATAAGAAGAATCCCAAGCCCCAACACTGAAGTACCTTTATCAAGGTCATCTGAAACATTCATCCCTGCATTACCCCTTCAAACAGTCTCTCCAAATCTAATACAGAATGAAATTGTCTCCATAAATACCGCAGTTTGACATTTACACTGCAAATCATAAGCAGCATTCACAAAGGGTGAGACCCAGGGAAAAAGAATCACTGTTTTCTGAAACAAAACTGAAGACTGGCACAAAGGTTTTCTACAACTGCGGGAACAGGGGGTGGAGTGAGGCTGGGACAAAGACAAGGTGCCCTCCAGGGGCCAATTTGCTGCTCAGGATCTAGGGCACTTTAATCCCACTGTGAGATTTCATAAATGTGGGTTTTAACAATTCAGACTGAAGCTGCCTGCCCGAGGCAGAGCCCTTCCTCAAAGACCCATCCAGGAGACTCTCATATCAGGTCCTCTTTAAGGCTAAGTCCTAGACATTTTACTGTAAGGAAAGACTGCAGGCAATGCATTTTCTTAGAAAGTGGATAGCTTTCTAACAATTAGAGCTATCTAAAAATGGAATGTATCCTTAAGAGATTGAGTTTCCTGCCTCTGGACAGGGTCTGATGGATCCTGAGAAACAACTAGCTAAGACATCACTGAAGGGACACAGACACTGGTTTAAAAAAAAAAAAAAAAAAAGAAGGATTAGATGATTCCTAGGGTCCCAGTTGAGAAGCCAAGAAAATGGAGGGATGTAACTTCAATATATGTGTATGTATGCACATACACATATGTATAGAGAGATATATATCTAAAACATAAATATACAGTATGGATATAAACTATATATATACTATATTCTTGTCTCAGATTATCTAATCACTTCATGGGGGAAAAATGAAGGCTTTTTAAAAATTGTTCTGTCTTCCAATAAGACATACCCACCCACTGCCATCCATTTTTGCAAGCCAAATAGAAACAGAATCCCATTATAACCAACACTAAAACACGACTCAAAAATTGTGACGGAATCTTTGGACATAGGCTTTGTGTCTGAGTCTGTGAGAATCTTCCAGGAAATAACTGACTTGGTAGAACTTTCTGTGGGCATAATTACTTGATGCAGTATTTACTTTGGTGGGGATCAGTTGACCTGTTTATAAGCAAAGGAAAAAACTATAAATGCCACTGGAGCCTATCATTAGAGTCATCCTGAAATTCTACACCAAATACTGGCAAGATGGATATAGGAACAATATCCATTTCAAAGATAATGTGAAAGCATGAGAGCAGCTGCAAGATGAGCTACAGGTTTCCTGACTACAAATGCGGTAACCTGATATGCTCCATTGTTCTGGTCTCTCTGGGATAAGCTCATGGAGTCCACTATGCCTCTCCTCCACAGGGTTTTGTGATCATAATTACATAGCTCCTTATCCCCCATGTTGTCAATATCTGTCTCTATGGTGGAAGTTCCAGAAAAGCAAGGCTTTCACTGTCTCCTCAGTGGCTCCTCCTTTTACATGGCAGAACGACACAGGTGTGTACAGGGGACAGCAGACAGTCATTGAATATAATATTGGCTGGGGATGCAGCTCAGTGGTAGAGTGGCTTGACTAGCATGTGCAAGGCCTGGGGGGGGGGGCAATGCCCAGTATGGGGGGAATAGAAGAAGAAAACAAGGAGGAGGAAGAAAAGGAAGAGGAGGAGGACACTTACATTGTCACTAGATAACCAAACATAATGACAGATGAGAATGTGGAGTAACAAGAACGCTCACACACCAGGAATTGGTGGCTCACCTGTAATGTGAGCTACTCACGAGGCTGAGATGGAAGGATTGCAGTTTGAAGCCAGCCAAGACAAAAAAAGTCTTTGGGTCTCTTATCTACAATTAACCAACAAAAAGTGGGAAGTAGAACTATAATTCAAGTGGTAGATCACCGGCCTTGTACAAGAAAGCCAAGTGAGAGCCTAGAGGTAGAGTGCTTGCCTAGCATGCATGAAGCCCTAGGTTTGATTCCTCGGTACCACATACTCAGAAAAAGCCAGAAGTGGTGCTGTGGCTCAAGTGGCAGGGTGCTAGTCTTGAGCAAAAAGTATCCAAGGGACAGTGCCCAGGCCCTGAGTTCAAGTCCCAGTTCTCACATACTCACACTCACACACAAAATTAGAAGAAGGAGGAGGAGGAGGAAGAGGAGGAGGCGAGGAGGAGGAGGAGGAGGGGAGGAGGGGGAGGGGGAGGAGGAGAAGAAGGAAGAAGGAGGAAGGAAGAAGGAAGAAGAAGGAAGAAGGAAGAAGAAGGAAGAAGAAGAAGAAGAAGAAGAAGGAGGAGGAGGAGGAGGAGGAGGAGGAGGAGGAGGAGGAGGAGGAGGAGGAGGAGGAGGAGAAGAAGAAAAGAATTTCCTAGCAGAGGATCATGATAGCTCAAAAGCTATGTACATATGGCCATATAAGATGAGACTAAGTAAAATGAACTCTAGGATATGGAAACAGGCTTATCTTTGTAATTGTTGTTCTCAATGTACTATGTGAAGTTCTTTCTTTTCTCTTTTTTTCCCCCTTAAAGTTTATCTCATGTTGTTACTGTATCTGAATTTGTTACTGGGTATATTATATATACATTTATTTGTTTATTTAAAATAGGGAAGGGATGGGAAAAACAAGATGACTGGGACGGGTAGGGGGAGGAAAAGTGGGAGAAAAACATGAGAAGGGGTATCAATGTTTAAGAAGTAATACACCCATTACCTGATGATTGTAACTGTAACCCCTCTATACATTACCCTGACAATAAAATACAAAAGAAGGAAGAGGAGGAGGAAGAGGAGGAGGAGGAGGAGAGGAGGAGGAGGAGAAGGAAAAAGAAGAATGCTCACATTCTGGGTAGGTAAATAGTTTGAAGCCACCCAAGACAAGAAAAGTCTATGGCACTCTTATTTCTAATTTAACACACACACACACACACACACACACACACACACACACACACACACACACAGACCCCATAAGTGGAACTGTGGAAGAGGTGCTAACCTAGAGCAAAAACAAAACAAAACAAAACAACAACAACAACAAAAAACAAAAAAGCTCAGGAACAGAGCCTAGGCTCTGAGTTCAAGGCCCAGATCTGGTTAAGAAAACAAAAACAAGCCAGGTGCGGTGGCTCATGCCTGTAAATCCTAGCTACCAAAAGGACCTGAGACTCTTTGTCTCCAATTTACCTCTAGAAAACAGGAAGTGGGGCTTGGCCCAAGGGTAGGGCCATAGCCTTGAGCTGAAGAGCTCAGGGACAGCACCCAGGCCCAGTTCAAGCCCCAAGACCCACAAAAAAAAGAAGAAGAAAAAGAAAAAAGAAAACCAAAACAATAAAAAACAAAACAGTTCACTGCAGCATTTTTCATGACTTCTCAAAAAAGAGAAACAACCAAATGTCTCTCACCAGTGACACAGATTAATAAACTGTGGTTTGGCCTTGAAATATGAGACTATGTGGCAAGGATAGTGAATGAACTAATTTGTCACATAGCAACACAAACTCCATCAGGGACAGTGAGCAAAAGAAACTGCGTTAGCACAATGTATGAGAAGTAATGCAGCTACTACCTGGTGTATGGAACTGTAACCCTCTATATATTACCCCAACAATAAAAAATAAAATAAAAAGAAACTGGGGTAGCAAAGGCTACAGGTAATGACTGCATAGAAAGATTAAAACATGTGCAGACTCTTCCAAAGAAAATTCAGAACTTGTTTGTTCAAGGATGTTCATCCCAAAAACGCTATGAAAAAGGGCAAGTCCAAACCCAGCTCTAACACAGCACTGAGCCAGGCAGCAGTGGCTCACTCCTGTAATCCTAGACGCTTGAGAAGCTGAACTGAGATCTACGGATCATGGCTCAAAGTCAACCCTGAGAAGGAATGTCCCTGACACTCTTACCTCCAATTAAACACATGCACACACGCAAACACTCACAACTAGACGTGGAAATGTTGGTCAAACAGTAGTGGTTCAAACGGTAGGCTACTTGCTTAGCAAGCACAAGGTCTGAGTTCAAACCCAAGAACCAAGACAAAAAAAATTTTTAACCAAGGCGTTATAGTACTCTCTGCTTTTGTATTCATTTGAATGGTACTGGTATAGAAAGCATAAAGGAAGAGGAAAGAAGAGGGAGAGAAGAATGTCTAGATAAATAAGTTGGTGCAGAAATACTCTGGTAAGATCTGTTTTACTTCAGTTCCTTATTTTTGTGTTTTGTGGTCTTGAGGACTGAGTTCAGGGGCTCTTGCTTTTGCTTGAACTTGCTTTGGACCTTAATAGTCCTACCGCCCCCTTCTGATCAGCTAGAACTACAACCATGTGTATGTAACTAGGCCTGCCTTGCTTACCCTTCCTTTCTGTCCCTCAGGGCCTCAAACTTGATAGACAGGGTTTCTACCATTTGACCCAGTCAGTCCTTTCTGTTTTACTTGTTTGCTTTACTTGTTTTTTGGAGAGAGTCTTAGGATTTGGGTCAAGGCTAAACTGGGCGTCGGTACTCCTTAGTTATGCCCCTACGTGCCTAATTAAGGTGACAGGTGTGAACCAGGCCATTGACGCTGAGAGAGTGGGGTCTTACTTTTTGACTGAGATGGCCCTGAATCTCCATCCTCCAATCTGTATCTCCTGAGTTAATAGGATTACAGGTGTGAGCCAGCTGCAGGGCTCCATTTTGCTTTCTGACAAAGCATGTTGAGCTTTTTCCCCAGACTGGCCTCAGCCCATACTCACTCCTGTCTGCACCTCCCAAGTAGCTGGGATTACAAATGAATATGTGTGTGTGTGTGTGTGTGTGTGTGTGTGTGTGTGTGTGTAAGAAGTTATCTCTGGGCAAATGTGATTGTATATTTTTAGAAAAACCATTTAACATATCTGAGTGGGAACATGACATAATATTTAGTCTGTCTGTCTTTCTTTCTTTCTTTCTTTCTTTCTTTCTTTCTTTCTTTCTTTCTTTCTTTCTTTTTCTCTCTTTTTTGCCAGTCCTAGGGCTTGAACTCAGGGCCTAGGCACTGTTCTTGCATGCTGTTCTTCCTCAAGGCTAGTGCTCTGCCACTTGAGCCACCGCGTCACTTTCGGCTTTTTCTGTGTATGTGGTACTGAGGCATCATGCATACTAGGCCAGCACTCTATCACTAGGCTACACTCACAGCCCCTAGTCTCTTTTTTATATAGCTATGCTTCTAACTGAATCTACAATGAACAAATCAGTATATTAATTTGAACAAATACTGTAGAAAAGGACACTGGAATGATAATAAAAAATCAAAGGGTTCCTATCTTACATATGTTAATCTGTTTCTTAATTATCTCCAGGTCACAGCTTAAAAAGGCATACATATATATGTGCCCTCTCCAAATTTATGTCAAGTCTTCATCACTAACGTGATGGTGTTTAGAGGCAGGGTCTTTGAGTCATTACCTCCATGATGGGATTAATGCTCAAAGAAGGGAGGAAGAAAGGAAGGGAGGAAGGAAGGAAGGAAGGGAGGGAGGGAGGGAAAGAGGGAGGGAGGGAGGGAGGGAGAGGAGAGAAGGAGGGAATGGGGGGAGAGGGAAGGAAGACAGCAAGAAGACAGCCATGTGCAAACCAGGAAGAGGCCAAAACCCAACCATGCCGCCACCCTGATTTCAGACCTCCAGCCTCTATAACTGAGAACTAAGCTTCTATTGTTTAAACCACCCATTCATTACAACATTGTCACAGCACTCCGATCAGATTAAGACAAGCCCTTAGTAGCATCTATTAAAAGCTACTATCTTTCTCTGTAGAAAGATGCCTAAGCATACATAAATTTCATAAATCAAGAAACTCTGAGCCCCCCTAATGAAGCCACAGAAGACTGAATTGCTCGTAGTTAGAATACACATTTATTGCATACTTGCTATGTGCTGCCAAACAGAGTCCTAAGTGTTTTGCAAGTATAAAGCACTTGACTCATTTACTCCTCCCAGCAGCCTGAGAGACTCACACTCATCAAAACCATTTTACCAATGAGGACAGGGAAACAGATGGAAAAGCTACTCCCTGTTTAAAGCACATATAATACACAAATTATTGTGCTCTGGTGATGGTTTTCAAATTCAACTACTAAGTTGTACATGCCATAGGCCAGACACTTTGAAACCCTTTAAACAATGCTGTTACTCCCTCATCTACCCAGAACGTTATAGTGTAAACAAGATTCAGTCTTCTCCAATGTCAAGTTCACTGGAACACAGCTGAGATTCTCTGTACATCAGGGCCATGGTCTCCTCCAAATCACACCTGAATTCCTCACAACCAAAATCTTTTCTTCTTTCTAGTACTGACCCTAGGGCTTGAACTCAAGAGCCTGGGTACTGTCCCTTACCTTTTTCACTCAAAAATGGTGTTCTACCACTTGAGCCACAGCTCTACTTCTACTTCCTTGGTGGCTAATCAGAGATAAGAGTCTTGTGAACTTCCTAGTTCAGGCTGGCTTCAAATCATGATCCTCAGATCTTAGCCTCCTGATAGCTAAGATTATAGGCATGAAATACTGACTTGTCAAAAATCTTTTGTGGGGCCAGGAGTTTAGCCTAGTGGTAGAGTGCTTGCCTAGCATGCACAAAGCCCCAGGTTCGAGTCCTCAGTACCACATACATAGAAAAAAGCCAGAAGTGATGCTGACGTCAAGTGGTAGAGATCTAGTCTTGAGAAAGTCCAAGGACAGTGCTCAGGCCCTGAGCTCAGGACTGGCAAAAAAAAAAAAAAACAACCTTTTGTAAAACCAATGGTCAAGATCAAGTTTGGTTTTTAGACCCTAATATTTGTCCAGAGCACAAAACAATCAAGCATGTCAGGACATCCATTTCTTCAGCAACTGAGGAAACATTTGGGATAAATACAAGCTTCCAAAAGTTCACACTTACAATAGGCATAAACAGGACATACATCAAAAGAGCTACTCCTGAGTATTCTAATGCTACATTGTATTTGCACACACACACCTGTAAAACATGTATTAGGAAGTCGGGAGAGAGCCCCAGTACTCACAGTTTCACAGTTTAAGCATCGGGTTTCATTGGTGAGTGTTCCCTGAAAAATTTCATGGACCCAGGTGAGTTCTGGCTTATTATTCTCTGCAGGTTCATTCATGTTGCCATTTTTTAATTTCCCATTTTGCTTTTCCTGTTTCTTCTCTTCCTGAAGGATGTCCGCAATAGTGTTTAGCAAATAATTTAAAAATTCGTGAGCATCCTGCTGCATGTAGTTATCAAAGAGATCTGGAAAGGGAAAGAAGGTCATTATTTCACTCCCAGGTTCCTAAGAGGCAGAGACGTGCTTAGTGTTACATTCCAGGCTTCAGTTTTTTTATATTACAAGGGCAGACAGGTATGGAATATGAATATATTCAGCTCTACTCTGCAGCTTCAATGAATCAGTTTCAAAAGAATTTTATTCTTTTCTAATAAAATGAACATTTTGCTACCCACCAAGGACTAATTCCCACCCTCCCTCTACTGTCAGGTATAAAAAAAAGTACCATGATTTTTATTGTGTTTTAACAGAAAAGCAATTGCCTGACAAGACCCTCATAAGAGCTGGGTACTGATAACTCATGTCTGTAATCCTAGCTACTCAGAAGGCTGAGATCTGAAGATCATGGTAATGCCATGAAAATCCATGAGACTATCTCCAATTAACCAACATAAAAGTCAGGAACAGAGTTGTGGCTCAAGTGGTAGAACACTAGCCTTGAGAAAGAAAAAGCTCAGAGACAGCAGCCAGGTCCTTTTCAAGTCCCAGAACTGGCACCAATAAATAATCATCCATTTTTCATTTGAGACATACAAGAACTATTGGTTTCCCTTATTTCAAGCCACACTACTCACCATTCTCCTTTCTCAGCCTGGAAATGAACTTCTTTGGTGGGATGACACCAACCTTCTTCTTCTGTGTGGCAATGCTGTGAAAAAGGTCTGCCAGGCACGTCAACAAATTTTCCTTCTTTTTTTGCTGGGCCTTGTATGCCAACACATTCTCCCGGAATGGCCGGCAGAAGTATAATGCCTGAAGCACGGAGTTACAGTAGCATGTGTTTCCAAACTGCCAAAGGACAAGAAGGGTGGCTTGAGTCACTGTCTGGAGTCAGGCCACCTCTGGATCAGAGGAGGGAGAGGAATGGCCAGGATGATGAGTCTGCCCACGCTCCCTGAATTTCGATGTATCAAAGCTCTACTTGCCATATTACAATACTAACTATTCTAAGTACTGAGGGAATGACTTGACCAAGAAATTAAAGAATAAAAGTCTATAGCAATCTTCTGATGCCTCTAGTTTTACCTTCTGTGCTTTTGTTAACTGTAGTCAACTGCAGTCTTAAAAGATCAAATGAAAAAAATTCATTTTAAATGTTGCATGACAAAATCTCACAGTGTGAAAGGTGTGCCAGCCCTTTACCCAGGGTGTCATCCATGCTATCTACAGCACCTGCCCAGCAGTCACTAAGTAGCCCACTTGTTATCTAACCTATAATGGTTCAAGTAGAGCTGATACTGAGAAACAAGGGTTGTTAAGTATATTACAATATATAGGTTTCATTTGGGCTACTTTACAAGGGTATTAGCCATTGTTAATTTCTTAGTGTGTTCAATTTGTAAATTAAATTTACAAATATATACATAGGAAACTCCCACAAATACAGGCACAACCCCTTATGGGGGTACAGGGGAGTCCTGGAACATATCCACCACAGGTAAGACAAGACTCCTACACATCTTTCTGGTGCTTCACACCCCATAGATGTCTTTAAATAACACTAAGCATTCTGACAAAATAGTCTAATGAGAACTTTTGAAGCTTAGAAAAGAGAAAAAACATCTATATAATACAGAGACCCAGAAAAGCAGCTGGCTAGATAAAAGATGCCTAATTGTAGTACGTCAAAATGCCCACGATAGGGAAAATAAAAATCCAAATCAAGAAGCAATTGAATGGCTTCAGAATATAACTCAGTGGTACAATACTTGTCACACATGTGTGAGGATTTGGATTAACTGAAACATGACAGGAAGGGGGAAAAAGGGGGTAGAGGGAGGGAGAGAGAGAAGAAAACAGGGAGGAAGGGAACAGAGGTATGGAAAGAAGAGGAGGAATAAAGGGAAAGGAGAGAAAAAAAAGGAAAGAATCAAAGAGCTAGAAAGCACTTAGCTAAAGCTTATTTCTGTTTTCCCTCTTTCAAGATTCCAGTGCTGGAAGTGGCGCTGTGGCTCAAAGTGGTAGAGTTCTAGCCTTGAGCAGAAAAGCTCAAAGACAGTGCCCAGAATCTGAGTTCAATCAAGCCCTATGTCCAACAACAACAACAAAAGAGTTCAGTATCCCTGTCCATTGGCTCAGACCACAATGCCTCATATACTCCAGAGCAATTGAGGTTAAAAAATATGTCTACTCAAACCAATTTCCCAGCTTCCCATCACTTCACTTTTAAATTACTCTCTTGTTTCTTTCAAGGTGACAATTATGCTAACCCAGCAGCTCCTAAGTCCCTGGTATCCTACCATCAGAATAGGGCCCAAACAGTACTGCTTTATCACTCTCAAAATCATGAAGGTTACGATTAGAAAGAGAAAAAGAGAAAAATCATTATCTTGCTCTTTCCAAGTGACAGTAAGAGCAGTTCTGCGGGAGAGTCCAGCTGAGACTTTCACTTGAGAACTGTTCCTACATGGTAAAACGAACAGGAAAATTCCTAAGGAAATAACAAGATGAATAGCTTACCCACATTACAAAGAAGCCATAAAGATTGAAAGAGAACATTTCTCAGAATAGGCTATTGGTTTGAATGTTGTCTCCAAGAAAGATAGGGACACTCCATTAAACTCACATGCCATGTCTATACATGCTGAGTTGGAAGACTTCTTGTTTTCATAAATTTTAATCTGGTTTGACATAATTATGTAACAGGAACAAATTCTTTTATAGAGAAACTGGAACTTTCATAAATTACTATTCAAGAGCTTATAGATTAAGCTATTAATACAGTTTTCAGAAGTCTTGCATAAAGTAGCAAGTGTCTTAATTCTTTATTTTTCTCTGGTTTGCATCTTATTTTCATTAGCTAAGGCAGAATTCCCATGCCTTGAATAACTATTCTTCAGAGAACTAAGCAGGGGCCCCCACACAATAGCTTAACCAAAAGTTATCACTAGAAGTGAGTGCTTTGCCAACACGACACCCTGTATTCCATTGCTTATTTAAATCTTGCGCCTTCTAGTCTTACTACTCAGTGTCTCACTTCACCCAGACATCCTTCTGACATCCTCTGCCAGACCTAGTGAGCAAGACCCAGGAAAGAAACAGATCTAACCTTGAACAAGTGTGTAGACACAACTCAGCCTTATGCCACAGTCTGCCATAGGATCTCTGGTTCCTTGTGTTATAACCCAAGAGGACGAAATCCCATTTTATAGATGGAAAAATCAGCTTTCCTATGAAGTTACATGGCAAGACAGTTACTCGTGACAGGCTAGTAACACTTCACAAACTGGTGACACAATACCTAACAAACTGAAGACTTCTGGAAGAGCTAGCCCACACGACAAAGCAAGCAAAGGTAAAATGGCTTTAGTTACAGAGGCTCGTGTAATCACTATGAAAGCGATGTGTAAGAAGTACAGGAGGAGATGTGAAGTCAACCAAATAATTAATATGGTAATTAAAATCATTTTCTAGACCAACTAATACTCTCAGAAATAGACTAAAATACCCTTGGCAAATATTTGCTACTTCTTACTAATGAAAAAAACATAAACATTATTTTTTAAATTAGTAATGATGAGCCAGGAAGGTGGCTCACATCTATAATCCTAGCTACTTAGGAGGCTGAGATCTGAGGATCACAGTTAGAAGCCAGCATGGGTAGGCAAGTTCCTGGGACTCTTATCTCCAATACTCACCAAAAAGATGGAAGTAGAGCTATAGCTCAAAGTGGTAGAGCTCTAGCCTTGAGCAGAAAAAAAAAAAAAAAAGCTCAAGGACAGCAGCCAGGCCCTGAATTCAAGCCCTACGACCATTATACCCCAAAAAAGTAATGATAAAAAGGGGAGGAGGGTAAAGTTACTCCTGTAATCCCAGCGCTCAGAAAGTCCAGACAAGAGGATCAAAAGTTCATGGGCAGCCTGCGGTTACATAGCAAATTCCACGCTAGCTTGAGCTGTACTGGAAGACCTTGTCCCAAAAATGAAACAAACAAATAGAAAAGAGCCAGTGGGGTTGTGTCAAATGCTTTAACATGCTTGATTAAAGTATTAAACGTGAATTACTTACATTGACCAATCCGAAGTAGTGTTCATTGATGGGGAACTGCTCTGGACCAATGTCTTTTTCCAGAGCAGAGGCATTGGTGCCCTGAAAGAAAACATACCAAAAGTTCTATTGCATGGAAAATAGATGAGTACAATGCAACTTGAGCCAGTGCATGACTGTGACAGGCATCTCCCTACAGACAAGGAGTTTGAGGACATTAGTGCTGAAAGAAAAGGGGTCAGAAGTTAGTGAATCCGGCACACTAGTTAATAATGTCCACTCCATTCTTCCCATCTGACTTGCGCATCCCCTCAGACCTGAGCTATGTGGCTTCTACCATCTTTCCTGAGGAAAGGAGGTTGGAGATAGATAAGCAAATGAGCAAGCTATCACTAAGAACTTCTGTGTAAAACACTGGCATTTCTGACAGCTGAATCAGCTTTTAGAAACAGAGTGCCTAGAAATATATTGCCACTTTCAAAGTCAGATTCTTCATTCTGATAAGGATTTATTGTGCACTTACCGAGCCACACGCTGGACTCTGGGAGTAGGCATTGAAAAGAGAATGGAACAAAACAGATGCGATGGCTGCACCCATGGAATTCCAGTTTTAGTAGATCGAGATGGCTCGGAGCACGTGCCAGTACATCAGGCATTACATTGGGAGATGATAATGCACTGGAAAAGTACAGTGGGAATTGGCAGGGACCTGGGTGTGGGTGGAGGCAGGAGATAGGATAGACAGCTGCACCTTTCAGTAGAGTGGTCAGGGAAGGCCGCCTTGCTGGGAAGGTTAATGTCCACAAACATCATGGTTAACACAAACATCATGATTAATGGTATCAAATGGTAAGTCACATGACCCTCCAACAAGACAGTAACAGCTTCTGGGTCATCTTACTCCATTCTGGGACTGCGCTGCTCATCCTTCTGAACTACCCAAAGAAGTAGGTGCCATAATGACTCCTGTTTTACACACAAGGAACACAAAGGCTCAAAGGGTTGAAGAATGTGTCTCAGGTCCCCAGTCAGTAAGTGGTGAAGCTACAGGTTCACGCAGGAGTCATGCTTGACAGTCCTTGATTATAACCAAATACTACACAGAGCACTCCTATCTCTTAAAACTTTCACCAAGCCAGGTACCAGTGGCTTACACCAATAATCCTACATACTCAAGAGGGTGAGACCTGAGGATCACAGTTTGAAGTCAGCCTAGACAGGAAACTCCGTAAGATTTCCAACAGTCACCCCCCAAAAAGGCCAAAAGTGGAGCTGTTACTCAAGTGGTAGAGCACCAGCCTTGACTGAAAAAGCTAAAGGAGAGTGCCCAAGCCCTGAGTTCATGCCCCATGGCTCACACACATAAACACAAAGAAAGAAATGTAGGAAGGAAGGAAGGAAGGAAGGAAGGAAGGAAGGAAGGAAGGAAGGAAGGAAGGAAGGAAGGAAGGAAGGAAGAGAGGATGGGAGGATGGGGAGGGAGGAGAGAGGGAGGGAGAATAGAGAGAGAGAGAGAGAAAGAAAGAAGAAGAGGAGGGAGGAAGAGAGGGAGAAAGAGAAGAAAAGAAAGAAGGAAGGGAGGGATAGGGGAGAGAGAGAGAGACAGAAAGAAAGAAAGAAGAAAAACGAAGAGAAAGAAAGAAACGTTGGACACTGGTGGCTCATGCCTGTAATCCTAGGTACTCAGGAGGCTGAGATCTGAGGATTACAATTCAAAGCCAGCCCAGGCAGGAAAGTCTGGGCATGAAAGTCCACGAGACTCCTATATCCAATTAAACCACCAGAAAACCGGAAGCAGTGCTGTGGCTCAAGAGGTAGAGTGCTAGCCTTGAGATGAAGAGCTCAAAGACAGCACTCAGGCCCAGAGTTCAAGCCCCACAACCTACCAAAAAAAAAAAAAAAAGCGAGAGCGAGAGAGCGAGGGAGTGAGAGAGCAAGAGAGCGAGAGAGTGAGAGAGAAGAAGGGAAGGAGGGAGGGAGGGAGGAGAAAACTATCACAACATTGACCAAGGCCCACTAAAGCACTAAAGACCGGTCACTAGTGATGGATTATCATTACACTCCAAGCCTAAATGAGTCTGCTGGGAACAGGAAAAGTGATTAAAGTTGAGAATAACAAGTTAGGTAAATACAGTCATCTCTCATTATCCATGTGGGATTAGTTCCAAGACCCATGAGGAGATGCTTAGATCCCTTGTACAAAGTAGTATAATTTTGCTTCTAATCTACACACATCCTCCTATCTACTTTAAATTATTCCTTAATTACTTGCAAAACTAAATACAATGTAAATCTTATGTAGTTTTGTTTAAGAGAATATTAAGAAAACAATACACACACACAATTTTTACAGTATTGTTTCATCTGAAAATAACTGATATGTGGCTACAGGGCCCATGAGTCTGGACCAACTGATGTGTGAGCAGTGAGGAGGCAGACTCCCATTTCTCATGTGGGTTTTCCATCATTCCATGGCTTTCTCACTTTCTCAGGCTACCACAAAGAAAGAAACTCACAAAGAAAGAAAGAAACATTTTTGTTAAAAACAATAATACTAGCCTAGTGGTAGAGAGCTTGTCTTGCATGCACAAAGCCCTGGGTTCTATTCTTTGGTACCACATACACAGAAATGGGTGGAAGTGGCACTGTGGCTCAAGTGGCAGAGCACTAGTCTTGAGTAAAAAGTGTTCAAGAACAGTGCCCAGGCCCTGAGTGCAAGGCTGACTGGCAAATAATAATAATAATAATAATAAAAATAGCCTGGCGCTGGTAGCTCATGTCCAGAATCCTGTCTTCTCAGGAAGTTACAATCTATGGATCACATGGTTCAAAGCTAGCCTGGGAAGCAAAGTTTGTGAGACTACCGCCAATTAAATGTCAAAAAGAAAAGGCCAGAAGTGGAAGTATAGCTCAAGTAGTAGAACAATAGCCTTGAGCACAAGCAATCATGGACAACTTTCAGGCCCTGAGTTCGGGCTCCAGGATGGGCACAGTTACAGTAACAGCAGTAATAATAATAATAATGACAATAATAATATTTTACTACTTTTTGGTTTGCCAGTCCTGGAGCTTGAACTCATGGCCTGGGCACTGTCCTTGAGCTTTTCTCAAGGCAAGAGCTCTACCACTTGAGCCACAACACCACTTCTGGCTTTTTCTGTGTATCTGGTGCCTAGGAATCAAACTCAGGGCTTCATTCCTGCTAGGCAAATACTCTACCACTAGACCATGCTCCTCTACATACTTTTGACTGATATATTTAGCATCTCTCTCCCAGGAAGGAATGGCCCCAAAAGCAGGCTGGGAACCAATCAAAATGTCTACTTGCTGCTAAGCAAACAGTAAATATAAGATAACATAAACCTAAGCAAAGAGATCAACACTGACTCTCCCTTTCACAGCAGAAATGACACACCTATTACAAAATCCTGTTTCTACTTGTTTTCTGATTCCATTCTGCGGACTTATCCATCTAAATGTCTCTCTGTGTCATCTGAGACACAGAGTTCAATGCTCACTTGTGTGCAATAATTCAAACAGCTCTCCTCTCGTTGTCACTGTCTTCACAATATTGTGACTCCATGTACAAGGTTAAACTTTGAAAATAACACAACAAACTAGGGCAGCACCTTACATGGTATCAGCAAAAATTACTATAAAATTTTCAGTAAGGTTACTTCCCAATCACATATCAATATAAATAATGTACTTTAAATATATCCCCTGCCATTTTTCAAGGATAATTAAAATATATGGCATAGAGCCCAGGAGAAATGTCAGATATAAAAATATAGCACATGGAAATAGACCTCATTAATTCATTATAGGGGAAAAAAAGTAAAAGATTTAAGTTAGTCTACGATTTCTGCTAGTTGTTAATTCCTGGATTGTTCCTGCTCTTCCCTACCCAGCTTAGCATTTTTCCCCTTTCCAGAGAGGAATCTGTGAGTGAAGGGAACAATGAACACAGAGGTTGGCGACCTTGGCATCTCCTCAGATGCTGCTCTGAGCACCTTCGTAGCACAGGACAAGGAGAGAATAAAGTGAGCTAATGGTGTCTTCAGTGAGACCTGGCTCTTCTCTGAGGTCAACAGTCATCACCACCTTCAGGTCAAGCTTGTTCATTCTCTTACACAAGGTATCTGATGGTAAGGAAGGGTCAGGAGGAGAAGCAAGCTGGTCCTGACCCATGATGCTGCTATCTGACTACTCATTATACCTTTGCCCTCATCAAAATGCCTCCCTTTCTGATGCCCAGGTACCATTAGACAAAGACTTTCCTTTGGCTTTGCCTCAACAGCCTCCCCTCCAATTCATAGATGACCTACCTTTATATACCTCAACTCTTGCCACTGTCCTAGAGGGTTTCAACACTTGTGTAGATAAGCTATCTCACACCCTGCTCTCTCAGCAACTCGATGTCCTATTTTCCAATGGTCATTCCACTAGAATTCAGCTACCCACGCAAGGAAATTTGCCATCCCCCTGCAATCCTGATTTCCAGAGACTCATTGTCCACCCAACATGGTTTTCTCAATGGCTTTTTTAACTACATCATCATAGTCACACTTAGGCGACATTGAAACATTTAATCTCTTCTTCCTTATTCATCTTTAGAGTCTTGGGCCTTCTAAGACTCCTACCCCCTGGCCTTTGGTTATACCAGAAAAAAACTAAACCTGGTACAAACCATATTGTCCACCTCCTCTGAACATACGCTCAGATGTACAGCGCTGGAGTGGGAAAAGTCAGATCACCACGCTGACCAGATCCACTGGAATCCACCCAGTTCCAGTAGCACTCAACATGCCCCATAGTTCAGCATATCTCTAGTGTATTCACCTCCCTCTCCTTGGCCATTGCATTCACCTCTGCGCAGGCTTCTCAGAACGTTAGCATTCCCTTAACCCTACATACTCTACCTCTCCCACTTAGAAAAGCCAAATTATAACCAGTCGATAAGGACTCCCTTTACTTAATACTCACTCACAAACCTCTCATAACTGGCGAGATGCTTATAAGCATCTCCCTTATCACACATGCTCATGCACATGTGAACGCATGCACGTGCACACACACACACACACACACACACACACACACGTGCACACCAGTCTCTATCTCCTCCAATTGCCACCTCCATTCTTACTGCTCATCCAGAGCTTACCGTCTCTAAACAACTGTCTTTACTGAAAAACGTACAGATGAATCAGATGATATCTACGATGAGTGATATGAGGCTGCGTGGGGGAAGGGAGATGCTGAGTGAAGTGTGTAGGTGGGCTCACACTATTCTATTTATATATTGTTACACATACAGTCATGTATCACTTAACCGTGGGGACATGTTCTGGGAAACATGTCATTATACAATTTTGTCACTGTGTGAACATCATAGAATGCATTTACACCAGCCTAGATGGTCTAGACTACTCTCCACATAGGTCTGTGTGTTTGGGGAGGAGAAGGAGAGAGAGGACAGTTTCTGCTCCTACAACAAACAAATCAATCAAACCAAGCGCAAAGAAAAGGATACTGTGTCAAGACACAGCAAACAGAGGATGTGTGTAAACACAAGGTACTACTATTGACCACACAGCACTGTTGTTTTAGAGTAAACTTTTTTATATAAGAAGAATGAGTGCATCTGAATACAATATCTTGCAGTAAATGCTATCATGAATGAGTAAACTAGTAATGTAGCTGCTTATCATGGAATGTTCTGTACAGCCTCTACTTCCCAAGTAGAGTGGCTCATGACTGTGTATAGGTAGAAAAATGGTCACCCAAAGGAATGTCTTGATCCCCTAAATGACTGAATATACTGCCTTCCATAGCAAAGGAACATGGTATTAATTCATGAATCTGCTGATCTTAAAGTATGGACCATTTTCAGGACATAGTCCTGAACTATGCAGTGACCTTCAGTGGAGGAGGCAGGAGCAGGACACAGCAGAGCAATGCTGTAATGAAGACTCATCTTGCCTTTGGGAGTTTTGAAGGTGAAGAATGGGATGGAGCTCAAGAATGCACACAACCACTAAGTGCTGGAACAGCCTAGAAACTGAAGCTTCCACCTGACCCTCTAGGAAGAATGCAGCTCTGCACTACCTTAACTTTGGCCCAAGGAAACCCATTTTTTGAACATCCAGACTGTTAAGACAGTAAATCTGAATCATTTAAGCCACTAAGATAATGTAACAGCTAGAGCAGCCTAGAAGGTGAATATAGTATAAAATCTTCTACAAGACTTGTTTCCATTTCCTTAGCTCTGAGTCTTCTCACCAAAGACATTCTTCACAGCTGAAGAAGTAGCTCAGGGGTAAAGCACTTGCTAGCATCCACAAGGTTCTGAGTTTGAGCGCTAGAATCACAGTTAAATTAATAATGATAACAAGAACAAAGTTTGCCCGATCCTCTTCTAGGTTCCATCCCCATATCATCCTTGATGAACTCCAAAGGTTGCAGACTTCAGCAGAAATGCTTTTAGATGGTGAGCTTTTTCTATGTGACCCAAAGCCCAACCCTGTCCTCCCTTAAACTTTCTCTCTAGAGTCAGACAGTAATTATTCCATGGCTTCAATCAGCAGCTGCAAGCCAACCATTTCCAACTCTATCTCAAAACCTCACTTCTGAGCTCCACACTGCACAAACACTGGCATTCCTACAAGCATTCACATCCATTTACTCAAACTAGGCTTCACATTCCTTTGGCCTTCCTCCACTTAATTAAATGACACCACCCTCCTCCACAGGGCTCATGTGAGTATCTCAGGGTCAAGCCCAACACCCCCTGTTGAACTCGGCCTCTACCCATCACAGTGTTCTATAGATTGCTGCTCCTTAAATCTCTCCATCCCAATCCTTCTTACATTCCACTACCTCTAGCCAGGATAGGCTGCCAGGATCTCTGAATTATTACCACCTCCCACACAGACTCTGTTGACCACCGACTCACCCTAACTCACTGTCAATACTGCGACAAAAGGCTCTGTGAAAGCTCAATTCTGCTTTAGAATTCTCCTGTGACTTCACTCCTGTCACAACCTCATCTTGTCATTTATTCTTCTCGCTACTTTGCCTAGCCCAATGTCCCTAATCACCTCACTCCTGAGCTCTCTTTCCCTACCCTCTTACCCTTCTGTAAGATTGGCTTAAAGATGAGCCCCTCAGAAAATTCTTCACAGGCCACCTCCTCTCTCTGTTCAGTTCCCATGACAGACAGAATAACACCCCGTTCCCTCCCTGGAACTTTGGCAATATTACCCTCCATGTAAAAGGGACTGTGTAGCTCTGATTAAATTAAGGGTCTTGAGAGGAGGTTGTCCTGGACTGTCCCAGTGGGTTTACCACAATCACAAGCATCCTCATTCGAAGTAGGCAGGAAGCGTCAGAATCCGTAGTAGATGCGATTGAGGAAGCATGGGTAAAAGAGACTGAATATGCTGTACTGCTGGCTCAGAGATGTTCGGGCCTATGTGCCAAGGAACACAGTAGCCTGAAGAACCCCCTAAAGCCCAAGGAGATTTTCCCTAGAGTCTTAGGAAAGTGTGCAGCATAAGTCACACCTTTGTTTAACAAAGTTCTGATATCCACAACTAAATGCTAATAAAGTTACATTTTTTAAGCTACTAAGTTTATGGTCATTTTTTTTTCACAGTAGCAAAAGAAAATTCGCCTCTCCTCCCCCTCGCAGCATCCTTGTGTCACCCTTACCTCATAAGAGGCACATTCTCAGTGGGAAGCACATAGTAAGCTCACAGTACCTGCAGACTGGGTGGATAGCTGGATGGATATACAAATGGGGATGGTGTGTGTGACAATTTTTTGATACAGATGTGTGTACTGTTCGATGAGGCATAAGTGGTACCCTCTACCACTTCCCCACTCTCTCATCCCTCTTATAAACACACTCTAGGAACTGGTTTCCATGGATACAGAATGTCACTGATATTGACAGTTGGAAAGAAACTCTGGCTTCAAATGCTAGTATTTTCCTTTGGCTCCAAGAATCTTTATGGATTATTTTTAAACAGATGTATGGGTTAAATATGTTAAAGTTAAAAGTGTGTCTATGATAAAGCAACAGACAAGATAGGGAATGTTTCATAAGATGATGACAATGATGAGTGTGAAGAAATGAATTGAGTCAACAATTTAAATGACTGACCTTCACCTCTTCAATTCTACTTCAATTTATTCTACATACATAGTTACCGAAGTGGGAAGAGATAAGAAGCCTGAAACAGGGGCCCAAATAAAATGTGTGACCTTGGAGAGATGGAAAAATATATTTATCCCTTTCATATAAATGTTCAACCTGATTGTAGGTCTGTTGTTGCAGCCGTAAGATACTGAGGGATTCAGAATCATTCCATCTTTTCTCATTTTTGTGATTTATATATGTATATGTGATAATTTCATCAGACAAAACTCACCTCTTGCTCCTAGTTATCTCATTATTGTCTTCAAGAGTCAGTTACTTGCTTTGAAATTATGATGGACTCTCTAGCTCCTACCATCTAAAAATTTCTGCCAAGGGAATGTGCAAAATCAACAGGGAGCAGCCAAGCATAGTGGCTCATGCCTGTAATCCTAGCTACTCAGGAGGCTGATCTGAAAATCTTGGTTCAAAGCCAGCTCAGGCACTAAAAAGTCCAAGAGACTTATCTCCAATTAACCACCCGAAAACCAGAAGTGGTGCTATGGCTCAAGGGGTAAGGGGGTAGCCTTGAGCTGAAGAACTCAGGGTCAGCACCCAGGTCCAGAGTTCAAAACAACAGGGACCACTCTTAGTTTGCATGCCTTCTCCTGGAAGATTCATACATCACTTTTCAAACAACCTCTCTGGCCAGAATCTAATCTAGTCAGAAGATTATACATAACTTCAAGATAGGCTGGTAAAAATGGCCTTTACCTAAGAACTCAAGTCCAGTTAAAATTTTCTCTTGGGGAAACAGGAATGTGGCCTAGTGGTAGAGTGCTTGCCTAGTATGCACAAAGCCCAGGGTTTGATTCCTCAGTACCACATACACAGAAAAAGCCAGAACTGGTGCTACGGCTCAAGTGGTAGAGTGCTAGCCTTAAGGAAAGTGTTCAAGCCCCAGGACTTTTTTTTCCTCTTGCGTTAGGGATGGAAAATGAATACTGAGGGGACAACTTGCAGTCAATCACTCAGATAGTATTTGCAGCAAAATTGGTTTTCTTTTTCCTTTCTTTCTTTTTTTTTGCCAGTCTTGGGCTTGAGCTCAGTGCCTGAGCAATGTCCTTGGACTTTCTCAAGGCTAGAGCTCTACCACTTGAGCCTCAGCACCACTTCTTGCTTTTTTCTATGTATGTGGTATCGAGGAATCGAACCCGGGTCTTCGTGCATGCTAGGCAAGCACTCTACCACTAGGCCAAACTCCCAGTCCTCCTTTCTTTCTTTTTCCATCCCTGGGACTAAAACTCAGGGCCTGAGCACTATCTTTGGGCTTTCTCAAGGCTAGAGCTCTACCATCTGAGTCACAGTACCACTTCCAGCCTTTTCTATGTATGTGGTACATATGAAATGGAACCTGGATCTTCATGCATGCTAGGCAAGCACTCTACCACTAGGCCAAATTCCCAGCCCTTGCAGCAAGATTTCTAACAGAAAAAAAATTGAACTAGGCCTAGAAAGGGTGGTTCACATCTGCAATCCTGGCTACTCAGGAAATCTGAGGATGATGGTTTGAAACTAGTCCAGGGAAGGGGACTCTCATCTCCAATTAACCAGCTGAAAACTGAAAGTGAAGCCAAGGTTCAAAGTGGTAGAGCAAAAAAAGCCTTGAGCAAAAAAGCCCTGATATCAAGCCGATCAGGAAAAAAAAAGAAAAATTTGAACTGGTTAAATAACTACATATATACATATATACACATATATACACATATATGTATACATATATATCCATATGTATGTATGCATAATTATATATACATATATACTAAAAATGCAATATAAGCATTTTTAAATAAAGTTGCTGCACACATATATAAATGTATCCGAGCAGAGTGATAAAGCACGTTGTAGAGTAACAACACAGATGGGCACTCTGGGAAATATCAGTCAATTTATAGTTGCCCAGCTTTGTACCCACTTTGTGTCTAGTACTCGTCTACATCTGAAGAACACGAGGTAAACAAAGCAGAACAGTATTCTACACCTACGTTTTAATGGAACAACTGAAAATGTATTATTTATTTTGCTTGGCCTGGGGCTTGGGGGGTCTTGAGTGGGGAGTAGAGAAGCAGAGTAGAGATAAGGTCTCACCATGTAGATCCAGCTGGTTCTGAACTCCAGAGCTCAAGGGAGTCTCTTGTCTCTTACATTAGCTGAGACAAAGGGCACACACCACCATACCTGATAACACTTCAGAAATTAACAATGCTCAACAGTATCAGATAATGGGGCCAGGAGATATACAACTTTTTATTCACTATGAGTATGTACAGTCTTGGGTACTGAAATATAATAAAATTAATAAGAAATGAAGTGAGCCAATTCCCTGAAGACTGCTTATCAAAGGCTCCACAGCACATACTTCAGGTTTTATTTGCCCCTTTTTCCTTGCCAGTATTTATTTTGATTTTCAGACACTTTGCCTCTCTTTGGAGGTTTCCTGGCCAAGAAGTCAAGTTGCTGATATCCTGCCTTCCCATTCCGTAGGGCAGCAGAGAGAATGAAGAACTCTGAATGCTGCCAGCACTATATAAATTGTGAAGCCAAAAAGCCAAAAGCCTGCACTCCTATGGTGGACAGCCAGCACAATGGCTCACAAAGCTACGGGAGGCAGTGGAAATAATTGTTGTATGACCAGATGCTGAACAAAGAATGCATGCATCAGGGATAAATCATAGGGTCTGAAACAAACTTCTTATTTCCATCAGTTTAAAAAAAAAGTGGTAACCTTTGAAAAACAATGCAGCCAACTTTATTAAAAATAGAATCTGAGCTGGGACAAGTTCCAACAAGCAGACTATAATGTTAGCTTTTCAAAGCACCTTGGAAAGCAATTCTGAGACTACCAAGGGTATTAGTGACATACCAAACACACAATAACAACAACAACAACTCAAAAAGAATGAATCATATATAATGATATAGAAAGCAATTTCTTTTCAAGACAATTAAAAACAAAAAGAAATTACAAAGGAAACAAGCTAGAATTTCTTCCTTGAGGAAAATATGGAGAAAGAAAAAGAAATAACTGAAACAATGACAATTACAGTGTCGGGGGCGGGGAGGGGGGCAGTGAGAATTTTACTAGGATATTCAGAAGCCTAATAGAAAAAGAAATGCGGTTTAGTGATAGAGTACTTGCCTAGCATGCATGAAGCCCTGAGTTCGATTCCTCAGTTATCACATATACAAAAAAGGCCAGAAGTGGTGCTGTGGCTCAAGTGGTAGAGTGCCAGCCTTGAATAAAAGCTCAGAGATAGTACCCAGGTCCTGAGTTCAAACCCAGGACTATGGAAAAACAGAAACAAAAAATAAACCAAAACAAACCAGAAACCAGGAGAGGGCCTTGGAGGTCAGCTAGACTAGGTTCTGGGAAGTGCATGCTTGCCCAAAATCTTGCTAAAGCCATCCACTCATGTCTCTGCATCCTGTGGCACACAGATTCTCTTTCAAATTTGAACAGTGTCCAGAGAGGACACTTAAAAGGCCAAAGACACCATGTAATGACGACATCTATGTACACAGAGGCTTATTAAGCCATTAGTTATAAAGCATGAATAAAATAGACACCGCTACTAAAACTCCATTTTTAAGCCTATATTCCAAAGACTACTTAACCAATTAAAATTTCAAAGTTCAATAGTATATAACAGCCAGGAACCAATGGTTCATGCCTGTAATCCTAGCTACTTAGAAGGCAGATCAAAGGAAGATCACATTTCAAGGAGAGCCCAGGAAGAAAAGTTCATGAGAACCCTTCTCAACCTACTGCTGGGCACAGTGGTATGCACGTGTCATCCTAACTACCTACAAGGCTGAGAGAGAAAGGATCACCATTCTAGGCCAGACTGAGAGATAAAGAAGTCCTCAAGACTCCATGGCAATGGAAGATATCATTCCACCTATTATGAGGAACCTAAAATAGGCAGATCATAGTCCAGTCATAACACTGGGCAGGAAGTGAGACTCTTACCTTAAAAACAATGAGGGCTGGCTCAGTAGCTGAGTGCCTGCCTAGCCAGTGCAAGGCCCTGGGCTTAAACCCTAGTACCACAACAGGGTGGAGGGGAAGCCTACTTAAAAAAATCATTTTCTTAGTCCTTCAATCTAGCATTCTAGACTTCTGATGCCAGCAGTAATTCCAAAATAACCTTGTGAAAAAAGTGAGGTAAAAAGGAAGTGATTCAATGATTCGATTCAGCCCAAGGTCTGTGGCTGAGTCAGGAGCCACCTGCTACAGTTCCAGGGTGTTTAAGGGAAAATTGGATGTAATTAATAATAATGATACTCACAAATAGCATTTACTATGTCCAGTCACTTTTCTGAATATTTCCTGCATTATTTACTCAGTTTAATCCCCTAATAATCCTCTCAGATAGATACCATTATTGTCCCTATGTTAAGGTAAAAAGCTAAATAATAAATAAGAGCTTGGCCAGGCACTGGTAGATCATACCTCAGCCATTCAGATGGCTGAGGATCTGAGGATCACAAGTTCAAAGCTAGCTCAGGAAAGAAACTCATGGGACTCTTACTTTCAGTTAGCCACCAAAAAGCCAAATATGGAATTGTAGATCAAGTGGTAGAGAGCGAACCTTAAGTGAAAAAGCTAAGAGACAGAGCCCAGGCCCTGAGTACTGAAGCAAAATAATCCATCGATAAATAAAATAAGGCAGAGACAAAACCCAGTAGGTGTAGCTCACACCTGCAATTCTAGCTACTCAGGAGACTGAGCTCTTAGCATCAAAGTTCAAAGCCAACCCATACAGACAAAGCTGTGAGACTTTTATCTCAATTAACCAGCAAAATGTAGGAAGTAGAAGTGTGGCTCAAGTGACAAAGTCCCAGCAATGAGGGAAAAAGCCAAGTAAGAACTGAGTTTAATTCCTAGGATTGACATAGAGAGACAAAGAGAGTGATAAAAATGCTTTCCTCTTCACAGAATTCTTGTGAGGAAGCAAAGGAGCAAAATATGCAGAAAATCCTTCAAAAAGGGACTGGGCACAGGAATTGCTACTTCTTAATCATTATAGTTTCACTGGCCTTGATTTTTCTTGGCCAGCCTGGCACCCTGGCAGGAGTCTCCTGACCCATCCTGAGCTCATAACTTCCTTTTTGCTTCACTTTCTCTATAAAAAGATTCTCGTGGGCCAGGAGTTTGGCCTAGTGGTAGAGTGCTTGCCTAGCATACAAGAAGACCCAGGTTCAATTCCTCAGTACCACATACATAGAAAAAAGCCAGAAATGATCAAGAAGATGTGGTAGTTATACACAATGGACTTCTGTGCTGCCATCAGAAAGCATGACATTGCCCCATTCATAAAGAAATGGAAAGATTTGGAAAAAAACCATATTAAGTGAAGTAAGGTAGACCCAAAGGAACATAGGCTGTATGGTTTCCCTCTTTTGTAATAATTAGTACAAACCTAGGACTCTCCTAGCAGGGGATTACAATAGCTCAAAAGCTATATTCATATGGTTATACAGGATGAAACTAAACAAAATGAACTCTAGGGTATGGAACCAAGAGATTTATCGTTGTGATTGTTGTTCTCAATGTATAATGTGCAGTTATTTTCTCTTTTTTTCCACTTATGGTTTATCTCATATTATTACTGTATCTGACTTTGTTACCTGGTGTATTATATATACATTTATTTGTTTATTTGAAATAGGGAAGGGAAGGGGGGAAACAAGATGAGTGGGAGGGGTTAGGGAAGGCAAATGGGGGACAAAAACATGAAAAAGGGTATCAAAGTTGGGGAAATAATGCACTCATTACCTGACGAATGTAACTGTAACCCCTCTATACATTACGCCAACAATAAAATTTAAAAAAAAGAAGAAGAAAAAGAAAGAAAGAAAGAAAGAAAAGCCAGAAATGGTGCCGTGGCTCAAGTGGGAGAACTCTAGTCTTGAGAAATCCCAAGGATAGTGCCCAAGCCCTGTGTTCAAGGCCCAGAACTGGCACACACACAAAAAAGATTCTCACAATTGTTTCAAAAGCTAGAGTCTTTACCAAATAAGAAAAGAATGTTGTCTTAAAAGAGGCAGGGAGAGAGCGAGAGAGAAATTCTAAGGAATATGTCAGTTCACATGTAATCATGGATGAAGAAGCAACCTCACTCCCTAATTTCTAAATTCTTCAAAATCTCAGTCCCTGCAAGGATAATGACAATATAACAAAAGCAGTTGGATGCAGATAGAGGGGGAAATGTACTAGAAGTATGCAGAACAAAATGTTATTATACCAACAGTGCTGGGGTCAGTGGGACCAGTGAAGGACAGACCTGGCAGGAATTAGACAGAGGGAAATGTATTTTGGGGATCCAATGAAAGCTACAGACTATCCACCAGGCCTTTAGAAGATACAAATGCAGATGGTGATGCGGAAATTCTTGGCTGGGACATATGTAGGCCAGTGCTCCCTCCTCAGAGTTGCCCCGGGTCTCTTCCTCCTTCTTTGGCTGCCTCTCCTCACCAAGTGGCCACTGTTACTTCCTCCCTGACCCTTCCCTTTCACAGCACCCTGTCCGTCTGTGCCTTCACAGCAATCACCCATCTTGTAATCGTGAAACTGCTATGATCATTTAATATCTATCTTCCAACGATGACCAACATCTGTCTTCCAACTAAGACCACTAGCTTGCAAATTACAGCCAAGAGATTGAAGGTGACCCATCAACAACTTTCATAAATAAAGTCTTACTGGATCACAGCCATAGGTCATTTATCTACTCCCTACAACTTCTTTTGCAACACAGTGACAGAGTTAAATCATAGTGACAAGAGACATGATGACCCACAAAGCCGAAAATATTCACTCTTTTATAGAAAAGCTGGCCAGCTCTCCCCTGGACCTGAAGCTTTATATAAGGGGTGATAATGTCTGATTGACTTGTATAAAGAAAGCACTGGGGTAGGTTTGCTCCAGGAAAAGGGTGAGCAGTGTTGCCACTTGTTATTTAGAGACCTTCACGTCTCTATCTCTTCATTTAGTCCTATCCATCAACCCAGGGCAGATGACTCTCGATCTCATGGAGACATGGAAAGCAGCCAGGCTCGCTCAGCCACTAAAGGGAGAGGCAAGCCATCTTCACCCAGAATCTTAGCTCCTGACCCCAAGTCAGGAGAGAGGATCTTTCATTCGCACTGAAGAATGTCTCCATTGCAGAGGTAAACAGTGGACAAAGAGCCAGAACTGTTCATGAGCATGCCCACTTTGGCTGGTGGCTATCACATACCATCTAAACACCAGGCCCATCTCCAGTGGCTATGGATGACCATCCTGCTGGGTTTGCCAAGCCCTGTCCCACTGAGCAACACAATTATTTCACACTCTGCTCAATTCATCAGTGACAGTGATAATGTACCCACTCTACAGGTGAGAGAGCGGAGGCCAGTGGAAGTGAAATAACTTGCTATGTCAAGCAAGTGAGTATGACTCTACATACCTAAACCCTGGTGAAATATCCATCCTCTTCAGATTTTAACAGGAGCCCACCACTCAGAAGAAAGCTGTCACCATACACCTGACAGCATGTCTTTCCCTCCCTGCTATTCAAGGAGATTGGATTGGAAAAATAAGGAAATCATCAACTTAATTTTATGATCAGTGATCATCACACAGAAGCCAAAATACCTTCAGCCACTGAAGTAGATACCTGGGGTATTGACTGCACTCTGGTGCACAGTCATTCTAGCAAGAAACACTGAAGATCTGCTAGACCGCTGGCTGGCAAAACTACTAAGCACACACCAAGAGATCACACCAGGAAGTCCTCGCACACAGGTACACACCAACTCAAGACTGAGCCCACACCTGGGTTGCAGCTGAACAAGAAGAAGGAAGACATAGTCACCACAGCCATTAAACTCAACAAGTTAGACATTTGCTCCCAATAGAATCCCCATCCAATGCTCTACAAAGGACGCCTCCTGGGTGACCACATTCCTTATGCTCCTACTTCAATGGGATATTCCCTTCCCATCACTTTCCGGAAAAGCCATCTCAGAAGTGGGCATTGGAGAAAAGCACAGTCACACACAGATCAGAGGTCAACTCTACAAATTTCATTTCAGTGTGATTTCATCTGCCCCTCTCCCCAATCTTCTATGCCTACATCTAAGCTCAGGGTCTTCATCAGTGAAAGGCATGACCCCCTGAGAACATTGCAGTTCAAGGACAGCCGGGGCAGAAAAGCCCATGAGACTGTATCTCAAGAGAACGATGGACACAGTGCCAGGTACTGGTGGTCTTAACAACTGCAAAGCATAAAATATACAGATTGCAGCTCAGGACACACCCAAAGAGGAACAAGACCTTATCTTAAAAGTAACAGTAACAGCCAAGGTGCTAGTGGCTCATGCCTATAATCCTAGCTACTCAGGAGCTGAGAAGTCACAGTTCAAAACCAGTCTGGGTAGGAAAGTCTGTGAGACTCTTATCTCCAATTAACTACCAGAAAACTGGATGTGGAACAGTAGCACAAAGTGGTAAAGCTCTAGCCTTGAGCAAAAGAGCTTAAGGACAGTGTCTGGGCCTTGATTTCAAACAACACAACTGGAAAAAATTTAGGTATTTTATTTATCTCTCCATTTTGCTAATGATTCTTTTTTATTGTGTTTTACAAAAATATTCACCTGGGCTGGGTGTGTGGCCTAGTGGTAGAGTGCTTATCTGGCATGCATGAAGCCCTGGGTTCGACTCCTTGGTACCACACACAGAAAAAGCTGGAAATGGTAGCTCAACTGGTTGAGCGCTAGTCATGAGAAAGCTCAAGGACAGTGCCCAGGCCCTGAGTTCAAGCCCAAAGACTGGCAATATATATGTACATATATTGCAGATTGAAAATAAAAATAAAGTGAGTCCTTCCTTCCATACTTAGAAAATAACTGCCAATAGCAGCACATTAAATGAGATTGAGTGTATTCTTCTAAACATGGAAATGGCTGCTCAAGCTCACTCCTAATATAAAAAGTGCAACTGAAAATACACCAAGACACCATTCTAGTTGGTGCTGGGGGCTCGTGCGTATAATCCTAGCTAGTCAGAAGGCTGAGAACTGAGGATCAAGCTTTGAAGCCCAGGCAGAACAGTCTATGAGCCTCTTATCTCCAATTAACCACCAAAAACTCAGGAAGTGGATCTGTGGATAGACTAAGAGACAGACTAAGGGATCTGTGCCGGCCTAAGGGACAGAGTCCACGCCCTGAGTTCAGGCACCAGTACCATATCACTCACTCACACACACACACACACACACACACACACACACACACACACACACACACACAACCATTTTATCCAAAAATGTTGTGGATGGCATACTACTTTAGCAGGGTTATAGGCAACATGGAACACTGATGAAACGCACTTGGCAAAAATCGCTTCGAATTATAAACCCAAACCCATTTCTAGGAAGTCACTTGACAAACTGTCACATGTGTAACAGGACAGACCCACACAGATGTCCCTCAGCCCTATTTGTAAACAAAAGGCTGGAAAACTACTTCACATTCCAGTAGTCAGCAGGGACCATGCTAAGTGAATTTAATACAGTAAAGAAACTGAACATCCTGCATCAAAAAACACAACTATAAGCCAGGTGGGGGGAGTGGGGTGGGGTCGCACTTGTAATCCTAGCTACTCAGGAGGCTGAGATCTGAGGATTTCAGTTCAAAGCCAGCCTGAGCACAAAAGTCCATGAGAATCGTATCTCCAATTAACTACCAGAAAACTGGAAGTGGCTCAGTGACTGAAAGTGGTAGAGTACTAGCCTTGAGCTGAAGAGCACAGAGACAGTACCAAGGCCCAGAGTTCAAGCCCCTCAACTGACAAGACAAAACAAAACAATAGAAAGATAGCCCCTAGCCCAACACCAGTGGGTCACACCTGTAATCCTAGCTGCTCAAAAAACTGAGATAGAAGGCAAAAAAAAAGGCAAAAAAAAAAAGTCCATCAGATTCTTATCTCAATTACTCACAAAACAAAAACAAAAAAAGGAAAAGAAAATCCAAAAGTGGAGCGATAGTTCAAGTGGTAGAGCACTAGCCTTGATTAATAAATGTCGGGAACAATCCCCCAGTCCTGAATTTAAGCCCCAGTACTGGCACAAAGATAAAATAAAAAGTAAAAAACCAGGGGCCGGGAGTTTGGCCTAGTGGTAGAGTGCTTGCCTAGCATGCACGAAGACCTGGGTTCAATTCCTCAGTACCACATTCACAGAAAAAAGCCAGAGGTGGTACTGAGGCTCAAGTGGTAGAGCTCTGGCCTTGAGAAAGTCCAAGGACAGTGCTCAGGCCCTGAGCTCAAGCCCAGGACTGGCACCAAAAAAATATATATAAAATAAAATAAAAATAAAAAACCAGAGTGAGGATATTCTTTATACATCATTCACCATCAAGATACAAAAAAAAAAAAAGAGGCAATTCAGGACAGATGAATATACATACATATATGTGCATGCGTGTGTGTGTGTGTGTGTGTGTGTGTGTGTGTGTGTGTGTGTGTTGGTTTGTTTTGTCGGTTGTGGGGCTTGAACTCTGGGCCTGGAACTTGTCCCTGAGCTCTTCAGCTCAAGGCTACTGCCCTACCCCTGGAGCCTCAGTGCCACTTCTGATTTTCTAGTGGTTAATTGGAGATAAGAGTCTCATGGTCTTTAGTGCCTGAGCTGGCTTGGAACCAAGATCCTCATCTTAGCCTCCTGAGTAACTAAGATTACAGGCATAAGCCACTGCGCCTGGCTCAGATGGTTATATATTGTACATGCTATTTGCATATTTAAAAGCCAATGGGAAAAGATAAACACATTTGTTTGTATGCACAGAAGAAACATCTAAATAGAAGCCTAAGAAATTATAAATAGGGGGAGGGAAATGGGTACCAATACATGTGAAAGGGTATCAATGTACTACGTGAATTAATGCACCTTCTATCTGGCAAATATCATGTAACCCTTTTACTAATTACAATAAAAAATGCAAAAAAAAGAAATTATAAATATTGATAAATGTCAAGAAAGGAATTAGATGGGTCTTTTTTTTTTAGATGGGTCTTTTATTAAACACATACCCTTTAGCAAATTTTGAAATTTCTGATCTGTGACCACCAATTATCTATTCAAAACGTTATTTAAAAACTTTTAGGAACTCAGCTATGGCTTATGCACCAGCCTTGAATTTAAAAAGTCAAGTAAGAACACAAGGCACTGAGTTCAAATTCCAGTACTAGCATACACATCAAAAAAAACTGCAGCTGCCATCCAAGCTACTCTGGATCTGAGATCTGAGGTATCTGGTTCAAAGACAGTCGGAGCAAGAAAGTCCACAAGAGGCTGACCTACAATTAACCACCAAAAAGCCAAAAGTGGTAGACTACTAGCCTTGAGCAAAAAAGCTCAGGGACAGGACCCAGCCCCGGACTGGAAGCTCCAGGACTGGCACACATGTGTGTGCACATTCACACACCTACATACTCACACGTTACATCTCCTCGTTCATCTCTCAGTAATTATTTATTGAGCATCTATCACTTGTATGCTATACCATGCTGACAACTGGGAAAGCAGCAATGATAAGCGTAGCTCCTGCCCTCAAATAGTTACCACTCAGCATGGCAGTTTCTTGACCTTGAATGCTCTTCAGAATCAACTGGGGCCCTTAAGACATACGCATACACATACACATACACACACACACACACGCACGCACCCATGCATAAAATCCACTCCAGGCTATCTACACCTATATATTTTCAGGAACTATGAGACTGAGGTCCTTTGCAACATGCAGATGAAATAGCCTCCCACTGGTAAAAACCACTTGGTAGAGAATTTTAAAAACATATAGTGTATCAATTTGCTTTTCTATTACCATTACCCAAAACTGGGTAACTTATACAGACAAGGCGGAAATTTAGCTTACAGGCCTAGAGCCTGAGACAACAAACAGCATAATGCAGGCTCTGGTGAAGGCCTTGCAGTGGATGGCATCTTATCGCAATGGCAGGAACAAGGGTGAGAAGACCAGATCTGGTATTATCAGGCAAAAAGCAAGAAAGTTGGGAGGGGCTCTGCTTACTCTAGTCTAACAGCCCTTTGACGAGCACTGGCTAGTCAGGATCCTCTGAAAACAACATCAGTTACTTTGGAGGGCATTCCCTCTAATAATCTAACAACCTCCTAGCAGGCTCATCTCTTGAAAGTCTCACCATCACTATTCTGGGGACCCAAGCCTCAATACATGGCCTCTAGCAGAGGTCAGAGGGGTGGATTTTATAGCTACATTCTGGAGAAATGAAGGCACATGGGAAAAGTCAGGACCAAGCATTCACCACTGCCCTGTTTTCAGATACAGTGTTTTGGAAACCATTAATTGTCTCTAAATATGAGAATGAGTAAGTCAGCCATAGCTAAGTCCAAGAATACAGCCATAGAGCAATCAGAAATAACCGAGATCCTTGTGTCAGCATAATCTCAAAGAAATATAGTTGTAAAAAGCCACATTTTTATGCCCACACACTGTCATATCACTATGGATTTATAAATAAAGACATGTACTGTAGACACTATATCAACTCCATGAAGATGGAGGGCACTGAGTGATGTTTTTTAAAGGTATTATGCCTGAAAAAGTATTTTTTTGATTTAACCCAAATATGACTAAATTTCAAAATCCATAAGTCAGAAAGGTAGTTATTTCCACATATAGCATACTATATTCTTTTTCTCTATATTCTTCTGGATGTTGATGTTTGATGGCTAACTATTTTGTTAAAGTTGTTGGTTTTTTTTTAAGACATCCACAGTGTTGTGATATATAACCAGAGCTCAGATTTTCTATTCCAAAAGCAAGACATAGTCAAAATCTAGCTATTTAATATCAAAAAAATACACCTACAGAAAGGCAGTAACCCACAGCTCTAGCTTTTGACATTAAATCATTACCCTAAATAACTTTACATTGATTTCAAAAACTTTCACAAGGCGGCTAATTTCTATAAGCAATATTTTTAAAAGGCCAAGGCTATTACCTGAGAAAAGCAGTATTTTTCAAAGCATGCCCCTGACGTCTTCTAGGACACAGTCTAGGGAATGGGGAGAGGGAAGGAGTGCTTATTGAAAATGCATGTCCCAGGGCCCCCACCGTAGACCTACTCCATCAAAATCTCTAAGGATAGACTCACAGTCTATTTTAGTTGTTGCTTTGGGTTTTTTGGTGTATGTGCCAATCTTGAGAAAAGAACTTAAGGCATGGGCCCCGTTCTTTAGCTTGTTTTTTTTTTCTTTTTATCAAAGCTAGCGGTTCTACCACTTGAGCCACACCTCCACTTCTAGTTTTTTTTTTGTTTTTTGAGTAATTGATTAGAGATAAGAGTCTCACAGACTTTCCTGCCCATAGTTCCTTCTAACTATGATCCTTTAGATCTCAGTCTCCTAGTAGCTAGTGTTACAGGTTTGAACCACCAGCACCAGACTCAGAATCTGAATTTTAATGAGACAATACACATGTGGGCATCATTCTTTGGCACACCAAAGATCCACTGCATGAGTATACTGAGGTTTAAACTCAGGACCTGGGCTGGATTCGAATCAGGATCCTCCAGATATCAGCCTTCTGAATAGTGGAGTTACAAATAGGAGCTACCCACAAGCCAGTTCTTAGATCTGTAACTCTCTGCCTTCTCTGCTTTGCATTAGTCTTCCTGATGATCTTATTCATTGACCCTTTCCCTGTTTTCAGACAAAACCTGCAGACTCCCAAACCTTGAAAACTACTTCCCAGTCTCAGGGGTCAAAACAATCTAGCACAAGCCACCTCGCTTCACTAGTAAACAAGAAAAGGCAAATTTAAACTGAGGGGGGGGGTCGGTGGGGGGGATGCAAATTAGTGAAAGAGTAGTTGTTAAGCATGCACAGGGCCCAGGGCTCAGTGCACTTGCGCTACCAAAATCAGAAAATTAAATGAATGAATAAACTACAAAAATGCAATTTCACACACATCAGATTGGCAAAACGCCATGCCTAGCAATATCAAGTGTCTGCAAGCACGTGGAACAACTGGAGGTTCCCCCCACCCCCCAACCCGGCCCAATGCTGCTGGCTAGATGACAAATCGGTACAGCTGCTTTGGAGAGCAATCTGGAAACATATGAAAGTGGAAGATGCCCATTTCCTTTGACCTAGAATTTCTCTTCCAGATGTATGCCACTGAGAAATTTTAGACATTTACAATGACATTTGTAGCATTAAAACACTAAAGCAGGACAAATGGGAAAACAATAAGCCTAAGGGACAACCAACAATAAAATGTTGTCCATTACCAAACATGCATTTGAAGGAATATTATATAGCAGTTAAAACTAACTAGAACTATGTCTATCTTAATAGATAATTCCACAAATCGTAAGTTAAGTAATATTAACAAAAGGATTCGCTCCTTGTTCCACAACTCTAAATTATTTTGAGCTGGTTTTAAGGGGGTGGGGGAGTGGTAAGAGGTCAAATCACCAAAAGACACCTTTTAGATATTTCTAAATTTGGTATGTCATAAAACCTCAACTACTCACAATTGCTAAGGAAAGGCTGGAGGGGTAGGAAAAAGTAGGAAAAACTCTCTTAATTGAAAATAATCAGATTTCAAATTTACTATCAATTACAACCTAAACATTCAAAATTCTCTACTAGTGAAACAAAGTATATAGATTTATTATATGGGTGAACTGGACTACAAAACTAATATCCATAAAGGTATACTGATATTTCATTCTAACTAAATATTGGCATTTAACGTTGTTTTCCCTTAGGATTCCAAGAAAAACACAAAATCTGCAGACTTAATTTTCAGGTCTTGACATAACATAAACTGTAGAATATTGGACCTGTGGAGCCAGGACCGAGTTTTTTTTTTTTTTTGTCCTTTAAACATTAACCAACTTCACTTCAGGCTGCAATTTTTAAAAACCTAACCACTATCAGAGTAAATCCTCTCATATAATTGTAACTGTTCTTGGCATGAAGACTATAAACTTCCAGTTGTCAGTTATCTTTAAAGAATGACAGAAAGTTTAAAAACAAAAGGCAAGCTTTCTTCTCACTCACATCATGATTATTTATATAATTATCTCACATCACATTATTTTTTTTTTAAATTCCAGCCAGGTTTTAGTGGCTCACACTTATAATCCTATTACTCAGTACACTGAGATCTGAGGATCTCAGTCTGAAGCCAGTCTAGGCAAGGAAAATCCATGAGACTCTTATCTCCAATTAATCACCAAAAAGCCAGAAGTAGAGTTATGACTCAAGTGGTAGAGCACCAGCCGTAAGCAAAAAAGCAAACAGACAGTATCTAGGCTTTAACTCCAAACCCCAGTACCAGCACAACACACACACAAACAAAAAGTAATACCAAACATTCTCAAAATACAGTTAATTTAATAAGTTAAAGTTTCTTTAAGGTGGGTGCACTGGCTCACACCTGTAATCCTAACTACTCAGGAGGCTCAGATCTGAGGATCGCAGCTCAAAGCCAGCCCAAGCACTGAAGTTGGTGAGACTCTTATCTCCAATTCATCACTAGAAAATCAGAAGTAGCACTGTGGATCAAGAGGGAGGGTGGTAGCCTAAAGCTGAAGAGCTCAGGAACAATGCCTAGGCCATGGGGGAAGGTAGTAACCTTGAGCTGAAGAGCTCAGGGACAGCACCCAAGCCCAGAGTTCAAGTCCCAGGCTCAACCAAAAAAAACCCTTCATTTTTGTTGCCAGATTTTACCCTCCCCTCTATCTGAATATGACTTCATTTCTTTAAGAGAATTCTAACTTGGCACTCAAGCTGGAATATTATCCTGAGATTGTTCCATGACACTAAAATGCTAACATGTGATCAATTCTGCATTGGTTTAAACAAGGTAGCTAGAGAGTCCAGTGGTGTCTAACCAATTAAGAGACGTAGTATTTTATAAAGACTTTTTGTGTGCGTTCCAGTACTGGAGCTTGAACACAAGGCTGTACATTTTTGCCTGGCTTTTTCCATCCAAGGCCGCTGCTCTACCACTGGAACTACACGTCCACTTGTGACTTTTTGATGATTTATTAGAGTTAAGAGTCTCGGGGGGGGGGGGGGGGCAGAAGGATGGCCTAGTGGTAGAGTGCTTGCCTAGCATGCACGAAGCCCTAGGTTTGTTTCCTCAGTACCACACAAAGAGAGAAAAAGCTAGAAGTGGTGCTGAGGCTCAAGTAGCAGAGTGGTAGCTTTGAGCACAGAGAGGCTCAAGGACAGTGCCTCGCCCTGAGTTCAAGCCACAGGACTGGCCAAAAAAAAAAAAGTCTCATGGATTTGGCTGCCTAGGCTACTCAGGCTAGCTTTGAAGCATGATCCTTAGACCTCAGCTTCCTGAGGAGCTAGGATTACAGGCATGAGCCATCAGTACCCAACTATAAAGACTTTAAGAAATACTGCTCATTAACACATAACTGTCTCAGCCTTCCAAGTAACTAGCATTAGAGTAAAACACACAGAGATAGAGACAGAGTTTTACACGATGAGAAAAACTCAAATTCCCAAAGAACACAACTTTCCCAAAGCCACCATGAGATTCATGTTTAACTGAAAAGAATCCCAGTGGTACAGGTTCCAGGGCTAACTATCAGCAAGTCCTCATCTGAAATAAAAGGCAGCAGACATAGAAAGTGTGTTTGAATATGAAAGAAACGCCCTGTCCCACTCTTCCATCTCCCCCCTGTACTGCAACTGAGACTTCATTTACCTGAATCAGTATTGAAATGGCTTCATCTTTACCTCCCTTATGTCCAAGCGGTAGAATGGCTAAGCAGGGAGTCCCCTCATTCATATTAGGTTCCTGCATAGAGTATGTGCCTACATTAGCTTAGCAGAACCTCAACAGACAGCTATTGACATGTGCAAAACTTCTCATTTAGTTTTTTTGTTTGTTTTTTTGTCATGCGGCTTGAACTCTGGGCCTGGGCGCTGTCCCTGAGCTCTTCAGCTCAAGGCTACGAGCTCTACCCTTTGAGCCACAGCACCACTTCTGGTTTTCTGGTGATTAATTGGAGATCAGAGTCACGGGCTTTAGAGCCCAGGCTAGCTTTTGAACTGTGATCCTCGGATCTCAACCTCCTGAGTAGATAGAATTACAGGAGTGAGCCATGGCACCCGACTGCCATTTAGTTTTAATGTTGTTTTATTTTGTTTTGCTTGTGGTTTTGTTTTTGTTTTTATTTTCTTGTAGTTCTGAGTACCATGTCCCAGGCCTCATATAAGATAGGAAAGCGCTACCATTTAGCTCCCCAGCCACCAACACTTGTCATGTCTTTGATACACAGTATTTCCCCCAGCATGTATCTTTTCCCTTTTCTCCCCACCCTCAATCCAAAGCAGAAAACTATAAAAGACAGAGAAAAAAAACAACACACCTTTTTTTGTCCCTGCCTTAATAATTCATACACTAGACATTAAATCCATTGGTCTGGACACAAATCAGAGGATTATCAACAAGGGACATTTTCTCATGCTTGGTCGCAGCTAGAGCATTCTCGAAATTACAACACACCAGCTAAACAAGCTTTATTATCTTTGAACTACCCAGACATCGCCATGTGGCCATGCTCACTTGCCGTAAGCAAGTTGATCAAGAATGACTACAGCAAACAACTCACCCAGCACAAGTGAATGAGAGCCAGCATTAAGCTTCCAAAGGACAATAAAACTTCAGTAGTGTGAGAAGGAAGAGGAAGGATGAAAACATATTCCACGTCGCCTATTCCACGTTGCCTATAGCTAAAAGTGGCATGAGAAATAAGGAGAAGAGATATGGTATTTAGTCATCAATCATAGGAAGATTTTGCCACAAGTTTTGCTTTGCTTTGCTGGAGGAAAGATTACTTTTCAGTGCGGGGACCGGGTCTGTGGTAGAGTATCTTTCAAGACCCTGAGTTCTATCCTCAGCATCAGCTCAAGACAAAGCAATCCCTACTTGATTTGCTTTCATTACACCTATTCAACCCAGCAAGGACCAAAAGGGAGTTGGGAAAAATCAAGAAGAGACCCAGAGAAATGCCCAATAGGCAAGTGAGATGTCCCCCCCACACACACTCAGAAAAAATAAAAGATAAACAGACATACCTGGAAACAATTCATCATCCAATGAAGACTCTAACAGAGAGATCCAGGAAACATTTATATCTGCCTAGGTGAAGGACTGCAGGTTCCTCATCACCAGCCTTCTCCTCGGGGAAATGAGTCTGGGAGAGGCAGAGGTGACCTGCACAGCCTTTTATATGGGGTGGGGCTCAGGATTCCCATCCCAGATATTGTATACTGCCACGTTTACCTAAGTCAAACATGTGGGTTGTTTATCTATCAGGTTGGAGAAGGTATCATCTCCATCTTCCTGTAAGCAACTGAAAGGTGGCATCATTTAAAGAGATGATAACTGACAAAAACAGTCAGCACTTGCTGTGCGTTTTCTGGGTTGTACTAAGCCTGGAACCCCATGAAGTCACTTAATATAACTGTCTGACAAGATAGCCAACGTTATCATCCCCTTTTTATAGATAAAGAAAGCAAGACAGACAGCAGTTTGTTCAAGGATACAAGACCAGTATATTTAAGAAGCAGGGCCATGGGCTGGGAGTTGGGTCTAGTGGTAGAGAGCTTGCCTAGCATTCACAAAGACCTGGATTCGATTCCTTGGTACCACATACATAGAAAAAGCTGGAAGTGGTGCTGTGGCTCAAGTAGTAGAGCTGTAGCCTTGAGAAAGCCCCAAGGACATTGCTCAGGCCTTGCGTTCAAGCCCCAGGACTGGCAAAAAAAAAAAAAAAAAAAAAAACAGGGCCTGAAAGCTGGGCATGGTGGTACATACCTATAATCCAGGGAAGGTTAAGATAGAAAGATGTCTAGTTCTAAGCCTGCCTGGACCTAGACTAAGATTTTGTGTCAAAGAACAAACCAACAAAAAGAAGCGGGACTTAAACATAGAGTTTGGCTTTCAAGTAGTTGCTCAAGCCCGCTGTGTCCAAATAGGGAAATAAAACTGTACTTAAGAATTATGATCCTCACTGTACACGGTGATCATCTTTAACTCATACCTTTCGGAATTGCCACAGGAAGTGGATACCATACTAGCTTGCTCCTCTCATGTCTGCACAACAGCCTGTCTCCCCTGGCAGAGGTTTACTAAAAGTAGATTTGTGACATTCAAGAGAGCCTGAGGCTGGCTTTATGGGACATGCCAGTTCTCTAGTGTCTAGCCTGGTTCACTAGGAAGAGATGTCACCACCACACACACGAGCAGGACAGAAGTACCAGCAGCAGCAGCAGCAGGGGCACAGCCTTGGGACTCTGTAGGCCTGAAACCACCCTAGCAAGTATGAAGATGGCATTCACAGCTCCCCTCGGGAGCTGGCAGCAGCAGATAGACACCGAAAAGCATCACCATCTCACTGCACCAAGCAACATTAATGCCACTTGACAAGAAGAAGCTGAGAACCATGCTCTAGGAGGAGAAAAGAAAGGAGTGGGGGAAAAGGAAGAAATGGAAAGGTTCCAGAAGACGCCAGTTTTAACTATGAACTCTCCTGCACCAATGCAGAGCAGTATCACCAGGAGAAGCCTGGGGTTTACACTGCTAGTCCCCATCTTGCCCCACTCACCCCTTAAGTAATACATGGCTCCTTAATGCCATGTGTTGAATCTGCAACAGAATATGAGACAGAGGACTGTTTTGGGGAGAAGGGCAACAAGATCTCCTTACCCCAAGGCTTCATTTCATTCAAGGGTGTATCAGCTTTTGAGGAGTTTCCCCCAAACTAGCAAAGAAAAAGCATGCCTTCCACCTCAAAAGGACACGAGGGTGTTCTGGAGAATGGAGGCAAACATAGACCCTCATGCTCTGTACAGAGCACCCTGGCCTTACACCCATGCTGAGCTCCTCAAGGCACTGACGAGAGAGAGGGTGCCAACCCGGACCACCCAGGGGACCCAAAGGCTGGAAAGCAGTTTCCGCAGAAACTGAAAAAGGAATGGAAAGAAAGCCATGGAAGAGACCTGAACTAAAGTCACCCTAGGGTCATGGCCCGGCAATGTCCGGGCTGTGCCCATGCGTGCCAGCTTCCTAGGAGTCTCCAGCGAACGGCAATGGGACACAATCCTGGCAACCTCCTGTGCGCCCACAGCCGTTCTCGAGGACCGGCGGCGAACGTGGCCAGCACAGCGCCTCGGTTCCAGGCGGGGAGGCGAGGCAGGCGGCGTGCACCGGGTGGAAGTTCACCCCTGGAGACGCACACTTTTGCGCTTTTCTTTTGGAACAGTAGCTCTCTTCCATTGCAAATCTCTCCAGATGCCCTGATCACTATCGCCAAGTGCATTTTAAATACAAATACAAGCTGAACTCGGGAGGAGACAGGGCAGGTCAGCAGCCCAGCAAACGTTTAGTTACTGCAAGCAGAGGGATGGGTGCCCCCTCCCCGCCTCGGGCTCGCCCCCCCTCACCCTCCTCGGTCCCTCCAGCCCCCGGGACATCCACGCGCGAGGCCACCTCCCTCTCCCTCGCCCTCTCTCCCTCCCTCCCACCCACCGCACACCCCCCTCCAGCCGCTTCCACCGCAACCGGAGGGCGGGGGCACGCCGGCAGCCCCGGGATCCCGCGGTGGGCCGGGCTGGGGACCCCCGCAGGGACGGGGGAGTGGGGACGGCGGCCCCTCCCCCGGCAGCTGGGGCGGGGGGAGGTGTGCGCCCAGCCTGGCCCGCCCGGGGAGGCCCGGGAACTTCTGGCCGTGCGGGGCCCCGGGTCCACCGCGCGGGCGGCAGCGCGGCTCGGGTTCCCTTTCTTCGCCCGGCCCGCGGCGGGCGCGACCCCCGCGGCGGCGGTCACTCACCATATTACAGATGGAGGCGATGTTTCGGACAGTCATTAGTCTAAAGGTGGCAGCGATCCCGCACCGCCATCTTTACCAGGGGAAAAGAGGACCGGCCATGGTGGAGCGCCCGCGGCGGGGGAGGCCGGGCGGCGGCGGCGGCGGCGGCGGCCTGGGTCCGGCTCTCGGTCGGGCTTGGAGAGGAGGCCGGGCGGCGGCGGCGCGGCGGCGGCGGCGGCGGCGGCGGCGGCGGCGGCGGCGGGAGGCGGGGAAGGGGAGGGCGGGAGGCAGCGCGGAGGGCGGGGAGTGGCGGAGCGAGGGAGCCTGGGCCGCGGCCACAGGCGCCGGGAGGAGGAGAGCAAGAAGGAGGGGCGGCCGGGCCCCACGGGAGTCCCGGCGGCTGCCCGAGCGCTCGCCCGGCCCGGCCTGGTTCCCGGTGCTGGGCGCCCCGAGCCTGCGGCCGCCGCCCGTGCACCTCGCCGCGCGCCCGCCGCGCCCGGGCCGCCTGCGCCTGCCGAGGTCCTGCCGGCCGCAGCGCGGACGCCGCCGCCGCCGTGTCTCCCCTCCCGGGGTGAACCCCGGAACCTCTGTCCGTGCGCTGGGCAGCTCGGGCCGGGGACGGACGCCGAACTGGAGGGGGGCCGGCAGGGAAGGGAGCGAGTGCTGCCCACCTCTGCTCGTCCTCCCCAGCGAATGTCCCCACCCGGCCTCCTGCAGTCCCCGGGGTTCTTTCTTTCTTCTTCTCTTTTCTGCTGGAGGACATTATGGGCAGGGGTGAGTAAGGCCAATTTGAAGTTTCTCCCCAGGGTTCAAGCCAGATGGCACCCACGGGAAGCTGAGAAGTTGAAATAAAATGGGGTCAGGTCGTGGGAGTGGAGTGACGGGCCAGCTGCCCGGGACAGGACGGGATTCCGGGTCTGGGTGCTCAGGCAGTCTGTGACATCCGCAGGTACAAGGGAAACGTTCAGGTTGTGGGCAGCAGACATGGTCCAAAGAGTGGAAAGAACAAAACTTTTCCGCACGCTCGAGGAAGCCCTGTCCCCTCGCTGGGGCACCTAACGAACCTGGCTTTGGGATGGGCGCTGCTTAGACGCAAAGCCACATTCAGGACATGGCTTAGACAAGCTCCACTTCCGCGTGCAAGGTTACAGTCCAGTGCTTTCACCAGAAGAGCGGAACACCAGAGACGACAGACGCAATAAATTCTAAACCAATCCACCTAATGACAGAATGACGTCGAGAAGAAAGTGATGTAATTGAACGACAGCTACTGAAATCCAACCCTGGCAAATATACTTCTGGGAAATAGTGTTAATACTCGTTAAGATCTCAGAGCCGTTGATTGCTGAAGACCAACACTGCTTCCTGAAGGCTTTGAGGTTTATGTCTGCACTACGTTTTTCAATTTTACAATTTTCCTCAACCATGTTAGGTCATCCTACCTAAATTTTATTTCCAAATAGATCCCTTGCCTTCCAATATTCCAGTGTTCTGGATCTGGGCCCTTCAAGCACAGAAGGGAGAGGCTGTGGAGAGACATTGCCAGCCTCTCCAACAATAGCTAACTTTGATCACAATTTGATTTCTTTTTTCCTTGACTCCTGCCTCCACACTTTGAGCTCTTATGGTTGGTCATGACATCCTTACATTCATAGTCTTCTACCATGACTCTTGCAGGTGGTAGACTCTGACCTTTTTCAGATCAGTAGTGATCACTCACCCTTAATCAGCCTCATTGGGGAAGGGAGCGAAGACAACCAGACCCTTCAACAAGTCAGACGTGGCCACAGAACTTTAAAGATTTGAGAATTATCAGCTAAGTGCAGGAGCAGTTTTTTTGTTATTGTTTTGTTTTTTGCCAGTCTTGGGGCTTGAACTCAGGGTCTAAGCACTATTCTTGGGCTTTCTCAAGGCTAGAGCGATACCACTTGAACCACAGCATCACTTCCAGGTTTTTCTATGTTCGAGGTACCAAGGAATGGAATCCAGGTCTTCGTGCATGCTAGGCAAGCACTCTTACCACTAGGCCAAATTCCCAGCCGAAATTCGTCACTTTTATACAACCACATAATAAAAATAAATGTAAAAACAAAAAACCCTCAGGCCTCTGAACTCAGTTTCATAGAAAGTCCACCATAAAAGCATTGGTTCAAAACTTAAACGTTATAAAGTTTTACACCATGATCAACTTCACTGTTTCTCCTAACATAGTCACATGGATTGCAAAGCCTACAGAGTGCAGAGATTTCTCTGATACAATGAAAACTAAATAGTCTCTGCTTCCCAAGCAGTCTCTTACCTCAGCAACAGAGCAGGATCGTTCCATGCCTTCTAACAAACTACAACTGAGGTGTTCAAGGTAGACAACCAGACTGAAAATGAGGCAGTTAGTCAGTTACATACACAACTTATCAATTGAACAGAGCAGAGGTTGTCAACCTCACGAATGATTAAATACATTTTACACTTCCATTGGGTTGGTATTCACAAGTCTAAAGGAGAGAAGGTTTGAGCTGAAGAATTATAACATTAGCTTTAGTCAGTGAGAAAGCATTCTGGGAGTGGGAAGAGGTAAAATCTTGAAAATGATGACTAGCTGATAAGAGAGTCTTAAGGGAAAGTGTTCCACGTATTCAGAACACATGAGCAAATGGAAGGATGGGCAGTGCATAGCCTCCATGAATATGAGGGAGGAAGTAACTCGAGTGCTGTCCCCCTTACTATACAGGATAGTCCCTGGGCCAATAGCACTGGCATCAACTGAGAGGTAAGCTGTACCCATCTGAGAATAAGCTAGACTCTACCCAAAGGTGGAACCAACAACTTGGTAGTTGCCTGGCTGCCAATCATTCACCTTTTCTAGTCTACTCTAGTCTACTCAGGAGAACTTCCTCTCCCTGGCTCTCAGAATCTGGGGTTCAGGTGTGTCTAGCTTTACCCGAGGCTCCAGAGGAAGGGCCAGGATCCAGACCTGCCCAATGAGGATACTTCATGACCCAGCCATGGGGCTTGGCCTCAGCATAGGGGATGTGATACAAACTGAGCCAGTAAGAGTGGACCCTGGGACTTTGCGGGAGAGAAATGCCCTCCCTGAGTTTACTGAGTGACTAACCAGTAGATGTAGAGCGTTCATCATTCCACTGACTGAGGATGAAGGCAACCCAGCAGGAGCTGAGCATGGAAAAGAAATCCTAACATCATTTATCCAATTGTGGCCAAATCTAAATTCTGCACTTTTCAGTACTTCAAAACAACTAATCTATTTTCTTTTGCTCCTGCAAATTGGGGGTCAGCTACTCACAACCGAGAGAATTCTAATTCACAGGTGTCTATCTCTCCCTGAAATTCATTAGGTTCATTCTACATTTCACACATTCTGTTTCCTCTCTTCTCTGCCCTCAAAACCCCTCTCTCAAAGTCTGACTCCTCCAAAAGGCACTTCCTAGATGGTTCTCCCACACATCCTCCTCCACCTATCCCACCAGTGAATATCGGAATCCATGTGGTCACTAGTTTTATACCCCGCTCATTTTCTGTCTGCTTCTCTGTTTGGGTGAAAATCTACTCACTCTTACAGAGCTCCAGACAGAAGACATACCTTCATTATGTTGTTAGAGAGCCATCCTGCTTCTGCCATAGCACTTGTATTTGTAAATATGTTTACTTTATGTAGCTCGGCATGGAGGCAGTGGGTAGTTATGGGGTAGATCCTACTCAGACTGCACTTGGGTAGCTTTCTCAACCTCTTCATCCCTCAACTTCTTTATTTACAAATGGAATACTTGGGGGGCTGAGATCTGAGGATCCCCATCCAAAGCCAGCCATGTCAGGAAAGTTCCTGAAAGTCTTTATCTCTACCAGAAAACTAGAAGTGGAGCTGTGGTTCGAAGTGGTAGCCTTAGTAGAGTGCTAGCCTTGAGAAAAAAGAGCTCAGGGACAGCACCCAGATGCTGAGTTCAAGCCCCACAATCAACAAGAAAATAAGTAAATAAAATAAAACAAAGACAATAACAGAAACCCTCCGAGTAGAAGTGTTACTTCCTATAAAATAGGCAGAGCATCACTTTTAGAACAAGGTGTAAGAAACATTCTTTTTGACCGCGGCGAGTTCCTCAGCCTCTTTATGCCTCCATGTCTTTATTTCTAAAATGAATACTCAGGAGGCTTAAGATTTGAATATTGTGATTCAAAGCAGCCAGGGCAGGAAGTTCTATGGAGAAAGTGCTTTGGGAGAACTAGTATTAAATCCCTCCTATTAGAGGAGAGAAATCTGAGGCTCAGAGAATTGAAGTAAGCATTATCTTTTAGTGGGTCCTTTGAATTCTATTAAGGGCAGCTTAGGTGAATGGGTTAGGATAGACTCTATATGTTAGTAAGTTCAAAGTTGAGAAGACAGGCTTTAAAGATATAGACTTTGAAGGGAAGAACACGCAGCAGAAAACAGAAGGTCTTGAAAGTACATCCAGTGGAGGTGAGGTGAGGCTGAGAGAAGGGGTGAAAGGGTTCTACTTGCTCTGGCTCTGCTTATCTCTTCCAGCTTTGATGTCAAACTCATCATCTTGCCAGAAACTTCCAGACTCCCAACTCACCACCACCATTTCTGTTCTAAGTCCATTGGTCCCTCACAGTTCACTGTCATCGAAGTCTTCTCTGTCTCATAGTCTCTAGGAAGTTCTAATCAATGATTACTTTTGGTGGTGGTGGTGGTTCTGGGGGTTTGAACCCAGGACCTGGGCACTGTCACTGAGCATTTCTGCTCAAAGCTAGTGTTCTACCACTTTGAGCCATAGCTCAAAAAGCTTCTGGCTTTTTGATAGTGAATTTGGAGAAGAGTCTCATAGACTGCACCTGAGCTGCCTACAATGCCATCTTCAGATTTCAGCCTCTTGAGCAGCAGCTAGGATTTCAGATGGAGCCATTGGCACCTGGCCAAAGACCACATTTTTTAAAATAAAAATCTCTTTAGAAACCTGAACTGTCTAGCTCAGCATCTGACACCGACACAGAAGGTTCTCAGCTACTTAACATGTCCTTCTTTACCTAGAACACTTGGTCAGGACCATTCTACTCACCATCTTGCTTCCTTAATAGTTTTCTCACTGCTCTGTGTTCTGGTCTGAATTATATAGAACTGGTTGTCTTAGTGAATGGGGGGGCGGGCTTAGGTAAATCACCAGAGGAAGTTGAAGCAAAAGGGCTTCCCTAGAGATAAGACTCCCTGGAGAGACTGGGATTGAAGGAGAGACATCTTGGGCAGAAGGAAGCAAAGAGATCAGTGGGCTTTGTCCAAAGATCTGTTCCTTTCATCAAGATTATCCATGTGATATTTATCGTCAAAAAGTGTGGGTTGAAGCCTGGCACGGTGGCTCTTGCCTGTAATCCTAGCTACTCAAGGGGCTGAGAACTGAGGATCACAGTTCAAAGTCAGCCTGAGCACTAAAGAAGTTGAGATTCTTATCTCCAATTAACCTCTAGAAATAGGGAAGTGGGGCTGTGGCTCAAGGGGTAGGGCGGTAACCTTGAGCTGAAGCACTCAGGGACAGTGCCCAGTCCCAGAGTTCAAGCCCCATGACCCACAAAAAAAGAAAAGGCCTTAAGGCCAACTGTAATCTCAGCTAAGTGGAGGATGTAAGTAGGTGGATCAAAGTGCAGGCTGGTCTCGCAAAAAAAAAAAAAAAAAAAACGCAATAGACTACCTCTTTAAGCAAGTAAGCTCAAGATCTAAATTCAAACCCTGATGAAAATTAATAAATAAACAAACAAAATGGCAAGTAGATTGTAAGGCTTGATGGGAAAGTTTTTAGAAAATGCTAGAAGTGGAGTGAGTCATCTTTCCACTTTCTGAGGAAACCACCATAAGCCTGCCTCCACCTTCTCAGTAAGCAGGCAGGATTATATTGACCTTTATCATAAGGGGATTTGATTGCTCTGCTTGCCACTAGATACTTTCAGAATGATAGGCACATAGAAGGTGCTCAATAAATGCCTTTGTTGCTTGAGAGTCCAGTAGAAAGAATATACTTAGAACACTAGAATAGTTGTTCAGTGTTAGATTAGGTTTAGAACAGGGGCAGTTACATTCCTTCCAGTCCACAAACACAACTTAGGGTAAAGAATAAATCATTGCTTCTGGTGATGCTGTCCCCATCATATCCTCCCAGCCCATGTGGATCCCTTTTCATCTTAACAACACCCCCCTCCAGCAGCAGCTGGCAGAAGGCAATGACACAGAAGATGCGCCTGAGGCCTTCTTCCCTCCACTCTACTGCATCTATGTTTCTTCTCTCTGGTCCTGTTTTTCTGGAAAGCTGCAAATCATGCGGCCCACTGAAAACAAGGTAGAATTGTGCAGATTCTCACTATGGTATTTTCTCCCAAATCATGTTAGGTTCCCACTTCTCCATTTCTTCTCAGAAATCATCAGGTGGGCATACTGAGGTCTTTACTCTGAAGGTCATACAAATGTCTCTATCCTGCTGCCAGTTGAGGAGCTCCATACCCTGTAAAGCACCCATACAAATGCTAGTCACCAACTGTGTCACCAATGGCTAGACAGAAGTAGGCCACGCCTACTCACCAAATGATGCATGCATTTAAGACACTCATTCACTTGTTTATCTTGATGCTGGTACTGGGGCTTGAACTCAAGACCACACATTTGGTTTGGCTTTTTCATTCGAGGCTATCTCTCTACCACCTGAGCCACAATTTCACTTCCACAATTCAGAGTATTCTGCCTGGGCAGGCTTCACATCATGATCCTTAGATCTCAGTCTCCTAAGTAGATAGAATTATAGGAATGAACCATCACCACCCCAGTTTAAAAAATTTTAAGAATTATTATTATTATTTTATTAATTTTTAAAAGAATTCTTACTATTTTATTGACTTTTTAAAGAATCATTATTACTATTGGTAAGTGGGTTTAATAGTCTCAAGAATACTAATGGATTCAAATGATAACAAACGGTTCTGGCTGTTTCTGGTAAAATTCTGGCTCAATTGGAACCATTGAAAACCACTCTAGAAGTTTCCACTAGGCACATTATACGTATTAGTATTCAGACTTGTTGAATAAAAGAATATAGTAAAGTATTTGCCTATCCTGTGAGAGGCCTGCGTTCAATCTGTAGGAAACACCCATGTGACTGTTATCTCTAATTAAACAAAGCAAAAAGCCTAGAATAGACCCCAAATGTGAGGCTGCCAGACTTGAGCAGAAAAGGCCAAGTAAAAGCATGAGACACTGATTTCAAGTTAGTATCAGCACTAATAAAATAAAATAAAATATACAAATACTCAAAATAGAATAATAAAATACAAGATGAACAAGTAAATACTCAGAAAGTATAAGCAATTATGGAGAAATAGCCAGCTTTAAAAAATAAAAATCAGCCAGGCTCATGCCTGTAATCCTAGCTACTCAAGAGGCTGAGATCTGAGGATAAAGGTTCAAAGCCAGCCCAGGCACAAAAGGACCTGAGACTCTTATCTCCAATTAACCTCCAGAAAATGGGAAGTGGGGCTTGGCTCAAGGGTAGTGTGGTAACCTTGGATTGAAGAGCTCAGGGACAATGCCCAGGCCCAGGGGTAGGGTGGTAGCCTTGAGCTGAAGAACTTAGGGACAGCGCCCAGGCTGAGTTTAAGCTCCATGAACCACACACACAAAAAAAGTAAAAATCAATGTAGGCAGGCACTACCTATAATTGTGGCTACTCAGGAGGTTGAGATCTGAAAAATCATGGTTCACAACCAGGCCAGGCAGGAAAGTCCATGAGACTCTTATTTTTAACTAACTACCAAAAAATCTGGAAGTAGAGCTGTGGCTCAACTGGTAGAATGCTAGCCTTGAGCACAAAAGTTCAATGAGAGTGCCCAGGCCTTAAGTTCAAGCCCCAGGTCCAGCACACACATAAAAATCAATGTTAACTAGAATGATGTGATAGTATAGTTATGTTCATCAAATTCAACCAATTTAGAGCCAAGACAGATTCAGACCACAGAACTTCAAGTTTGGTCTATCTACACATAGCCTTTTTTTTCCATATAATTTTTATTGTAATTAATAGAAGGGTTACATTATATTCACCAGATAGAAGTTGCATTACTTCACAAACATTGATACCCTTTCTCATGTCTTGGTCCCCCTTTCCCTCCCCTCCACCCCCACTCCTCATCTTGTTTTCCCCCCTTCCCTATCCGATTTCAAATAACCAAATACACATATATACAATATATCAGATAACAAGGTGAAATACTTACACACTTACTTTTATAGACTTCCCAGATATTTTTTTTACATTCTTAAGTCTAAAATTTCTCCCTAATCTCGATTTAATTCCCTAAAGTTCCAAATAATTTTGTAAGTGCAGTGAGCTAACCATGAAGAAGATGGGTTATGTCCATGTTAAGGCTTTCTCTGTTTAACTAATTAGGAGCTCATTTTACACTGAAATCCAATCCTAACAGAACATGATATATAACTATCACTCTTCAGAGAGACAAAAGCAGTCTGTCTAAATTCCCACTACTTCCTCTGCCAGCAAGTGAGGGCTAGGAGTTTTATAAAGTAAACTATGCAATTTTCCTGCTTTCTTTGTCTGTAAGAACTATGGTGTGTGTGGCGGGGAGGTCCTCACTTCGCATTAGGATAGTTTTCTGTGGGAAGATGTGACCACTGGTCCACAATTCACAGTGTATGGACTTTGACTTACGACACTGCACTGATCCATGTACATTCATCCCAAGCTGCTACATGACAAATGGCTCACAACTACAAAAGTCTGGCCTCTGGCTACCAACCAGAATAAAGTTCATTTGTCCCTATAAGTTTTATGGTGTGAGTCTTTGCTAATAGCTGTGGTAGACCAGCTATGGACTGACATTTGCTCATCTCTCATCTTGAGCTGAGAACCATAAGTTCTCTTCTTTTTCAGTAAGATATTCATTTAAAGTATATCTCCTAAAATCAAAGCTCCAAAATGCTGGGTGGCCCAAAGACTGTCAAGTTTCACTGTCACTGTGTTTAATTCCATTGGAATGAATGCCAACATATGAAATCTAATAAGTTCACCAAGTTCACATAAAAATTCAGGTTAGGACTGGGAATGTGGCTTAGTGGTAGAGTGCTTGCCTAGCATGCACGAAGCCCTGCGTCCAGTTCCTCACTATCACATAAACAGAAAAAGCTGGAAGTGGCACTGTAGCTCAAGTGGTAGAGTGCTAGCCTTGAGCAAAAAGAAGCTCAGGGACAGTGCCCAGGCCCTGAGTTCAAGCCCCAGGACTGGGTGCACACACACACATACATAAAGAGAGGGGAGACACACACACACACACACAGAGAGAGAGAGAGAGAGAGAGAGAGAGAGAGAGAGAGAGAGAGAGAGAGAGAGAGAGAGAGAGAGAGGGGGGGGGGGGGGAGGGAGATTCAGATGATCAACTTCTTTTGAACCAAAAGCTTTAAAGCTGGCATTCCTGGTAGAAGCCAAGAATAGCCTCCTTCTATGAGGACATTTCTCCTAATTCACCACAGCCCTCTAACCAGGCTCCACTCTTTTTTTTTCTTCCATTTTTTCCTTTGTCAGTTGTGAGGCTTGAACTCAGGGCCAATGCTTTACCATTTGAGCCACAGTGCCACTTTCGGTTTTAAATGGTTAGCTCGAAATATGAGTCTCATGGTGCTTTTCTGTCCAGGCTCTGGCTTTAGATCTCAGCTTCCAGAGCAGTTAGGATTACAGGCATGAGCCATGGCCCCTGGCTAGGTTCTTCACTCTTTTATACTACCTACCAGTAGGCATTGAAAATTCCATTCTAGGCCAGGCTCCTGCCTACAGCATTGGCAGCAACTTGAATAATCTTACAAGCTGCATGTGATTGTGGACCCTACCCTTTGTGAGTCAGTGGATTCAACAACACTGTTTAAAATTCAATAACTAAGGCAAATGAAATTATAAAACTGGATCATCATTTTTATGGAAAACCAGCTAAACAAATGTTTTGCTGAAAAGGTCAAGCATTAGGGGACTTTAATAAAATATGGAAAGCACTGTCCCTAGGGGAGATGAACAAGTCCAAAACAGCAGATGAGGACAGTGCTAATTGATATTTCAAATAGGAATGACTCTCATATCCTGGTGGAAAAGACACTGTGTTTCCTGATGAGATGAGGGCTCTGGGGCCCTGGGGACAGCAGCTGTGCAGGATATAAGGCTGTGGATACAGCAACACTGTGTCCCTGCCAATCCACAGAGGGAGTTCATTCACTGTCATAGAGAAATACATTGTAGAGGATCTAATGTTGCGGGAAAAGTACCCAAGAGTTCTAGGAATAGCAGGTGGTAAGAACCTCACTCCTGTCAATCAAGACCCAATCCTGAGGCTTGTCATGTGGCTCATGTCTGCAATCTCAGTCACTCAGGGGGAACAGAATGAGAGGATAATAGTTCAAGGCCAGCCAGGGCAAAAATACCACATCTCAACCAAAAACAAAGGGAGGGGGGTGGTAGACATGATGACGTACACCTGCCATCATAGTTAAGTAGGGAGGATAGGCAGAGGGACTGCAGCTCCAATGTCAACTCAGGCAACAGCATGAGGCCCTACCTGAGAAATAAAGTGAAAAAGGGCTGAGAGTGTGGTTCAAGTGAGAGATGGCTTATCTAGCATACACAAGGCACTTGGCTCCAACCCAGGAGTTCTAAGAAGAAAAAAAAAAAATTCAGCCCTGCAAGGAATCCAGCACTGCCAGTCCTTCTGGAAAGAATCAGGCTGTCCATCCTGAATTCTCTGGTTGATCTCCTGATCTTGTTTTGGAATAACTAGTCCATCTCCTTTACTCCCAGTCTCTGATGGGGTTAACCTCATGGGGCTATACATTCCATAGTCATCGATAGATCGATCAATCCGTCCGTCCGTCCGTCCGTCTGTCTGTCTGTCTGCCTGTCTCTTGCTGAGGGCTAAATCCAGGGTCCTATGCATGCGAAGCAAGCAATGTACCACCATCCAGCCATTTTGTTTTCTTTTTCAGTTTATTTTTGAGATAGTATCTTGCCATTCCCTTTGTTGAGTCTGGCAAAGGACCCTCTTAACACTGTCTCCTAAGAACTGGGATTTTAGGTGAGACCACCACAACCATTTTAGAAATCTCCAAAGAAGAGTGCCAGCAATGCAGACTCCAAGGACATGTTCCCAAAGACCCATCTGTCACCCAGCAGGGCCTGGTGGGGACTCTCTAATTGACACATAACCAGTGATGCCAGGGGCTTCTGATATGCTTGGATCTTACTTGTATTTTCAGAAACCATCTCAGAAGGCTCATGCCAGCATTTCATGACTCTATCTTCAGGATTTATTTTACTTTTTGCCAGGCCTGGGGCTTGAACTCAGGGTCTAAGCTTCTTTTGCTTAAGGCTAGCACTCTACCACTTGAGCCACAGCACCACTTCTGACTTTTTCCTATTTATGTGGTACTGAGGAATAGAACCCAGGTCTTCAGGCATGCTAAACAAGCACTCTACCACTAAGCCACATTCCCAGCCCTAGCATTAAATTTTTAAAGTATGTTTTTAATGAAATGGTACAGATTAAAAAGATTCTGGGTGAGGGCCAGGAGTTTGGCCCAGTGGTAGAGTGGTTGCCTAGCATGCACAAAGATCCAGGTTCAATTCCTCAGTACTACATACACAGAAAAAGCTGGAAGAGGTACTGTAGCTCAAATGGTAGAGTGGTAGCCTTGAGGAAAGACCAAGGACAGTGCTAGGCCCTGAGTTCAAGCCCCAGGACTGGTGAAAGAAAACAAAAAAACAAAAACATAATAAAACAGATTCTGGGTGTTGGAGGCGTGACTTAGTTGGTAGAGTACTAGTCTTGAGCAAAAAATTCAGGGACAGTGCCCAGGCTCTGAGTTCAAGCCTTAAGACCCACCATCTCTCACATACACTCACACACACAAAACACCCACACACAAATCGTGGCTATGATGTAGTTAGGTGGTAGAACACTTGCTTAGCTTGCATGGGGTGCAAGATTTGATTCACAGCCCAGCAAAACATTAAAGCAAAGGATTAAGGAAGGCTCAGACCTATAACTCTAGCTATTTAGGAGGCAGAGATGTGAGGATTGCTTTTGGAAGCCAGCCTGCACAAGAAAGTTCATGAGACCCTTATTTCCAGTTGACCAACCAAGAAAAAAAAACTCAAGAAGTGAAGTTGTGGCTCAAGTGGCATATACCAACTTTGAGCAGAAAAAGCTAAGGAACAGTGCCCAAGCCTTAAAGTCAAGCCTCAGTACTGTCACAAAATGAGAGAGAGAGAGAGAGAGAGAGAGAGAGAGAGAGAGAGAGAGAGAGAGAGAGAGAGAGAGAGAGAGAGAGAAATTGGTATTCATTAAAACCCAAGACACAAAAGGGAAGTGTGAGATTAAAAGAAGAGACTGAGCTGGGAGCTGGTGGCTCACCCCCGTAATCCTAGCTACTCAGGAGGCTGAGGTCTAAGGATTGCAGTTCAAAGCCAGGCCAGACATGACAGTCTGTGAGACTCTTATCTCCAATTAACCAACAGAAAACCAGAAGTGGCACTGTGACTCAAATGGTAGAATACTAGCCTGACCTGAAGAGCTCAGGAACAGAGCCCAGGCCCAGAGTTCAAGCCCCCAAAAAAGAGAGAGAGAGAACTAAGGAAAAATATAGCCAGAGCCAGCACTTAATGAATGTGAAGAAAGAGTACAAAGGGTATAAGAAAGAAGGTGATAAAGGAAAACTATGGAGGGAAGAGACTCAAATACTCAGGGACAAGGAGGAGCTGAGAAGGGAATGGAAAGTTGTGTTAAATATCAGAGAAGCTATGTAAATTAGGGATCATTGGATTTGGTCACTATGAGGCCAATGGTGGCATTAGGATGCACAGTTTCAGGAAAATAGGATGGCCAAAGACTTCTGGGTGGAAGAATGTATCAGGCTGAGATGAGGAGCACACACACACACACACACACACACACACACACACAGAGTCAAATCTACCAAATCCTATAAATGTTTGCAAAGAGGTGGCTGTTGGTCAGTTTCTATTAGTAATGTATCTTCAGTTTCTCCTTTTCCCAAACATCTTAAAGGGTTAAACAAGCCTCTACATCGGTCAGATTTTGTCATTTTCCTGTTTAAAAACATGCATCCTGAATGCTCTGGCCTCAGTCTATCTTCATATCAGACCTCAAGTTCCATTTACACTTTGTGGCTCTCCTTTAGCCAGCTAAGCATTTTCCTGTTCTGTTTTGAAGCTCTGAGCAAGCTGTAGACCTTACATCAGAGGCATCCTTCTCCAAGAATCAAATCTATATATTGGATCTTCTTCTCACTGCAATTCCCACACCTGGGGAAAGGCAATGCAGTTATGGTGAAGGCCTCTGCATGCAATCTGTCTGGATTTACATTCCAGGACCACACTTACTGTATAATCCCGGTTAACTTGCTCACTTTGTTTTCTATCTATGGTTTCAGGGATGCTAAAAAGATTTTGAGGATTCATTTTGTTAACAGATAATAAGCACTCACTGCACTTAGTCAAGCATATGGCTGCCAAGTTCGAAGCAGTCACTTTGGGGAAACTGCCTACCTCACCTTCCCCGGCTCACATCCAACCCCTTGATTACACGGTGCTAGCTGAGCACTGTAAAAGAATGAAGAACAGGACGCATGCAGAAGCAGGCTGGCCCAACCGGGCTTAGAAAAAGGCCATGATGGTGCGCTCGTGGGACAGGATAGGATCCGAGTCCCAAACACACTGGGGATGGTGTCTTGGGGAAGGAAATCCCAGAGCTGTAGTCTAGCCTAGTAGAACCCGCAGGGATGTCTTCAAGACAGTGTCTGCGAAAGGGACGCCGGCCTGAGAGACCCAGATCCACCAGTGGCCAAGGACAAGCGGAGAATCCGGGTCCGGACCCAGTCCCGCCACAACAGGACCAGAGCCCGCCCGCGGCCACCGGCCTGACCCGGCCCCCAGAGCCTTCCCCACGATTGGCTGTGGGTCAGTGGCTCCTCCCGACTCCGCCCACGACCCGGCTCTTCCCGGGGATTGGCTGCTCTCCCCGCCCCGCCCCTCGCCGAGTCTCCGGTGATTGGCCGTCTGCCCCTCTGGCTCCTCCGCGCCCCGCCCGGTGCCCTAGTCTCTGTGCTGCGCTCGGGCCTCCAGCCTTTCGGTGCAGCGGGTCTGTCGGTGAGTGCTCCTGGGCTCTGGTCTGCGGTAGTGCCTTCCCGGGAGGGTGAGGGTACGAGGCCTGGGCTCGCCCCGCGTCCCCTCGAGCTTTGCCCGTCTGGAGCTCCGCTGCTCCTGGCGGCCAGAACGGAGGGGTAGAGCAGTCCTCGGCGGCCCGGGGGTCGGGCGGCCGTGCCCGGCCCGGGGCTGCGCGAGACACACACTGCGCCGAGGGGCCTGGGGGGTTCCCGGGGGGGGGGGCGCTCCCGGCTGGTCCCCGGTAACAAGTCTGCACTTGACCTCTCCAGAACCCCAACCCGGGCGGACCCTGCGCCCCTGGAATTCATCTCTGTCCTCCTGAAGGTGCAGCTGCCTGGATTCCGACCGCAGGTACGTCCCTGTCCTGGAAGGAAGTGACAAAGCCAGGCCGGAGCACGTGGGCCAAGGGCGCGGGAGCGGGCGGTGCAAAGGCCCAAATCCTTAAGGGGAAAGCACATGGCGCTCACACTCACTGCTTCCTCTGATGGATGGCCAGGCTTGCTAAACGACTGAGATATATGCGAGGTTTGTCTGAAACTCACGAACTTCTCAAATCGCCCTTTCCTGTGCCCTTTTAAGGATGACCCGTGTCTTAAGAGGCTAACACAGAAGGGTAAAGGAAATCTCCATAAAACCCAGAGATGAGATGATAAAACTCCTCTTTGGATCCTGTCTGGAGTGACAGCTGAATCAAGAAAACCACAGTTGCAACATATTTGCAATGTTTATAAAGGATGGGATATATTGAAACTTTAAATTTTAGCTTTGTGTAGACACTTGGGTATACAAAGTGCTTTGAAGCACAGAAATGTAGATACTTCCGATGTTTGGAGGAAGAATTCACCAGTTAGGACATAGGGGCATAAGGCTTTACCAACAATTGCATTAACAGCAACTAAGAAAAAAGTTTTTTTCTCTTTTCGTGAGTCATGGGGCTTGAGCTCGGCCTGGGCTCATTGTAGATAAAAGTTTTGCACCAAGTTCCCCGGATCTCAGCCTCCTGAGTAGCTAGGATTGCAGGCGTGAGCCACCTTGCCTGGCTTAAGTGTTTTTTAATGGTTTCATTTATAGGTTGAAGACTACAAGCCAAGAAAGCTGATGCTCTGATGCCGGTATTCACACTGTTCCAACAGGATTCCACTTGCTACAATAGGAGAGTGCAGCTGATGAGGTGGTATATTAGATGTAGTAACTAGGGGTCATAGGGGTCCTTGCAATGTACTGGACAGTGCTGTGGTGGGAGGGGCACATAGCAGTTGCGCCAACTGCCCTTGTTACTTAACTCAAGTCTTGAAGTAGGTACAATTATTTCATTACCGAAGATGCAATGGTTAAGAGCCCTATGTATGCAACTTCCTATGTAATTAATGAAATCCCTTAAGATTTTAGTATCCTGATAAAATAGAAAAGGTAAACAGGTTAGTCTAAGTTATTAGGGCCAGGAGTTTGGCCTAGTCGTAGAGTGCTTGCCTAGCATGAACAAAGACCTGAGTTTGACTCCTCGGTACCACATGCATAGAAAAATGGAAGTGGTTCTGAGGCTCAGGTGAAAATCCAAGGACAGTGCGCAGGCCCTAGGTGAGTGAAATGAAAAACAGGGCGATTAAGGGCAGCAGGGGTGGCTGGGTTTCAGGAGGTGATGCTAGTATGAGAGGCATCAGTTCACACATAGAATGGAATTCCTGCCTTGTACATGGTCTGCATAGCCAGTAATTTAGTTTTCACCTTTCCAGAATCTTTAAATAAACTAATGTTGGCTTCTGTGTCCTTGATGGTTATGGCTAAATCATTTGCTTGCTTCCATGTCCAGCCTCACAGCATGTGTTCTTTAGGACATTTTTCAAATGACTTGTTTTACAAACAAGTATTCAAGAATCTTTAGGACATTTCTGAAAAGATGTCCTGCAGCTATATGGTTACTTAATAGGGTGAAGAGGTATGTCTGCTTTATAAAGAGTATGTGGCTAGGTTTATATTCTGAAGAATATGAATTTGAGTCTAGCAAACTTGTGCTACCTGACTGGTAATTGTAATCCCTCTGTATCACCTCTATAATCAAGTAAATTGGAAGATGTTTGTGTTGTGAAGGTGATTTAGAGTGGTTACTGTTACATTATGGGGAGGCTTTTTTTTTTCTTCATCCCTGAGCTCTTCAACTCAAGGCTACCCCACTTCCAGTTTTCTATTGGTTAATTGGCGATGAATCTCAGACTTCAGAGCCAGGGCATTCAAGACTCCTGAGTAGGTATGACTCTGTGCTTAGGCCACCGTGCCCAGCTCCCTCGGGTTCCTCTAAAAACTGGGAAGGAACAGCCAGCAACAAGCCTCCCCCGGCCCTTGAGACATCTCCAAATAACCACCAGAAAACCGCAACGGGTGCTGTGGCTTAACGTAGAAGAGCTCAGGGATGGACCAGGCCCAGAGTTCAAGCCCCACAACTGACTCCCCCCCAAAATGGAGAATGGGGACAAGAACATGAGAGGGGTATCAGTTTGTGAAGTTATGCGCCTTCTATCTGGCGACTATAGCTGTGACCCTTCTATTACAATAAAAGACAGGCACATAAACCTGCAAAAGTGTAGTTTAGCCATGCCCTCTGCTCCTCCCCCCACTCCGCATTACTGGGGTCCTGTCTCTTGCTTTGGTTATTTTTCAGGTTGCCTCTTGAGTCTTTGCCTGGGCCATTTTCAAACCACAATCCTGCTCTGTACCCCAGCCAGAGTTAGAATTAGATAGCACACTAGCCCTGGCTCATTTGTGAGAGGTCTCTGCTGCCCCCGCTCCTGCCTTTCAAAAAGCTGAGGTTATAGAGCCGAGATGGGAGCCATCCTACTTCCCACCGTCTTACACTTGTTTTCTACGATCCTTTACAGCCTGTACTAATATGCTTCTTGTGTTCTGGCATGAGTTTGTCAAGAGCAGGAACTGCGCGGGCCGCAGGGTCCTTTCTGGTGGTGTCGGGGCTGGCTTTGCGCCGCGCTCCTCGGGTCTCAGCCTCCTGAGTAGCTGAGATTACAGGCCTGGCCTCCGGCTGCCTGGGTTCGCTTCCCAGAGGCGCTGCGGTCCCGGCCCAGTGAGCTGATGGCGCCTCTAGACCCCCAGGTCTGCGGTCCCAGGGGCTGCGGCAAGTTGGCAAAGGGGGCGGTGCGCTGACCTGAAGTGTCGCGAGAGGGCATACCCCGCCCCCCCCCCCCCCCCCGCCAGGGCAACGAGATCTCTCTGCCAATCACCAGGGGGGCTGGGATCCCCGCCCACCCCTGGCTCCACCCCTTCCCTGAAGGGAGGCGAGGAAGGCAGGTCTGGCCTTTCCCGGCTCCCCACCCGCGGCATGGGGGGGCCGTCCCACGTCCAGCGCTGGGAGATGGTTGGGGAAGGCAGGGTCACCTTGTGAGACCGAGGTGCTTCTCCCCCGCGTGCTGATCGCATTTATTTAGGGGGACGGGGAAGAGTGGAGAAGACCCAACAAACTCATTAAATCACCAAAAGAGGGCCAACCTAGTGGCCACTGTTGGTATTCCCGCTTTTCAGGCAGGGATTGCCTGATCTAAATGTGCTGCTTTCTAAATTATCTGCCGTCCTGTTCCTGTTGTTTTCTTCCCTGCTGCTCTCCTTTGATTCAGACCTCAATGACTGCTTGCTGGGATTACTTCTACAAACAGCCTGGTAACTTCTTTCTGGTCAAACTGATAATCTTCCTAGTGCAAATCCGATCGCGTCTCAAATCCTCCTCCAATCTCTAACGTCAAGCTCTTCTGTTTAATCTTACTCCTTACAGGTTCTAGCCAAGACTGCCTTTTAAAGTACCATGGTTGTAGTTAATAAGTACTCCAGTCATCAGTGCACAGTCTACCAAAATGTCACAAACTATCACACAACAACACAGAACAAGCTCAGATAACAGAACCTAACTAGCATCTTGCTTTCAAGCACTAATTACTCTTTTGTACCCCAAGGGTGACAACTACCCTGACTTTTCTTTTTTGGTTGGTCCTGGAGCTTGAACTCCCGGCCTGGGCACTGCCCTTGAGCTCTTCAGCTCAAGGCTACCGCCCTACCCCTGGAGCCACAGCCCTACTTCTGGTTTTCTAGTGGTTAGAGATAAAAGTCCCACATTCTTTTGTGTGCCTAGGCTGGCTTTGAACCATGGTCCTCAGATCTCAGCCTCAGGAGTAACTAGAATTATAGGTGTGAGTCACTGCAGGGCTACCCTGACTTTTAATAGCCTTAATAATACTGTTTTGTGTCGTACATGATCTAAATAGACCTTATTCCTTTGTTCCTGGTTTATTATATTCATGAGGTTCATCCATATTTTAAGTATACCTATAACGTGTTTATGAAAATACTGTATTACCTTTCATTTATTTAGCCAAATTGTAAGGATTAGTGTGATCTACATTTTGGAGCTATTAAAAATATTGCTGCTGGGAACATTATATGTCCCCTTCCCACTATTTTTTTTTTTTTGGGGTCATTTGTGGGGTTTGGACACAGGGCATGGGCACTGTTCCTGAGCTCTTTTGCTCAAGATAGAACTCTACCACTTTGAGCTACAGCACTATTTGAGATTTCTGGTGGTTAACTGGAGATAAGAGTCTCGTGGACTTTCCTACCCAGGTTGGCTTTTGTTCTTTTTCTCTTTCCTCTTCCTCCTCCTCCTTTTTCATCTCTCTCTCTCCTTTATTTAATATTATTTAATAAATCTCTTACTACAGGTTATAAATGTCCTTGTTATGTTTTCCTCTAAAATGCTTTTTTTCTTAGTTTACATTTAGAATTGATGGCTGTAAATGGTAAGAAATGGAGGTAAGGGCAGATAATTTTATTCTGTGTGGATTGCCAACTGTCCCAAAAAGTTGAATATAAAAGAGTACAAAGCTAGACACTGGCTATAATTTCAGCTACTTGAGCAAGATCAGGAGGATTATGTTTGAGACTAGCCCTGCAAAAAGTAGTACACGTTTGTCATTGCATCTACATGAGAAGTATAAACAGGAGGATCTATGTTCGATTTAGCCTTATCCCCAAAATAACTAAGGCAAAAAGGGCTGGAGGTATGGCTAAAGAGCATCTGACTAACAAGCAGGAGACCTGGAGTTCAAAGAGAAGAGATTACATTCCTGCTTGAACTTATCATAAATGACTATGTTATCTTTGCACCAATACCCTGTCTCTATTACTATTACTGTATAATAAGCCTGGATGATATGTCAGTGGATTTGATTTCCATTTTAATGAACTTGAAATGGCCATGTGGCCATTGGCTACCATGCTGGACAGCACATAAAACATTTCCAACCTCACAGAAAGCTTTATTGGATTATGCTGCTCTAAAAGGTACTGAAAGCCCAACACCAGAGTCTTCATTGTACATACAGCTGTATGCATCCAGAGTGTATATTGGCTTGTTATTCAAATATATCTATGTTAAGCCAGGTACATTGGATCACACCATAATCTTAGCTACTCTGGAGGCTGAGATGTGAGGATTTTGGTTCAAAGCCAGCCTGGGCACTAAAAAGTACAAAAGCCTGTGAGACTCTTATCTCCAGTTAATCTCTCTTTTTTTTTTTTTTTTTTTTTGGCCTGTCCTGGGGCTTGAGCTCAGCGCCTAAGTACTGTCCTTGAATTTTCTCAAGGCTAGAGCTCAACCACTTTAGCCTCACCACCACTTCCGGCTTTTTTCTATGTATGTGGAACTGAGGAATTGAACCTGGGTCTTTGTGCATGCTAGGCAAAGCACTCTACCACTAGGCCAAACTCCCAGCCCTTCCAGTTAGTCTTAAAGAGGCATAACCTAGACATTTTTTTTTGGGGGGGGGGAGGAATCATGGGATGTCTAGGTTACGCCTCTTTAAGATTTGAAGTCCTAGATGAGTGAGAGAGCACTTTCTAAGCAAGTGTGATGCTTTTGGTCCCATTGCCTTGCCAGTATTGGGGAAAGAAAAGCCCCCAAACTTTTCTAATATAAACTAAGACTATAGTTTCCCCTAGGCAAGTATGGCTCCCAGTTCTTTCAACCAGGTAGTTTTAGCAATGAAAATATTATTTCAGGTATCGGAGAGCTTTGTGCTTTGTGCAACATTTTCCTTAGTCAGGTGTGTTGAAATATGGAGCCCCAAATAAGAAGGAAGTGTTCCTCCATTAGGTAGACTAGATCACAGCCTCTGTATATGCCCACACCCTAATGCCTGGAGACTTCTATAGCAAAAGGGACTTTGGATGCCACTGAGATGTTGAGGATGGGGATATTATCCTGGGTCGTCTTTGCAAGTCCTAAGCCCTCTCATCAATGCTCTTATTGTCCCTGGAGGATGAATAAGGGCTAGCTACTTTATTCGCACAAAGTCACAGGCCCTTGAGATCCACGCCTATAATCCTAGCTACTTAGGAGACTGAGATCTGAGGATCAAGGTTCAAAGCCAGCCCTGCACAAAAGAACAACTGGAGACTCTTATCTCCAATTAACCCCTGGAAAAGGGAAGTGGGGCTTGGCTATAGGGTAGGGCTGTAGCCTTGAGCTGAAGAGCTCAGGGACAATGCCCAGGCCCAGGGGTAGGGTGGTAGCCTTGAGCTGAAGAGCTCAGGGATGGCCCCATGACCCACAAAAAAACCCCAAAAAACCCAACTCAAGGTATCTCATGAAAGGGTACTCTCACAAAGTAAAGGTAGTAAGCAAGGATTTATTTTAGTATAAGAAGGTTATAGGAGAGAGAAATGTAAAAGAGAACCACTTCTTCTGCCTTTATTATTTCCAAGCAGAGGGAAATGCATGTGGCCTAGCAATGGCCTAATAAGCCTCAACCATTAGAAGATGATATTGTTTGGGGAAGAAACTGAGTTGTGATCTGGCTAAAGGTGAGATGCTTATGAAACATCCAAGCAAAGGTCTCTCTCCCTCTTCTCCCTTCTCCCTCCCTCCTTCCCCATCTCTCTTACACACACACACACACACACACACACACACACACACACACACACACACAGTTGAGTGAGGAAACCAGGCCTAGAGACACAGATTTGGAAATTATTGCTGGAGACTCAAGAGCCATTGGTATCCTTTTGTTCAATGTCTGGTAGACTTGAGCCCCACAGTCTAGATTATGGTTTAGATTTATAGGCCAGAAAGAAGCTGCTATACCAGTCCAAAGGCTGACAAACAGGAAGAAGTCTGTCAATCAGGGGAGAAGCAATTTTTTTTTGGTTCTACCCAGGTTTTCAACTGATTGGAAGAAGCTCACCCACACAAAGGAGAGATATCGGTCCAACTCAATCTATAGATTTAAATGTTAAATTCATCCACCTCCTCCAAAACAAAACAAAAGCAAGCCACTCAGAAACACTGAGAATAGTTGATCTGTTACCTAGACCCAAGATACACAAAACTAATCACAGTGGGATTTTATAGAAGGCATTTAGAAAGAGGTCATCGAGGACTACTAAGAAAGATGACTACTAAGAAGGACAGTTTGAGATCGAATAAGAACTTAATGGGGGGACCGTGTGTGGTGGCTCATGCCTGTAATCCTAGCTACTCAAGAGGCTGAGATCTGAGGATCGCAGTTCAAAGCCAGCCTGGGCATTAAGACCCTGAGACTCTTATCTCCAATTAATCACTAGAAAATAGGAAATGGGGCTGTGGCTCCTGGGATAGGGCAGTAGCCTAGAGCTGAAGAACTCAGGGACAGCGCCCAGGCCCCCAGTTTAAGCCCCAGGACTGGCCAAAAAAAAAAAAAAAAAAACAATGGGGTCATTTATTTGGCAAGATAAAAGCCAAGAATATCCTTGACAAGAGCAATTGTATTAATCATCAGATCACTAAAAAGGTGGAGACACACAGTGATATGATCAGGGGAACTTCATGGAAACAGGAAAGAAAAGAGAAGATGATAAGCGGCCTGTCTAATTGCTCCTATTTTTAATGACATGAAGACCAGGGTCATCAGATGAGAATGTGGGGTAAAAATATTCTGAGGGAAAAGGAGAAAGGAAAGTACCATGGTGTTATTTGGACAGCAGAAGCTCGACTGGGGATGCAGGAAGGACCAATTTTGGATTTCTGGTTATCTCAGGCCAGGGATAAGTGGCTAGTTGAGGGACAGGATTAGCATTATGCCAAGGGGAGGGAAAAGGAGACAGCAAAGACTGTTAACCAGGTGATGGTAATGTGGCCTAGTGGTAGAGTGCTTGCCTAGTATGCACTATGCTCTGGGTTTGTTCCTTGGTAGCACGTATGCATATAAAGCAGAAAGTGGTACTGTGGCTCAAATGGTAGAGCACTACCCTTGAGAAAGTTCAAGGACAGTGCCCAGGCCATGAGTTCAAGCCCCCAGGACTGGCCAAAAATAAAATGTTAACCATAATGATTTTTTTAAAATTATAAGCTCAAATTCTTCACAAGGAAGATGGCATAAGAGGGGAAACTCTTTCCTTAAGATGTACTCCTAAGAAATTACTCAGCCTAGGAGAATGAAGTTTTAAATATCCCATTAGATATGCACCAACTGCTTTGATCTTTCTAAAGAATGGCTTAATAGGACCACAACACAGAAAAACAAACACTTAAAAGAGATAATTAGGTTTTTAACACACACACATATTTAAACTTGAGGCTTTAAATTATCATTTGTAAACCTTCCTGTTCTGAAACACAGTTCCACAGGAAGTGGCAAAATGAATGCAAAGATTTCATGTATCCTCATCCATAGTCTTCCAGGAAAGTCACTGTGCACAGAGAAAACCAGAAATAGGTGCTAATATCTCATGGCTCTGAGACATTGCCATGCGTAGATATATGTAGTCACCGAAATTCAGATAAAGATTATGCTACAAAAATCTCCCTCTGAGCCCAGCATGGTGGCTCACGCCTATAATTCTGGCTAGTCAGTAGGCTTAGATCTGAGGATCATGGTTTAAAACCAGATGAGGCGGTGAGACTTATCTCCAATTATCACTCCAATTACACAAAGCAGTGAGATTTATCTCCAATTAATCACTAGAAAATGGGAAGTGGGGCTAAGACTCAAGGGTTGGGCAGTCACCTTGAGCTGCAGAGCTCAGGGACAGCACACAGGCCCCATCAGTCAGACATTAATTGCTACAATGTTACGTTTATCTTTCAGAAATGCAGTGCCCACTCCCTTTACACACAAGCATTTTTATAAGTTTCTCACTTAGAAGTACATATCATGTATCTATACTGCTTTTTTCCTCCTCTTTTTATCAACCTACCACAAGACCAGGCAGAATGAGGGGTTACTTCATAATAAATACTTCCCCTACCAGGTCCCTGAAGTCCTGTTCTCATCCAGGTTACACTCACACTAGACCAATTCCCCATCGAACGAGTTCAAATGTTCACAGGAAGTCAGAGAAACACTTATCATCTGCCTTGAATGGTTTGTAGCTTGCTCCCTAAAGGAAATAATGCTTCAACTTTTTAATATACACAAAGTTTGTCCTCGAGTACATAAGCATCCATTTTTTTTCCTACCTCCAAACAAAATTGAGGTTGTCAAATGTTTTTTTTTTTTATCTATTTCAACATATTCTGATCTAGAAAGTATAGTTGGGAGTGAAACTTGTCCTCTATCAACTTAATGTGTGTGTGTGTGTGTGTGTGTGTGTGTGTGTGTGTGTATAAATTAATAAATTGATCAGCTAGAGGCCAGGATGCATGTTTCAGTGTGAGTTAAGGCTTCAAAGGGAAAGTATGGGAACTTCTGATCAAGCTTAGTTATGCAAGTCAATTCTGGGAGGGCCATCTGTGCAGTGAGTCCCCTCCTTTCTGGGACTCCCTCTGTGGGGCTGTAGCAGCTGAATTCTTAGATTCTCAGAGAGGCCTGCTCCCCTCATCAGAGAGAAATTTAGAAAAAGCTTGTTTCTGCAGCTGCTGTTTGTTCAGATGTCCTTCCACTGAACATCCTGATGGGCTGTTAGGCCCCCTCTCTACCCCAACTGAACACTGAGAAGATGATTCACAGACTAGGAGCTGTCTCCATTGCAATGCACACAAGACAGGTTAAAGGTTAAAGGTCAGGAGTTAGTGATCCATGAAAGCAATAATACAGACTCGAATGAGGTTGAAAAGGAGCAAACAGGCACTACAGCTCCATGTTCCACTGAAACAACTTTGTACCCCAGGAAAGAGATACCACATTATTTAGTAGAGTGCTGCCCTCTTTTAGAGCTGTAGATGAGAGACACCTTTACCTTACTTACTGTTGGTCAACAAACGCACAAAAGCGCTTCCTTGTTGGGTGAGCAGGACATGGTATCTATGGACTGACATAACGCTAATGCCTGCATTAGCAGCATTGATCATTGTTTTATGACTTTGGAAATGTTTAATGCACATTTTTTTTCTAGATCATAAGTTCCTAGTCTTGAATAAAGGTTCTTTATCTTTTCCAGACAGGGTATTGTGCTTTTGCCCAGGCCAACCTTAAATCCTCCTACCTCTGCCTCCTCAGTTGCTGGGATTACAGATTTATAGTTCTTTTCATGCCTGGATATTTTTTTGTTTTTAATCATTAAGTGTTTTTTTTTTAGCAATGATATATACATATAATATATAAAATATATTATGTAGCATTATACAATATGTATAATTGTACTATGTATTATATATTGTTTACATTGTGTATGAAAATTATATAGTATATAAATTCTATTTTATATATTAATTTAAAAGACCAGGGAATTGGGGGGGTTATGTCTGGATATTTACCTTCTACATACCCCGAGGACTGACTTCCTAGGCAGAAAAATTTGTTAAAATTTGTTGGAGGGCAGGTGTAAATGGGGGCTTGGGTAGACAAAGCAATTTCAACGTTTCAAGAGAGATGCTCTGGTAAAGGCATGTGTGGTTGTATTTGACGGTGCATATATAGCTTAGGCACAGACAGCAAAATAGAGGATCCTTCAGTAGCACTAGCCAGCTGTCCTCCCAAACTTGCATAAGTTTGTTTTGGGGAAAAAGATGGACAAAATTGCTAAAAGGCACTTTTGGGGATGCATTTGAGCACCTTGAGATATTTTATGCCTAAGTAGCTAGCTGTGGTTGGTACTCCTTATAGTTTGGCTCTGGGAGTCTCCAGGGCTGGGTCAGCCAGTGCCTTCAGATGTTAGATTCCAGAAAGTAGATCTTAGCCTTTTGGTGTCAAATACCAGGGCTTGTTAAGAGTTATGGAAAAACACCATAAAGCTGAGTGTGGTGATTGAACTGCAATGCAGGTGTGACTTCAGGCTAGATCCAAAGAGTTTTACACAGATTCTCTGGGGTTTATGGAGGCATCCTTTACCAGCTTGACCAGGCCGTGTGTGTGTGTGTGTGTGTGTGTGTGTGTGTGGTGTGTGTGTTTAAGGGTGACGTGTGTGTGTGTGTGTGTGTGTGTGTGTGTGTGTGTGTGGTGTGTGTGTTTAAGGGTGACCAGACCGTATGTGTGTGTGTATGTGGTGTGTGTTTAAGGGTGTACTGGATTTGGGTCTCTGCACCAAACCCGCGTCAGGGAACCTTCGCCTTTGGCCACTTGCCTGGAAATCTGGACCACTTCACTAAAGAACAGTGACATACTTGCGTCTAGAACTCAGGCTGCTGCCTTCCCAACAAGTTGGAGACAAAGTCCTGGGGTGCAAGTTCCCTGAAGGTCTGCTTCTGGCACCGAAGCGAAGTGGCGGCGGGTCGGCCCCGGGCAGGCGAAGCGCAGACCGGCCCGGGAGCCACGCAGGACCCTCGGCGCGGCCGGGCATGGCCCCCGGTACCAACCCCGGCCGCAGTGGGCTGCTCCGTTCCTGCGTCGGGCCGCCGGACTGGGGGTGGGCAGAGCTCCAGGAGATGAGGGGCGAGCCCGGACCTACCGCAGGCCGACTGGAGTCCTCCACGCGGGAGGCAGGAAGCCGCTGACTATCACTGCCGATCCCCCGAGGGTGGATGGGGACGAGGGCGCCCTAAGGCGATCAGAAAAGCAAGTTGGGGACTCCCGGGCCGCAGGGGAGCGGCCAATCATGGAGAAGTCTCGGGGGGGTGGGGCGGGCGGCCAGAGCCAGCAGCCAATCCCCAGGAACATCCTGGGAGTGGGCGGGCTACTGCGCGGCCAGCCAATCGTGAAGATTCTGGGCGGGGCCTAAACGGAGAGGCTGGCAGCCTATCCCGGAGAAGGGGCGGGGCCGGAGGGATGGGCGGGGCCGGAGGGATGGGCGGGGCGGAGCCGACGGGCAGCCCACTGGGAGGATTTGACCTCTCACCATGGCTGGACCAAGGCGACTATGCTGGCAGTTTCTTTCTCAGAACCGCAAGGATTCCTGGCAAGAAGACGGGATTCACCTGGCTCCTTGGCTCTGGTGTAGCTGGTTCTCGAGCCATCGTGCCTTCCTCTGGTGCTCTGCCCGGGAGACCTTGGCTTTCACTCTCTGCTGTTTCCTGTACCACATTGTTATCACAGCACAGGTTCCCCAAGGGCCTTCTACCTGTGTACAACCGTCCATCCCTTCAGTGGACCAAAGAGGTTTCTTACACTGAGAACAAAAATTCGAGATGAAGGCACAAAATATGTCTTACTGTGATGAGAGAGAGAAGTATTACAGCTGGAAAACTGAACATTTGTAAATCACTTTATCTGTGAACTAACGTCGTCTCTGACACTGAGAAAGAATACAACTCATCTTGGCTGGTAACAATATTTCATCGCATAAATGAATAAATACCACCACTCTTTATCACCAGCGGTGGCTTCAAGTGCACACCGGAGGAAGACTCCGTTTGTGTCTCCAATGATGCACAAAAGAAACAGACACTGTAGGATTCGTGGCCCACAGTCCTAGTCACTGAGCAGAGGAGACTCCTAAGAAATAAAAATGAGGGGCCGGGCGTTTGGCCTAGTGGTAGAGTGCTTGCCTAGCATGCATGAAGACCTGGGTTCGATTCCTCGGTACAACATACATAGAAAAAAGCCAGAAGTGGTCCTGAGACTCAATTAGTAGAATTCTAGCCTTGAGAAAGCCCGAGGACAGTGCTCATGCCTTGAGCCAAGCCCAGGGCTGGCAAAAAAATAAAAGAAAGGAAAAGAAGCTAGTTTTTTCTCTTTCTTTCTTTTTTTTTGGCTATTTTTCTTTTCTTTTGGTCTGTTTATAATGTCTGTGGAAGCACAGAAAGAGAGGGATGAAGGATAAACAAAAGCAGCAATGGTACTCACTGGACACCATGTTGAAAATGAGCCATCTAACTTTTCCGTAGAGCATGGGAGAGGAAAACCAAGAGAGAGCCAGAGAAGGGGTGATATTGTCCAAAAATAAATATACTCCTTACTTGACTTAAGTAACGGTAACTTCTCTATACATCACCTGTATGATAACAATTACTTTTTATTTTATTTTTTTATTGTTGGGATAATGTATAGAGAGGTTACAGTTACATTCCTTAGGTAGTAGGTGCATTACTTCTCACACACTGATACCCCTTCCCCATTTCCCTCACCCCATCCCCCTAAATTTTTTTTGAAAGAAAAGGAAGACGATTCTGTGTGGGCTGCTGAGCTTCAAATTCCTGTTTCCTCACTCACCCAGGCCTGTAGCTTGCTTAGCTCATCCCACGCTTCCACTAGCATAACATACCACGACTTCCTAGCCACACCACCGCAGGCTTTTATTTTCTGTCACTAGTTTCTCCATAGATGTCCTCTATCTTTTGCTCTTCTGTATGGCTCAAGACATGGATTTACCATTATGTATACTCTCCACTCCTCTCCTTTTCCCACCCCTGATCCTCCCTTACAGATCTGCCTTTAAGCACTTTGCGTGCATGTGGGTGGTAAACACATCCATTAACTGAAACGCAGTAACAAGCTAGTCATAGTCTAGGAAATCCTCCGACTTACATTTCTATAGACACAGTTGATACTGTCTGAGGATATAGACTCTCTTCTCTAACTAGAGAATTAAAAGACAAGAAAATGTTTAAAGCAGAGAGAACAAGTGTATTCGGAAGCAGAAGGAAAGCAATGGTGAGACACTAGAGAGGGGACTCCCAAAAGATGAGTTTAGTGAAGTTCTTTCAATGAGTGGCTGCTGTAGGTCAGGGCTTCTCCACCAGTTCCTCCCCTGGGCTTTGTGCTGATTGCTTGATGGTTTGTGCATAAGCTTTCCTGGCTCTTTTCAATGAACAGGCACTTAGAGCATTATGGGAAGAAGTATTTGAGAGGAAACTTAAAGCATTATGGAAAGGAGAAGTGCCATGATATAGGCTACATGATATCTGTTACATGTTATGTCCACCATTTTTTTATCCCTGTCCACATGAGAAGTCTGAACTCTCTTCATATAGCATACTGACCTCCTCATTTATCACTATGCCAGCTGTACTGATTTCTCTCTTTCCTCCCCCTCTGTTCATATTCAGTTCATACCCCACCACACATGCCTACCCCAAGCTATTTTTACTTTGTAAAATGGAGTAAGGAAGGCCAGAGATGAGAGGAATCATGATTGTGAAGCAAAATGAATGTCCATCCTTTGGATGTGATGGCTTTGTGTTGGGATGTGCTTATTGATTTTTGGAATAAATATGTATAGAATATATTGTATGTCAAAACACCGTAAATAAACTTGAGACTTAACTAAAAGCCTAAAGCAGTGACAAACCTCTGATCTTGTGGATGAAATTCACATTAATACTTGAATCATGCAAATGGTGATGTCAAGGCATCCCTTGAGATTGAGGGAAGGAGAAACTGAGACTGAGTCTATGAGGGGAAGAAGAGGAGCCTGGATTCTAGATCCAGGTAGAGGCAAGAGCAGGTACAGAACCAGCCCCAGGAAGCTCAGTGCATTCACAGAAATGTGACTTCTGCACCAACAGCCAAGGGACAGGCAGACAAGGTCACATGATAAGACACAATACCATCTAGTCTGTAGGGGATTTGTGGCTGGAGATGTGGGATATGCTGCTCAGATAATCCGTGTTAAAAATGCCCATAGGTGATCCTCATTGATAATCAATTATATAAACGGATATCAATGAGAAGTTGATGATTGCCTGACAAGCATATGTTCAAGTGAGCACACTTATTAAATCCTCTGCCATCCGTTAGCTTCTTTACATAGAGCCTCTCATTAAATCCTCTACCCATGAACTGCACTCATGTATTCTAATCACTAGGCACACTTAAATGAATCATTTTGTACATGAGGGTTCGTGTATTTCTAATATTTTGTGAGAACTATGTGACTCCTCACTGAATAGTATAGATGTGTGGTGAGCACACGGCATTCAAAATCTATTAACCAACACATCTGAAGAGTCCAGTTCCACATAAACAGCTGCACACTTGTGGGCACAAATACAAATTTAGCAAATATGTATCACCCACATGATTGATACAGAATGGCAGCATGGAATTCCTAATTTCTGCCACTTTGAAGGTGCTCCTTAACGTTGGCAGTGGACTAGGATTTAAAGTCCTTTAAAATTCAGAAGTATATTAAGACAGCCATGTTAGAAGTTGCCATGATGATGCTAAATAATAATTTTCTTTCTTACACCTTTGGTTATATTAGATTTTTTGAAAACTTTCTTAAAATGTTACCCATTATATATACTTATTATGCATATATATGTATATACCCATCATGTATTCTATTGGACTACTGTATGAATTATGGAGGTCAGCTAGATTATTTAACAGAAGGCACTGATTGAAAGTGCAGCTAGAATGAACCTTTAATTCTGTTAAAGAAAATGGAGTGAAAAGAAATTCTGTGACTTGATTCTTCTGTGACAGGGTTTTAATGAGATTGCTTGCACAGAGTGCTGTTCTACATCAAAAAAAGAATACAAATCCCTACAAGTTCTATTTCTGGCTCCACCACAGAACAAAATGGAACCTGTTCGTTTCATTTCTCCCTGCAAAATGTAGGTGATGCTTTCAGCCTATTTTTACATGAATAGCAGGATTGATGAACATCACAAGTGACCATGTGGTTCTGTAATCACAGATGTATCTTTAGTGTTGTATTTTCATGAGAAATGAAAATTAGGGTTTTTTTCCCTTGAAGAGTTAATGTGAGGTTAAAACTTCAAAATCTGGAAAGTACAGTTGATCAGCTGCTCTCTAAAAATTCTAGTTTTCAAATTTAAGCAAGAGAAGAATCAGATAAATCTTTCAAGTGATAATCAAAAACAGTAAAGAAGAACTTAAAAAAATGTTGCCTTCTACAATGCAATCAATCTTTTTCAGAAAGTCATTCTTTACTTTTCAGTAAAATTAGTAAGATGTTCTGACATACATTACTAAATCTTATGTTGTATGAGGCTGGTTTGTTAAGGGGAAAAAAATGGCAAAAGTCCCTGGCTGGCTTTTTCATCCATGGCTCACATCTGTAATACTGGCTACTCAGGAAGCCAAGCTGTGAGGATTATAGATCAAAACCAATGTGGGCAGGAAAAACTGTGAGACCCTTATCTTCCATTAATCACACAAAAAGCTGCAAGTGGCTGCAGTTCAAGTGATAAGAGTGATAACTTTGAACACAAAAGTTCAAGGACAGCATCCAGACCCTTGGTTTTAGCCTCAGGATCAGCACACACATACACACACGGGTGTATATGCATACACACAGAGTAAATTACTGTGTCTAGGGGAATTTACATAGAAAGCTAGTTGAGTAATAATGCAATTTAAGAATGAGTCTTACCTGGGTACAGTGTTTCACTCCTGTAATTCCAGCTATTTAGAAAGCAGAAATTGCAAGAATTATATGTGTAGGTTAGCTAAAATTATCCAGACTAGAGGTTCCAGGTTAGCCTTGAACCCATTTTCGAGCTGTGGCTGGTTTTGAACTTGGATACTCCAGCCTCAGCTGTCCAATGCTGGAATTACAAACATACATCATCACACCTGGCCCAAGCCGGGGTTCTCACCTCACTCATTTTGGGGCAGATTCATCAAGAAGGCCGCTGTGGTTTGGATGTATGTATCCCCAAGGCCCATATGTTCAAGGCTTGGTTCTCACGATGGCTACTGGGAAGTGGTGGAACTTTGTGGAAAACAGGACCTGGTGGAAAAGCTCTAGGACTAAGAGGTGTGTCCATCAAGGAATCATGGAACCCATGTCTTTTTCTTCCTTTCCTTGCTTTCTGGTCACGAGGTTTACTCCACTGTATGCTCCTGCCATGGTGTGCTGCCCACTCACCAGGGGCACAGAGATTGGAGCCATTGGATCTCGGACTAGAACCTCTAATACTATGAGCCCAAATCCAAATAACCTTCCTTTCTTTTCTTTCTTTCTTTCTTTCTTTCTTTCTTTCTTTCTTTCTTTCTTTCTTTCCTTCCTTCCTTCCTTCCTTCCTTCCTTCCTTCCTTCCTTCCTTCCTTCCTTCCTTCCTTCCTCTTCTCTCTTTCTTCTTTTCTTTCTTCTGTCTGTCTGTCTGTCTGTCTGTGTGGGGCTTAAACTCAGGGCTTGGGCTCTGTCTGTCTGAGCTCTTTTTTTTTTTTGCCCGAGGCTAGCAGCCTACCACTTCCAACTCCACTTTAGTTCTGGTGTGGTTCTCATGAGAACTTTTCTGCCTGTGTTGGCTTCAATCCTCAGATGTCAACCTCCTGAATAGCTAGGATTACAGGTGTGAGCCACTGGCACCCAGCAACCCTTTTCCATTATGTTAGTTGTCTCTGCTATTTTGTTACTGTGACAGGAAGCTGAGTAGTACAGGCGCTATGAATGCTTATAAAACCTTAAAGTTTTTGTCACATAAGGAAGATTGCTACTGCACTGGCCTCATCCTGGTTTACTCTTCTATAATGCATAAACACAAACTCCAAGCCAAGGATCTGGATGGAAACAATGAAGAGTTAGTGTTTGGCTGGGATTGTGGCCTAGTGGTAGAGTGCTTGCCTAGCATGCACAAAGCCTGGGTTCCTCAGTACCACATACACAGAAAAAAAGCTGGAAGTGGTGCTGTGTGGAGTAAAGAGGTAGAGCTCTAGCATTGAAAAAGCCCAAGGACAGTGCCCAGGCCCTCCAGTTCAAACCCCAGGACTGGCAACAAAACAAAACAAAAAAGCGTGTTCATTATAGACACTGAATATAGAGAAGATATCCGCTTCCTGGGGTCTGCAGTTGCCGTCATATTCTCCTCTACTTGGCTGTCAGCTTGTGCCTAGGAAACTCCTCTATTAAATATATATGTCTTTTGATTTTTGAAGCTTTTCCCTTTAGAAAAGGCTCCAGTTGACCTACCCCTCCACACACACTTGTAGTCCTGTTTCCTCTCCCAGAGTCCTGAGGACTCACTTTCAATCAGATGGATGAAGTCAGGAAACGAGGGTCTTCACATCCCTTCTGCACTTTTTCAGCAACAGGCCCTAGGTGAGCGCCAGCCGTATGCTGGGATCTGAACTACATGCCTCGGGCACAAAGATGATAGAACATGGTCCTGTTGTGCCAAGAATGTCCCATGTTCTGGGAATGACCCTCTCCCCCCCCCCCCCTTGCCCAGAGCCCAGGTACTAATCAAAAACCCATGTTCCCGGAACTAGCCTGGACTTGAACCCCAGGTGGCAGCAGCCCAATGCTCAGTGGTTAGACACCTGAGCTCTGACCAGTCCTGAAGCGACCAGTGGTTCCAAGTTACCAAACAGCCAATCAGGTGATTGTACCTATGGAATTCCCCTAAAACTTGTTTGTATAAAAGCTGTGTAAAACCTTTGTTCGGGGCCTCTTAGCGTTGCCGGCTACAGGTACATGGAGGTCCGAGTTCGAACTCGTAATAAACGACCCTTGCTTCTGTGCTTTGACCTCAGCCTCTGGTGGTTCTTTCGGGGGTCCTAGGAATTCGGGTACAACAGTCCTAACTCTCAGCAGGCTTGGGAATGCTGACCAGGCAGTGAGTGGTGCAGTCCCAGTAGCACCGAACCTAGGACCCAGGACAAAGGACATCAGAGCTCTCTATGGTGGATTCCAGGTACAAGAGTGCCTTCTGGGGCCGGGAGTTTGGCCTAGTGGTTAAAGTGCGTGCCTAGCATGCATGGAGACCCGGGTTCGATTCCTCGGTACCACATACATACAAAAAAGCCGGAAGTGGTGCTGAGGCTCAAGTGGTAGAGCTCTAGCCTTGAGAAAGTCCAAGGACAGTGCTCAGGCCCTGAGCCCAAGCCCAGGACTGGCAAAAAAAAAAAAAAAAAAAAAAAAAAGAGTGCCTTCTTCAGCGTGCTGTGACTCAGGAAAATTTCTGTTTACTGAGGTAGAACCAAGTATCTAAACTCATACCACAAGAAGAGATGAGCTCTTCTTGACAAAGGAGGAGAGTTAGATGTGGGCTCTGGAGAGGAAGTAAAATTATGCAGATCTTGCAGTGAATGTCAGATTGTTTCATGGCGGGGATTAGAAACAACATGATGACATCCTTGTGGTAGGAGCTTGCTGGCATCCTCTTAAAGAGAGTCTTAGAATCATGGCTAAGAGGGAGAAAAGCCTCCATTAACTAATGTTCCTTATAACACATCAGGAAAATGTGTGTATGTGTGTGTGTGTGTGTGTGTGTGTGTGTGCGTGCGTGTGTGTGTTTTCAGTGCCATCTTAGAGGATGTTTGTGGTTTCCTGACAAGCTTCCATCATTATAAAGCCTGCACTTGTGTAGACAAGTTGAGGAAAAATCCTGATTGACATTCATCTCAAACATATTGCCAGGAAGGTGTTTTTTGTTTGCTTGTCTTTGAAGTGACGATCAGAGGTGATTCTTTGTCACCCCCAAAACTTTGATGTCTTGCTGCTCTACTATTCACTGCCAGGATGCAAACACCAACATCTCACCTGCCATCTCCACCATCATTTTATGAATGAGAAAATTAGTTGAGAACAGAATTTGTTTCTGCCCAGCTGTGCTGTTGAATCATGAAGTGCTAGCTCCAGAAAAGAAGTGTTAGTGTCCATCTGGAATGTCTATTTAAACACCGGAGAAACTGGCTACCAATGAAGACATCAACAATGGCAGGAAAGAAAGGAAAAAGAAAGAATTTGCTTTCTTGCAGTTGGCGTGGGAGGATTTCAGAATGAAAGCCTGACAGGCATTCGAGCCTAAGCCTGGGGCTGGGGAAGTGAACAAGCTCAGCTTTGCAGTTTATCTCTGTCACTGGCTAGCTATGTACCCTCCAGTTAAGTGCAGCCTTTCCGTGTTCTTCATAAACAAAAAGACAATACTAAGATTGTTAAGGTTCGGGACAATTACACATTTAAGTTGCCTAATAGGTAAGTAGATCCCTCAAATAGTAGCTATATTGATCTTGAGCAACATAGATGTTTTATGAAACTTTTACTCTGAACTCTCAAGGAAAACAATATGGATTTTAAATGTGTAGAAATGTTCTGGGTGCCTTACCTGTCCTCATTCTTCCACCCTTCAAGTGGCCTCTGTCCTTCTTCATTGCCACAGAAGGCTGAGTATGGGATCATGACTCATCAGAGGATGTGACCAGACCTCGTAGGGAATGCAGGGGTCTACATCTTCCATACGTACCCGCAGTTGGTAGCTCTCTCTTTCGAACAGTCTCTTCTGTAGATACACCCCCCCCCACACATAAACTTATAGAATAAAGTATTTCCTATTCTATTTATAGAATAAAGTATTTCCTATTTCTATTTTAACCAATAGAATGGTTTTCCAATCTATGAGAAAGTTTCACTGTGCTGTGAAAGCTTCAGCTTTGAGAGAAAAGCTGATATTCTTGAATAATCACATCCATATATATATATATATCAGAACATGTATGCATCCACCAATTATCATCCATCCATCCATCCACTCATCCATCCATTTATCCATTAAACTACCAGGTGCTAAGCAGTGAGGACTTGCTGTTAAGTGACATCCACTCATAGAATTAGTAACTTGGGGATCTCTGAGGTAACTGGGTTGTCAGTTAGCTTGCCCTCACATCCAGTGAGTGAAAGAACAGCATTCCATTTCAAATATGTGGAAATTTGAGATGAAACGAAAATTGTAGAAATTTTGGGGGTAAAGTGAAGAAAAGAATAAACACCTTGGGGCCAGCAGTGTGGCTTAGCAATAGAGTGTTCACCTAGCATGCACGACTCTAGGTTTGATTCCACAGAACCACATACACAGTAAAAGCTAGAAGTGGTGCTGTGGCTCAAGTGGCAGAGTGCTAGCCTTGAGCAAAAAGCGTCCAAGGACAGTGCCTAGGCCCCAAGTTCAAGCCCCAGGATGGGCAAAAAAAAAAAAAAAGTAACTACCTTTAATCTCTTCCCAAGAGTTTATCATGATTAACATTTTGGTATATTTCCTTAACGGCTTCTAACTCTCCCTTTTTCTATTATATGTATGATATCATGCAGTACATATTTGCCTTGTCTTGTTAATTGCTTTATAGTCAATTTTCTATGCTATGAAAAACTTTAAAAATATGATGCATCATGGTTGCATTATGCTCCATGCTAAAGGAAGGTACATTTTTATTTTTTATTATTGTTGTTGGTGGTGGTGGTAGTGGTCGTGGAGCTTCAACTCTGGGCCTGGGTGTTGTCCCTGAGCTCTTCAGCTCAGGGACACCACCTTACCCCCTGAGCCACAGTACCACTTCCAGTTTTCTAGTGGTTAATTGGACATAAGTATCTCACGGACTTTAGTGTCCGGGCTGGCTTTGAACCACGATCCTCAGATCTCAGCCTCCTGAGTAGCTGACAGGCATGAACCACCATGCTTGGCTGGAAGGTAAATTTTTTAGCAGATGTTTTGCTATAGTTTGGATCCTAAATGTCCCCTGAAGGACCAGGTGATAAAAATTTGCTCTCCATGGGGTTTCTATGCAATGGTAGAGCTTTGAAGGTAGGGCTTAGTGGGAAGTCTTCAGGAGATTTGGGATAAGCCCTTAGAAAATATAATGGGACCCTAACTCCTTCATCTTCCTCTTAACACTTCCGAGCCATGAAATAAATACTTTGGTTCCATCAGGTACAACACTACTACTATAGGCCTAAGGCAATGCAGCCAGCCAATCAAGAACTGAAATCGTTTCCCTCTTTCCTGGTGCATAAATGCTAGTCACAGATACTCAATATTAATTTTATTGTAGCTACCTTAATTTATATGCCCAATTACACACCTAATTGTAATGTGATTACTGTGATGAAATGTTACTTACTGAACCAAATAACTCATCATAATTAAATTCATTTTGATGTACATTTTGGAATCTTTTTTTTTTTCTGATGACTAGGTTTTACATGTTTCTCCCAAACCATTCAGGAGTATAAAACTACATGTAAAGCAAAGTTGAGCTCCTCAAAGGATGCAACTCAATGAAAATGTAGCCAAATCTTGCTTCTGACATTTGATCTCCCCCCCCAACAACAACAAAAAAATAGAACCCAAGTTGTTTCTACCACTATCTAAGTAGAAAAAAAATGAAAAGGATGGGGTTGGGAGTTTGGCCTAGTGGTAGAGTGCTTGCCTAACATGCATGAAGACCCTGGTTCGATTCCCCTGGGGTGGGGGGTACCACATACATAGTAAAAAAGCTGGAAATGGTGCTATAGCTCAAGTTGTAGAGCCCCGGCCTTGAGAAAGCCCAAGGCCCTGAGCTCAAGCCGCAGGACTGGCAGAAAAAAGAAAAAGTAAAAGATTTATTGACCTAAAAATGGCAGCAAGTGGGGCTTGGGTGTTTGGGATGTAAATTTGCATTAACAATCAGGGAAAAGCCAGAGCTCAGAATTAAGATAATCTATTCCAGTCACATATGCAAAGGGCATCTGGCATGTGCTTAAGACTATTACGAAGTCACTCTCAAGGAAAGCATCTGTTTTTTTTCCTCAGCTGGGTGCTGGTGACTTACACCTATAATCTTAGCTACTCAGGAGTCTGAGATCTGATGTAGGGGTTCAAAGCCAGTTCAGGCGCAAAAGTCTGTGAGACTCTTATCTCCAATTAACCACCAAAAAACTGGAAGTGGCACTGTGGCTCAAAGGGTAGGGCAGTAGCCTTTTGCTGAAGAGCTCAGGGACAGCACCCAGGCCCAGAATTCAAGCCCCACAACTGACAATTTTTTTTTTCAGTTCTCAGTGAATTAATATACTAGAATTATTAACCATAGAAAACTTAAAAAACAAAAGCCAACCAAACCCAAAAAGAAAAGCAAACCCTCAAGATTCACTGGCTATTTGGTCTTCTGGGATCTTGAGTTATAGTTTTGCTTTTTTTTGCTGATACTAGGGCCTGAATTCAGCTGGGAAATGTTCTGAACCCTTTACCATTTGACCCATACCTCATGTGATTGGTTACTTGAAGATAAGAGTCTCACAGACTTTCCTTCCTTGGCTGGCTTCAGTTCTGAGCCTCAGTCAGCCTCGTGAGTAGTTAGGATTACAAGTGGGAGCCACTGGTGTCCACCTTTGAGTTAGTTTTTAAAGGAGTAAGCCCGGCCCCTGGCCTTTCCCTGGCTTCCTTACCAGATGACGTGTCTCCCTCTCCCTTTCTCCTACAATAACGTCATCCAGCACACTGTGACACAGTCCAGGGAACTTCACCAGACACTGCCATGATGTTTGAACTTCCAAAACTTGTGAGTGGAATAAATCTCTCTTTTTTTTTTCTTTATGCTACCCAACTTGGGCATGTTATTATAGCCACAGAAAATAGGCTACTGCAGTGTCTTCTGATTCTGAGATTGTTCTCCATTAAAAAAATTATTTTAGATCCTACTTTACTAATACCCTCTTCACTACCACTGTGTTTTTAATTAATTTATTTTTAATTTTTTGTGCCAGTCCTAGGGCTTGAACTCAGGGCCTAGTCACTGTCCTTGGTCTTTCCTCAAGGGTAACGCTCTACCACTTGAGCCATAGTTCCAGTTCCAACTTTTCTGTGTATGTGGTACCCAAGAATTGAACCCATGGCTTCATGCACACTAGACAAGCATTGCACCACTAGGCCACACTCCAGGCCCCCACGACTTCCGTCTTAATTCACAGTGTATCAATATTTTTTAGAAGCTCTACCAGGCACTGGTGTCTCATGCCTATAATCACACTCAAACGTCCAAGATCTGGAGGATTGTCATTCAAAGCCAACTCAGCCAGGAAAGTCTGTCAGACTCTATCTCTAAAATAACTATCAAAAAGCTAGGCTAGAGGCATGAATCAAGTGGTAACATGCTGGCTGAACAAGTAAGCCATGAGTGAGCTAGAGGCCCTGAATTCAAATCCCAGTACTGGAAAAAATAAAAAAAAAAGTTTAAAAAAGTGATACTACTTTCTATATCCTAGTCTCCCAGCGATCTGTTTCTTTTTACACTGAGTTGCACTTCAGTGTGTGGGTGTGCAATTGTTTCTTTATCCTTCATTTACCAATGCATCTTGGGGTTCCTTCCAGTTATCTCTTTGGCAAAAAAGTTGCAGTAAACTTTCATGTTCCTTTGCCAGCAGACTCAGTGACCAACAGACTGAGAGATACTTAGTGGATTCCAGGTTGCCTTTGCTCTCTTTTGCTTGGATTCTAGATCCTTTTTTTGGTTACCTCGCCATGCTGACAGGGGCCTGCTAGACTCACTGCAAGATGCTTAGTAATGGCTAAGCAGCAGACTGGTTTCCTGGAGACCTCTCCAGAAGATAGGCTTTTGGGACCCCATTTAGTAACTCAGTTTCTCAGCTCTTACAGATATGTTTGCCAGCGTGCAGCTGTTATTTAACAACTCTACCCACTAACCCCTCCCAAATCTTTAAGACCCAAATCCTACCATAACTCTTTGATCCTAGAGCCTTGTAGTGGCTTTGCCTCCCTGGTAACGATTTCCCAATAAGACTACCATGAGCTTCATTTCTTTGGTGTTCATTTCTTTAGCATAATTTCTGATATCATTGGTTTCCCACACCAGTTGATTTTCCTGTGTCTTTTCTCAACAGAAAAGTCCAGACACTGGCCAGAAGTGTGACCTAGTGGTAGAGTGCTTAACTAGCATGCGCAAAGATCCAGGTTCAATTCCTCAGTACCACATACATAGAAAAGCAGGAAGTGGTGCCGTGACTCAAATGGTAGAGCCCTAGCCTTGAGAAAGCCTAAGGACAGTACTCAGGCCCTGAATTCAAAGCCCAGGACTGACAAAAAGAAAAAAAAAAAAGAAAAGTCCAGACATTTTTCCATTACCTATCAGTAAGGATGAAAATTTAAAAACAAATACAGATTGTACTGCTCTAATTTAGTTAATAATCTTAAACTATAAATTAAGAGTAAACTTGATTAGAAATGAACATGATTAGCAAATTAATGAATTACAGAAATAAACAAAAGTTTATATTCTCGGGGCCAGGAGTTTGGCCTAGTGGTAGAGTGCTTGCCTAGCATGCATGAAGACCCGGGTTTGATTCCTCGGTACCACATACATAGAAAAAAGCCAGAAATGGTGCTGAGGCTCAAGTGGAAGAGCTCTAGCCTTGAGAAAGTCCAAGGACAGTGCTCAGGCCCTGAGCTCAAGCCCAGGACTGGCAAAAAAAAAAAAAGTTTATATTCTCTCAGGTTTTATACAGATTTGTCTTTCCGTCAACAAATTAAAATTTTAAATATGTTTTTATTGTAATTAATAGAAGGGTTACATTATATTCCCCAGATAGAAGGTGCATTGCTTAACAAACATTGCTACCGCTTCTCATGTTTTTGTCCCCATTTTTCTACCCCCACCCTTCCCCTCATCTTGTTTTCCCTCCTTTCCTTTCCTATTTCAAATACCAAATAAGCATATATACAATATATCAGATAACAAGGTGAAATACTGTAACAATATGAGATAACCAAGGAACAAAAAAGAGATGAGAAATAGCATAGTATATTAAGAACAACAGTCACACATTATATGGCTCTTATTTCCATATCCTGGAAGTCCTTTCATTTAGCCTCATCCTATATGGTCTTATATATCTAGGTCTTGCCCTATTGTAAAGCTCTGCTTGGAGAGTCCAAGGTTTGTACTAATTATGACAAATGAGGGAAACCATTGAGCCTGTGTTCCTTGAGTCTGGCTTACTTCACTTAATATGATTTTTTCTAAGTCTTTCCATTTCCTTACAAATGGGGTGATGTCGTTCTTTCTGACAGCAGCATAGAATTCCATTGTGTATAAATACCACATCTTGTTGACCCAATCGTCTACTGAGGGACATCTGGGTTGAATCCATATCTTTGATATGGTGAATAGTGCTGCAATGAGCATCATTGTATTAGATTTAGTATGCCCTTATTTCTGGATGATTGGGTAAATGCCAAGTAGTGGAATTGCTAGGCATAGGGGAGCTCTATGTTTAGTCTTTTGAGGAACCGCCATACTGCTTTCCAACAAATTAATTTTTTATTAAAGAATTTATTAACGTTGATTTTATATCATATTACAAATGACATGTTTAACAAACAAGTATTCAAGAAGGGAATCTCTATATACAATCACTGGCATTCAGATTTTAGAATATAATTAAAATTAGGCTAAGAGTTTGTATGCCACATATTAAGGATACCATGTGCCTTTTGTTCCTTTGGTCTTGACTTATCTCACTCAACATGATTCGCTCTAGATTCATCCACTTCCCTGCGAATGCCATTATTTTATCTTGTCTGTTGGCTATGTAGAATTCCATTGTATATATATATATATATACACCACATTTTTTTGTATCTATTCATCTGCAGTAGGGCATCTGGATTGTTTCCATCACTTGGCTATTGTGAATAGTACAGAGATGAACATAGCTGAGCAGGTGTCCTTATCATATCCTGGGTTATGATGTTCAGGGTAGATGCCCAGGAGTGGTATGGCAGGATCATAGGGAAGGTTTATTTTCAGTTCTTTAAGAAACCTCCACGCTGCTTTCCAGAGTGGTTGTACTAGTTTACATTCCCACCAGCAGTGCAGTGCAGTAGGGTTCCTCTTTCTCCACATCCTGCCAGCATTTGTTGTTGTCTGAGTTCAGAATATTGGCCATTCTGATTGGGGTAAGGTGGTATCATAGGGTTGTTTTTATTTGCATTTCCTTTATGACCATGGATGATGAGCATTTTCTCCTCTCTCTCTCTCTCTCTCTCTCTCTCTCTCTCTCTCTCTCTCTCTCTCTCTCTCTCTGTCGCCATTTTAACCTCTCCTTTTGAGAAGTCTCTCTTTAGTTCCCTTGCCCATTTAGTGATTGGTTTGTTGGGTTGAGGGGGATTAGTTTCTTGAGTACCCTGTAGATATTGGATATTAAGCACTTTTCTGATGTATTATTGGTAATATCTTTTCCCAGTTGGTTAGCTGTCTTTCTACGTTAGTAGCCATGTCTTTGTGCAGAAGCCTTTCATTTTTAGGTTGTCCCATTTGTCGAGTCTCTCTCTAATCTGCTGTGACCCTGGCATTCTGTTCAAGAAGTTTTTGCCTGTGCTTATGAGTTCCAGTGTCTCTCCTACTCTATTGTATAGCAGTTTCACGGTTTTCAGTCTGACATTGAGGTCTTTGATCCATTTTGAGTTAATGCTTGTGCAATGAGAAAGGCTAGGGTCAATTTTTACTTTTCTACATGTGACTTCCCAGATTTCTCAGCATCAATAATTGAATAGACTGTGTTTATTCCACTGTATATCTTTGGCTCCTTTGTCAAATACAAGTTGACTATAGGTATGTGGTTCTATTTCTGGATCTTCTATTCTGTTCCATTGATTTTCTGGTCTATTTTTGTGCCAATATCATGCTTTTTTTTTTTTGCCAGTCCTGGTCTTGAGCACTGTCCTTGGATTTTTCTCAAGGCTAGAACTCTACCACTTGAGCCTCAGCACCACTTCTGGCTTTTTCTAAGTATGTGGTACCAAGGAATCAAACCTGGGTCTTCGTGCATGGTAGGCAAGTACTCTACCACTAGGCCAAACTCCCGGCCCTATCATGCTGTTTTTGTTACTATGGCTCTATAGTAGAGTTTGAAGTTTGGTATTGTAATACCACCTGCATTGCTCTTTTTGCTTAGAATTTTTTTGGCTATTCTAGGTCTTTTCTTGTTCCATATGAACTCTTGTATTATACCTTCTATTTCAGTAAAGAATGTCTTTGGGATTTTGATGGGAATTGCACTGAATTTGTATATCAATTTTGGTAGTATGGCCATTTTCACGATATTGATTGTACCTACCCATGAGCATGGGATGTCTTTCCATTTCCTGGTATGCTCTTTAATTTCTTTCATTAGGCTTTTATAGCTTTCTTTAAATAATTCCTTTACATCTTTGGTTAGGTTAATTCCTAAGTATTTTATTCTTTTGAATGCTATTGTAAATGGGATCGTTTTCTTGATTTGGCCTTCTGTTTGTGTATTGTTGGCATACAGGAAGGCTACTGACTTTTGCAGGTTAATTTTGTATCCTGCCACTTTATTAAATCACAGCCAGGCACAGTGGCTCACGCCTGTAATCCTAGCTACTCAGATGGTTGAGATCTGAGGATTGCAGTTCAAAGCCAGCCCAGGAACTAAAAAGTCCATGAGACTCTTATCTTCAATTAATCCCCAGAAAACTAGGAAGTTGCACTGTGGCTCAAGTGCAGAGCAGTAGCCTTGAGCTGAATAGCTCAGGGACATGGCCCAGGCCCAGAGTTCAAGTCTCATGACTGGACCTGCCCTTCCCACCCTCCCCCCCCCCCCCGAAAAATCACATATGATCCTACTGTCTAGGCTTTCCTAGTATTTGCTTTTCTCCACAGCTGGCTTACCACTTAGGTCTGGCAACTCCTGAACAGGTACAGATGGCATTTAATGGGATGTGCCCATTAATCACAGATGTCGATGTCACAACCATGTCAGATTGCTCTGAAGTTTTTAATTCCTTGCTTTCAGTGTCTAATTATACCTCAAACTATATAGGCTAGGCCTGGCTAATGGACAACCACACCCAAATCTTTGTTAGTTCTAAGGTGCAGAGTTTAGCTAGGCCTCTGATGGGCATGCAACGTTAACTGGATACTTGACTGGCACAGGCCAAGAAGGTGACAGTCTCTGTGCTCCCAGTCCCTGCTCTCAGTTCTTTCTTTGTTATGGAGGCTTTCTTTCATTTAAGCACAGCTAGTTTTATACATTTTTAATAATGTCCTTTTTATGTGTATATACCATATCTAGGTCTAAGAATTTGGTCAAATGCCAAGGTCATGAACTTGAATAATCTGATAGCTCAGTAATCAGATGCCCAGGCTTTATTAAAAATGTGGAATTTATTTGAGTAGACAGAGATTTCTAGATTAGGTAGCACCAGACTGAACAAGAGGGGAGGAGGCAGGATTTAGAGCTCCAAGGAAGAGAGCGGGAGGGGGTGAAGAGGTGGCAAAGGAAGAAAGAACATCTCATTGTTGCACATTTCAAATTAGCTAAATTTAAGTTTCATTTTACTGCTTACATCGAGTTGTGCTTGGTTTGTTTTGGTTGGTATCCAAGGCCCTGGAGCAATCTCCATCTTATGGCCTCCCAATTAAAGTTTGCAGCTGGAATCATTGTTTCACTCATTCCCTGTTGCCTGCACGTCTCAGGGCAGGCTAGGTTAGCCCAGCAGAGCCCAGGTTAGCCTGAACAGTGCTATGAGTGGGAGACATCACACTAAGTTTGGGTTAAGAATTACACACAGAGGGCTGAGAACACAGCCTAGTGGTAGAGTGTTTGCCCTGAGTTTGATTCCTTGGTACCACATACTCAGAAAAAGCTGGAAGTGGCATTGTAGCTCAAGTGGCAGAGCTCTAACCTTGAGCAAAATGTGTCCAGGGACAGTGTGCAGGCCCTGATTTCAAGCCCCACAGCTGGCAAAAAAAAAAAAGAAAGAAAAAAAAGAAAAGAAAAGAATTATGCATGAACACTTGAAACAGAGTCTGGAACATAACTGTCATCAAATATGCATTGATTTTGATATCACTGATAAAGTGTAAGAAGTTCTTCTTGCCATGCTATGGGAAGCCTTGGATATTTTTTCGGTTATGTATTAAAGTTTAAAAAAAAAACGATTTAAATAGCAAGCTGAAAATGTTTTCTTTGCTCTAGATTCAAGGAAAACTACAAGTGCTGTTGTTTTTAGGAATGTAGGGTGATCACTGTGAGACAGTTATGAGCTAAGGATTTGGGGGAGTAAAAGCTCTTAGGCTTAATATCCTACAAAATATTTTCTTCATTTGCTTGATAATTTTAGATAGGTCCATCTTTTTTTTTGTTAGTTGTAGGACTTGAACTCTGCGCCTGGGTGCTATCCCTGAGCTCTTCAGCTCAAGGCTACTACCCTACCCATCGAGCCACAGCACCACTTCCGGTTTTCTGGTAGTTAATTGGAGATAAGAGTCTCATGGTCTTTAGTGCCCAGGCTGGCTTTGAACCGTGATCCTCAGATCTCAGCCTCCTGAGTAGCATGAGCCATAGTGCATAGCAGATATGACCATCTTCGTTGACTTTGTTTCTTGTTTCTTAGTAGTAAATATTTAAGTAGATTATTATTTTACATGATCAAAATAATAAGGAATCAGAAAGGCATATTGATTTGGAATCAGAATGGGGTGACATGAAACATAATAGGAATACTGGGATAAGTAAAAAGATGCTTGCTGTGGTTGAAATCTTAAGGTAAACTTTTTGAATATCAAAGCCGATAGATGCCTTTTTTGGCGTTTGTAAGTTTGGTTCTGTGTTCCAGGGAACAATGACCATTGTTTATTGAAGATCTTGCCAAGGCAACATTTCCTTAATAGGATTTCCCCATAGCCCTTGGATGAGTTCCTGACAAGTATCAGAGCTCTGATCTGCATATTGTGTTCCTTGTCTCTGTGTTTTAAGAACATGGCATTTGTTCTGACTTCCTTCATGTTAGTAACAGTAAATTCTCTTAAGCGAATACCAAATGTCCTTACGTACTTAGTGTGTTCTGGTAAAATCACAAACCAGGGGCTCTGTGTTCTCTATCAAGGGTTTTACTTGCTCACTGTTCACTTTTGCATACATTCTTTCTGTTTTATAGTACCAATTTAAATATACTTTTATTTTGGGGGAATTTTGGCCTCACCTAAAACTCTAGTTATTTAAAGTGAAGAAGGTCAAAGCATTATTATTTCACATAATATGTAGATTAAGGAAAGAGTTTGTTGTGATGGATCACGTCTTTCATATTAGAGGTATGCTTTGACTTTGGGGTATTATAGAAAATATGCTTCATTTCCTTTCAGCATTTAATCTGCTGCAATTGTTATATGAGAGGGATCTACTAAGACAGAGGGCTTCTCTATCACACTCCAAGTTCCTACAGGAGCATATCTGTCCTCCAGATTTCTTCTTTTTCCTTTGATGATTTTGTTCAATATTTGCAGTAATTTTTTTTTTTACTATTGTAAGTGTCCAGTACATCATCACATTTCAAAGACTGACTGTTTTCATTCTATATCCCAGAGGTGTTCTGGCTCCTTCAAACATCTGTCTTTACAGCCATCTTGTTTCTTTTTCCGTATGACAGGGACCAAATCCAGGGCACTGTGCAAGCTAAGGAAGTACTGTTCCACTGAGCCATGCCTCCAGCCGTCACCTTCCATATGAAGATGAGAATCAGTGAGTCATGTTCTCTAGGAAATCTTCCTGGTTGTTATATTGAGACCACACAGGATACTTAGGTTAATGTGGAGAGAAGGGACATCTTTTATACTTAATGATTTGGCTCTAACTGTCCCTAAAAACAATTGAAGCTGAGCACCAGTGACTCATGCCTATAATCCTAGCTACGCAGGAGGCTGAGATCATGGCTCCAAGACCAGGAAAGTCAAGATGACTTTATGATCCCCAAAGAAAAATGAGAATGCTGGACACATGTCTACCACACTGTGGAAGCTTTGAGGAAGCAGGGGGCTGGAGGCCCATACTGTCATCCTGGCTATTCATGAGGGTGATCTGAGGGTCCTGCTTCAAGGCTAACCCCAGGGGATAAAGTCCATGAGATTCTTATCTCCAATTAATCACCAAAAAAAAAAAATCAGGAAATGGAGATCTGGGTCATGTGGTAGATTACAGTCTTGAGTAAAAAAGCCGAGGGAAGAGTCAGAGGCCAGCTGGGTACTAGTAGCTCTTGCCTGTAATCCTAGCTACTCCGGAGGCTGAGATCTGAGGATCGTGGTTCAAAGCTAGCCTGGAGAGAAAAGTCTTCATGGCACTCTTACCTCCAATTACCCATTCAAAACCTGGAAATGGCACTGTGGCTCAAGTGGTAGAGCACTAGCCTTGAGCACAAAGTTCGCTCTGAGTTCAAGCTCCACAACCAGAAAAAGAGAGAGAAAAAGAGAGAGAGAGAGAGAGAGAGAGAGAGAGAGAGAGAGACAGACAGACAGACAGACAGACAGACAGAGACAGAGAGAGACAGAGACAGAGAGAGACAGAGAGAGAGACAGAGACAGAGAGAGACAGAGAGAGAGACAGAGACAGAAAGAGAGACAGAGAGAGAGATCAAATCTCAGTATCAGCACTTTAAAAAAACATTGTTTTAAAAGAAGATGAGAAACGATGACATAATTGAGGAAATATAAATGATCAGGAGAGTTTAATTGCTTGGAATAAGAATGAAAGTACATGAGGAGGGGAGGGGTGAGAGAGTTTAGCTCTAAATATACGGGGACTTCTTTATTTTCTGGACAACGCATATCAAAGAAAAATGGTTCCTGGTGATTACTGTCTTCTTTCCTTTGGTGTCAAAAGAGGACAAAGCCTGGTCTCTGTGGCTGGTCAGGTGCTTTATTTCAGACAGGTCATTTGCATAATGCTTGGCTGTGTTAACACCAATCCTAAATATCTAGATAAGGAGGATACAGATACAAAAATGTCCACTGACATTTCCAAATATATAACTGTTTGTACAGATGATTCCAAATATGTAGTTGACAAACCTTGGATAAGTCCTGGAATGTCTATTTTTAGCCTTGCTATTTTTAGAATCTCAGTGAGGAGTCATGGATGATAGGGTAGCTGCTTCAAATTCTTGACCTCAGGAAAGGCCTGCAGCCTCAGGGAGACCTTTGCAAAGCTGCTCATCTTGCCAGGGTACCACTTCCCCTGTCACATGAATCCCAAGAGTGTTACAAACATTCCTGAGCTAGAAGTTCCCCAGAGAGGTAAAGGTCTGCCAGAGACCTGTGGGCTAATGTGCCATGCTAGGCAGTCAGCAGGTGCTCAGTAAGGCCCAGAGAAAATCTGGCAGTCAGAAAAGACTGTTCACATATTCCCTCCTTGTAGCACCAAACCCCACATCTTTATGTAGATAATTTTCCTATGCTGCTATCTAAACACTAGCCATCTGGCCCCTCCTACCTCGCCCTCCTGAGTAGCTGTGATTATAGGCATGTGCTACTATACTGGGCCTGATTTTCATTTGATTATACCTCCTCAGCTAGCTCCCACCATGAGTATTTTAGAATGCATTCCTCGTCTGCATGCACTTCCTCTTAAACCTGCTCTAATTAAGCTTTTGGTTCTGCCCACTCCATCAAATCCACTCTCATCAGCCTCGGCTTTGTCTAAATAGTCTTCCTTGGAGACTTTATTCAATTGTATAGTGCTACTACAGACTGTGCTCTCCCAGATTTCCATGTTAATAATCCTAATCCCCAGTGTGACGGTATTATGCAGGGTTACTGAGAGATATTTGATCTTAAAAACAAGGCAGTCATGACTAGGGTTCACGTATTAAAAAAAGAGAACAGTGACTGGGTCTGGCGTGTGGCCTAGTGGTAGAGTACTTGCCTAGTATGCATACAGCAGTGGGTTTGATTCCTCGGTACTACATAGACACAAAGGCCAGAACTGGTTCTGTGGCTTACGTGGCAGAATTCTAGCCTTGAGAAAGCTCAAGAAAAAGAAAAAAAACCCCAGGATGATGGTCTTATTTCACTTCCTGTTGCTATAACAAACTATTTCAGGCTTGAATATCCATATATTTATAAAGGGTATATTTAGCTCACCGCTCGGTAGGCAAGGCTCTCTCTTTCTAGAACAACCCACTGAGGCAGGAACCAATCTTCTCTGAAGGACCAGTCTTAATCCTGAGGGGAGAGACCCCATGACTTAAATGCTTCCCATGAAGCTCCTTCTCTTAAAGGTTCTACCATCTTTCAATCCCACCATTAATGATCTAGTATATAAACCTTCCAGGATCTACCAGAGCAGCAAGGCAGCGCCTTCGTGCCATGAGAGGGCACAGTCAGGAGACCTTTATCTGGAAAGGAAACAAGCAGCAGTGCCCATCAATTCAATCTGATGGTGCCTTGATTTTGAACTTTCAGTTGCTGGAATATGAGAAAGTTCTGTGGGATAGGATCTACCCACTTTAAGTTATTTTGCAATAGCAACCTGAAGGGACTAATAGCTCATAATTCCATCTATTTGGCAAGTAGAGGCAGGAAGATCAAGAGTTCAAAATGAGCCTGAACAAGTTTGCAAAACCCTGTCTCAACAGCAACAACAAGGGTTGGTGGTGTGTCTCAAATAGTAGAGAATTTGCCCTACAGAGCAAGAAGTCTTAGCACAAAATAAATAAGTGAATAATGTTTCTCCTGACATTGCAATATGATTGATTTTTTTTTGCCAGTCATGGTGCTTGAACTCAGGACCTGGGCACTGTCTGTCTGTAAGCTTTCTCAAGGCTAGAGTTGTACCACTTGAGCCATGGCACCAGTTGTGGCATTTGTTATGTATGTGGTACCAAGGAATCGAACCCAGGGCTTCACACATGCTAGGTAAGCACTCTACCCCTAGATCAGACTTCCAGTCAATATGATTGATCTTTATAAATTTCTCCATGTTATATGAGAAAAGTATTCTTAAAAAGAAGTCCTTTCCCCAACGTGAAAACATGCTCTTCTATTTATAGTAATAAAACTTTTGACAAAATTAAACATATTCAAGAATGGCTGATGTGAAAGATCCCCAGGAAATACTGCTACACTGAGAAAACTATATTTCATGTACAGAAGCATGAAGTGTACTGAGCTATTTTATTTAAGCCCTCTAGATTTTCACAGTTTTAAAAAGCATGAGCATTAGCCAGTCTTTTCTTTTCTTTCTTTCTTTCTTTTGTTGGAGATATGCCCACAGCAGGTGTTAAGTTCACCTTCTCTTTGGAGCACTTGATTCTCTTCAAGAGGGGGCAAATATCTCATTCCAAGGGCCCAGAGTGCCTGAGGAGTTGTTTCAAGAGCATTTCAAATAAGATACATGTAACCCATGTCATCGCATTAAGAAACCACTCTGTTAACTAGCGCATTCCTAAGCAATGCCTGGCGTATAGACTTGTTCTTTAACTCCATTCCTGGAGAATTATCTTCTTGGAAAACATCACATACTTATTTGTTTATTTGAGTCCCTGATTACAGCCCTGGGGGAACTGCCACACATGCTTGATACACGCATGTACCTTGGGATTTCTTCCCATCCAAAATAAGGACCTGCCAAAGTAATTTGTTAACTTAGCAAACAAAGAAAGAACAGAACACACTGCAGTTTGCTCATGGGACAAGCTGGAAGACTTGGAAAGGTTAATGTTCCGCGCAGTTCAAAGTGACATGGAAAATGAAGAAGTACTGATGGCACACACCTGTAATCGCTAATCAGGAGGTTGAGATATGAGAATCGTGGCTTGAAGCCAGCCCTAGGAGGGAAAGTCTGTGAGAGTCTTATCTCCAATTAACCACCAAAAAGATGGAAGTAGAGTTTTGGCTCAAGTGGTAAAGCAGCCTTAAATGAAAAAGCTAAGGGGCAGAGTCCAGTCTCTGATTCAAGCCCCAATATTGGTACAGATCAGCTCATTAATTAATCACACAAAAACTAAATAATCTAAAAACAAATAGAGAACTTCTCAAGCTCAAACAGGATGGGGCTTTCCCTATGGGTTGAAAAGTGACATATTTCATAGGATTTATTCCCAGGTAGGCAGCAGAGTGAGACGGGCAGACAGCAGGTGTCACACTGGTGAGGAGGGGAATGTGTGTGCATGCCCCACACATACTGTGCAAGCGCAATCTGGGAGCTGAGAGAGCAGTGCTGGATAGGGGTGGCAAGTTGGCAGGGTGTCTCTGGCCTTTGTTCATGGTGGCTGGGGCCACATGGTCATAAACACAGGTCAAACTTCTAACCAAAAGTTGAGACAAGCAGAAGAGTGGGTGAGATGCACACAGAAGTGAAGGACAAGCACAGTGAGATGACTGCTGGCAGTAAGTTTACAGGTAATTTTAAGTATTTTCTACCCACTTTTAACAATATGCTTCACTGGCCGGGAGTTTGGCCTAGTGGTAGAGTGCTTGCCTAGCATGCACAAAGGCCCGGGTTTGATTCCTCAGTACCACATACATAGAAAAAAAGCCAGAAGTGGTGCTGAGGCTCAAGTGGTAGAGCTCTAGCCTTGAGAAAGTCCAAGGACAGTACTCTTGGGCTCAAGGCCTAAGACTGGAAATTTTTTTTTTTAAAAAATATATGCTCTACTATCAAGTATGGTGCTTCATACCTGTAAATCCAGCACTTAGTGGGCTGAATTTGGAAGATCATGAGTTCCAGGCTAGCCTGGGTTACATAGCAAGAGTATGTCTCAAAAACAAGCAAAAATCACTGTTTTCTCAAAAAGAAGAAATAAATGATTACCTAAATACTTCAGTTATGCTGTGAACTTTGGAGATGGTCAACACAACTGAATCAAATTGAGGAAAACTCAGTGAAAACTCCAGGCACTAAAATTATACTTTCTCAAAATAAAATAAAATAAAATAAATTGAGCTGTCATATGACCAGTAATTCTTCATCTTGGCCTGCACCCAAAATATGAAATTAGCATGTCAAAGATATATCTGCACTCAGCAAATTGTTAGTTGTTCACAATAGCCAGAGTGTGAAAACAACTTAATTAGCACCCGTCAACAGATGATTACAGAAAATGTCATATATATATATATATTTACAGAAAATGTGGTATATATACACATACATATACAATGAGCATTGGCTAGTCTTTAAAAAAGAAGGAAATGCTGTCATTTTTATAGAGCGCAGATGAACTTAGAGGATGTGATGCTCGTTGAAATAAACCAGACACAGATTGACAATTTACCATGTGGTCTCACTTCCATGGGGACCAGAAGACTCGGATTTGCTGAAGTAGCAGGCGACTTCTAGTTATCCTGGTAGCCAGGATGCAGGCTGGTAGGATGAGATGCATGGGGACAGGGGTGACTGGTCACACGCACGACACAGTTTCAGTCAGGAGAATGAGTTTTAGTGATTACGAAATTTCTGCTAAGAGATGGTCAGATGTTCTCCCCACAAAGAAAGGGGTATGTGAAGGGGTAGAAATGAAAGTTAGCTCAATTTAATCATTCCACTTTGTGAACAAGGATCCATGTTGTATTTCATATGTAATCCTAGATACTCAGGAGGCTAAGATCTGAGGACTGTGGTTCAAAGCTAGCCTGGGCAGACAAATCTGAGAGATTTGTATCTCCAATTAACCCAACAAAATGCTGGAAAGGATAGCATCACTCAAGCAATAGACCACCAGCCTTGAGCAAAAAAGCTAAGGGAGAACCCCAAGTTCAAATCCTAGCACTGGTACACACACACACACACACACACACACACACACACACACACACACACATGTATGTGTACATATATATATATATATTTTTTCATTGTTAAAGACCATGACTTCCAAAAATAAAAAAAGTAAGCTTGAGTCAAAGTTTCTAAAAGGTAAGCAAGCTTATAAATGGAACAAGGGTAGGGAATTCTGGGGCGGAAACAGCTGCCTGGAAGTCAGACGAGGCACACAATCTGCACTCCTTGCCTTCTCTGTGAAATATTGGGTTTGTTCAGCTTGGGCCATCAATGTCCCCATCTAGCAGGATCTGGGACTCGTTGTACCCTCCGATTTATAATTATCTAACATCAAAGTTGTTCTTTGGGAACTATTTTCAGCCATCATGCTCATTGGTGTGATTAATTATATCTTCTTAAAACACCAATATATATTCTATTAAAGCGTAACCTTTTCTTACTCGTAGGGAGCAATTTTCAACTCATCCAGCTCAGGAACCAGTTGACGCTGAGTCCTAGCAGGCTTCTCCCTGAGTGAAGACCTCAGGAGTTGGAAATTGGAGGAGAAAACAACCACCAGCTAGTCCTCTAGTGAGGACCTCCCACAGTTCTTTTAAGGGTGTGCTTACTACTATTTGATTTACTGTCTTATTTTATTTACCTTGGTTTTTTTTTCTTTTCTATTCCACAAACATTGTGGGTGTTTTATCCCACTAAGTTAGAGTCTCCATCTACTGCCCAGGCTGACCTCAAATTCAAAAGACTTCTTGCTTTTGCCTCCTGAGTTTTGGGGTTACAGATATAAACTACCATGCCTGGCTTTCATTGATTGACAAACGCCCTACCTATGTCAGGAGCTGTCTGTATTATGTGCTTCTCATCATTCGTGGCATTCAGTCCATTCAGTGATTCAGTAAGGGTGTAGTGGGCATCTACTCTGGGACCATGATAGTTCTAGGGACCCAGCCTGTGTTACAGCAATATGCAAAGCATGAATGCTTGCCCTAGTGAGGCTAGCATTCTAGTAGAAGGGAACAGTAACAGTAGAACTCACACACAATAATAAGCTATAGCAGGTAAGGAGATGGCAGGTACACAAAAAAAATCAGAAAAACTCCACCAGGGTAAGAGCATCCACAGGGTGTGTGGTGGGGGGTGGGGTGGACAGTTATGTTGGCTTTGCAGTTATTAAATAGGATGGTGAAGAGGATGAAATACTCTCTAAGATTTAAAAAAGTATGCCCAAGGCATAACCACCGAAGCTTGTAAAACTGAACTTACTTTCAGGTGTGGTAATTCATATCTGTAATCTCAGCCCTCAAAAAGTAAAGGATACCAAGTTCGAGGCCAACCTGGGCTACACAGTGAGTTCCCGGCCAGCCTAGGCTATGCAGTGGGACCTTGTCTCCAAAACCAAACAAAAAAAGATGACCTTATTTGGTTACCTTTTGAAGAAACAGTAAAAAAAAAATCTCAAGACAAGGCTGAGAGTTTGGCCCCAGGACTGACAATTAAATAAATAAAGTAAAAAAAGTCTCAAGACCATCTGGTGGGTCTCAAATCCAAAACCCAGTGCCCTTCTTCCCCCTCCTTAAATTTTGTTATTACAGAGATATTACAGAGGGGCAACAGTGATATAAGTCTGGTAAAGAGTACATTTCTTTTTTTGACAATGCCACCCCTTCTAAGAGAAAAAGAAAAAAGAGACAGACCCTCAGAGGCAGATGGAAAGACAAGAAGCTGGATTTGATAACCCCCAGAGCTGTCACCTGACAAGGTCACTGGTTTGAAGCTATTTGTTTTATGGTGATTTGGGCAGGACACAATTCTGGTGGCTTATAATAAGATGAGGGAAATAAGGAAGATTGTGCGAAGAAATTTTTCACTCTCGTCACCTGAGAGTGACACCACCAGTCTGGCCCTTCTGAAAAGGGGATGGCTCTTAGCCCCTCCAAAATGGGTCCTGAGGCCCTCTGTGGAACCAGTTCCTGAGAAGATTCTTGATCATGCCAAGTGAGCACTCTACTGCTGGGCTATTGTGCAATTTAAAACTTATCCATTATTTCTGGGATTTCCCACCTAATATTCTCAGACTATGGACAAGTGAAACCATGGAAAACATAGCCAAATCAAGGGTATGGGATCACAATTTATACATATATGTTATGTTTCCCTAGAGAATGCTGGCAATTGCAGTGATCTAAACCAGTTTTTTACCTTTTTTAAATTTTAGATTTTCATAGCCAATAGAGAAATTGTCAAAATAGTATTTTGGAGCCAGGAGCATGGCCTAGTAGTAGAGTGTGCAAGAATACATGAAGTCCTGGGTTTGATTCCCTGGCACCATATACACAAAAAAAGTCAGAAGTGGTGCTGTGGCGCATGTGGTAGAGCTCTAGCCTTGAGAAAGCCCAGACCCTGACTTTAAACCCCAGGACTGGCAAAAAAAAATAGTATTACAAATCTCCATGTTCTAGTATTGCCTTCAACAATATGTAATTCATGACCTTTCTTTCTACCATTTGAGCCAGTGTTACTTTTGGCTTTTTCTGTTTATATGGTACTGAGAAATTGAACCCAGGGTTTCACGCATGTTAAACCACTTTCCCAGCCCTTCTGTATTATTTTGAAGCTAACCCCACACATCATATCATTTCATCTACACACATTTCAGTGTGCATCTCTAAAGCTGATGACTCATAAATATAACCCCAAGTAAAAACAGTGTCAAATAGTCAGACATGCTCAAATCTCTACCACTTACCTCTTGAAAATTGATTCTAGTATGTATCGTATATATTTTTTAATTAGTATATAATTATTGAAGAACTTTCAAGAAATATGAAAAAATGTGGAATTAAAGATGAGAATATCCACAATTCCCGGCACCCATGCCAGTCTATATGGTGCCATTGGACAAATAGAAAAGGAGGAGTCATTGCAGTGCATCTGAATTGGGCCAAGGTACCAGCCACACTGGTCTCTCCCAGTAGATGCTCATGCCTCACAGCAGGCTGGCATTGTGTGCCCATGTCCCTGAATGTTCAATCAAGTGTACATTTTGGAGTGTAGCCATCTGGATTTTCTACAGATATATGCATGCTATACATTCTGTTTTTCAAGACACTTTTTCCACTTAAGAGCAGATCGTAAACACTTTCTCTTGCTGTAAAATTCATTTTCAAAGCACAGATTTCTGGAACTATGTTAAGATGAAGTAATGGCCAGTTGTTTAGACTGATAGGCCTCCAAAGGCAATGGCTGTCTTCGGTGGAGAAAACACAGACAAGAACTCTATGTCCTTGGTAGGAACATGAAGATATGCAGGAAATTTCTGCATACCCATTTGTATGATCATAAGGTTTTAAATTGGTTCCATTCATTGGTTTGGAGAGAAAGTGAAGGTATGCTTCTACTTAGTTCAGCTCTCATCCCTTGATGGGTTAGATTCTGAATTCTTCCATAGTAAACAGTGAAGAATGATAAAGCAAGACAAAAGAGAAGATACATTTGAGGACAGTTCTTCCCAAAGTTATGCAGCCAGGAGACTTGAGGTTTGGAAAGCCAATCTCTGCTGACATGCAAGGCTGACAGGCGGCAACAGGCTTGGAGGGCCCCTTGGAGTGGCCTTGCTGGCTGCTATAGGCACAAGTACAGCCCAAACACCTAATTGTCTTGTAAGGAACAATGGGTTCTCGGAAAATTGCCAGTTCACAATCCCCATCTCTTGAGAAGGACAATACACACCGAGGTTAACTGCAAATCATCCATTTGCCCCAACCCACAGCCCACAGTTGACCGAAGCCTGAGCCAGAGTTTCCTATGCCAGCTCTTATCATCTGTCCTGAGTCCAAAAACCCCAAATGACTCTTCTCCATGAAGTCAGCAGGACAGGGCTAAGTGGTTACTCTGGAGGTTGCTTTGAAGGATGGTTCCCACCGTCCTTCAGTGCCTTGAAATGCCTCCAGTGAGCAGGCCACTGATGCACAAATCATGAGATTATATTGAGAACCTAAGGGAGCGAAAAGAGGAACATTACTCTGGTTTTACTGACACAAAATTGAAGTCCACAAATTAAAATTTAAAAGTTAAGACAGCCATGTTACTGGACCTTGTTCCAGGACTTCTCTCATGCTAAGGGCAGGTGGCAAGCACTAGGTCTTTCTCAAAGATGACCATATGACCTGGACATTCAACCTGACCTAGTGGTCATGAACTCATAACCCACAAGGCACCATCTCCCACTGCTTCCAAAGAACTGCATTCACATCTATAATTCACCCCCTCCTCTAGCCAAAGTGCTGCTGGATGCATACCGTCTTCTACTATATCCCAAAGCCGCAAACTTGTTGCAGAAGTTTCTTCTCTCAAAGATGGCAGGTTGCAAGTCTGAAATTAAGTCTGGCAGGGCCAGACTCTCTCTAGGGTTTCTAGGAGAGGGTCTGTTTCTGTCACTTCCAGGGTGGCTTTGGTTTATGTGTTCTTTGCTTCGTGGCATAACTCTAGTTCCTACCTTCCTCCCTCTTGACATGCATGTCATTTCTGACACATGTGTCAGATATGCACACCATTTCTGACACACCTGCCATTTCCAACACATGTGTCAATCTCAACACGCATGCCACCCAAGAGACACATGCCAATTCAGACATGTAGGTCACTTCCGACACATATGCCAATCCTGACACATCATTTTGACATGCATGTCATTTCTAGCATGTGTCATTTCTGACACACATAACTAACAACACACATGTCACATGTGATGTGTGTTATGTTCGAAAAAATTACACACATGACCTGTGCATGACATGGGTCTTAGGGTACATGACGAATGCAAAGTTGGCTTGATTGAGAAATGCAAGTCACATGAGTCAGGCAAGTCCCTCATGATATGAGAGTCATGTGACACATATATGTCATCTTTGACATGCACGCCACCCTGTGCATGATTTGTGGCATGTGTGTCATGTCTGGTACATGTACTATTTCAGACATGCATGTCTATTCTAACATCCTTGTTGGTTCTAATATGTGTATTATTTCAGACAAGCATGCTTTTTCAGGCACACATGTCATTTCTGACATGCATGTCAACTCTAACACATCAATTCAGACACATGTCTGAAATGACATGTGTCATTTCTGGCACAAATGTCATTTACGATGTATGTGACATCTATAAGGCACATGTGTGTCATTCCTGGCACATGTCATTCCCAACACATTCCTTCTCAGAGAACACATGGCATTTATGACACATGTGTCATTTCTCACATGTGTGTTTTATCTGACATACATGCAATGCACAGCACATGTGTCAGTTGAGACAGACATGTCATTTCTAACATGTGTGTATTTGCCCTGTGTGTCATTTCTGAAATGTATCATTCCTGACATGTATGCCACCTTCTACCCACGTACCAACTTTGACACTGATGGCATTTAGGACATGCATATAATTTCTGATATGTGTGCCATCTCTGACATGCTTGCCATTTCTGTCACATGTGTCATTTTTACATGATGGCAGTTCTGACACATGTACCATTTTAAGCATGTGGAGTTAGAGTCAGGTAACTCCAGACACATGTCACTTGCCAAATGCACATCATTTCTAACATGCATGTCATTTCTGACACATGTTCCATCTCCAACACGTACCATCTCTGACATGTCATTTCTGACCTGCACTATTTCTGATATGTATGTAATTTCTGTCACAAATGTTGTTCTAGACATGCATGTCACTTCTGGCATGTCACTTCTGTTTCTGTTAAACGCATACCACTTATGCCATGTATCATTTCTGGTGTAATTTCAGACATGTGTGTCATTTCTGACACATGTACCATTTTTGACATGCAAGCAATCTCTGGCACACAGGTACCTTCTGGCAAATCTCTGACATACATGTCATTTCAGACACACATGCCATTTCAGCCGGGTATGTAATATCTGACATATATGTCATTTCTGGCATGCACTATTTCTCACATATCATTTCTTACATGCATGGCATCATGGTCATGTATGTAATCTCAGACACATGTCATTTTTTATCTGTATGTAATTTTTGGAAAATTACAAAAGGCACATATCGCTTTTGAAATTTGTTGCTTTTCTGATACACATGCCAATTCTGTCACATGTGTCTTTTGCGACATGGATGTCATTTCTGACATGCAAACCATTTCTGACATGTGTCATGTTAACATGTGAGCAATTTCTGACATGCATGTCATCATGACAGGCACTTATCATTCCTCACATGCATATCATTTCAGACACATGTGCCACCTCTACATGAATGTGATTTGTGACACACATGTTTCTGGCTGATGTAATTTCTGACATGCATGTCATTTCTGAAGCATGTGTCACTTTTTGCATGCATGTCATTGTGACATGCAGGCCACTCCTGTCACATGTGCCATTTCTTACCTGCAGGATGCATGTCATGTCTGATATGCAGGTCATCCCTGTCACGTATCATTTCTTACCTGCATGCCATTTTTGACATGCATGTAACCTCTAACACACATCAAAATGACATACCCTAACACATGTGTCATCTCTGGCACACATGTCATTTCTGACACGTGTGTTGTTTCTGGAATACATGCCATTTATGACACACATGTCGGATCTCACATGTATGCCATTTCTGACTCGTGTCATTTGTGACATACATAACACTGTGTGTATGTCACATGTGAAGTCTGTCAATTTTTTGAGAAACTACACATATGACCTATGCATGGTATGCATGACATGGTTCATAGGGTGCATGCCATACACGATGCCGGATTGATCAAGAAATTCAAGTCACTCAAGTCCGGTGTGTCCCTTATGATATGGGAGTCATGTGACACATGCATAATCTTTGACATGCATGTCATTCTGCCCAACATTGCTATCATGGGTGTCATTTCTGGCATGTATCATCTCCAACATGCATATCAGTTCCTTCATGTATGAATGTCATTCCGACACATGTGTTGCTTCAGATATACATGTCATTTCTAACACATTTCTGGCATACATGTTATTTCTGGCAGGCATGTCATTCCCTGTCACATGAGTTATGTGTAATTTCTCAAATATGACACACATCACAACATGACAGGCAATGGCGTATGGGTCATTTGACACACACATGTCATGTGGGACACATGCACATTGCATATAGTGTGCGTACTAAGACCCATGTCACACATGCTATGCACATTCAACAAACTTCATTTTTCTGGCTAAGACTCCAGGTACTGTGGAGTAAGCGAAGGAAGGGTGGCAATCTTTGTCATGCAGGAAGTACAGGGAGGTTATGAGTAGAAAGGATACAAGGTATTTGAGCTGCGTTCTGAATGATGAAGTAGAATCTTAGCAGGAAAAAGAGCTGGGGTAGAGATCCTTCCAAGCAGGGAAAATAAATTCACAGTATTTATTCTCAGAATCACAGAAGTAGAGTTTTTGTATAAGTACGATATGTTTTATGATCTCCTAGCCTATACTTTTTATAAAGATATTTCAGGTACATTTATTGCCATGTAAAGACATAAATTCCTCATTCTATATAAGCCAGACTCTGAGAGACAAATGATACCTGTTTTCACTCATATGCTGAAGCTAGATCTAATATATGTGTGTGCATATATATATATATATATATGACAAACAGACTGGCTAAAGAATGTTGTACTTAGAGAAGTCCAGGAATTGGCAACCTGCTAGAAGGGGAGAGGCAAATGGGGGGAGGAATTAAAGGGAGAGGATACATGAAAGGAAGGAGGAAGGAGGAAAAGCAAATGTGCTATTGCTCTTTTATATGATCCCATTAAAATAAAGTAGAAAAGCAGGCATATTTCCCCACAGGGGCTAAAAAATGTTTTGGGGAGAACATGTGATGTAATTGAAGGTGGTTATGTTTTGGTGTTACATGCCTCAGTTTACAAATATCCCTTAAACAACTGAACCATACTGAGAACTCATTTTGCTTTTTTTTAATGTTTTATTTTCAATGTAAAGGATATGCACAAAGTTATATAAGTCAGGTGATGCATGAAAACTCCCTTTTTCTCCATCACATCTTCTTCTGTGCTATGGAAGGAGGGAATTATACAAAATATAAAAGTATCAAATTATATAATTGTGTCAATTGAGTCAACAGTAGGAAAAATGGGCAATTTCTTTATTATAACTATGCACAAGTAATTCTCTTGCTCCAACTAAACCCATCTTGACCTTTGGAGTGAGTGGAGATCCAGAATGAGACAAATGTATGATAGGCTTCAAGACTAGATTGTCTTCTTGACTTTGTAAGCTACAAAAGGTAAAGCAGTACATGGATCAGCAGCATCATAAAAACTGATGGGCTAGGTGGTTGAATGAGTTCATAAGTGAGAAGCTCTGAAGTTTCGGGTAAAATACTAGCATGTTATTTATTTCGATGATCTATAGTAGCTTATAATTATTCACAAGCAAAGAAAATATAGCTCTATGTAATAATAACCACACACTTACCAAATGCCAGGCACTCATTATTCTAGGTGCTTTGCATATAATTAATGAATTTAGTATTCCCAGCAATCCCTGACTTGCAGTGGAAAGGGTCTGCTAGGCGGGCAGACTCAACCATTGGAGAGGCAGTGCTAAGAATACCTCAGGGGTAGGGAGACAGGAGCTGGGTGAGGGGTTTCTGCCATCCTCAACCTGAGTGTGTTGAGTGGAAAATGAAGAACACCTCCCCCCAGCAGTCCCTAGCAAGTCCTTTTGTGATGCCAGTGAGCAGGCCCTAGAAACAGCACTCAGAACCATCATCCTCAACGCGCAGGCTCCATAAGTCAAGGGCTCCTGGCTTCCAGAACTCACCCCAGACCTGGCACAAGCAAGTGAAAGCCAGTTGGTTTGGACAACAAGTGCAATCAGTGCAGGCTAAATATACCTCCCCTCAGCCCAGCTTAAATATTTGGACAGGCACAAGGCATGTGTGCAGAAGCCGTAAGTGGTTGAAAGGGTTTTAGCTCTGGGTGAGACTGAAGGGATTTGACATGTTATTGAATCGAAGGCCGAGGAAGGTGAAGCCAGAGCTGCTACACATCCCAGGAATGCGGACGGAGGGCTCTCAGTGTGTATCTGAGGCTGACAGGGGCTGACAGTGCCCACCTGGGAGCAATAACCTAAACTGCAGGCCGGAGCTGTGCAGGGGCTGCGCCCACCCCCATTTGCTGGGCTCTCGCAGTCTGGGAGACAGGAGTGTGGACAGAGTGGCACCCATTTCATGCTGCTGTCCCGCAGCTGCATGCTTCATCCTGAGCAGGACAGGCCTGGGGGCCAGCCTTCTGCATGCTTGCCATTCCAGGAGCAGCAGGCTGAAGACAGTCCCTTCCTCCCCTTTCCCACCCCGCTGCCACCTCCCCGGGAGACCTCCGTGGAATGCCACAGGATGGCAGGTTTGGGATGCCAAGTGATTACCCAGCCAGCTCCTGAGCCTCATCTCCCCCTGAGTCTCCTAGCACTGGTCGATGGGGAGGCCAGGAGAGGTAATGTGTTGATGTCACCTCTAATTCCTTGAGCTCTCTTTGGGCTCTGGGGGAGGGGCTTTCATCAGTGAAGTTCAAAGAATTGTTCACAAATGACCTCTGCTAATCCCCACTCTGATCTGAATCTTGTCGTGTAACTAAACTGATTACAAGACCTTGGTAAATTGGGCCGGGCTGGGCCAGGCTGGGCCAGGCTGGGCTGGGCTGGGCTGGGCCCCTTGCATAGACTTCCACATGCTTTGCTGCCATAGGTGGAGCCAGCAAGGGCCTAGGCCAGAGAGGTTAGGGGTCGTTTATGATGCAGAATACTGGAGCAGGAAGGTGCCAGGGACCACCTCACACAGTACAACACCAACCTGCTTCATATATGTATAGAGGGGAGCAAATGGGATTTAACTCCCAATCAGTTTCCTGAGCCCTTCAGCCCTGCTGACACCAGCCACACACACCACTAGGCCCTTAGGGCTTGCCCTCCTATCTCTTCTGCTCAGCCTCTTCCCACAGGAACGTGTCCTCCCCTGTCTGTCACCCTCCCTCACCCCACAATCCACACTTGCATTCTGGATCTCAGGATTTTTGCCGTTGGGCTGCACGTTTCTCATAGGGCAGGTATAGAGGCCGACTTGGGCCACTATCTCAAGTCATAGCCTGCCCTGTGTCATTCAGCTCTAACAGCGTCCAGCAGTCTCGAAGGCAGGAGCTCGCCAGCGGGCGGACCACCTCCACCTTCACCAATGATCCCGTTCCTCAACCAGGCATCAAGTTCTCTACAGTCAGGGAGAGCTGCTATGGACGCCTCTCCAGATGGAATTCCCAGGGGGGTGAATGGAGTAGTTAAACCTGGGGACAAGTGACCCTTTAAACAACAGGTGCACAGATAAAAGGCTGCTCTTTATTTTCTGCACTGGAAATGCAGAAAGTGTGTGTGTGTGTGTGTGTGTGTGCGCACGCGCGTGTGTTTGTGTGTTTGGTTGACAGATGACAGATCTTTGGGGAATTATTTACAAAACCTATTGTCAATGACCATTCCCCTGCTCCATCTTCCTTAAGAAATGTTGGGTTTTGATACAAGTTGTACAAATCTGAATTTGTCTATATTTATGACACTGTCTATATTTGTGGCTCTGAGAGGTAGGATGCTGTTGTGACAGCCCATGAGTGAGTGCTCTAGACACTTGAGAGAGGCTCTCGGCTGGACCCTTGGGAGGGCACTTCATGACTGATGGGTTGGATTAAGCCCAGATGTGCTCCACTGGACACACACTATTGGCTAGAGAGAGAGCAAGCATTTCTTACCTGTGACCATTCTAGCTTGGATCACACATTCTTCTTGGCTTCAACAAGGAAGGAAAGCCTCACCTCATACATTCTGCTTCCTACATCTTACCTCATCTGCTTCATTTCCACTCGCATCTCAATTCCTCTTGTTTCCCTTATGGTTTCACTGGAACTGGAAGGGGCAAGACTGGATGCAAATATCCAGAAAGATGCTGACAAATGGCAAATAAACAAGTGATTTGGGTTATGGGAAATCCCTCAGTTCAGGGAAGAATAGGGAATGGCTTAGGGCTAACTCTTGCTATTCATCAATCACTATTATACCAACGACTTGAAAATTAGTTGCTTAAAAAACAGGAAGCATTTATTATCTGATGGTGTTCTGTTTTAGGTGAACATCAAGTATTCTTCCCAGGAATGTAGGCAGTAGTGGCTAACAGCACAAAACAGAAGGGGTTCAGGGACACACGGGTTAGATGGATTGTTTCACTTTTGAGACAACAAAACTGTCCTAGAACTCAAAGTTTCCTGATTCTGAGCTCATTTCCCTCTGGAATTCACCTGTTGGCTCCAGAGTCCCACCACAGCCTATGGAATCCTTCCATCCTCTTCCAGGCTTATGCCAGTGAGAATTATTTGTGGGCTCACATCGCAATCCATAACTCCCACCCCAAAATGCTGTTTCTGTAATGTCCTTGGTGGGCCAAGGGAACAAACAGACAGTGGACTCGTCACATCTGCAGAGCAGATTTCCTCAGTCCTGGGGACCAGCAGGGTAACCAGAAAGAAACCTAGTCCTAAGACAGGAGCACAGGAAGGGGCGACTCTCCAACAGCGATGTCCTCCCGAGGGTTCTGTCCATGTCTGCGTCCCAGACTCTGCCCAGTCTATCGCCCACTGGTGATGCCCAAGCGGAGCATGGGATGCTTTAATCTGCTGTGTGCCCTTGGGCTGGGATCTCTGCTACATCCCAAGAGAGGCCAAAGACTGGTCAGCATTTTCATCCAGATACAAATGTTTCTCTCATCTAGGCCTCTGCATTGAGAGCCTGACCTCCTCAGAAATGGCAGCCAGAACACTCCACACTCCTCATAATCCTCCCCATTTCCACTAATCAGATGTCTAGACAAGAACAGTCTCTGCCCCCTTTCCTGTTTGCAAATCTGTCTTGACAAGTCATATCCTCCAACAATGCCCATTAAAATGTTCTTTATTTGCTCTGGGAGCTTTCTGAGACTTGGTTGCTGGAAATGCTATCAATTCTGGGATCAACTCAATTTTTTTTTTAAAGTCATGCTTTGATATTCCTCTGCTTCAATTTCATTCTCTTAAGAGGAACTCTATTCACAAAGCATTAGGTACTGCTTTGAATACAAGTAGCATACTGTGGCATTTGTAGCCAGATGGTCAAACTTAACTCAGGGTGACTTTGGAGAGAAAGCTATTCTTTTTGTTGCTTGAACCTATATAGAAAATACAGTATGCATGAGTACTGGTGGCTCACACCTGTAATCCTAGCTACTCAAGAGGCTGAGATCTGAAGCTCCTGGTTTGAAGCCAGTATGGGCAGAAAAAAAAAACAAAACAAACTATGAGACTCTTATCTTCAATTAATTAGCAAAAAGCTGGAAGTAGAAGTGTAGCTCAAGTGGTAAGCACACAAGCCAAGCAACAGCATGAGGCACTGAGTTCTAGCCTCAGTACTGGCACAAAAACTAAAACAAAACAATGCAATATGCTTCTTTAAGTGGGTGAGAAAAGTCTGCATTTTTTCATCCATCTACTAGAAAGCAGGAAGACTATTATCTTGTTTCTCCCTCTTTGTAGCTGACCATATGAAATTGCATCTCTGAGACTTAAAAGCATAATCTAATATATATACATATACATGTATAATTAAGTTAAATTAGCACTATAATAGTAAAGACCAAGGCTTACTAGAAAATGAAAGCCCCATTTAATTATTCAAAAGATGGAGGAACTGGAACAGTTGTTAGACAGATCTCACCCCAACCTACATCCTTCAAGGACCTCTTCTTAAGTGAGTGTGTGTGTGTGTGTGTGTGTGTGTGTGTGTGTGTTTAGGAAAAGCTGTACATATAGGATCTGGTAGTATGTATGGTTTCAGGCATCCTTCAGGAGATCCTGAAACACATCCACCACATACATACATACATACATACATACATACATACATACATACATACATATATTTTGCCAGTCCCGGGGCTTGAACTCAGGGCCTGGGCACTGTCCTTGCACACTTTTTGCTCAAGACTAGTGCTCAGCCACTTGAGCCACAGCACTAATTCTGGCTTTTTCTGCATATGTGGTACCGAGGAATCAAACTCAGGGCTTCATGCATGCTAGGCAGGCCAGCACTCTACCATTAGGCCACATACCTGGCCCCATATCCGCCACATTTAAAGGAAGACCATTGTAGCTATTATGGTGTGGTCCACACAGAAGACATTTGCTGCAAAGAATTTACAATGAAAAAAAAGGCTTCTTAGCCCAGCTTATGCTGGCAGCCCTGCCTATGGCATAGAGTGACTCATTTACTCAGACTTTTACCATTGGGTCATGAAAGTGCTTTGTCTCCCCTGTGAGAGCTGCTCTTCTCCTTTTGTCAGGATGCATTGGTAGGGATTTGGATAAATCCCACAACTTAGAAAACTGACACAGGAGAGTTATGAGCTCAAAACCGCCATAAAAAGCCAAACCAAACAACAAACAAACACACTGAGTGCGCAAAGCATCTTCAAGCTTTCTTTTGGTAACTACTGCAAGAAGATGTATTTTGTATGTGAGGATAATAGAATACAGTCTGCAAGTGTATTTCCGTATCAAGGGTGTTTTCTTTTGGCCTTTGGAAATCGATACTGTAAGCCATTATACTTGCAAGCACATTTAACTGGCTTACTGATTGAGCTTTTCTTTATTTCGCCTCTCCTTTTATTAAAGTTGCTTTAAAAGAATGTTTATTTTTTGCATCACTGTGATTGAATATAGCCTCTCTCCACACTCAAAAGGCTTTGAATGAATGACAGCAAGTTCATGCATACAGAAGAGTAACATGTTAGTAGTTTGTCCAAAGATTCAGAAAAGTCATGAAGGAAAAGTTATGTCTCAATTTCTCCCTAGAACATGAAACTTTTTTTTTGTCTAAAAACTAACCGTTAGGCAGAATCTCAAATGTTGGTGAATTTGTTCAAAATAATCTACACATCAGCTGGGAGATGACTGTGCAATAGCAAAGGTCAGGAGTTTAAGGTCAGTATCTTGCATTTGGGCCCCAGCTGCCTGTGCTAACACTCATTTAGTGGTGCAATCTGGGCTGCCTGACCTCCATCCATCTCATCAACCTCCTGAAAAGAAAGTGAGGTGCACAATGAGGAGGCGAGACAGAAATGGGGTTCACCAGGAAAGCCCAGAGGCTGCTACAAGCCTGCATCCTGACGTCATTCTGTCACTTAGCTCTTCCGAGATAAGTTGCTAGAAAGAGACTGGCTGGTTTCCTTGTGTCTCTTTCTCAATTTTGGCTCAGTGGAGGGGAGCAAGGGAGGGAGCCAGGGCCCCCACCTCACAAAAGACCAGTGTCTGTGGGCTCAGAAATGTCTGGAAGGCCCATTAGACTGAATGCGGGTCCTGCCAAGTTTGCATATGGTTTTCATATCACCAGGCTTGTTTTGACTCCTGTGAGCTTTCTCGCCACAATCCTCCCTCCGGAGGAAGGAAAGTACAGGCAAGGGCTGCAATTGCAGAGGCACCCAGGGTTCAAAGCAAACAACTCCAGGCCTGAGAGGCTCCCCAAGGACACCCCCTGTTCCCCTCCCGTGGCCTCCTCATTTGCTTGCTAGGCTCCCAGCCTCTGGCATGTGTTGGCCTCCCTAGTTTCTCAGTCCTGTCTGCTCTTTCTTCCCAGAGGACTGGTGGGAGAGTTTGGCAGACGAACAAAAGCCATTAGCAACGTCTGGTCTAGCAGAGGCAGCCAGCAGTTGGGGCTGTCTCCAGGCTCTGGTGGGCGGATGTGGGCTGGGCCTTCCATCAGCTGCCCTCTAACAACTGCACACCAGGTCTGTCCCAATTTGAGCAACTGGTTGTCCAGAAATAAAAAATGGATCAAGTGAACCAGATCTTTCTAGGTACGGAACAAATGGACAAAAATCTAGATGGAGCTGGTGAGTACTTTGTAGCAATAATAATGGGGACGATAATACATTTGAATCCAGTAAGGCCGTGTGGAGCTCCCTATCAGATGCTGTGACACTTCTACTCTTGAACAAAACAATCCCTGCTCAGATTTATCAAATTGCCAGTGGCACAAAGCCACTTCCAGTGAACTGGCTCGTGCGCCTCATGAAATGAGTATGGTCAGGATTCCAATTCTTCAAATAAGAAAATGGAGTCCTAGAAAGGTAAGCAATGTACTCTAAACCACAAGACAAGAGCCATAGGTGTAGAAATTAAGTCAGGGACACCTAGAATATTGTGGAGTCTTTTCCATCCATCTGCTATGGGCAGCTGGCTCCAGGCTTTTGTTATGTCTAACCATGACCATCTGTGTCTAACCTTATCCAGATATGCCATCTGATTCTCTGAACATACCATCCTGTGGGGGCTCTCAGCTCTTGGCCCTGTAACCTTTCTAGCTTATACTTTTGCCTCAGCTCTACACTGCATCTCTGGAGCTGAGCTTCCACCTGAACTGGGCTCCTCCATGGGCTTTGCTAGTGGAGATAAGGAGGGGAGGGACAAAGCTGTGAGGTTCGGGGATCCCGTTGTCTGAACCAGGGTGAAAAGTTCCAGTGAAAGGCTCAAATGGACCACTTTGGAGTCCAGCCTGAACTCAAGGAAGAGGAAAAGCACAATGTCGTTGGCCCTGAGTTGTCTACCCAGGACATGGCACCATTATCCTAATCTGGTTGTGACTAACAAATGCACCTCCATCTTAGTCTCAGCTTCCAGCTTTCCTCCTCTGACCCATACCTTCCTTTCCTGGCTCCTGACTGCTGGTAGCTCAACTCGACGCATTCTTTGGTCGTAGTAGGTGGGAGAGGACTGAACATTACTGTTCCTGCTGCTTCCTTTCTCACTTCCCTCTCATCCCAGCTCAGATACCATGAGTCACTTCCTTGCAAAGCCTGCTCTCCTCTCTATCTTTTCCTCTCTGTTCTTGAACTATTTTGGTAAACCATGAACTCATTCGATCAAACTCCAGGCCTGCCTACAGCCATTGCACAAGACTGAGGAGGAAGGCTCATCAGCGCTTCTCCTTTACCTCACTCTATATTCTTGACGACTCATCTCAAAAGGGTCCTGAGTCTGTCTGCTCCCCCTCTCCAACGCGTCTCTTCTTGTCCTCATGTTGACTTTTGGCCTTGCTTTCCACAAGAGAGAATGAAGCAGCTGGATGAGATCAGCCACACATCCCTTCACACTCACCTTCTCCCTCTCTTGGGTCTCAGCGACTCTATGCTGACTGTCTATGAGGAAGGAGGGGCCATGACATTGCAGCAGAGCTTTCACTGAAATGCTCGAGAACCTTCCATGTTCAGTTTCTCAATTAGTGCTGTGCTGCAACTCAACTTGCTTCAGTGGAGTTTGGGAAGAGAACATCCACCTCTGTTTCTTTCTCTTGTAAGACCAGCAGCATGATAGCTGACACTTACAATCCTAGCTCTTATCTGTACGTAGAGATTGTTGGGGATTACCTGAATAAAAAATGAACAAGACTTTAGCTCACAAACATCCCACCAAATTTCGGGGAGGGGGATCTCCATTTTTCATTCATGGCAGTAAGATGCTACCCTGTATTTTACGTTTTCTTAGGTATAAGCTCTCCTAGGCCCATGTCCTGGGTGTGAAGAGGTTTTCCATCCACATTAAGAGAAGAACATAGATTCCCCACACCTTTTGACTCTCTGCCTGTAACACTTAATCCTAATCAACACTGTCATCTCTAAATAGAACATTCAGTCTCACAACCTAAACAAGAGGGAGAGGCTTGTGCTTTATGTTTCCTTCTTCAAGATCTGTAGGTACATTTTCTTATTCCCTCTGTGGCTTTATGTTGGGAACTGGGAATGGTTTGTGAAAACCCAGACATAACAAAGCGGCACACTAAACAATGATAATAAGAACAAAAGACTGTGAGAATGTGAAATAGTTTGAGATAAGGAACGTGCATTTCCTTAGGCATGCATTTTAGAAGTGAGCCCCGTGGGAAATGAAAAGAGTACGTAATATGAATAAGAGTGAGAAGTTGTCTCATCAGTCCACTGATCTGATTCCTAAACTAAGCAAATTTAGTTCTGCATCCTGGTTGGCTCCTTCCCATCATGGACACCCCTTAGGGAATGTTGAAATCACGTCTACTCTGGCTACAGTCCTATAGGAGTCGGATGCCTTAGTGGAGACTCATTGGGAGACCTGGGCTTGGAGATGACCTGAGGGGGTCTGAGCGGTGCTGTGAGCCATGGAGAAGGCTTGCCACTGGGGAGGTATTGGGAAAGGAGAGCAGCATACTGCAGGTACTTCTGGGATGTTGCATTTGCCACTTATGACACTGTAGATAGGAACAGCCAGCACACGAAACCATACAAGGTGGATAGAGTAGGAAACGCCTCATGTATCTTTTCATGGGCTGTCTCAAGAGAAGAACCTTGAAGGCCTGTACCACTGGGCAAAAGCTCTTATCTGAGGAGTGTACTGAAGACAGGAGAAGATTGGAGGAGGGAATCTTGTGCAAGAGGAATGGTTCGGTAATCTCCAGTGACAGTACATGTAGTTGTTACTCAGAAAGACGACCTGGTGACTGATCACAGTCGGAGCGATGGAGTGACAGAAGCCTTGTCCAGCTGAGGGTTTGGCTGGTGTGTCAGTCAACACAAAGTGGGCTCTTTAAGGGTGGCTGGAGTTTGTATTCAATGGAATCCAGTTTATTACTTACTACTACTATTACTATTACTTACTACTCCTTGGTGGTAGATAAAGTGAGTGGAAGCATGAATGATGCACATGCTATAATGCATCTGGAAATTGATCTTAGATTTTATATGAAGAAAGGACTGCAATGTCAGAGACAGAAACCCTAGCTCTTACAGTGGGGAAGGTTACTCTTTTTCTTTTTTTGCCAGTCCTATGGCTTGAACTCAGGGCCTGAGCACTGTCCTTGGGCTTTCTCAAGGCTAGAGCTCTATGACTTGAGCCACAGTACCACTTCCAGGTTTTTCTATGTATGTGGTACTGAGGAATCGAACCCCGGTCTTCATGTATGCTAGGCAAACACTCTACCACTAGGCCAAACTCCCAGCCCCAAAGGCAAGTAACTCTTAAAGCAAGCCAAATAACCAAGGTAGCCTTAGCCTTGATGGTTCCAGGCATCAGAGGTAGCAGCAGCGGAGGCCAGAGAAAACTGCCCTGAAGTTGGGCATGGTGGCTCCCATCTGTAATCCTAGCTACTCAGGGGGCTGAGATCTGAGGATCGCAGTTCAAAGCCAACCCCGGCACAAAAGTCTGTGAGACTCTTAATTAACCATCAGAAAACTGGAAGTGGTGCTATGGCTCAAGTGGTAGAGCAGTAGCCTTAAGCTGAAGAGCTCAGGGACAAGTTCAAGTCCCTCAGCCTACAAAAACAAAAACAAAACCCAAGTGATATTAGCAATACATGTGTTGCCTAAGTCACAGGAGCTTGGGAATTTGTTCCTATGATTATTACTAAGAATAATCCATCAATCCCTTATTATTTTGAGGATTCACAGCATCTCCACCTTCACTTCATTAGGAGGAAGACACACTGTATTCTTATCTCATCAAGAGGAAACAGAATCTGAAATTTTAGCTACTCTAAGCTCTCATGAGAAGCAGGCGATAGTGCTAGAAATCAGACTTGATTTCATGTTGCCTCTGGAAATCGAATGCAAGAATCTCCATTCCACCATAAAGCTTTGATTCTCCAGTGCCACTCCGAAGCCATGTTTACAAATGGCTTCTCAATTACTTTTTTTTGTTTTACAAAGAGACATTAAGTATAAGTATGACAAGCACAAAGCTCCCAAAGCCTCTGGGGCAGGATACCTTTGTTTATTTCAATATGGTGAGCCAAGACCCCAAATGAGTCAAATATGACCCTGTGGGTTAGAAATGTGCTTTTATCTACTTGGTATCCATTTCCCACTTATCACCATCCTGTTTCATTTCCAGTCCCAGTGGATCTGTGGGGCTGAGTTCACCAGAATCATCTTGGTGGTGCCCTTTCCTCCAGTCTGGGCACCTGCCCTAGGCCTGGTAATGGGCTCTGGGATGGACATGTGACTCAAGCAAGGCCAGACTCAATTCTGGAACCTTTTCTTTTCTTTTCTTTTCTTTTCTTTTCTTTTTGAGCCACTAGGAAAGGGTCTTGTCTTTGGGCTGAGAGTTGCTGCCTCTCTGAGAGGAGCTTCCAGTAGCGTCTACCTGTTCAGATCCTGCCAGAGGTGAAGACAGATGAGAAATGAGAAGCAGGCATGAGTCCTACTTGTCCATGCTGTCGCTGGAGCCTGCAGACCAGCCATGCCTGAGTCTACCAAATCCACATTGAACTTTTCCCATTAAAAAGGCCCCCCAGTTCCATTTTGATCTTTAAGGCAGCTTGCAGTGGGCTTCTGTCCCTTTTTTTTCCAGGACATATTCTGACTCATTGGAAAGGAGATGTGCTATTCTTACAATCCCTAGAAATTTTCTTACCTACATGGAATATAAATGACTTCAGAAAGCTTTCTGTACTAACCAAAGGTACCACTGACACCAATCCAGTGTGACATTATGGACGGCTCAATGCCTTCGGGTCACAGATGTGACACTAGCATTGATTACTGAAAGCATCTTTGAGCTCACTGGGTGCCAGACTTGTGATAGTTTGCCTGTGTCCCATAAATCATGTAGCTAACAAGAAGAAGTCAGTGTCTGCAGAAATTAGGGCAAAGCAGTCTCTACTCTTTTTTTTTTTTTTTTTTACTAACTTCACTTTTCTCACTTAAGTATATGCCTAATGAGGTCAGAAGAAAAGGTGTCATCACAGATTTGAAATGATAGCTCACTGTCAGCCTTCCAGAGGGAGCAAAGCCATCTATTTATGTATTCCGTAGCACAGCCTCAGGACTTACACTCCCAGCCATTTCGGATGTGCTGTGGGCCCTTTGGGGACCTTCCTCGTAGAAGGAAGGCTGCTCTTCTGGGAGGTGGTAGGCACCCCATCTGTCTAGAAGTGCACTTCAATTTCCACCTCTCTCCCTATGGAAAAAGGGCTTGCAGCTTTTTTCACAGCTATTGTCAGTGCAAGCATGGGCATGAGTGGACATAAGCTATCACTCGCCCAGGGTTGGTTGTCTGCCAGGGTTTGGTTTGGAGTCTTGTGTATATGTGTCTTGCTTTTTGGTCTTTCTTTACTGTTTCAACCCTCCCAACCTTGGCTGTTGGGTGGCTTCTATTCTTCCACTCAGCCCTAAAAGCTATCTCCATCTGCACTTCAGCAGTAGCTGGCACACAAGAGAGCAGGCAATCTGGCTGTATTGATGTTTGTGTTTAATTTACCTGATGCCAAGAAGTGAGTTTTATATAGAAAACACTGTAAATGAGGCCATGTGGGGTTGGGCAAGTGAGTGACAGCACTCTAGAATCTGCTGCATGAATAACTGAATGGTTGAAAAAAATGAATGAAATCCTGGATGAAGATGCTTTCTCTCCTTGGACATTTAGTTTCTCCTTTCTACTAAATGGTCTGTTCCAGTTTCCCTTTTCCTAACATGAACTGATTCCTTCATTTATGTAGTAGGAGCTCCCTATTTCGTGATTGGTATCAGAGTCTAGATTAATTCTGTTCCTACATCTGTTCTACCTACTTTCTATTTGACTAGTTCTCTTATCTTCTGCATAAGACCTGCTCAGGTAGTCAGGGTTTCTTTTGGCGGCTGGGTGGGTGGAGGGAGGTTCCTTTTTACACTCTTCCTCTTCTTCTGGATTTGTAGCCACCTAGGGCCAGCCCTTTATCCCGTTGCCCCATCTCTTCCTTACTTCTGCTTGATTCCAAGTTGAGACTCCAGGGTCTATGCTTTGTCCTCTCTGAAACTCATGTTGAATGTGGCTCTCAGGGCAGTGGCATTAGAATTTGAAGAGGTCATTGGTATCTCTCAGGAGTTCTCACTCTTTGTGGACCAGATTAGTTAGTGACAGGAGTTCATTATAGCTTTGCCTTTTGACATCTACCTTTTCCACCATATTATGATTCAGTGTGAGATCAAAAGCTGCCAGAAAATCCTTGACTTCTCAGCTTCTAGGACTGGGAGCATTCTTTAAAAATCATCCAGTCTACAGTGTTTTGATTACAGCAACAGAAGACAAAGATGAAAGGGACGAGGGTCAGAGGTTATAATGCCTTCTTTTTCCATAGAAAAACAAATGTCACCGTTCAAGACAATCTTTGAATCGTGGTCCATTTTTTATGTTAACCAAGGTCAAAATGCTTCTTTTGTTATTTTATTTGGTTCCTCAAGCCTTTTGCTTCTAGCAGGTTCTGGAGTGAATATGTCTTAGCAATGTGCTCCAGCAGGTTGCCTGGGTACTGAGAGGGTCTCTCTTGGGGTTGGGATTTGAATGCCCATTCGAAACCGAGTGTGGGAATCTTAGCTTATGCTGGAAAGTGGCCAAATCCCAAAACTTAAGTCCAAATGCCTGCCTCCAAGCCTCCAGATCCTCCCATAACCTAGAAACATCTTATATATTGAACCCAAGTCCTAATTCTACCCTAATCTGGTTCCTTTTGTTGGAGCAACTCTTCTATCCATCACCCCAAGCCCCACCCATCCTTTCTCCAAATAATCTTTCTTACCTGCCTTTCAGAATACAGCTCAGTTTCTAGTTTCTACAGCCACCTCAGCCCATAGTGATTTTCTCTCTCTCTCTCTCCTTAAATTAACATTGTTATAGATCACAATGTGTCATTTTTTCTTTCTATCATCTTGCCTTCCTCAGTAGATTAAAATAGCCATGAAGCCAAGGATCCTATCACATTATCTTGGTGGCTTTCACTTTGGCACTCTGGCTGTGGTGATTCAAAAACAAAAAGTTGATCAACTTTGTATTCGAATTGAATGCACAGCATGTCTGGGATATCTTTCTTGAGAAATTCCCTTCTCCTCCCCCCCTTTTTTTTTGCCAGTCCTAGGGCTTGAACTCAGGGCCTGAACACTGCCTTTGGATTTTCTCAAGGCTAGTGCTTTACCACCTGAGCCAAGCACTTCTGGCTTTTTATTTTTGGTTGGTCATGGGACTTGAACTCTGGGCCTGAGTGCTGTTCCTGAACTCTTCAGCTCAAGGCTACTGCCCTACCCCTTGAGCTACAGCACCACTTCCAGTTTTCTGGTAGTTAATTGGAGATAAGAGTCTTTAGTTCCCGGGCTGGCTTTGAACCTTGATCCTCAGATCTCAGCCTTCTGAGTAGCTAGGATTACAGGCCTGAGCCACTGGCACCCAGCTCCACTTCTGGCCTTTTCTATGTATGTGGTACTGAGGAATCGAACCCAGGGCTTCATACATGTTAGGCAGGCACCCTACTTCTAGGCCAAACTCCTGGCCCCTTCCCTTCTTCCTTCTCTCTCTTTGTCTCTCTCCCTCCCTCCTTCTCTCTCCCCCTCTCTCTCTTTTGACATTTGATAAAATAAAGCATCTCCACTTTCAGCTTTGCAGCTGGTGCTCGGGAGGAAGGGTGAAGGGAAGTGTATGCCAGGGAATGAACCTGCCCTCCAAGACGATAGAAAAGGCTGTTTGCCCAAGGCAGACATAGAACCCAGCCATCTAAACCCTGACTGAGCCCATCGCCCATACACAGGTGGTCACGTGGACAGAACATAGGAAGCAATCCAAGAGTCTGTTGATGATTAAATATTCAAAGGGTGCTGTGGCATTTGTCAGCAGCCCCCGGTGTTCAGCAAATGAGTCTTCATTATTAAGTGCTAGCCCTATTGTGAATCATTATTCCTGCTCTGAATAGGGCTCGTATGACGTAATAAAAGGACAGAAGATGGAAAACGCAAAACACCAAGAAATAGGTAAAATGCAATCTTCCTGCTGCAAGCACCGTGCAGAGTAGAGCTAAATTGAATTCCAGTCCACAGACCCACTTCTCATGCAGACCCTGAGACTTGTGGCTTAAAAAAAAGAAGACTGAACTGTATGCTTACCTTAGGTTCAGAAAGTGATGCGCTTCCCTCTTGGCCCGCCAGGAGCCGGCTGAGAGTCTTGATGTGGTGAGGGTTTTCGGAGCAAAGTTGCCGATGTGGTGAGGGTTTTCGGAGCAAAGTTGCCCTAAACGTTCTGTATTCTGACTCCAAATTGGCAGAGCTAATACCATGGTCTCTGTATTGGCTTATAACTGTGATTCACACAGCTCGGGGTTGGAGGCGGGGTGGACAGATAGCTGAGAAGTCATTTTTAGCAATTATAGCTCCTGCTCACACACACACACACACACACACACACACACGCACACACACACGCGTGCTCACACACTTTACCCTCAGTCCAACCTGCCCTTTCTTCATCCTCGCATTTCATACATTCCATTCCAAATACAAACCTCCTCCAACCTGCAAATCACAGAAAAGATAAAAAGAGGAGATAAAGGCTGAGGATGAAGGCGCTGCCCGCGTGGCTGCCACATAGTGGGGCCTATTGGGAATGGAGGCAGATGCTCAATTGTGGGTCTCTGGAGCCAGACTGTCTGGAACCAAATGTCACCTAGCCTGCCTCCTTGCTGAGAAAAGGGCCTAACCTTTCTTAGCTTGGATTCCACATCTGGAAACAGGATGGCTCCAGCACTGGCATTGTTTTGTGGGTTAGTTGTGACAGTTAAGGGAGCTGCTACCCATACTGGGTCCTGGTCTGTGGTCCGCTGCTGCTGGTATCCTCAGGGGAAGGTGGGACCCCTGCGGGGCAGGACCTGCTGCATGGGTAGTGAGTGGAAAATCACTACGTACACAATGGACTTCCTCTCACTCATGATTTTAATGTGCAACTACTTATTGAGAGTCTAATACACATCGGGCATGTGCTGGGATGAGTTGACACACAAATGGAAAGCTCTGGACAGGGCCTGGGATCGTCCTGTCCATTCCCCGCTGTCCCCAGTGTGATCCTACCTGCTACTACATATGCTTGGAGGAAGAGAAGGCACTGCTCACCACTGCCCCACTTCCAGCAGGCTTCTCCTTGAGTTCTTGGTTCACTTCCCAGCCAGTCACCCAAACCCTCAGCCAATCTAGTCCATTAGCTCCCTGTGCTCCTCACAGCAATCCTCCCCACAGAGATCCTGGAGTCCTGTGCCACGAACTCTATGCCCTTCTCCTCCTGCGTCTGCCTTTTCATTAGTGCTTGCTGAAATGCTCTTTGAAGGCCTTGCCCGTTCTGTCCTGTTCTATTCTTTGCCCTGCCATTCCCAGGCCTTACCCACCCTGATTCTGGCCTCGTTACTTGATTCTACCACCCTGAGACTCAAGCAAGACCTCACTGCGCCTTCTCCACCCTTCACCAGCACTGCAGACTTCAGACATCCTCTTTCTCTTTCTACAAAAGTCAGTGCACGGTGGTCCGCTGCTGAGTCCCTCAAGAGCCTGGCACAGCTCCAAAGCTGGTTTCGTGTGTGTCCACCCTTGCCACGCACCTCCAGCACCCATTCCCACAATCTCACCTCCTCAGCCTCTCTCTCCAGCTGCCTCCTTCCTCAGTGCTCACAACATACTTAGGTTCATACATTAGCTCACTCATTCATGTATGTGCTAAGCACTTTCGGACTGTGGAGATAGAACCACAAACAAAGCAAAGCTGTCAGATTCCAGGAGCTCGTATTTTAGTGTGGATCACGGACAACTATTTAGGTACCAACCAACCAACTTAATGGTGTAGTATGTTGGTGGGTAAAGAATTCAGTGGGCCCTTGTGCCACAGAATTCAAGCAACTAAGAATGCAAAATATCCAGGGGAAAACTTGTACGTGTATTGAACATATACAAATGCTTTTCTTATCACTATTTCTATAGAGTATTGCAAGTATTAATGTAACACTCTGTATATTCTATTATATAATTTGAAGTAATCCAGAGATAATTTAAAGTATAATGTATTACGCGAATTCAATGCCATTTTTTTGTTATTGTTTGTGGTTAGTCATGGGGCTTGAACTCTAGGCCTGGGCTCTGTCCCTGAGCTCTTCAACTCTCTCCTATCACTTGAACCACAGCACCACTTCGGTTTTCTGGTGGTTAATTGGAGATAAGAGTCTCACGGACTTTTGTACCCAGGCTTCGAACTATGATCCTCAGATCTCAGCCTCCTGAGTAGCTATGACTACAGGTGTGAGCCACCAATGTCATTTTATAGAAGGGATGGTTCTCTAACAGGGGTGGGGTGCATTCCCGAACCCACAGATATGACCAACTACTATAAAACAAACATGAATGACAAATCCAAGTGGTGCACACTGGGAGGGAAGGACAGAGGGAAAGAGAGGGCTGGATGGTGCTATGACCCCTCTTTAGGGGTCAGACTATTTTCTAATGGTGAGGGAAGAGCTGCTTGAACAATTTCTCAAGAGCTTTCAGAAGCCAGCTTTTAGCTAGTTCAACAGTCTGGACATTGTTCTCTCCTGTGTGCTGGGGCTGGCATGTGTGCAACCTTAAGAAGCCTTCCCTGATATCACAAAGGGTCTGCTTGATGCAGCAATGCAATAGCCTGTCCAAAAGCAATCACCCCATCTTCTGGCTTGTGGTTAGGGAGCCAGAGGAATGCCTTGGCTCTTGGCTCCACTGTGTGCTTTGGCAACTGAGTACAAGAAAGGATTCAGCACCGTCTTTGCTACTATCTCCACATCTAGGCCGGGGTAATGAGGAATTTGGGAGAGGATTTGACAAGTTATAAATCCACTGCCCAAGCGGTTGATTAAAGGACAATGTGGGCTGGAAGAATAGCTCCTTGCTTCACTTTCATCATGGAAATATAAAAAGCAAACTTACATAATTTGCTGGGCTCTTTCTTAGGATAAGTCTCCCAGAGAATTAGCATCTTATGGGACACAAAATCGGTTATCATGTATTTACCCTTGAGAGAATCTATCTATCTTTCAGTTCACAAAGGGGCACATACTTATTGCAAAAACTGTCTCTGAACACTAGTAGCTCATACTTGTAATTCAAGCTACTCAAGATGCTGAGTTCTGAGGATCAAAGTTCAAAGTTCAAAGCCAGCCTAAGCAGGAAAGTCTGTGACACTCTTATCCATAAAGCTGGAAGTGGATCTAGTTTTGAGCATAAATGCTCAGCAACAGTGCCCAAGCCTTAAGTTCAAGCTCCAGGAACCACACACACACTCATACATGCGCACGTGTGCATGCATGCGCACGTGCGCGAGCACACACACACACACACACACACACACACACACACACACGTTGTTTGCTTTTGGAGCAACATTGGAGTTTTCCCATTTTCCACCTTGGTGTCCCAAGGTGGCAAGCTTTACATTCCAGTTGAATTATTAATAATTAATTGTGGGCTTCACCCCAAGTTCTCAACAGAGATGTCTCAGCATACCAACCTTCATACTCTTGATACTGGAATGTGTGACTCCTTCACCAACTACATTCTCTGCACGCAACCTCTATCTTGGGGCTAAGTTGTTTCTTTATATAGAAATCAGTGCCCTTGTTAAATTGAGTACATGAGTCATTTGTACATTTCCTAAAAACCATCACATTGAATTGTTCTCATCTGCTTTCCATTTTCTTTTTTAATCAGAAGGAAAATGCATTAACAATGCAAACCATTGGTGAAATTCCTAAATGTCCGCAGACTTGCTAGAAGGAAAATGCTTCCTGGTAGTGACTGAATTTCATACTTGTTTAAGAAATGACTGGCATCTTCATCATCACCAACCAAGTAACTTAGATGCTGCTGATAACTTGGGACTCACTTCTCTACCTCATATGCTGCCATACTTCATACAATGATGTATGATGCTCTGGACACTCCAGAGAGGCCCTTGGCAATGGCGTTAAGTATTTGAGGGTTCCTGTCTTTTTGATAGCCAGACAGGGCAATGAGAACCAGTGGCTCTGGCTGCACACAGGCTCAACTGCTTGTGTTCTAGATGATGCGAAGAGTGGGGGAGGAAGTGGAATTACTCTTTCCTAATCATAGGTGGACTTTGGTAAAATGATTTTTTTTCTCTTAGCATACATAGTACATTATGGTATTGTTGCCTCCTCCTCCTCCTCCTCTTCTTCGTTGTCTTCTTTTTCTAATCTGACACTTCCTCTCATTGGCTGATGCTCTACCATCCAAACCATACCTCTGTAAGGGTTCTACCTTATACTAAGTCCCCTTCCTTCCTTCCTTCCTTCCTTCCTTCCTTCCTTCCTTCCTTCCTTCCTTGCTCTCTCCCTCCCTCCCTTCCTTCCGTCCTTCCGTCTATTATGTTAGAGGCTGCTGCTGCTGCCATCCCTACAAGGGATAAAAGGATACCTAAGTGTCCTTGGGTGGATTTTTCTACATTCTTAGGGGCAAACAGCAAATATTAGGTGTGTCCAATCTACTTAGGAGCTTGAGACCAAATGAGCCTGTTAAACAATTGCTTCCCTTGTCAGAATCTTTCTAAACCTTTCTATTTTCATCTATTTTCTCATCACAAAGTCTCTCAAGTGCTCCCAGAGCACTGCCTTTGGAGAGCCCAAGGCTGAGAGTCTTTCTCCGTGTTCCTTTAGTTAGTCCAAGCACAGAAAGGCATGCTTACAGGATGCCGGCTGGTGGTGGGAAGAAAATGAGGTAAAAGACAATGTCACTCTCTATTTGAAATATTAATAGACTTTTCATTGAACTAAGGAAACTCCTAAAAATGGCTTCATTAATAACAGAGTAATATCAGTTCCTAATGTCCAATGTTCCAAAAGTTTTGGGAAATGAACATTGAACTATTTCTTACTTCTTGTAGAGGCACAGTAGAAACTTATTATCCCAAGTGCTGTGTGAAACGAATGTATTCTGAGTTTGTGCTACCAGATTGCTTATCAAGTGGCTGTTCTCAGAAAAATGATTTGCGCTATAAAGATGCAAGTGTCACTGAGAGAAGGAAAAAGGAAAACTATCTCAGCAATTTCCCTAAATGACAAAGAGAACTATGTCCATCTGTTTACTTTTACCTTTTGCTTATGTATGATATTGACATAGAGAAAGAAGGCAAACGTAATCTTCAAAAAGAAGAGAGATAAATTGGATTGAGCTGCACAGGCATATAATTGTGGAACACTATCCCGCCACCAGTAGAAGGGGAAACGTGGCCTGTGCTGTTACCATAGGAACCAGCCAAGGTATGTAGGAGGGGGAGGGAAGACCCCATTCAATGCCTATCCCTTCCCCTTATAACAGAAAATCTTAACTTCCCCCATTAAACTTTTCTAATCTACAAGTAATCTTTTTTAAAGGATTTTATTTCAGCAATGCATAGCTACATAAGGGAGATTTCATTGTGACATTTGCAAACATGTATACACTGTACTCCAATGACCTCAGCCAATCTATTACACTCCCTTATGAACTGCTTCTTAAAACTATTCCAACAGGTTTCATTGTTCTGTTTTCAGTCATGGTACTTCCACCATAATCACCTTCAGTTGCCCTCTACATTCTAATGGCGACAGTGGCGTGTGTGTATGTGTGTTCCTTTTATCTAGTTTAGCTCCAAGCTGCCTTTGCTCCTGGTTTGCTTTTGAATCTAGGGATTCTAGTTGGCTTTCAGTCCAGACTTGATCAGAGGAAGGGTGAAAATTTAAAGAGCATTGAGAACTCCCTCTGAGCAAGCACAGCTCTCAGGCCTGGAATGTGCAGGCTCGTGAGACCTCTATCACACAGTCCTCCTGCCTGGCCTGTCCCGTCCCTCGCTGCATTCTCAAAGATCTCTCAGGAAATACACAATTCATTTCCTAACCCCTGTAATTCAGAGTTTGTTTTGGAGCCATGGTTTGTATAAAACTTTTTTTTAAATGTGAATGTTATAAACTCTCATTGCAGTTTGTTCTCATCTCAGAAGCACGAGGTGTTTCCTGTGTGATCGATCCTAAGGCACAGGCAGACACCTTTCTGTGTCCTTCCCCACCTGCACATGCCAGCTGCTGAGGAAATGAAAAGCAAGGCAGAAATAGACAAGCAGGATGGAAAGTGCCTGTCTTTCTGGAAGGAAGCATCAGGAGAGAGGATGTGCCTGCCCCAGCACCACCCGCCAAGGAAGTGCTCTAGACTCGGTTGCATTCTCTTAATGGGGTATGGTGCTACCAAGCAGAGACTTCACAGGAGGGCTGGACCACATGCCCTTTGTAGATTTCATTCCCCCTCCTCACAACATAAATAAATAGATGCAGTTTTAGGCTTGCAGCAAGAATGAGAATAAAGACACAGAGATTCCCTGTGAACTCCCTAGCCCCATCCACAGCCTCATAGCCAAAAGATAAGTATTCCCACCTTTTCTTTTACCTTTCATTTATGATATTGAAAATGAGAAAGAGGGCCGAGGAAATCTTCAAAACAACATAAAAAATTGGGTTGAGTTGCACAGGAAAGTGCTTGTCCCACAGTAATACACCAGCCCAGTTATTGGAGTGATGAGGCCACATCACTATGACCCCAAAGCCTATAGTTTACATTACAGTTCCTATAGGTACTGCACCTGATATAAGTTTGGGCAAATATATGCAATATTTACCATTATAGACCCCATACAGTGTGACATCACTGTCTCTATCGACAAAACAGGGATTGCCTAACAGTACCATTTGACTCATACAAAAGTAAAGCAGGGGGCTGTTCTTCCCCGCAAACGGGAAAGGGTACTTAAGGAAATGAAGTCCATATACTATGTGAAAACATTTTAGAAGAGATGACTGTCAATGCATGCCACATGCATATACATATATGTGCGTGATATACATGCACACACAGTACACATGCACATGTGCACATATATACATATATATGTGTATTACATACATGGATACTTATGTATACACGCATGCATATCATATATACAAACATCACTTCTCCTGTCCTATCTGCTTCCTAATTTTAAAAAAATCGTGAAAACATAGCTTAAATTTCCAAGAAGAGCTGTCAGAGTCATCATCTGAGGGACAGGGATAAAGATGGCTTTTGAGGTAGAGGTTTGGAATTCTTTTCCACAATTTTCCTTTTTCTTTTCTTTTCTTTTTTTTTTGTGTGCTCTTTAAAGCACAGCCAGATCATTTAGGCCTAAAATAAAAACACCAAATTCAGCCTTTGTGAAGCAGACAGAAAAATCACAGGTTTGGTATCATCTTATGGCAATGAAAATCAAGGCTCAGAAGCTAAACGGATTCAAAATAAAATTCCCTTGACAACTTCTGTCATGTCTCTCTCTCCCCCTCTCTGTGTAAAGCAGCTAAATACTGTAGACTACATAATTATTTTGCCCTGTAAACATGATAGAATTGCAGGCTTGGCAGGGGGAGGGGGTACAAAGTACATGGTTACCTGTAATTATAGTCTCGCTTGAGTTTGATTTTATAGGCAGGCAAAACTCAGGCTGGAGTTAAGCTGCATGGAAAGACACAATGCAAATTGGAAATGCTCTTTCTGACTGAAATGGCTGACCTTATCTCATTCTAGTGATCTCCCTGAAAGACAGTCTTTGTTTTATGATCACTGCTCCAGTTGTATGTGGGGCTAATTGTGCTGTGTATCCTAGGCTGATTACCAAAGCAGTTTGCGGTTTGCCTTCTGTTTCTCTTTGGATTCCTGCATCCCTTACAGTGAGGGTTAGTCCCAGAGCTGTACTGGTCAGGACCATCGCTCCTGCCAAACACCTGGTGTGTTCAGTCCATGGTGTGAATGGTTCAAATTACATGTCTGACATGTATAGATGAAGGAATTGTTTTTATTTTGCTTTTAGATTTCTACGTTTACTTCTCTTATTTACTTTTTCGTGCCAGTATTGCGGTTTCATCTCAGGGCCTAGACACTGTACCTTAGCTTTTGTGCTCAAGGTTGGTTGGTACTTTACCATTTGGGTCAGAGTTCCACTTCTGGTTAATTGGAGGTAAAAATTTTATGGACATTCCTTCTTAGTCTGGCTTTGGACCCCAATCCTCAGATTTCAGTCTCCTGAGTAGCTAGAATTATAGGTGAGCCCCCAAGTCCCCGCTTAGATTTCCATTTTTAATGTAGGTGTACTCAGACTCACAGAATGTGTTTTTGTCTTACCCCGAGGATAAAAGCTTCTGGAACATTTGAGATCTTAGCAAGGTTGAGAGAGCCTGCGGGGGTCGGCCTAGGAGTCTGGTGACGTCTTTCACAGTCAGTTCCAGCGACAGAAGGCTGAGTGGAGGAGGAATCTGGCGTGCTATTGACGATGAGCTGGACTTGGGTATTTTATGAGCACAAGGCTCCCGTCTTCCTCGGCATCACGCCACTTTTAACTAACTCATGTCTCGTGATCAGAGACTCTGTGTGGGCCCTGGAGATTCTGCCTCCCGATCTGCTGGATCGTCTCTGATCGCAGGCAGCGCAGCCTAAGTAGTTGTTTTCTTGCCATTTTACAGCTCAGCGGCTGGAGGCGTGACTGCGCCAGGCCACTGCTACGCTTGTGCTATAATTGCCTCTTGATGTGCGTGTGCTTGTGTGCGCTCGCTCGTGCAGCGCCTGCACTCCATCCTGTTGCGAGTTAGCCCCTGGCTCCAAGGGGCCTAAGAACTTGATCCATAGCAAAGTGGTTGAAACTATTTTGCCCCTAAGTTGAATGTCATACTTTAGGGGTGGTGATGGGGGGGACTTTGTGAATGATTGCCATGGTGGCTAAAATCTCCTGGGATGTAATTGCACTGTCCTGCGAGCACCCAGGATGAACTGAATTCAGTGCCAAGTACGCCTTAAAATCAAGGAGCCAGACACCCCCCACCTCCTGCAGCGGGGCGGGAGCTCGAGGTCCGCCCCCCCCGGGAGGGGTTGGGAGGGAGAGGGGGGAGGTTCCCGAGAGGGCGGCGGGGCGCCGGCGGCGGAGGCTGCGCGAGCTGGGGGACCCCCACCCCACCCCGCCGCGGCCCCCCTGGAGGTCGGGGCGGTGCCCCTCCAGACGCAGCTGTTTCCACGCGGCCCCGGCCCGCTTCCCAGAATCCCCGAGGCCCGCAGGCCGGCAGCCACTGTGGATCGGGAGCGGCGCTCGCCGTTGGCTGCGCCGCGAGTCCCCGGCTCGCACGTGGCTGCCCGCGCGGCCCGGTTTTCCCCGCGTCTCACGGGGACCCGCACGGCCCCCGAGAGCCCAGGGGCGTGGCCCGAGGAGGGACGGCGTGGGCGTGGCCGATGGACGCAGCCCTGGTATTGGCTGGGAGGCCTGGGGGCGGGGCCTAGCCTGGAGAAAACAAGCGCGCCGCCGCGGGCAGTCCCAGCCCCGAGCCCCGGCAGCCTGGTCGCTGCGCGCTGTCCCCTGGTCGCCCACTTTAAAAAGTCTTTATCTCCGGTGCTCCGCATCCCGGCCTCCCCGCTCCTCCTGCCCCGCAAGTCCGGTCCCGCGAGGTGCAGCCCGGCCGCTGCGGCGATGCGCCTCATCCAGAACATGTGCACCATCGCCGAGTACCCCGCCCCGGGCAGCGCCGCCGCCGCCGACTGCTGCCTGGGGGTCGCGGGCCGCCGGCTCGTCAAGATCGCCGTGGTGGGGGCCAGCGGCGTTGGCAAGACTGGTGAGACCGAGCCCCGGGCCGGGCGTCTGCGGGTCCGCGGGAGGAGGGAGGGCGGGGCACCGAGCCCCACACTCGCCGGGACGGGCCTCCGGGGGCTCGGAGCCTCTGCGGGGGCTGGCACCTCCCGGAGGAGGCGCTCTGGGCTGGAGGGCGGGAGTGCCCCGAGGGGGGCTGCCCCCCACCCCGGCGAGGCCGAGGCTCCAGCCCAGCTCTCGGCTCACCCTGCTCCCTTCCTTGTCTCTGACCTGCAGCTCTGGTGGTCCGGTTCCTCACCAAACGGTTCATCGGTGACTACGAGAGGAATGCAGGTGAGGAGGGGGAGGCTACCCGGGGACCGCGGCTCCCGATCCCGGCCGCCGCCCCGAGGCCGGGCCCTTCCTCCAGTGACAGGCCGAGCGTCGGGACTCCCCCCGCCTCACTGCCATCTGGCCCCATCCCGGGCCCCGACCATCCATCACTCTATCCAGGGCCTGGAACTCTTCCCAGCGGTGTGTCTTCTCTTCGGGAACCCCCGGTGGAAGCACCCTTTGTACTCCGGGGGCCTCTTCCTTCAAAACACGCCTGCAAAAGTCATAAAAAAAGGGAAAAAAGCGCCGGCCAGCGCCTCCCCCGCCCCTCGCCCTCTCCACCCGCCCCCTTTCAGGGGTGACCTTTTAAAGCAAAGGCCAAAGGACAGCCGCTGTAAACCTAAAGTTCTCTTTTCTTAACAAAGAGACGTAACGAGATGGCAGAATTTTAGGCGGCAGGTTCATGAAGAAGTGAGAGGAACAAGTCTGTTGTGATTTTTAAAGAAAGCTACTGGAGAGGTTTAAAGACTTTCTACCCAAGCCGTGAGCATAGGTAGGGCAAAGTCCCTATAGGCAATTATCGGAAATGTTCTATTTAAGCCACCCCAGGATAAAGTTTCTGCTTTAATGTGGAGCTGATAAGCATAATACATTTGTATTCCAACTGATACCAGTAGCTATGTATTTACTAACCATATTTGTCTGCTCACCTGTTATATATACTAGCCAAAATATTAAGTTATGGCCAAAGAATGATAATAGACCCAAGTCCCACAAAACCCACACATGGCTGAGCAGGAACACTGCTTCAAGAAAGTAACTATAAAAACACTTTAAAATTAGACTTCAGTCTCTAAAATCTCACAAACTTTGTCCTGCTTTGAATAAATTCTAACATGGTTTAACATTCAAGTCTAAAGCTAGTTTCTACCACATGGAAATACACTGTGTATTTTTTGTGTTGAATACAGCAGACTATGTGGTTCACCTAACATTTCATTGTCTTCTCAGGTAATCTCTACACAAGACAAGTCCAGATAGAAGGTGAAACATTGGCAATTCAAGTTCAAGACACTCCAGGTATTCAGGTAAGAAGCTGGGGGATGGTGATTGGGGTCTAGGGCTGCTGAGGGGCTGGGAAATGTTCAGTTTTCACAATCCCTCCCCGAAGGAGAAGGGACTTTGGAGAATCGGAGCTAGACTTTTACATGTTGTTTGACACTTTCATTGTGTCTGGCTGTGGGTCAGTCTTGGCCTGGCCTAATTTGGGAGATTTGGCTGTGGCACAGGAGGATTCCACAGGGTAGGAAAGAACAAAATCAAAACATTTCAAATGGTACCGTTTCCTTGCTCTGGTTAAAAAAAAAAAAAAAAAAAAAAAAAGGTTGTTTTTATGTATTTACTTATTTTAAAACATACATGTCTTTGGCATTAAAATCTAAACCTCTAGATAGAGTTTTCAATACTTAGAATCACTTTGATGTTGTGGAAAGTTTCTCTATAGACAAAAAGAGCCTGCTAGGGGTTTTTTTCCCCCTTCTTTCTAAACTGGGCAGTTATCCAGGTTTAAATGCTTCCAGCTCCTATCTTTACTTCCCCAGACTTACTGTCTAGCCAGTTAATTTCCCATTTTGTGCAACTACAAAGTCTCTCTGCGTGGAGTTCTCTGCAGGTCAATTTTCCACTTGAGTGTGGTGAGCTGCACTGTTATTTATTCCAGCTCTGTGCAGCTGGGTCAACATATTGTCAAGAAAGCTGAAGTGTGTGGGGATGGAACGTGGTTACGACCTGCAGCCTGGAGTTGCGGTGGCAGGGCTCTTTTGAACTCACAATCCAACCAGGCCAGGGTTCTTTGCTGCTGTTCACACCCTTCACCTGACCTTCACCTCTCGTTTTCAGGTCCATGAGAATGGCTTGAGCTGCAGTGAGCAGTTGAACCGATGCATTCGTTGGGCAGATGCAGTGGTGATGGTTTTCTCCATCACTGACCACAAGAGCTACGAACTCATTAGCCAGCTTCACCAGCACATCCAGCAGCTCCACCTGGGCACTCGGCTGCCTGTGGTGGTGGTAGCCAACAAAGCTGACCTGTTGCATATCAAGCAGGTTGACCCCCAGCATGGACTGCAGCTGGCCAGCATGCTGGGCTGCTCCTTCTACGAAGTGTCTGTTAGTGAAAATTACAACGATGTCTACAATGCTTTCCACGTCCTTTGCAAAGAAGTGAGTCACAAACAGCAGCCCAGCAGCACCCCTGAGAAGCGGAGAACCTCCCTCATTCCCAGACCTAAGTCCCCCAATATGCAGGACCTGAAGAGGAGGTTCAAGCAAGCACTCTCTGCCAAAGTGAGGACTGTCACCTCTGTCTGAAGCAGGACCATTTGAGGGGGTTTGGTCGTCCGGGAAGAGGGCCTGAGGTTCCTCCCGAGCAGGACTGTTGGATGCTGGCCATGGTTCATGGTTCCAGAAAGGGCTGGAACAGACAGGCCCTGGGGCCTGTGGAACTGCGGGTGATAAGGAAATGTCTGGAGGAGGGGGCAGATGGACTAGGCTTGAATGAGTACCTCGGGCCACTGTGGATCTGTCATGTGGCCTCTATTCCTTTTCCTGTAGAGTGGGGAGGGGGCAGACTCAGTTGAGGCTTTCTTCTTAACTACCTTGTAAAGGATGGTCAGATATAGTTTCATCAAAAAGATGGGTGTGATTTAGGTGGCATTCCACCTAAATTCATTCTGCATGCTCCCCACATCCTGTCCTTTTTGTTTTTTCTACTAAGAGGAGGAATTGCTTTCGTCTTTATCAGTATGATTTGCATCTCTGGACCGCCATTTCTTACAGGATCCCCAGATTTTCTTTTTTAAGAACAAGGAGGACCTTCCCACTCCCAGTAAAGGTTGAGTTTGGGGCCTAGGATTCTGTGTGGAGACAGCTGGGAGCTGTGTCTGCAGGAAGGTGCTGACTCCCCCCACAGGGTGTGGTGTGCTTAGCAGGACAGGTGCTGAGTAGCTGTGAAGACTTCCATACAGACTGACCAATTGTGAGACTGCATAGTTCTGTTTTTGTTGTTGTTGTTTTGTTTTGTTTTTTTAATTGTTACATCAGATAACAGAAAAAGCAAAGTGTCGATCAATTTTGGTGTAATTTGTGTGAAGTGGCCTATGATGATGATGTTGGGCTGCTTCCTAGGCCTGACTGAGTCATGGCTATGAGTGGCTGAAATACATAAATACTATCTTACAGTGACCAGATACAGGGGCTTCCCGCCAAATCCCCTACACAGATGCACTTTAAAAAGCCATTCATGCTTTGGCTGAAACTGTAATTAATTTATTTTATGTACAATAAATCTCATTTGAAAAGAGTAGATATCTGTCTTGGTCTTCATTGAAACGTTTGCCTTCTACCCTTTAGACACGATATTACTTAGTGGCTTATACTTACTGAGCACACTGAGTCAGGCACCTAAAGCTTGTATTAGGGTGTCTCTTAAGTCTCAAACCATTTTATGATCTCCTTTTATAGATGATGAAATAGGCTTGCCAAGCAAATTATCTAACTTTGAGAACTCTGATTGTGAATTGCAATTATATCTTCTCTACCCATTTCATAATGGTTCTCCTGGTTGGTCAACTGAAGACAAAGGGCAGACTACACTTTTTTTTTTTTCAGCAAAACCTTTAAAAATATTCATGCCCTAGCCAGGCGCGATAGCTCACGCCTGTAATCCTAGCTACTCAGGAGGCTGAGATCTGAAGATCAAGAGTCAAATCAAAGCCAGCGAAGGCACAAAAGGACCTGAGACTCTTACCTCCAACTAACCCCTAGAAAACGGGAAGTGGGGCTTGGCTCAAGGGTAGGGTGGTAGCCTTGAGCTGAAGAGCTCAGGGACAACACCCAGGCCCAGCATAGGGCAGTAGCCTTGAGCTCAGGTATAGTACACAGGCCAAGTTCAAGCCCCATAAAAAAAAAAATAATAATGACTTTCCACAAAAATGTGTTTCCCTGATAGGTTTTAAAAGACCTCTTCTTGGGGGCTGGGAGTTTGGCCTAGTATGCATGAAGACCCAGGTTCAATTCCTCAGTACCACATACATAGAAAAAAGCCAGAAATGGTGCTGAGGCTCAAGTGGTAGAGCTCTAGCCTTGAGAAAGTCTAAGGACAGTGCTTAGGCCCTGAGCTCAAGCCCAGGACTGGCAAAAAAAAAAAAAAGACCTCTTCTTGGGTATGCTGCTTCTAAAATTTTTATTCTCATGGTGAAGCCACTAGTACTGCTGTTGTCAGGGTGTGTGCCACAATAGCCAGACTTCTCATCTCTCATCTGAGGTCCAAAGACCTTCCACACTGGCTCAGGGGCCCACCATCTTTATGGGCAATGAATCATATCTTTGGTTTGGGCAGATTTCACCCAATGGTCTTGTTTAGTCATAAGGAATAATCCTGTAAGGAGTGTAGTTAACACACATAAGCAAGAAAAACAGGCTCTAGTGGTTTTGAGTGCCGTTCATCCAAAGGAGCTGCAGCAATGGCATCTATCTTTAATGTTATTTCCTTATAATGGCTCATACACATAATATATAGTTCCCTGCCTTTAATGTTCTTACTTCTTCACAATGATTCATACCTATGATATATTGCTGCCTGACAACCAGTGGGGCCATGGGAAAGCAGCCAGCATGGTCTGCTGTGGTATAGAGCCAGGCTTTCACGTCATTTACCAGGGTATTTACCTGCTGGCTCTTGATAGTGATGTACATGGAGTCAAACCTCACCTCTGAGAACGTGGGTTTTGCGTGCGTGTGTGTGTGTGTGTGTGTGTGTGTGCGTGCGCGTGTTGGGGACAGGGAGAGAAAATCGTACCACGAGACTTATAAAAAATATCATTACCACGGCAGGGACGAGTGCCTCCAACTAGATGGACTCACCTTTATTTCAATTCCCGCTTCGTAGCTGTGTTACTAAGACCAGTGAGTGAAAGTTTTATGTGCACATACTGGCCATGTTCTGAAGTGAGAGAAGGCTGGAGCTTTCCTGTGCGGCAGGTTTCTGCAGCAAAGGTACTGCGCAGTGCTCTATTTCCCTTTCTTGCCACCCTGCTTCTCCCTTTCCTTCCCGCCTTGGCACCTCTGCACATCTCTTGCAGGGATCTTGTCTCACAGCTGCCTTCCTGTGCACTGTCTCTCCAGCAGCTCTGGGACTGTACACCAGCCTTCTCTCTCGTACCTCCTCATTCCTCTCCTGGGTGTTCCAGCTGCAAAGTGTCTTAGAACTTTGGCCCATCCAGAGGTGGTAAAGTGGTTTGTTAAGGCCATGGAATAGAGTGGGGGAGTCATAGCCAAGAGACAGAGACAGACATGGACACAGACAGACACAGAGAAAGAGAAAAGCAAACACAGTCGCTGCTGGAAAGCACCCAAGTCCTAGTTTTATCCACTGCCTCAGGCTGACTTGACTATTTATAGTTTTAGCATACATCATGTTTTCTTCATGTTTCATTATTTTCTCATCTCTTTCATTATTGCTATCTCTTTATTTAATCCCTATTTTGCTAAATGTTTACACTAAAATCCCCTGGCTCTCAGAAACAGCCCACTTCCTCCAGCTGGCAAAGGAAGGTGAAGAGGTAGGTGTGTGTGTGTGTGTGTGTGTGTGTGTGTGTGTGTGTGTGTGTGTGTGTGTGTGTGTGTGTGTTTGTCTGCATGCAGATGCATGCACATGGAATGAGAGAATGGGAAGGAATTACAGTTTATTGATTCCTTCCAATGTGGCAGTTTGTAATGTTTACTTTTAATCCGCTGGGGATTCTAGAAGAAGTTAACATGTTCTACACACTGTGCTGATCTGGTAAGCTCTCTTTTGCTTCTTTTTCTTCCACTGGTGTGGTATTGTGGTTTGACCGCAGGATCTTGTGTTTGCACGGCCGGTGCTCTACTACTTGAGCCATTCACCTAAATCCTAAACTGGTTCTTGTTTATTTTTGGTAGGGTCTCAACCTTTTTCCCTGGCTAACATTCGACTCCAATCCTCTTATCTCCACCTCCAGAATAAATGAAATTACAGTTGCCACCATAGGTTCAGCTTTCTTCCTTCCCTCTTAAAGATGAGAAAACTGAGGCTCAGAAATTGAATTGCCTACTTAGAGCCACACAGAGTAACATGATTGCTTCTACTATGTTTATTAAAAATCTACGAACCAGAGTTGGGTGCTGGTAGCTCACACCTAGCTAGTTGACAGGCTGAGATCTTAGGATCAAGGTTCAAAGCTAGACTTGGCAGGAATGTTTACAACACACTTATATCCAGTTACCAAAATGCTGGAAATGTAGCTGTGGTTCAAGTGGTAGAATGCCAACCTTGAGTGAAAAACCTAAGGGACAGCACCTGAGTTGTTGCCCTAGAGGCTCCTCTACCCCATGTATGGATTGGGTGCAGTGGGAGTCTTTTGAGTTACAGATGTTTTCTATACCTCCATTATCCAACTTTAGTCTTCCACAGAGAAAGAAGAGAAGCTAAGATGAGTAAAGCAGCTGACTGAGCTCTGAAGTGGCCAATCCAAGACACTATCTCAGGTCCTTCTGATGCCACCGCCTGAACTCAAGAACAGCCCTTGGTCCTGGCTGGCTCCCAGAAGCAGACCACTCGGCAGAACCCCTGGAATTCTTGTTCTTTTTCTGTTCACCGCTCTCTCACCCTGACTTCATCTCCCTTCTGCTACCAGGCTCAGGCTTTCCCTTGCAGCAAGGCCACATCTGCTGTTGCCATCAGCCAGCTGTTGCTGGCCTCCAGCCCCCTTGGTAATAAAGATGTCTGGGCAGGAGGGGCGCCCAAGCAGCCAGTCTGTCTCAGAACTGGACCCACGTCTGTCATGATGTCTGGCTTTCTCCCTGCTTCAAATCAAAACCATTCACAGCACTGTGCAGCTGGTCAGGCCCTGCTGTGAAATCAGAGTGGCTGAACTTTCCTGGCCTTCCAGGCCATCCTTGGCTTTTTTCCTTCCTAGTATACATTCACAAGGCACCACCAGTTAGTGGATTTGAAATTAACCCTAAGGTTCAGGAACTATGGGTGTGATTACAGACAGCCCCTTGTTTAGAAGAACAGGAGGATTTCAACATTCACTTTATACCCCAAAAGGGGGGAAAAAAAACAAATCTATTTTCTGGGCAAACGAACAAGCTTGTGGGCAAATCCTCACAAAGGAAAAATTGGGAAATTGTGTTCTTGCCTTGGCTAAGGGGAAATGGGGGCAGCCCAGTTGTGTGTAGAGAACTCCCCACTGGCTCCGCTGGGAATGTCCCAAACTAAAGAGCTTGTCTGGTTACAATAAGCTAGGAAAACTGATGCGGTCCACACCCTTTTCAAAAGAGAAGGTTCCAGGAAGTTCTTATTGTCCTCACTACTCCCAAATTTGAGAAGAAATGAGGATTTATGAATATTACTGATAGTGGCTACACTCTAGCTACCCCATACCTCCTTTTCACAGTCTGCAGAACCTTTTTCACTGTTTTTTGTCTTCTAAAGTTTCTTTTAAAACAGAAATGAGTTTCTTGCCGTTCTGCCCAAAAAACAGTATTATTTGTTGCTGGGGAAAATAAATAATAGTCGTCTTGGGCCGAGCTTGATGGGTTTCTTTGTTATTGAAAGACTGCTGTAGTGTAGGGGCCATGAAATAAAGAGCTATTTGCCTAGGCCCTGGCCCTGGGACCTCACTGAGCTGAGGCAGTCTTGGAGTACTGCCAAACGCTTTGCTGTGCCCGCTATGTTTGCTGGGACAGGGCTCCAAAGGAGGTTTACAAAAGCAGAAGTGGATTGCGATGAAGTATTTATTCCTCTATCCATGCATGCATAGAAAGTAGTCTGCGAGGCAGGAGATTTGCATTTGTTTGCTGGCTTGGGCCAGTGAGGATGGTAAACACTCATAGCCAGGAGAGAGAGAGACGGAGAGACAGAGAGAGAGACAGAGAGAGAGACAGAGAGAGAGACAGAGAGAGAGAGAGAGACAGAGAGAGAGAGACAGAGAGAGAGAGAGAGAGAGAGAGAGAGAGAGACAGAGAGAGAGAGAGAGAGAGAGAGAGAGAGAGAGAGAGAGAGAGACAGAGAGAGAGAGAGAGAGAGAGAGAGAGAGAGAGAGAGAGAGAGAGAGAGAGAGAGAGAGGAGAAATGAGCATTACTGCTCGGCTGGGCCTTTTATGTCGCCTTCAGGTGACTGCCATATGGGTAGGAAGGAAAGTCTCTTTCAAATGGATACCTGTGGGTAAGGTTGAAATGGTAAAGCAGGATGTGAACCTCAGATTCTGCCTAACAACTTCCTGGCTGACATTAGTGATGAAGAAAAGACTATTGGAGACATACCGTCCTGCATGAGCAACCATAAATACTGATGCCTCTGGGTTATGTCTGGAAGTTCCCCAAAGTCTTGTGTGTTACAGGCCTGGTCCTCAAAACAGCAGTAGTCACAAGCAGAGCATGTGGGAAGCGCTCCACGTATGGCTTAGAACGATGGACCTATACCTTAATGGGCTGTTAGGAGGCAGTCAAATCTTTAGGAGGGGGGCTTTGTTGACCAAAGTATATCACTGGAGGTAGGAGATGCCCTGAAGGATATATCTGTCCCAAGCCCCTTCCTCTCCACCCTCTCTTTATTATTCTGTCTTTGCCTATCTTTCTGTATCTGTATTTCCATCTTTATTTCTAGCTCCATTTTATCTCATCCATTCTCTCTCTCTCTCACCTCTCTCTCTCTCTCTCTCTCTCTCTCTCTCTCTCTCTCTCTCTCTCTCTCTCTCTCTGTCTCTCTCTCTCTCTCTCTCTCTCTCTCTCTCGTCTTCCTGTGTACCATGACATGAAGTGAGCAGCTTCCTCTCTCCCTCACTCCCCACTATGATGGTCTACCTCACCACAGGTGCAGAAACAACAGAGCCAAGTAACTATGGACTGAAACCTCTGAAATTGGGAGCTCAGGTAAGTCCAAGGCTGCCTCAGCTCAGTGAGGTCCAAGGGTTAGGGCCTAGGCAAATAGCAAATAGCACTTTATTATTTTATACACTACAACAGTCTTTTCATAACAAACAAGTCCTTCAAGTTGATTTTTCTCACAGTGATGGAAAGGTAACACAGGTGCTCTGAATGAGCTGACCATATACTGTCTTCTAAGTGCTAGACATGTATTTAACTCTTTTTTACTCCAACAACAATCCAGTGTGGTAAATCCTACTGTTGCCCAATTTCATGGAGAACTAGGACTAAGAGAAATGAATTACTGTGTAGTAGAGGTAGGACTGGAGATGCACTTGGATCAGTCTGGACCCTGCCCCTGACCTCTGGCATAGATGGCCTTGGAAATGTGTTAAATCAAGGTGTTACTGCTCCACTGTTTCTCTTCTCAGGACTGTCTCCAAGCTTTCTCTTCGTTTACTCATTTTCCTGTTGACATTTGATCATTTAGTGAGTCAATAAAGAGCTGCATTTTGGGGGAATCATATGCCATTCATTCTGTTAGGGAGGGCTGCACAGCAATCTTCCCACGAGGTAGATAATTTCTGTTTGCATTTCATAGATGTACCCACAGAGGCTTGGAACCATCCACAGCCTGCTCTCAGTTGTGCAGCTGGAACTTAAATTCAGAGATTTCCAAGCTTAGTTCTGCATAGTCTTCCTTTATGTGAACAGAAGGAGTAACTGCCTTTTTCTCCAGCCTCTCTCACCCGGGAAGTGAGCAAAAAACCCAGATATCACCAGTGAGGCTGCGCCTCTGGGACAGTACTCCATTTCTGCAGTCACCTTTGCTGAACTCCTATAAAGTTTTTAATTTTAATTTTGATGATATTGGAGTTAGAACTTAGGGCCTCACACAAACTGGGCAAGTGTTCTAAAACTTGAGCCACAAACTCTAGCCCTCATATGAATTCTTATTACTATATTCCTTTTTGTGTGTGTGTATTTGTGTGTGGTGCTGGGATCAAACCCAGGGTCTTGTATATTCTAGGCAAGCATTCTTACCACTGAACCACATCCCCTTAGGTTTTTGCTTTTTTATTTAGAAAGCCATGTATTATACTGTGTCTGTTACTGCTGTCATTACCTCCTCCTCCTCTATATTTTTTAATTAAAAAAGTTGTTATTATAAAGGTGATATACAGAAAGGTTACAGTTACATAAGTCAGGTAATGAGTACTTCTTATTTTTGCTTGGTTGTGGGGCTTGAAATCAGGGCCTGGGCTGTGTCCTTGAACCCTTTTTCTCAAGGCTAGCACTCTACCACTTTGAGTCATAGCTATACTTCTGATTTTTGAGTGGTCAGTTGGAGGTAAGAGTCTCACAGGAACTTTCTGCTTGGGCTGGCTTGGCACCACGGTCCGCAGAAATCAGCCTCCTGAATAGCTAGAATTACAGGTGTGAGCCACCACACCCGCATGAGTACATTTCTTTTGAGACAATGTTACCCCTTCCCGTTTTCCCTCTGTGTCCACCATAAGTTGTCTAGTTTGTTTTCAACACAGTCTGCAGCATTTCTTTACCTTTTTATTTCATTTGTTGAGAGATAGGCTATCATTATGCAGGCTAGCCTCAAACTCATGATCCTCTTGCCTCAGCCTCCTAAGTATAGCCACACTGTCTGCATCTTTTGCCTTAGTTAAATCAAACTCTGGTTACCACCAACTTCTGGCTCACCTCTTATCCAAAGCGTTCTACCTGGTGGTATGCTGGGCTCAGTTTCTCCAACCAGTAGCTACAGAGATAGAAGAGATGACTATATACCAAGCTACCAACATTTCAACTATTCAGAGCCTCCATGCAGACAAATTTAATGCAGCAGGGAAGCACTTCTTCATAACTCCTCCATAATATTGAGATCAGTAATTGCTCCATAATATTATTATATCACAGTGGAAGCATTTGATTGTTTTTTATAAAGCAAAAATGAATGTATAAAGCTATAATTAAAATGTAAAAATAATGTACAATTCATATTTGTTGTAAAAAAACAAAAGAAAAAATAATATAGAAGTACAGAAAATGAGATTGCCCTTAGATTTTCCACATCATACTTCAGAGAGGTTAGCACTTGGTTCTATGTTTCCACAAAGACTCCCCTGTATGTGGGACCTACAGAGTACAACTTAAACTTGAGGAGATGCTTGCATTGGGGCCAGACATAGGGAAGCATGAGTCATTTACCTGCATGTGTCACAGAGCTGAGGACCTGTCTGGCTCACAAGGGCTGTGAAGCTCACAGAGAGACTGAGATGTTTACTACATCTACTCATTCAAGATACAAATGACACCATACAAATGGATTTAATACTCACTTGAGCCCCATGACAGGTTCTTTCTTATTTTTTTTTATTTTTAGAAAATACAAATCTTTGTTCCCATCATAACTTCTATGGACCCACCTAGCCATCCTCAGGATAATTACCCAGCACCTGTGGTCTCCTACATTTCATCATCATCTAAGAACTGGCATTTGATGGAAAGCCTACTTGGGTAAGAAAATGAATACCTATTTTCATAGCATTTGTGTTTTGACTATATCAAGGATTCCAAACTTGCTGTTTTTCCTAATATGATAGCACTTTGTAGAGAACTCAAGTCAGAGGCATTCTTTCTCACCTGTTGAAGCTGCATTAGAAGGTGTTGTTCAGCGTTGTCTCCTTATTTCAAACATCTAGACATGCTAGAAACTTTCATCAGCCAAGATACCTACACATGTTCAGCGTCCAAGCAGTTCTGCCCAGGGCCCAACCTCACGAGTTCTCATAGAATTTCATGAGGTGGGTCTGTTTGTTTTTCTATGAAGAAAAATTTAAACGTACAGAAAAAAGAAAGCTTTGTATTTCAAAAGAAACTAGAAATCCCAAACCCCTTCTAGGGGTGGTAGTTACAATAATGATTCCCTACAAGGCGGGTGGGGGTGGGGCGGGGGCGGGTCCTCCACAGCTGGGGACAGCCCTCCCTCACCTTCTCTCCCACTGCTGTGGCCTGGCTGCTGGGCCAGCACAGGCTGGAACAATGTGGCTCTTTGTTATGGATGGATGATTTATAACACGCAGGCGCAGGCAGGCGACCAGCTTAGCCCCAACAGGGCCACCCCTCCTGTCTTTGCCTTTTTAGACATGTTTCAGATCGGGATAGAAACAATGCCTTAGACTCTAGCTGCAATGTTCCCGCCTCAGCTCCATAAACTTAAAGATAATAATCAAGTTTTCCTCACACTCATAATTCTAAAGCACATCTAATTTTTCCTTGAACAACATCAAATCAAAGGATTCTTTGTTATCTACCAGTTCTTTTATTATTATTATTATTTAGAGTTAAGGAATTTAAAGGTAGAATCAGAAAGATTATCAATAAAGGTAAAAGAAAGACAAAGGGAAATGGTCACTAATGTGGTCAGCTAAAGATAACCTGGCATCTTTAGAAAAATGAACTTTTTTTTTAAAATGAGCAATCCAAGCAAAGTACCTCGCAACACCTGTGATTCTCCAGAGCCTTCTGGAAGAAGTCAGTCATAGCCACAGTAAGTAACAGAGACACTGCCAGTCAGGTGGAGGCGAATCTGGACGGTGACAATCTGGTATTGGTTTTTCCAGCTTGTTCAGGTCTTTATCTTTTTAGCAGATGTCAGAAGCCAAGGTCTGGGTGCAGTCGGTCAGTGGCAAACAGCAGCTCAGGAATAGTAAATGGCTTCAGAAGTCTTGTGGACAGCACAATGACCTACAACAGCAGGGACAAATTGCTCCAGACAGTCAGAGAAGTCAATCCTGCGTTATTAGATAAGGAGAAATAAAATGCAACCCATGTTGCAGGGGCCCCCTGAAGGAAGGCAAGTTGAAGTGTGCTTGGCACTGGAAGAAGGAAGTCACAGCCTGGGAATGATGACCTGGCTCTCCTAGATGTGAATCAACCATCCCGTAAGAATGGCTGAGAAGAACACTGGTGCCTTGATTGCCCAGCCACTAGCTTGCTGCTGAATTGTATATAGTGAATGCCATAATTTGATCTCAGGATGCAAGTTTCTCTCCCTGTCAGGGAGCCTTTGCTCCCCAAGGAAATATTAGAAGTTATACACAAGAGGAGGGTGCTATACTTTGAGATAAGATAGTGCTGAAGACTGGGTTTTAGTACCACACATTGATTGAGTGTGACAGTTACTATTTCACAGTTCTGAGACTGAGACTCCTAGTTTCAGAACTGTGGGGTTGCCTCCTTCTAAGGGGTGCAAAGGAGAATCCATGCCATGCCTTTTCTTACTGTATTTCCTCTAGACAGGTCTGTCGTGGTATCCACATTTCTCCTTTTCAACTGGACATAGTCACAGCTTCATTTTATCCTTATCATCTGCAAAGATCCCATTGCAAAAAAAAACCCCAAAAAACCCACACACATTCATACATCTTGGGGGAGGGTTAGACCTTGAATATAGCTTTTAAATTTTAGTGGGGAGGATAATTCAATGAGTTCTTTTTTTTTATTTTTTTATTTGTTTTTATCTTTTAGTCTTTTTTTTTTTTTTTGCCTGTCCTGGGCTTGAACTCAGGGCCTGAGCACTGTCCTTGGACTTTCTCAAGGCTAGAGCTCTACCACTTGAGCCACAGTACCATTTCCGGCTTTTTTTTTCTATATGTGGTACCGAGGAATCAAACCCAGGTCTTCATGCATGCTAGGCAAGCACTTTAACCACTAGGCCAAACTCCCGGCCCCTCAATGAGTTCTTATATACCAAGTCCATGAGGATTTGATCTCCAGAGTCCTCATCAGACCCGTGGGAAATAACATTCATTATTCCTGTTTTGTAGATGAGGAACACAAAGTATGGCCCATCTAGGATGTACTTAAGTGACTGAGTTGGGAGGTTCCCGCTCACATCCAGGCCTGGCAGCTTCCCCCTATTACTTGTGAGTTTCTCTAGAACATCCTCACCAGGGGCAAATCTCACATTTATCCTCACCATTTCTTGCTGTCTTTCCTGAAGCCCAGTTCTAAGGTTCGTTCACGGCTTAGCACCCTGTACCTAACCTCTTTACCATCGATCCTGAGCACCAGCTACACTCAGTAGTACAGCCTCACAATGTACCCTATCCAATCCGAGTTTCTGACACTTTATGCCTAAAGACTTCTTTCTCTGGCCCTTCAGTTTGGGTGTTACCACCTCCTGGAAGCCTTCCCAGACATTCCCTCTGTTCAGACACATCCTCTGAGAGAAAGAGTGTCCCCTGAATCTTACAGTGTCCCCCATCTTCTTCTTTGGGCTCCATCATCATTTCTTAGCTCAGTGCAGGTCTAATTTATTAATAATGAAATCAACCAGCAAAGGACACTGGGATTTTTAGCAATGGTCAGTGGGAAGCTGGTTTGTTTGTTTGTTTGTTTCCAGTCCTGGGCTTCAATTCAGGGCCTGAGCACTGTCCTTGGGTCTTCTCAAAGCTAGAGCTCTACCATTTGAGCCACAACACTACTTCTGGCTTTTTTCTATGTATGTGCTTCCGAGGAATTGAACCCGGGTCTTTGTGCATACTAGGCAAGCACTCTACCACTAGGTCAAACTCCTGGCCCCATGGGAAGTTTATTTTTTTAATTTTTTATTCAGTAGGTTCTAGGAGTAGGCAGTTAAATGGCTCTAGGTAAATTTGCTTCGTAATAGTTCAATGAAAAACACACTAGTCTAAAATTCCAAAGTGAAGGGCAAGCAAAACCACACTGTAAGCATCACATACAGCACAATAATTGGTGGTCCTTCAGTAATTTTACATCTTAGGCATTCCTGGCATGCAGAGTGCTTTTGAGTATTTTCATTTGGCTAAAATAGCCCCTTCAACTTCTAAAAGGTAGGCCCCAATGGGGAGAAAGAAACACTCAAAAGAGAAATGTTCAGAAGAGTTCCAAATGAACTTATCAAATAAAATATTTATTTTTCTTTCTTTTTTTTTTGTTTTGTTTTGAGACAGAGTCCTGCTATGTGGTCTGGGTTGTCCTTAAACTCTTGATCCTCCTGCCACAGCCTCTGAGTGGTAGGGTATAGCCATGCATCATTATACCTGGTTTATAAGTTTTAAATATAGCTGGAGCACAACTATAGGCAAATGGAGCATTAGAGAGCTCTCAGCCAAGCAAGTCTCCCCTGGCCTCAGGTCTTCCTTTGTCTACCTCATAGCTCCTGTTCTGACTTTTCTGGTCCTCTTTTGTTCTCTTTTTTTTTGTGTGTGTGTTTTTGTTTTCTCCCGTCCCTGCCTATTCTTCTTCCTTTTAACTAGTGTTGCTTTTTCTCCCTTTCAGCTCAGGCCTACCTATCATCATTCGGGGCTCAACAGTCAACTGATTTGAACCCCAACCATTCAGCTCCTGGCTGATCCCAAGAGAATCAGCATTCTGCAGAGAGAAAATATATTCATTAATGAATGGCACCGTAGTTTCACAGCAACTATGACTTAGAGGCCAGCAGGTATTGTGAATGATAGGCGAGTCCACTGGGGAACACTGAAAGATGGAGCTCTTTCATCAATAATAGGCCTCTGGGACAATGCAGAAATCGTGTGTGTGTGTGTGTGTGTGTGTGTGTGTGTGTGTGCGCGCGCGTGTGTGTAAATAAAACATCTGCTGCCTGACTGTGAGACGGGGGCAGAAGGGACCCTAGGCACCAGGCTCTCCACAGTCATGGGACTACATGCTCCAGCAGCTGCCTGGCCCCAGGCTGTGGTTCTCTCCCACGCTTGTTCTCAGACCTGCCTTGCCATCAGGCCCACCTACTGCCCAGCTCTTTCCTGCCATGGGTCACTTGGGTATTTATGACATCATTTGCAGACTGTACAGGCAGATGGCCTTGGGCAGACAAAGAGAACCCCAGAGTGGCATAGCTTTCTGTCCTATAGTATGCCAAATGATTCCATGGCCAGAGGCTCCCTACCCCTGCACAGGCCCAGGCTTGGGCTAGCCTTCCTCTCCCTTGGTCACACTGTAATTTGCAGCCGCCGCCGCCATCTTCTAATTCTATTTATGCTGAAGGCGGAGGAGGCAGGAAAGTTTAGGACGTAGATTTCATAATCCTCTGATTTCTAACTGTGAGAATCAAAAGGTACAGACAGTAATCTTCTTTTAAACTTGAGAGATTTTTTTTTTTCTAAGAGCAACTCACGGCGGCACAAGTGCCAACATGCATTTTCATCCATTTGAAAAACTTTTTTGAGAGCAGAAAATACAGAGGCACTACCTACTCCTGCTTACACACATGCTGCACACACCCATGTTAAACCAGTGGGACAATGGATTATCCGTTCTAGAAAGTGCCTATGAACTGCATGGTCTGCTTTCACAATGCTCCAGCTATATGTTAGATGTGCTAGAGTCAGGATCTGTTGAAGGCAGGAAGAGGGCAAGTTTAAACGTCTTTTCACCTCTGTCCTTCATGATTTATTGTTACTATTTACCCCTTTAAAATAAAATGGGGCAGGGATTTCTTTGAACCTTTCAAATTGCATGCAGATTGTGTGTGACTATACTTATGATCTACTTTAATATATTTATGTCCTCCTTTAACGTCAGTTCCAAACATGTGTTAGTGCGAGAAAGTGGGGGTAGGTGACGCATGCACCCATATATGAAAAGCAGCGGAAGGCGGGCCCAATTTGCTGGTGTGGCCATCCTTCTTTTCCCTTGATCTGACAGATCTTGTGTTTTCCTCGAGAGCATTATTTCCCATTGTTTTCTTCTCAAAGTCACAGGCTTCTGCGGGCCTTCCAGTCACCATCCTGCCACTGGTGCTCAACCACTTGAGCCATACCTACTGGTTTTTGAGTGGTTAGTTGGAGATAAAGAGTCTCACAGACTTTTTTGCCTACGCTGGCTTCCGACCACATCTTCAGATCTCCTGAGTAGTTAGGATTACAGGCGTGAGCCCCCAGGGCCTGGTTAAGAGGTTTTGTAGTGAGGAAAAAGGAACTTCTGTACTTGGCTTCTTTTCAATCCTGAGCACATGGTCAGCCACTGTGTGCAAGGAAAGCAGAGAAGCAAGTTCTGTGGGTGGACCCAGTGGCCACTCCCTATGTTAAATGCTATCCTTGTCACTTTTGTGTAAGAGTTCATTTTGTGGTTCCTTAAAATTCCATCAGCTTCCTTGAACAGCTGATCCCTGAACGCACTTCACCACTTCACGTCTCAGCTCCAGGCCCTTGCCTGAGGAGTGTTGTCTATCACAGCCCCTCGGAAGCTGCTGGAGGGAAGAGAAGGGAAGGAGAAATGGCCCTCATTTCCTCAGCATGGAAGGGATGGTTTTTAGCTTCAACCGTGTGTAAGAGGGAGGCAAACAGGCTGGGGACAGCAGGGTTCCCAGGTCTGCATGCGGGGGGTATGGTCAGGTGGCTGCAGGATGTGAAGAGAAAAGGTGGGAGAGAAGATAGGGTCTTGCTTCACATGTCTTCAGAACTGTCATGTGGATTAGGTGCAACCCTGCTTGCTTGTGTTAGATTTTGTGTCTCCCACTAAAGTCAGCGCTGAAGAGAGAGGAGGCAGGCCCAGGCTCTGCTTGCTCTAGGGAAGACAGGCCTCAGACGGAAGCCACTCAAGACTGGAGGAGGCTGTAGTGGAGGGGCAGGCCCTCATTCCAAAGACATCCCTGATGTCCAGGACAAGCAGGAGGCTGAGCTCTGTTAGCCTCAGGCCAGGGCAGCCATGTCTGTTGGGAACCGGACCTGCAGATCATCCCCTGCCCTCACAAACTGGCGGGGGGGGGGGGGGGTGTAGGGGGAGTGGTAGCAGTGGGGATGCCATGATGGATACCCTGCCTGGGCTTTCAGGCAGAAGATAGAATCCTCCTAGGGCCTATTGATTTTATACACAAAGGAAAAGCAGCCTAAGGCTGTTTAAGAGCCTTGAATTCCCTAAAGCTCCAAATTCTCGACAGGATCTTTCTACAGATGCCCTGGTGCAAGGTCAGCCTGCAGCAAATCTAAGACAGGCTCAGGAACTCTGTAGTCAAATTTAGTCACAGGACTTTGAAACATCTGCATTTCATCCTTTCAGAGTGGGGATTACTATGTCTGCCCTGGTGTTACACTGCAGCCCTGTTCTGAACTGCTAAGAACTTGGTTTACCACGGAAGGGACAGTAAGAATCCATCTTTCTGATTTAAATAAACAACAACAACTAAGAAAGCCATCACTCATTTAACAGATCCTTGACTCTTCCGACAAAGGGGGCTGAATGGATCAGGACTAGCCCTAGCTATGACAGTAATAGGTGATATTAAGAGAAGTGGTCACAGCTCATGTCTACTTACTTCCCCCACTCCAGAATCAGCTACACTTTCCTAAATCTTCTATTCCTAATCTCTGGCTGGGATCTAGATACCAATAAGGATCACTTCTTCTCAACTTCTCAGGTTGATGAGTCACTCAACAATAACAGTATGCTTCCACCAACTCCATCCTCTTAAGAGTCAATGGCTCCAGCAAATCCTCAGGTTTATTAAGCTCCTGCCAAGTCTTAGACCTGGGTGGTCCTTATCTTTGAGGAACCTACATCTGGTTTAGGAGCATAAGCCAGCGAATACACAGGGGTCAACTAACACTCCAGGCGTCATTGCATACATATTATGGGTTTGTGATGCCAGCAAAGCTTTAGGAAGGGCCTTCGGCAGCAAGCAGGATTGCTGAAGGGGAGCACGGGTCCCTGGCTAGCTGTGTGGACACACAGAGCTTAGGTTGAAGGCTAGACACAGGGCAGCAGCCCAGATGAGTGAGCAGATGGGAGCAACTGAATCTCACTGCCCCTACCTGGCTGGTTTGTGTGACCAATGTGGACAGTAAACCAAATTAACCAGTTCCGCTCATTCCCCTGTCTCAGTAAGTGTTTGAGGAACCAGGAAAGCCAGACAAAAGATTTTTTTTGCAGGGCGGGGGGTGGGGAGGGCAGTTGTGGGGCTTGAATTCAGGACTTGGGTGATACCTATGAGATCTGTTGCTCAAGGCTAGCATTCTACCACTTTGAGCCACAGAGCCACTTCCAGTTTTCTAGTGAATAATTAAAGATAAGAGTCTCACAGAGTTTTTTACCCAGGCTGGCTTCAAACCATGATCCTCAGATCTCAGCCTCCTGAGTCTCTAGGATTGTGAGTATGAACCATTGGTGCTTGGCTAAAGCAAGGATTTTAAAGCTTACTTAGTTACAGGCTCTCTGTCCTTAGCCAGGCTGGATCCTGCAGGGGTAGGGGCCCTCCTTTTCCAGAAGTCTTTTTTGGGGGCTGTGAGCCTCACCCTTTCTGCTGAGTGGGGTGGAGAGTAAGTGTGGTCACCAGTGGTGACACCTGGGATCCAGGCTCGGTGTAGGAGGTGCACTCTCCACCCTGCACTTGAGTCAGGATGCATAGCCAGCATGCTGACTCCTCATTGAGAAAGCTCTTCCAGATCACCTGGCTAATCAGAGGAGAGCCAGAGAGAAACCTGAGAGTCTAGAATCAAAAAGTCTGCATTCTTGACCATGGAGCCCCAGGGCCAGACTTCCCATCTGGGGAATAGGACAGGACCTGGCAGGAGGCAAAGAGTGAAATACCAGCCATTGTCTTTCTGCATAGCACCCAGTCCCCTGCCAGTTGGAAGAGGTCCCTGGTATAGGTTCTTCAATGATCTAGAGCTTGGAAAGTAATTAGGCACTCCTTAGTGATTAGGCATAGATTGAACAGTCCCTGAAATAGGAGCCAGGAATAGGATGACAGCACCTCAGCCTTGGAGCCTAGAGAGACCTAAGGGGCTGGGAAGAGTGTTTGAGGTGCAAATGGAGAGCTCTTCTTTGCCAGCACCCTACCCTGCCCTCCTGGATCACGGTTTACTTGGCAAAGAGCAGGGGCTCATTTGCATGGATTTTACCAAGGAATAGGAGCTCATGGTGGACTTGACTAAAGTGGTAAGACTTCTACACAAGGAACAAAGCCTTTCCATGGATGTTGGGTTGGCTCTGGGACAGCAAACAGGAGAGAAGAAAGCCAGACAGGAGCAGATGTAGGGAGAATCCTCTCCCTCCCCTGAGCACTGTCCTGGGCTTTCTCATGGCTGGTGCTCTACCACTTGAGCCACCGCACCACTTCTGGCTCTTTGTATGTGGTACTGAGGAATCAAACGCAGGTTTTTGTGCATGTTAGGCAATCACTCTACCAAACTCCCAGCCCCCTCCCCACTTTGTTCTATCCTTAGATCCTTATTCATATCACCCATGACTCAATACCTGGGCTCCTGGCTTTAGGGACGCCACAAGGTCTTTGACCATTTTAGCTTCAGAGACTGTGACTCCGCCCACCACAAAGAGGATGAGGAGGGGGTGATCACTGGGATGAGGCCGGCTCACCTGCAAAACAACAGCATCAGGTTAGATTGCAATCCAAGACTGCCATCCCTCCTCAAGTGAGTAAGAGGAAGAAGCTTTGGAGAGCTGATGGGCATTAGCATTGACCAGGAGAATGCCCAGCAAGGAATCTTTATACAAAGTCTTTCTTAGAAGTAACATTAAAGATATGGAGCTATAAGGACAGAAAGGCCAAAGGACCACTCATAGTTCATCACTGTTCAGGTCTTAGCTTTATGTTTATTTTCCAGCATAGAACAGTTGTTACAGAAATGTCTACAAAACTAAACAAAGCCAGAACTCTGGGCAGGTGGGGGTAGACTGTGTACAAGGATGGAATGGAAAGGACACCATCCTCACAGACATTAAAGTCAGGTTTCAAGCTTGTGATTTCTTCCAACCAGCTGCAGCAAGGGGCCTACAGTGTATGACCCCAACAGTAGGTACTGTAGACAGTTGACCTAATTTCTTATGAGTTCTCCCATCCATGAACCAGTGGGTTAGTATATTATAAAATGAGAAGGCCTCTCAGTAACCTGGCAGGAAATATACATAAACAGATGTAGTGGTGTGGACACAAGAGGAAGAGAGATGGCATGTTTTAGGCATGATCTAGAAGCCACAGTGTTTCTGCAAGGAAGTGGGCAGGAGAGATGGTGTGGGCAGGAGAGATGGTGTGGGCAGGAGAGATGGTGTGGGCTGAGTTCCAGAGATGAGCAGTCAACATTTGGGAGCAGTAGCTAGAGGCTCATGGAAACTAGAGCATGCTGGGAACCACTGCTGGGTGGTGTTGCCAACTGGCCACAACACACCTGACGCCCCTGATGCCACATGTGGGGAAAATAGTCTTTAACTCCAACAGGAGGGGAAGAGAGTAAGTGATCATGAGGGTCTACTCACTCGTGTCATTGTTACTCACATACTCTAATGCACAAACCATTCGAAGCCCTTGTTGAGAGGTGCAGCATGGGCAGCTGCCCATGATAAAGCCAGGAAGGAAAGAAGAAAGGATGGAGGGATGGACAGATGGAGGAGAGGAAGGAAAGAGGATGTGAGGAGGTCCAAAGGTCTTCAAAATAAGAAATGATGAACACTGGACAAAAGATACAAACTCATCTTTGAAAAAAGGCTCTTGACTTCTCCTCTGGCTTCTCTTCTGGAGTTTTCCTTCTTTCTTCACATTTGCTGATCTCTTTTTTTTTTCCCTCTGAATCCATATTCTATGCACCTGTAGTTACCCTGCTGCTATCCCATTGTCCCCAGAACTGTTAGGGTCACGAATGACCATGACCATGAAGGAGTCAATGGACACTTTTACACCTCATCCAAGAGGAATTTCTGTGGCACTGGTCAGTTGATGACATGCCTCTTTGCTAGTGAGATAACACTCTCTTGATTCCTTCTAATTTTCCAATTTTGTCTCCTCCTAGGTTTCTTTGCTTGGCCTGCCTCTTTATATGTCAGTATTGATTGAAGCGCCATTTTTTGGGCCTCCTGTTTTTCTCACTTGGCACACCATCCTTGAGAGAACAGTCTTCTCCTCTGCCTTAGAAAATCTTTCATATACTCCCTAAGTCTATGTTTTCAGCTTGAGCATCACTATCCTTTTCCTTGGACATCACCAGCTGGATGCATTTCCATTCTCAGATATGAAAGATTTCTCAGACCCTGGGCTCTGGAGGGCACGACTAAAGGAAATTCCTGGCCAACTTTAGTGCTGAGTGTGGAATTCAGTACCAGGTGAACATTCAGTTAAGTGTTGCATAAATCAACTAGATATGTGAGTAAATGAACGAGAAGCACAGGTTTGTGGGAGATACCATTCTTTTCTTAGAAATGTTCTGTTTTATGCACAGTTTTCTAGCTAAGTATCTGGCCCCCAAATTCCTCTTAGCCCTCCAAAAAACTGTCACTCCCCACTTAATCCGAGGACAGAAATACAACTGGCTGCAAAGTGTATGCGTGGTACAGTCTGTTCCCTAAGACATATGCTTTCCATAAGACAGTCTGGGATCTGAGGCACATACCGGGAATCTTGGAAGGATGCATTGAGAGATGAAAAAGGGAGGAATAAAATGAGCAGCAACAAACAAAGAACAATTCCCTGGGGCTAAGGAGTGGAGGGAATGTTAGTTTCAGCATGAATAAATGGATCCAATTAATGCATACTGGTGTTTGCTATTTGGGTTTCACTTTAGATTGAGGTTTTGATACTGGACTTTCTCTTCAGAGCGTGTCCAGTCAGCAGGCTGGGGAAGTGGAAACTTCATCTTAATCCCAATAGCAGCCATACATGGTGGGATGATTCCTGTGTGTATGTCAGATCCTGGGTTGACCCACTTTAAAGATGGAAGAATCCAATGCTACTTCTGCCATCCTAATTGCAGGACTTCGTTATTCTCTGCTTTCTCCTTCATTTTCTAAGTCCTCCGGGGCTCTGATTTGAAGATACCAATTCTAGCCAAAGAAGATGGGTTCCTCCCACCACTGTACCTAGCATTTGCAGCAGGCTGTGAGGCCCTTGGTGCAGGTGTGAGGCCTCAGGGAGCTCTTTGATGTCCTGATTTGCTTCCAAGTGGGAGTTGTCAAGGAAGGGTTTTGCAGGTTACTGGGATCTCTCCAGGAGATCTGGGAATCCTGCTGCAGATTACACACACACACACACACACACACACACACACACACACACACACACACACACACCATGCAGTGCTTCCTTCACTCAGTTGCTCAGTTCCTCCTCCTCAGTGACTCCCTTGCTCCTAGAAGAGGCAGGATGAGGTTTCCCTCTCTACAGCAATGGACAGTGCCTTATACAGGCAGAAGCAGAGGTGTGGGCCTAAAAGGGGATGAAGCCTTGGAATGAGCCCAGTGACAGCCCTGGTAATGGCTTTTCTCTCAACAGGAGATAGTGAAAGCACCACCATCGTCACCAAACACTTCATGTTCTGTGCTATGCTGCTTCTTCACTCATTCACCCATGTAACCAATAGTTGAGGACCAGATGCTGCTCCCACAATAGGCACTCAGCCTGTGCACTGGAGAGGAACCCCACTGTCACAAGACTTCTGGGTTTTATTGGAGGGAGGGGTGATGAAAATCAGTGAGTAAGCAGGTAAGGAAGGAAGGTGGTAAATAGGAAGGAAAGTCACGGGGGGCATAATGCAGGCATTATTGTAGGCAATCCTTAGGCTCTGTGAAACTCCACTTTACAGATAGAGGCCCTCAGAAAATGCATAAAACAACTTAGTTCCAAACCATCCAGCTAAGGCTGAGACTGAAAGCATGTCTCACTGGAGAGCTAGAAACAAATGTTCTACCTTGTCGTACCATACACTGCCATTTATAAAACTATTCTTTGAAATGAAAGGGTTCATGTGACCTTGCATCTTTAAAACTTTGCATTTTTAAAGAAATAGTCATTTACCAGAAGGAACTTGCTCGTGGTTCTCACAGGCCAACAGCTCCAGCTACTGCCTTGGGTTTCACTGACTATCCCTTCCCTCAACAAGGCTAACATACAAGCCACCTTCTTCTCCTTTCCTCTTTCTCTACCAGAGGCAATGTCAACTTTATCTATCCAAAAATCCCAGAGCCGGATGGCTATCCAGTTCTCTTTATGAGCAATATATTCCAGTGTATTCCAGTCCTGTGGAGTCCTCTAGCCCGTCATCTTGGCCCCTCATTCCCTTGGCCTTAATTGAAAATAGATTCTCATCTCCTCTTCCCTTCCCAGTTGATGCCAGGCTGGTCCTTGCAGCCTCTGCTCAGAGCTGCCAGGGTAGTTCTTTCAAAATGTACATAAAGTTATTAGCTATTCCTTTAAATCATTCAACAGTGCCTTGTTTCGAGCTAAATCTCAATCTTCCCATCCCTGTTGATCTAGCTCCTGCTTATCTCCATCTGCATTTTCTCCTCCCCACATGCCACCTAGATCCATTATTTGGAACAAACTGTACTCCCTCCATGTACCATGGCATTTCATCACTGTGTGTCTGACTCCTACAGGTCTGACAGCATCATCAGTCCCCCCAGCTGAACTCCTCCTTTGTGTTCTCCCAGCCCCTCCCCAACCCCCTTCCCTTTTCTCCTTTGGGCCCTCAGCTTTCTTGTACATCTCTCCAATAAACTGTCAGTAATGAGATGGAAGCAATGCCACAGCAGGCAATGTGTCCAAGTCATCTGCATCTTCTGTGCCCACAACATGGCCAGCACACAAAGCAGGCCCCGATGATCATTCTCTGTGTGACAAAGTACACAGACCGCCAAAACCAACTTTTTGTTTTTGTTTAATGATTCATATCAAATCAATCTCTCTATAACTCACAGAACAGATTCAGCTAATGTTAGACACAAATCAAACCCTAACTCATAGTGAAGCATAATTAAGAAGAGAATTCAAACGGTGGTTATAGTGTTGCAAAGAAGTCCAGGACTTGTACACTGATCAACAAACTTGAATGCCAACATGTTTTCTTGTCAGAAATATCATTAAGTATAATGGGGCACAGTGACTAGTTCTCTTTCAAGTCTTATTTTTCTTGTGTGAAGAATAAGGAGCTACAGCAGATGACTCTCAAGACTCTACCAGTTCAAGTTCAAGTCCGACTTCTGAAGTTCATCATTTGGTCCATCATCTCAAAGCAATTCAATACCTGACACAGACTCCTCTGTAGGTATCCTGCTCTTAAAATAAGCAAATAGCTTCCTTTACCAACATGGTCAGATTGTGGGCTCCTGGCAGTGGTTACAGTGTGATTCAGCTGACTAGTTAAGGTCAATTGCACATGGAATGGAGCCCTGAGCCAGGCTGGGCTAACTTTCTTGGAATTAAAGACTTGATTTAAGACACAGAAGGATCAGTCAAAACTGGACTTCCAAGAAGACCCTAAAGCAGCAGAAAGGCTACACAACTAATGTTAATGGAGTACTTTGCTGGGACCATCCAGCATCCTGCTTTTCTGATGGTTTTCAGGTTGGTGGAAGGGATTGTTCCGATCCACTGAAGTCTATAGGTCCCATAGGACACAACATCGTCCTCATAGTCTCACAATAAATATCCTTTCAGAGGTTACATTTCTTCAATCGGTTGGCATCTTAATTGCAACAGGAGTTACACAACACCAGCCTTTCAGGGCCTGGTCAGTTGTCTCTCTCCTTGTGACCTTTTTCTAGTGAGGCTGAAGGTGACGAGGTACTTGAGGCACTCACAGTAACTCAAACAAGGCCTAGGGTACTGATACTGCTTCTAGTCTGCCATGAAAATCTCTCTGTGTCTCTGTGTCTCTGTCTCTGTCTCTCTCTCTCTTTCTCTCTCCATAATAAAATATAGCCACAGAAGAAGAAGCAAAATAACAAGGACAGACAACAACAGCTTCTTAATAACTATACAGGAGATTAAAAGGATCTGTGCCCCTTTTTACTAGATTAAACACCCCTTCATGTTGACGCCAGTGAAGAGCACATCTTGACAAATCATGTCCTCTAGTCAAAACAAGCTGAGGTTCCAACACATGGAGCAGATATAAAATATATTATTTTCAGAAGACTGAAATCCAAACCACAAATTCCAGAAATGCACTTTGAAAGTGCAGTCTATTAGACATGCTAGTTTTAAATTAAATTAATGTGCTAGTGAGAGAGAAGGAATGTTTCAATTTATTTATTAGATTGCTATCATGCTTCCCCTTAGGGGGTTCAAGGTGCTCTGGGCAAAGGTTTAAGACAGTGAGAACCAGGCTGTTGAAGGAATGTGAGATTCTGCCTCTGTTGGTTCTTACCAGTTCAATGGGACTGTCCCCACAATGGGCTCACAGGCTGTCCTTTGAAGCTGACAGCCTTATGGGCTAGCATACATTCTACCCCTGGCTGAGAAGTGCACCAAACTAACTTGAAACACTCTCAGGCCTAGTGGGTAATTTGCTGCTCTTCTCCCGGGCGGTTCTGATTTACCTTACAGGGATCAATAGATACAAACTAGAGAGAGCATGGTTGCTCAGATTTTTAGCAGATTATTTTTAAAATTATGTTTACAAAAAAACAACAGCCAAGTGTGCACACCTGTAATCCCACATACTCAGGTAGACTAAGCTGAAGGACAGAGTAGGGGACAAAATGAATGAGACTCTATCTCAAAAAACAAACCATCAAACAACCACCAAGCCAAGCTGGACATGGCAGTGCATGCCTGGGATCCCAGCTATGCAAAAGGTGGATGCAGGAGGGCTGTGCTCCAAGGTCTACCACAGCAGAGACTTTAGATGAAGAAGAAAGAAGGAAAGAAGGAAAGAAGAAGAAGAAGAAGAAGAAGAAGAAGAAGAAGAAGAAGAAGAAGAAGAAGAAGAAGAGGAGGAGGAGGAGGAGGAGGAGGAGGAGGAGGAGGAGGAGGAGGAGGAGGAGGGGGGGGAGGAGGGGGGAGGAGGTAGAGGAGCAGCAGCAGCAGCAGCAGCAAAGGCTCCAAATACAGTCTCCAGTATTGCACACAAACACAAAACACTTTATGGGAAAGAGCAAGTCAGCCTTCGTTATCAAAGCCTTATTTTGAAACCAGGTCAGAAGTGTGAACAACGTTCACATCTGCTAGGTTGGAAGGAAACAGGATTAGCCAGCTCCACCCTTGCTACGCTAGTCAGCCAAACATATATTTAGGGGAGTATAAACTATATTTTCCAAAAATATTTTCTTCTCCTCATGCTCTTGGTCATTTTCTAAAGGAAGAGTGGACATTCTCTCCCCTTGAGGCTGGTACTTGTCACTATTTGTGACCCTCAACACACAGACTGCTGTGAAAGTGACTGTTGAGGACAGTTCATAACTTTCAGTGGCTGCTACCTGCTATCTCTCTTAGGTCACGTCTCTGGAACCTGTTACTTAGAAAATCCCTGCAAAGAAAGTGATTTAGCAACTTGTAATGTGATGCAAATGCACAGTTCTGACTGTAATGAGGGCAAAATCCAGGTGCCTGAATATCCTGCTCCTGGAGAACATATTAGGCCCACAGACCCTTTTCCTTAGCTATTGCTGCCTGTAGAAATGCAAATAAGTAAGGGTGAGTGCTGTGAGCCACTTCAAAGGGGCTGGAGAAAAAGTGGGCACCACCCATGGCACCATGGCCGCTTCAAGAGCAGCTGCAAACCCATGTGGAGGCTTTTGTTCTCTCCCAGCATGTGGCTGCTGCATATGGAAGTGCTCTGGGGAGTCAGGGCCCAAGTCATCCAGTCATCTCTGTGTTTCTCGGTGGCCAAGATCTCCTGCAGGCCTTGACTAGTTTTGTCAGGTCTATGTATGGTATCTCATCAACGCCCCATGGTTTGCCCCATAAGGAATAACCTATGTTCCCCAAGATGATCAATGAGTTAGCCTCAAAGTGGAGTGGAATAGGCTTATGAATATGGCTTCCCACAGACACACCAGTAGGGCATGTAACTTTGTATTTTCCTTGCAAGAGTGAATGCTGAGAAAATTTGCAATGATATCTTTGGGGATGGTAGGACTACTGTCTTCTACTTAATCTTCATGTTCACCACAAAATTAGGTTGTAGGTACCACATAACTGAATACTGGCTGTGTCCAGTGATACAGAGATGCTCAAGGTGGTTTTTTTTTTTCTTAGAAGCCACAATCTAAAAGAAATCACAAACTTGTAAACTAAGTAAAAGCAAACTAGGTGCTAATGGTTCATGCATGTAATCCTAGCTACTGAGGAGAGGGATCTGAGAATGGAGCTTCCAAGCCAGCATGAGAGTCAGTCTGTGAGAGCTATCCCCAAGGTTGTCATAACAACCTTCTATTTCTTATATGAGAAGAGAAACTTTCTCACTGACCCTAGAACATCATCATAATCACAGACTTCTTTATAACTTTGGATATGAGAAGTAATGAAATTCAGGGCAAGGGAACTTGGTCTGTGATACAACCGTGTTAGATTCTACCCACCGCTTTCTTCCCACTTTCTCCGAGGAACTTAAAGCAGAATGGAAGCCTCTAGAAGGGACATCCATCTCAAAGGAGTGACTCTTGGGGAATTTAGTCCTCATAGCTAGTCATCATCGGCTAGTCCTCAAGTTTATTCCAACTTTACTCAAATCCTGAACACATAGGCTTAGATAAAAGTTTCTTTGATGAGTTCTGGGAATGGCAGGAAATCTCAGCAATCAAGACCCATTTAGAAATAAAGCAAGCACACCCTTGAAGTGGTGAGGAGGGAGTGGCTTTGTCCCTTTGCCAAGGAGATTCCCTGCATCTCTGTGGACAGGTGCAGGATTTCTGAAGCTGTGGACCAAGCACTGGATGCTGGCAGCTTCAGGGAGCCAGATTCCTCCCTCTTAATGCACTCTTTGGAAACTGTTCTTTGAGATCAGTCTTGGCTGTGGGAATATTTCTACAGAAGCCCTAATGATCAGCGCTGAGTGGGGAAAATCATTCAGCTTCCCAGCACTGACTCAAGATGGCTCCAAACTTCCTCAACAATGTATGCTTGGGACCGGGGAGCCTCTGATCCACAGACAGAGATGGAGAAAACTGCAATGTTTAAAGGAGTATTTTGAAATTGTGAGGATTATTGGTTCATGGAACAGCAACAGACGTGTGTGATTAGTCCTCCAAAGACACAACTATGTGTCATCGTATGGTCCACAGTCACTTCTGGAAGTGCAAGTTCATGAGTGAAGGAAGAGAGTGCTCAAATGGATACTTTTAGTAAGTTGGTCTGAGTTGCTTATTAAGAAGAGAGGGGGGGGAGCTCGAGGGAGAGAGAGAAACATATCTGCCAGGCATTGCATCAGAAATGGCTGATAATTGAGAACAGGAGAACAGAGAGATTGGTGTGGCCATTCAAGCCAATTTATTGCTTGGTTTTCAGTCTGCTGGTCTGGTATCTATCCTCTGGCTTTTGGATTAGACCAGTTTTCCTGGAATATGCCTTTATTGAACTTTGAAAGGCCAGATCTTCTATGTAGATTAATTCATGATTTCAAAGGCTCTTTGAAGCTGGCAAAACATTCCGTTATTCCAAGACTTATTACCACTAAAATCCTGGCATAGCCTGTGAGGTCAGCCTGTAATCTTGTTTAGAACCTTTTAAATTTAGAAACTTTATGGTGGGTTAAAAATAGATCACATTTGTGTACTTTTTCCTCCTTTCGGCTCTACTTCAAGGGCTGTTTACTCATTTTGACTCATTCCAGATACAAGCCAGAAAATTCTAGTATTTCTCCCCATGAGTCTGCTGGACTATAGGTCATTTCCAAGTGGGTTTGGGGGCAATACAGTCATGGGACTGTGCAGAACTGCTCAGATTTACATAGTAAATTTTAGACTTAAGTGTGAGGAACTCATCAGGTGCCAGTGGCTCATGTCTGCAGTCCTAGCTTCTCAGAAGGCTGAGATCTGATAACTATGACTCAAAGCCAGCCTCAGCAGGAAGTCCATGACATTCCAATTAACCAATTAACTGGCAAATAATGAGAAGTAGTGTTGTGGCTTAAGTGGTAGAGCATCAGCCTTGAGGAAAAAAAGCTAGGGAACAGCACCCAGGCCCTGAGTTTAAATCCCAGGACTGGCAACACACAGAAATAAAGAGCAATAGACTATCACTAAAGCAGGTAAATTGTTTCTAGATTCATGGATAAGTGGCAACATGGGCCACAAGGAGACAGATTTTCCATGGTGCTTTTCTAGAGGCAATGTGTCTACCATACACATTCTCCATGTTGACTGGAACAAATCCCGCACAGTGCACAGTGCTCAGTTCAGGGAAGCTGAAGGAGGCTGTAGGGTCAGGGTGCTTATAACCGAAGGTCAATAAAGATGGCCTTGGTTATAAAAGAGCCGTCTGCATGGCACTGACTAGGGCCAGTGGAGTGCCAGCATTTTCACACCCAGAAAAGGGACTGTTGGAACACTGAGTTTTACCTCTTCATGGTTACTTACCTTCATGAACATGCTAAATCCCGTTTTAAGGAGATCAGTGATGCCTGAAGATATGTGTTCAATATCAATGGGATCTGGCTTCTCAGGATTAAATATTTCCTCCACAACCTGCTTCAACAATGGCTTATAGGTTGCCTGGAGAGACAAAATATTGTAGTGTAAGCACTAAAGGCACTTGTTAGGTATGTCTGGAGAAAGGACAGTTTAATCTGACCTAAAAGAAGCAAAGCAAGTTTAGTTAGATGCTGAAAACAGCAGTGATTTTATATATGTGAAAAGATATTAAAACAACCTTGCTTCTTGATAAACTTTTATCCCCAATATTCTAGCACTCTTTTCTGCCTTTCATACCTGATTTTGCAAGTAGTGCTTGTAAGAATCATTCTCACAGTATGACTAATAATTCCATTATAGAAATATGTTGTGTGTTTATATGTATATAAAACTCACTAACAATGCTCAAAAGCTGAGAGGAAGAAGGGAGATAATGAAAGAGTAATGAAGAGGGGGTAGATTTCAGCAAAGAATATTATATGCATGTATGTAAATATCACAATGAAACCTCTGTGTATGACCAATTTAAGCTAACAAAGAAATAACAGATTTTCAGAGATAATCGTTGATGCATGAAACATGCTGGCAAGCCAAGTCTTGCCATGTGATATAAACATGAAGATGACCTACAGTGTTTCCCAAACATTCTTAGAATTATGTTCTCCTCAATGAGGATCACAAATGTTTATTTGGAATGGGTTGTTAACATGCAGACTTAAACCAATCCCTCCTTCCTCCATAGAGCTCAACTCCAAGTCCAGCTAGGCCAGAAATAAGAAGGCCAGATGACAAGAGGAATCTGACCTAGGTCAGGGTAGAAAGCATACAGTGGGCTCTATAGAAATTCCTGTAGAAATCAGGGTGAGGTTAGTTTATAACTCCACCGGTTTGATAAATAGTGTTGAGTACTTTTCTTTTCTGTGATCTAAATACCCTGTCCATATTTAGATGCTATCTGGAGGAAGCTTCACTGACTTCTGTAAGATCTCTGGGCTTGATTCTCCATTCCTCTTTCCTAAATTCTAGGAAGACGCTGCTGAGATACAGCCTGTCTTTCTATTGGCTAAACATGTGACTTGCCCACAACCAGAGGAATGGATGTTTAGTGTGCCGAACTCCCTGGCTTCATATTATTTTACTTTATAGACACTTTGTACTTATTTCATCCAGCACTCTACGTCTCTTAGCAATGAAGCCTATCAACATTGTGGCTGACCATTCATCAGGAATGTAGCTGGTATATACCTCAAGGAAAAGATACAAGGGGAGCTAGTGTGTATTCTGTAAAAAAGTGCCACGTTCTTGATATTTATTGGTCAAATACACTATTGTGTGCCTGGAGATTTCATGATAAACCATCACAAAGGGTAAGCACTGAAGAGGAACACTGATAAGACAGGAACTTGGTTAAAGCCATGGTGTAAAGCAAAGTTGATACTTTCCAACTAAGAAGAAAAATCCAAATTAAATCTATAGTAAGATAGATAAAAAAAAAACTTATCAGACTGGCAAACATTCAAAATTCTGAAACTGTACTTTAATGAGGCCGGAGTTATCATGTACTCTAATACTTTGCCCTCTGTCAGAGGGGAAATAGTGATGATCAACACAGAGAATAATTTGGCAGTAGCTATCTGAGTTACAAATGCATCTGACTTAGAAATTCTTCTTGCAGAAATCTATTGTCTGGATATGCTCATATACACAAAGAAGAACCATAAAAGACGTTATAATTTTCGACATAACAAAGGTTTAGAAGGCACCAAGTGTCCCCCTTCTGCAAAGGGAGCTATTTAGTGCATCATATCTGTCTGTAGGGAAGAATGCTGATAAAGTGACTGAGAAAGCTCTGGGTATGTAAAGCAAAAACCAAGGTGTATACTAGGTGAATGACAGGAAAAGGAAAAGCCTGGCATTTGTGGAGCAAGTGGCACAGAGAGTGAAACAACATTTATGTAATGAATTTGCAAAAATAAACTGGTACAATAAATAGAAACTACATCAGCTGGGATTTAAAAAAAAGACAAGAGAGATACTTCCCTTTGTTTTGTTTCTTGTTTCATAAACCACAGTGAGTGGAGTGTCACTACAGATAGCAATAATTATCTACTTAAATTAATACATTATTTGTGACTAGGAAAGAAAGTACACCAAAAAGTTTATTAGGGCTATCTGTAGACTGAAGAAGTTGGGGTAGGAGGTGGACAGGATTCTAAAAAGAGCTCAGACATAGACCAAGGTAGCTCAATGTGCCTAGGTGACAGGATTGTTGTTAAGGGACCACACACCCCAGCATGAACTGGGCCGGCCAGAAAGGAGGCATGGGAGGATGGGGGAGGGGGGTGCTGATTCTCTCTCTTGCTCTTCCATGGATTAATCTGTGGAATGTGCACTAGGGCACAGCCCACTGAATTGGGCTGAGTTGAAACTGCTGTTCCCTCACACTTTCATTCTACAGACTGTGATTACTGTGTACATATTTATTTAGAATGAGGAAATTAGCTACCATTTAAAATATAGAAAGTAAAGGGTATCGAACATATCACATGATCCAGAAAAATGACAGAAATGTTTTTATTAGGGTCAGATAGAGTCCTCTGAATACTCATTTCTTGCTTTTTTTTTTTTTTGGTGTGGTTTCATTCTTTATGATGATCTTTCCCATATGCTAACTTGGAAATGCACATTTCTACAGAGATGTGATAGTTATTGGGCTACTTGTCTCTTCACTTCAAACTCTTCCTTCTAGAGTCAGCTCTTTTTATGATGCTGGGCTCTGACTCTGTAAAATACAGGAGAATCTCGTTCCATCCCGGGGCATCACCTTGTCATAACCTCTCTCTCAGCAATTTCAGCTGATTCAACTTCCTCCTGGATTCTCATGGTTATACTAAATCACCTTTCTTGTTTCAGCCATGTGGAACTACTGCATAGTTAAAAAGCACAATTTGAGGAAAACTTTCTCAGATAGGAAGCAGCAGTTGTCCTGTGCCTTCTTTGCAAACATGTAAGTCCTCCCCCACCCCCCTTCAAGGATGAGACTCATTGGGTTCTTCCTCCAAGCAATTTAGTTGGTAGTTTGGGGCCAAGACCATGTCACTAAAGTCTGATTGCAAGCTGTTTGGCAGTTGTTTCTTAGATGAGAACTCTGTTACAGAATTTCCACTTCTCACTTATCAAATGTAGAAGGTGACAGGAGTTTTTCTGGAGCTCTACCCCAAGTTTTCCTCATGTTTGGAAGGACCAGACGGGAGACCTGTTATTTGGATTGAGGCAACCCAGTGTTGCCTCAACATTAACAGAGTCAAGCTAAGCACCAATGGCTCATGCTTATAATCTTAGCCATTCAGGAGGTTGAGATCTGAGGATTGAAGTTCAAAACCAACCTGGGCAGGGAAGTCTGTGAGATTCTTATCTCCAATCAACCAGCAAATAATCAGAAGTGGAGCTGTGGCTCAAGTGGATGAGTGCCAGCCTTGAGCAAAAAAGCTAAATAAAGGACTGTGCTCAGGCCTAAATTCTAGGCCCAATACTGGCACACGCATAAAAGAACAGGGTCAACCACCACAACTTAATGTATCTAACTGAACACTCACTGCCAGCTCACTTTTTTTGTTTTTGTTTTTGTGGTGGAAGAAGAGGAATGAAAACTCCTATAAATTTGTTGTCTTTGTTTCTTTCTGGTCACTGGATTCTTGTTTCTGTCACATCCAGTAGGACATACAATTGGGTGTCTGTTTGGAGAACAATCACCCAGAGACCCTGGTTCTTGCCTTGGAGGGATTCCATGATTAGTCTGGGGCAATGAGATCCCATGCTGATTTCTATGCTGATTCTATTTCAGTAGACAGAGAGTACAAAGGATTTCCTGAGGGATGTTATAGGTCTCATTTGAAAACATATCACTTCATTGGCCAAAATTAGTTACAAGTCTACATTTACCTGCCAGGCAATTTGGGAAATACTGTCTCACACTATGCCCCAGAGGAAAAGGAAATAGAATTTGGGGAACACATAGCATCATCTCTAACTCAGACACATGGTCAAATTGGAGTTGAAATATTAATATGGCTACTTCCTTAACAACTGGTAAGTTGCATGTATGGGCGAAGCATTGCTAAGCCCCTTTGTCCCTTTGCATAGGAAACTGGCTTCTAGTTAACCTTCTAGCCCTGTTTCCCTGGAAACCTGATAAAGAAGGAATGTCAAACTACACAGGCAAGAGTGCTTAGACAGAAATGATCCCTGCTTGGTAAACTGCAGTGTACTGGGGGAACTTAAGATATTTGATAGATACTACTGGAGCTTGATGACTCTTGAATAATAATCAAGTGTGTCCTTAATGGAATGCTGGGAGTTGAGGCTGAAAAAAATCTCCAATATAGTTTACACACCAAGGAACACCTGTATATACCTAACAGCAGCCTAGTTCTCTCAGTCCTGAGTTGTCACCTCAGACCCCTATCAAATACCTCCCTGATGGCTGCATAGATTACTTTGTGTTTCATAAGTGGTCCCAAGGGCTATTCCAAGAAGAATAGTGCCTCACACTCTTCCAGTGGTAAATTATGGCCCTATCCTGAGCTGACTAATGTCAGAACCACAGAGCACAGAGCCAGTTTATCTGTTAGGCACAGGTTGCACAGTCCCAAGGGCCTTTTAACAGTTAATAAACATACTTTATTACTTCTATCTGTATGTGTACATGCACGCACGTGCATGTGTGTGTGCCAGTACTAAGGCTTGAACTCAGAACCTTGTGTTCTCATTTGTCTTTCCTACTGACAGCTGGCACTCTATCACTGGAACCACACTTCAATCTGGTTCTTTGCTGGTTAACTGGAGATAAAGTCTTGCAAACTATTTTTCTTTTGCCTGAGCTGGTTTCAAATCATGATCCTCAAATCTCAGCCTCCCAAGTAACTAGAATTACAGGTATGAGCCACCAACTCTGAGCAAAATGCATTCATTTTCAAAAATTATCAGATGAATTTATTTGTATTTGGTTATTTGAAATTTGATAGGGAAGGGGGGAAAACCAAGATGGGCGGGGGGGTGGGGGGGAGGGTAATGGGTACCAAGACATGTGAAAGGGTATCAGTGTATGTGAATTAATGCACCTTCTATCTGGCAAATATCATGTAACCCTTTTATTAATTACAATAAAAAATATTAAAAAAATTATCAGATGATAATGGTCAGAATAATGTTTTTTGATATGGAATCTTAACTAGTTATTTGCCTTTGCACCAATATCATCTGTACTTTAGTAGTTTTAAATTTTATAAAGAAGAAGGCTCACAGAGGCCAAGGCAGCTGGGACCCAGGAAGGTCTTCTTATACCCATCTCTGGTGGTGTGTTGAGGTTGGAAGTAGAGTCTAAAAAGACACTCCGATGCCTATGAAAGGAACAGAGTTCTACAAAACTGATCTTATGTCGGAAAGTCTTTTTATCACCTTCTTTAAATGAACTATTTTCAAAAACAATCCTGGCTTTAAAAAATAGCCCTTTAAACAAACATGAAAAAACAAAATGCTTGTAACTGTTTAATTTTGTGCTGGGGATAAGCTGTGGTTGGATTTAGAAGACTTTTTTTTAAATACCTGAGCTGGCTGCTGAGGCAGCACTTTGTAAGATTATGCAATGTAGTCCAACCTCTGAAAGTAGGTGCACTTCAGACATGGCCCCAGACAACCATTCCCAAGAATTCTCAAATTGCTGCCACAGGTCCATCCCATCATGTGGGTTGCTGGCTGGAGTGAGGAAAGCTGGTAGGCTCAGCCTGCTCCCCAACAGGCTTGTTCTCCTTTCTACATGGCAGCCCTAAGCACCAACTTCTCAGGAAAACCGGAGTTGTCAAGGGTATTTACTATGTCTCAGTTCAAGACTGCACAGAAAAACATCTGCTTAAAATGCTGAGGGACTTATTTGACAATGCTTTGGCTTTTGAAATTTTTATTTTTTGACAGATTACAATTATTTTCTCCTTTCATCTTCTTAAAGGAAATGGCTTGTTTGCAGATTTTAAAATGTTTTATCTGTTCATCCATCCATGCATTCTTCCTTCTATCCATCTCTTCATCCTTCATATTATTTCTTTTACAAAACTCATATGTGGTCCCTTCAACTTCAATATGAGGAAATCAAAGTCCATACTCAGAAAGAATTTGCTTGCATTTACACATGAGGTAGAAATAGACTTCAAAATAATGGCAAGTTTCTCAGCCCTGGGTTTCATCCTGTCCCACACTAATTCATTCAAAAAGGTCTCAGAGTTTTGGGGCTAGGTATGCAGGTTCGGGGGTGGGAGGAGAAAAAGAAATTTGCTTGGGACATGAACAGCTGGTGTCCAGGGCTGGGGAGTGTTGACAGGACATTTCTACTTGAAGACTGCTCAGAGAGCCTTATTTCCCTGGCACAAGACGAATCAAACTTCCAAGGGCACTGTTGTTTCATATGCTCTTGTTTGCATGCCAAAGGCACAAAAGACAAGACACATTCTGTGAAGTTTTCAGCAGAGCAGCTTTGCTCCAGGAGCCTTGTGCTAAAGTCCATCAGGGCAGAGTCAGTAAGACTTGAGTCAAAAGTTCCTCCCCTAAGACATGGCTGATGTTCTCCTGATGCTACTGCTGAGGACCAGCGATGTGTCAAATACCGTGGCACTGAGGAAGGAACCCAATCATCCCACATAATGAGAACACGTGCAAGAAGAAACAGGTGCTTGGCAACTCACAAACAACTTTTTCCCACAGGCATGTGTCACCACTAAACTTTCTATTGGTCTGTGATTCTATCCTGGGCCAACTGGGGTTTGTTGGGTGGGACCATGGAGCCAGCTTATCTATTTGGCATAGGACATGGGTACCTTGAGCTTAAGCTACTTTTAGGGGCATAGAGAATTACTACAGTTTTTATATCAGAAGGAAGAGGAGAGAATTTGAAGGTCAAAGTGATGTATTGACTCAAATTATTGCTGCTTCTTTGTAGCCCACATCCCAACAAAGGAAAAGATGGGATGCTGCAAGGTAGACTAAAAGGCTTCTCTGCTTCTCACTTTTGCTATAGCTGACTGACAACTCTCACTAGGTGCAGGCTGGTTATGTGTCAGATGTTAAGAGCTTTATAAGGTGTCAGCTCAACAAGTCATTAGCTCATCTTTGTGTGAGAGCTCCTATTGTTAGCATCAGGAGAGGAGTGAAAACCACATGGTAGGACCACATGGGTTATGAATCTAGATGCCCAGTTTGAAGATCATGTTGCTTTCACTGATTATATAAGAAGCTGGGCACTGGTGACTCACTCCTTAGCTACTCAAGAGGATGAGATCTGAAGATTGTGGCTTGAAGCCAGCTTGGGCTGAATCTCAGTGAGACTCATATCCAGTGAAAATATCTGGACCTATAGCTCAAGTGGCAAAGCACTAGTTGTGAGCAAAAATGCCAAGCCAAGAGTTTTAGCTGGTCTGCTAGTGCCTATCACCCCTTCTCCTCAGAGATCAGAGTCCTAGCAACCCTAGAGCCCAGGCCTGGTAATAGGATTCATTTCTGTAGAAACCATTCCTCTGGTTGATCTAGAAATTTGATTAATTCCTACAGTAAACCACATTTTCCCTAAAGTGTCACTCTCTATATCCAAAGTATGACCAACACATTTTCCTGAAGGAATAATTAATAGATGAAGATGAGGTAAGAGGCACCACTAGTGTCATCAGGGAAACAAAAATAGCTTGAACCATTAGCACATGAGCATCAGATTAGAAGAGAGGGTACTGGGAAGAAGCCTAAACTATCAATCAGGACTTCTAGAACCTTCACAATAGTCATGGAAGAGCAGGAAGAGCTCTTCTTGGAAGAGCAGGAAGAGCACAGTAGAAGAGCAGGTTTTATGTGGGCTGCAAAAACCTGGGTTTTGCTCCTGGCCACTATGCACCTATGTAAAGCCACTTGGCCTGCATTTCTCAGAATAACACCTCTCTGTCTTACTTACAGTAGGAATCAAAGAAAGAAAGAAAAAAAAGAAAAAAAACAACAAGAACTAAATATAGATGGTTTTTTCAGGTATCAGCTGCTAACATACAAAAGGAAGCACTGAGATTTGGCAGGGCTGTAGTGGGAAGATGAGCTTGTCTACATACACATACATCTTATAAGTCAGTGCTCTGAAGTGGTACTCCTCATGATGTTCTAGTCCCCCCAAAAGTGCACGCAATTGATCAACCCCCCCAATCCATGTGTGAAGTTCCCTAGAGATACTTTGGGAAGACAGAGTAGAATATTATTATTGCCTAGCTGTTCCCTCAGAAACACCTGCTCTTCCCTGGAGGCTCACGTTGGAACATCAGGAGCCTCAGCTCTGTCCCTCATCTCATCCAGCATAGACTTCTTAGGATCCACGGTCCCAGACACTCTCTAAATGTCCCTTTAGGACTTTCTATGCATTCTTCTCCCCTGTGAGTTTCACAGAATAAATATTGTGTTCTCGTACCATCTTTCTTTTTCTCTTTTTGTCTTTGTCTCTCTTTCTTTCTTTCTTTCTTTCTTTCTTTCTTTCTTTCTTTCTTTCTTTCTTTCTTTCTTTCTTTGTCTCTCTTTCTCTCTTTCTCTCTTTCTCTCTTTCTCTCTTTCTCTCTTTCTCTCTCTTCTCTCTTTCTCTCTTTCTCTCTTTCTTTCTTTCTTTCTTTCTTTCTTTCTTTCTTTCTTTCTTTCTTTCTTTCTTTCTTTCTTTCTTTTTCTTTCTTTCCCAGTCCTAGGGTTTGAACTCAGGGCCTGAGCACTGTCCTTGGACACTTTTTTTTTTAACCAGTCCTGGCGCTTAAACTCAGGGCCTGAGCACAGTCCTTGGGCTTTTTCAAGGCTAGAGCTCTGCCACTTGAGTCACAGCACCACTTCTGACTTTTTCTATGTATATGGTACCAAGAAATTGAAACTGGGTCTTTGTGCATGCAAGGCAAGCACTCTACCACTAGGCCAAACTCCTGTCCCTCCTTGGACACTTTTTGCTCAAGGCTAGGGCTCTGCCACTTGAGCCACAGCACCACTTCTGGCTTTTTCTGTATACGTGGTACTGAGGAATCAATCCCAGGGCTTCATTTATGCTAGGTGAGCACTCTACTACTAGACCATACTCCCAGCCCCCTCATACCATCTTTCTAGCAATTGTCAAATCATTCTTGTTTGATGTTCTTCCCGTCTGTGGAAAGCTGCAGGACAATTCTATTTTATTTATTACTATTGTTATTATTGGCAGTACTACAGTTTTTTTTGGGGGGGGGCTTCATACAGCCTCCAACCCCTTTTATTCTGATTATTTTTGACATAGGGTCTCACTTCTTTTGCCTAGATTTGATCCTTCTGTAAATTCTTCATTCTATAGCTTGGATGACAAGTATATACCACCATACCCAGCTATTGGTTGAAATAAAGATCTCATGTATTTTCCTGGGCTGGTCTTGAAGGTAGGTAGGATTACAGGCAGGTTTCAGCTGTGCCTGACCTCTATTTTACTTTAATTATTTAATTTAATTATTTTATTTTAATTATTTTGAGATAAGTTCACATGATAAAGCTGAGGTTGACCTCAAACCTCCTATGTAGCTTAAACTAGCCTCAAACTTGTGATCTTCCTGCCTCAGCCTCCTGAGTGCTAGTGCAAAAGAATTTCAGTATTAAATATTTCCCTTATCATAAATATCTCTTTCCTTTCCATAGTATTAGTAGGTCATTTTGTTATTCTGCTTGTTCAAAATATTACAGATTATTTAGATCCATTAACTCAGAAATTACACAAAGTCAATACTTCATTTGGTACCAATAGCAACTAGATCCCAAAGAAGTGAAGGACCTTGCCCAAAGCTACAGAATAAATCTATGAGAGATCCACAGTTACAAAGGCATAGGATTCCAAACCAGTGTTCTTAAAATTGCCTCAATTCTGGGGTAAAGCTTAATTGAGAGGCTGTAGAAATGATAGAACCCCAAACTCTCAACTACAAGGGAACTTGGAGTCTATCTAGAATAAACCCTCCAACCCCATCCTTAGAGCTGCTAAGCAGAAACACTTGGAAGCTGTGGTCTGAATCCTAAAAGCACAACAGACTAGTCAGCTGCTTTAAACCCCATGCACTTGCCTGGTGGGTATGAGTTCCAGGAACATACACAGACTTGAACTGCTTCATAAGATTTCGAGCTCCAGCAATATCTCGAAGAGAAGCAAAGAGTTCATCCACAGCAATTTTGGACTTAGGAAATGTCAGGTTAATTGCAGAATCACAGCCTGAAACAATCCAGAAATATTTTCTTAGTTGAACAAATCCTTAAATTAAGTCTTCTTATGACAGCTTGAGCTCAATGTAACACAGTTGGGTATTTCTTTAACCCTGTGTTTCCCTGGCTGTTCACTAAGTAGGCTCTTTTAATCACTCCAAGAAATGAAACATAATGGAGTATAAATGCTCTAGGCAGAAGTAGGACTTGTAATTGCCTGGGGTCATAGCCACTGGCTCTAATTCTAGACTGCAGTCATTACATAGAAAAGGGCTACGATGCTCAGAACACAGCACTGGGAAAATATGAAGAGACACGAGGAAAATAGAAAAAGACAGTGCCATGATGAAACTCCCTTGTTCGACACTCACCAACAGTTTCCATGAAGCAGGCTGGCAAGGCTGAGAAAGATGCAGCTGCTCCAGTAGCAGAGCTTGATGGGACAGGTAAGTTCTAATGTGCTAACAAAGCACATGGCAGATTGTCAACATCATATAGCACCATTTCTGGCAGACTTAGGGCTCAAAAATGTCCCTTGTAGGTGTAAGCTTCTCTATGTATGATGCCTCCTATCCAGGGGTCATTCTCATGCCAACTTCAGGCTGCACTTGGTAGATAGGAGGGGTATGCATACAAGGTTATAAAATGGAGTTCATTATTTCCTGGGATAATAGTAACCTCTATAGTTACCGAATGTTCACCCATGTCAGGAAGTACTCTAAGACATTAATGCATATTAGCATATTTAATGTCCACAGAAACCTAACATAGTAGGTGGGTTTTTGCAGATGCAGAAACAGAGCCATACAAAAATAACTGGCCAAGATCCAAGACATTCTACAGTAGTTTATGTGTGTTAACATCACACGTATAAATAAATCAAACTTTTAAAATACAGAGTAGCGGAATGGCCTTTTTTTTCCCCCTGGGGGAGACTTGGGCCTGTCCCTGGTGTAGTTGTTACTGAGTGGTTAGCAGTTAGACTCAGGCCCTTCTCTTTGGCCACACAAGGTGTGAGGTTTCCCAGGCTGGCTGCACAGCCTCCTTTGAATCTCAGCTCTGTCAGGTGCTGTATTCAGTTACTTCTAATAAGCCCTTGCCAGGCTGTTCCATTAAGCCAGCTTAGGAGATAACGGCATTTTGTAAGGGAACTCTTAAGTGCACAATTCCAGCCAGTTCTCATTGAAGCCACTTAGTTAAACAGATAATAAACTAGAAGTTGATCCTAGCCTTCAGCTATGTGTGGTCTGTGTACTTCATTTGCTTACCTTGTGATAAGGGGGGCCCCAATCCTCTAGGGTGCCCCTGTATTCTTCTACAATGGGGGATGACTCATGCTCCTGCAATTTTCTTTCTCTATAGAGTTTGGGGACCTCTTGGACAAGGGGTCCAGTTACTCCTTGGAGTAGCCATGCAGGCTCCTGTGTCACGCAGGCCCTCTCTCTATTCCCTCTCACTCTTCTCCACTTACTCAAGGCCCTTTACCTCAACAGAGACAGAAAAGGGTATCCAGCCCTGAACACTGCAGGAACCCATATCTCCAGCTCCGGGGAAGCCTGGATGTTGAAATGAAACTGCAAGCCTTCCTTATCACCTCCAACTTTTTCTGTTCTGTTTGGTTCTCTCAAGCTTCAGGCTTGAAGCTTTTTAGTTCTGTGAAATCTTTTCACATAAGCCTAGTTGGTACAAGTTTGGCCTTATCCTTTAGGTATTCAAATAAATATGCATGTTATGTAAGAAGAGGTTGTCAAAGTCTGGATCAATTGAAGGAGCCCTTATCTAAAGCCTTTGGCACACACTTACACAGATCAAAGGTAAGGTGTGTCACTTGTGGCTGGATGTGCTGCAGAGCAGGGTGTGTGGCTAGAATACTATTTGAAATATCTTTTTATTTAAGAATATCATTTCTCTTCATCTTTCCAAAGACCGCTCAGGTCTCTGAATCTATCTGGGCAAAATAGGACATATATAGTCTAAGCCTGGTCAAGAGGCTATTTTCTCATCCTGATGGGCTGAAGTTGGGCATATCCAGCTCACTTTCTTGCTTGTGCCCTTCTGCCTTTCAGGAACCCTTGGCCAGCAGGGTGCCCACCTCATGGGGCAGTCAGAGCAAAGGTCTGCTCAGGCTCTGACACTGCCTGGAAGGGCAGAGCACTGGGAGGTCATGACCTCCATTGGCCACCCAGCAGCCTAACATGGTCTTTTCTAATCTCTTTTGAAATGATAGTTTTCAAAATGGAGCCTTCTCTCAGAGATCTCATGCTTGGCCAATGAAAACAAAACTAAGTAAACCAAAAAAGTCAAGTAAGCTTAGCAAGTGGTATCCCATCTGAAATCTCACAGTGATGAGATGCATAAAATGGCTCTCGAGAAGGGTGGCTCCTGCTAAGTGCATAAGGCAAACTAAGACAGAAGCCCTCTTCCTAAGTGTACTGAGGCAGCTAGGAGGCTGGGAAAGTCATTTTAAGAGGTGACTATGAAAATCTGATCTCATTCTCACATGTCATCCATCCATCCATCCATCCACTTTCAATTTGGTTAAAATAAAATCATAAATGTGTCTCCCATTCATGGATCTTTTCAAGTCTCCCAAGGTCTTTCCTTTGACTATTGTCTGCTAGTTAGAGTTCTTTCTTTAACAAACCATGATGTGCTGTAACATGTGGTTCATTTAAAGTGGAACCAGAAGTTAGTGACACCCAGAGCACAGAGAGTAGAATTCTTCTATATTTTAATATTTTGGGTTTTATTTGTCAGGCTTTTATAATTGCCTTGTTTGTGCTTAATTCAAAAATACCATTTATAATTACTCTTCTTCATTGAGTCTTTCGAAAGCAATCAATTGTGGTTGTTACTGATGACAGTTTTCTTAATGAACTTGCATTTTATCAGTATGTAAAAATATTTAAATTTTACAGTTTAGTAATTAGCACCACAGGGAAAAGCAGATTTGGTAACACACATAGCAAACTCTTGGAAATCTCATAACTCCATGGGACAGGTAGAGATACCTAGCACCTAGTGTGGTTCGAACAGCAAAGCGGTGTCATGGTATTTCATAGTAGAGTCTTAGAATGTTAGTTACCCTGAAGGCCGGGATGCATGTGCAAGTTGGTTAGAAACACATGAACAACAATCACAAAGATAAACCTTGTTTTTATATCCTAGAGTTCATTTCGCTTAGTCTTACCTATATGGACATATGTACATAGCTTTTGAGGTATTGTTCTTAACTACTATGTGAAGCTATTTCTTTTCTCTTGTCCCCCTTATGGTTTATCTCATGTTGTTACTGTATCTGACTTTGGTACCTGGTATGTTGTATATACATTTGTTTGTTTATTTGAAAAGAGGAAGGCAAGGGAAAAACAGATGAGTGGGAGGGGGCAAAGGGAGGGAAAGTGGGAGAAAAACATGGGAAGGGGTAACAATGTTCAAGAAGTAATGTACCTACTACCTGATGAATGTAACTTTAACCACTCTGAATATCATCCCAACAATGAAAACAACTGGAAAAAAATTATTTGAAATTTCACTAGCCTTAAGACAGAAGAGATTTACTTACTACTTTGACCAAATTAACCATACTTTACTGATATTTTATCAAATAAACATTTTTAATTGGAAAAAACATGACTATATATCTACCTTTTCTATTATGAATTAAAATACATTTATATTTCTGATATCCCATATTTATGTTACCCAAGTACTTGTAGCTCGGTCATGAATCTCATGCTTCTTGGGCTATTGTGATTTTTAAGTTCCTCTCATATAAGCATGATCGTAATCTGGATTACTGCAGATCTTCACATTTTTTGGGGCCACTTCCCCCTTTGGCTGTGGAGTCCCTGAGCTCTCATCTGGCAGGAGCTCCTCAGCAGGTTTAGAGATTAAGACATGAATGCTTAACACTCAGATGATTAAATGAAGCAGCACAACAATACCTGAGCCAGGAATAACACACGATCCTAAAGAGATCATAAAAAGCCCAAGACATGTAGATGCCTATGAAGGCTGAGCACTTCTGGAAGGCCCTCCATAAGTCTCCCCTGTGGCTCCTGTGCTTCCTGATCTCCCAGCCTACGGGTTCATTGAATCCTGCTCCCAAGTTTAGAGCCTATACTTGTAGCTCAAGTGACAGGATGGTTGGGGAACCTATTGAGGGGTCAGGGACTCTGGATGGTTCCTTGCTTCCTTTCTGGTCTCCAACACAGTGTCTAGCTCATAGACTACTCCTACCAAGTATTTCTGGAATGAATGAATGAATGGGAAAACTAGGGGGAAAATGTCAAATCAGACCAAACAGACTATAAAGCAATACCACTGATTTTCTTAGTAGACAATAAACTACCTCTGCAGGAAATTTCAAACAAAGAGCTTCCAGATTGTGTTGAGCAATTGCAGCTACAAGAAGAAGTAGATCAACTCCCAAAAAGGGTACTGGAGAAGAGCAATCTGGACTGGCTGATACATCTGCTTGTCTGTTTGACACACAAAACTAAAGTACATGTAGTTTAAGTATGCATACATATGTGACAAAGCTGTTTTACTAGTTCTACTGTCTAAGCCTTTAGCAAATTCAGCTTTTAAAAATAGTCAATGAAGGGAACAAATAACAGTTAAAATGTATTATTATTATTCAGGTCTACGATGGGTGGTGATAGAGGAAAATTTGTATCTTAAGGAGAAAATGTGGCATAGTTACATGTTACTGCCTAGAATTGTCATCCTAGCTTTGAGGCCTTTTGTGATACACTGTGATAGAGAACCCTGTAGGAAGAGCCAGCTAGAATATGCTTCAGGACTTTCCCTTAAGAGGCCTCTGGGAAATCTCTCCAAAGTGGCTCTTCTATGGCCATAACTTTATGTTTAAGTAGAGAAGCACTGATAAATTTAAACCATGTGATTCTGTATTACAGTTGTACAACGTTACATGCTGGTTATTATGTTGTCTATTAAACCAAGGTAAATACACTGTAGCCAGAAAGTTCTCAAAATTTACCATTTAAAGGAACTGAAATATAAGTCAGACCCTTTCTCCCCCCCTTCCCTTGCCTTTCCTTCCTTCCTCCCTTCCCACAGTACTGAGATTTGAAATTTGAAATCAGAACCTCACACTTACTCATTTGGTGCTCTATCACTTTAGCCATACTTCCAGCACTGCGGTTTCTCATTCTTTTTGAGGTAGTCTCACAAATGTGTTCACCCACACTGGCTTTAAACCACGATGTTCAGATCTCAGACTCCTGGGTAGCTAGGGTGATAGGCACAAACCACCAGTGCCCAGCAAGACTGTTTCTTAAGGATTAGATTTTTAATCAGATATATGATAATTTTTTATTATCAGGCTGTCATTATGGTTGTAAGATTTCTTTCATATCATTTTGACTTAGGGCACTTTTCCCAGCCAAGAAACTTGCTTATAATACCAGAGCTCATGTTCACAAACCATGCCATCCCCAAGGCAGCTGGACATGAGCTCTCAGCATCCATCACAGCCAAGGTCTCAAACTGCCACATCTCATTGTGAGCCTTCCTAAAAGGTTGCTTGTTTTTATTCTGCTGAACTAATTTTGCTGAATTGTACACTTACTATTTTTAGGATCATAAGTCCTCTTTCAAAGTGTGTTGACACTTCTGATGGCTCTGGATAGCTCAGAATAGCTTCCTGGAGGTGCAGGCCAAACGGCATTGCAGAATCACCTCAGAACCCATTGTTTCTACTCCCCTCAGAGTCTCGGCAGGTCCAATGTGATTACCAGTTCTGACAATACCACTACATAGAAGAATTTCTTCTTTTTTTTTTATGGAGGTCAGGTCGTGCCTTTATAAAAATGCCAATGAGGGGCCAGCAGTGTAGCCTACTGGTAGAGTGCTTGCCTACCATGCACAAAGGCTTGGGTTTGAGTCCTCGGTACCACATACACAGAAAAATCTAGAAGTGGTGCTGTGGTTCAAGTGTCAAAGTGCTAGCTTTGAGTAAAAAGTATCCAACTTCAGTGCCCAGGCACTGAGTTAAAGCCCCAAGACAGGCAAAAAAAAAAAAAAAAGCCAGCCAGGCGCAGTGGCTCACACCTATAATCCTAGCTACTCAGGAGGTTGAGATCTGAGGATCAAGGTTCAAAGCCAGCCCAGGCACAAAAGAACCTGTGACTCTTATCTCCAATTAACTTCTAGCTAAAGGGACGTGGGGCTTGGCTCACAGGTAGGGTGGGAGCCTTGAGCTGAAGAGCTCAGGGGCAGTGCCTACACTGATTTCAAGCCACATGACCCACAAAAAAAATGCCAATGAAACTTAAGCATCACTGTTGCACACCTATAAACCTAACTATTCAGGAGGCTGAGATCTGGGGATAGCAGTTGGAAGCCAGCCAGGGCAAGAAAGTCATAATCTCCAATTAAATACCAAAGTCTGGAAGTGGAGTTGTGGCTCAAGTTTAGAGTGCAAGCCTTGGGTAAAAGAGCTCAGGAAAAGCCTTTAGGCACTGAGTTCAAACCCAGGACTGGTAGGTACACACACACACACACACACACACACACACACACACACACACACACCCAATCAATTTGGAGCTAAGAATATAGGAATAACATGCTGTCATTCGTGGCTGTCTCCTGGGAAATCATTCCTTACCTCAGTTACAGCGAATGCTTGTCTGCTAATTACATACACCTATGACATGACTAATTGTCCATTAGGAAAAGAGCATGAAATCAGAAGTTCAAATCATGGCACATTTAAAAGCCTTTTAATAGGCCCTCCAAGCCTCAATTCAGCAGTTATTAAAAAGCTTTCTTTAAGAACTTTCTTTAAAATCTCCTTTTCCATTCTGTTTCTTGAGCCAGGCTTTCTGAGCCTGTTAAGAGAACATTCAATAAGCCCAAGGGGATTCTAGAGTCTTTCTCCCTATTTTGGGAGAAAGGTGAGGTGGGATCATTTTCTGATCTATTTGAGTAAAAGGAAAGAATGGAAGAGAAGCTTATTGGCCTTAGATTTCTTTCATCCCTTTTGTTTCGGAAAAGAATAGAAGAGCAAATGGCGTTTATTTTTCATCCAGTAGTAGACAGGTCAAATGCACCCTGCCTCCCAACCCCCAACATACATACAAATCACTCTCTGCTTCCCTCTTAGGTCCCCACACCTGTTGTTGTAAATCTCCATTGACCCCCTGAAGATGGAGCTGGCACTCATAGGTCTGAAATTGAAGCTCCCACTAATTAAGGCCTCTTATCTATGTCTTTCTGTATTTTCTTTTGGAAGTAACCTGGATTAGTGTGTGGGTTAGCCACGCCTGCTTGAGAGACAGGCTGTTGTCCAGAAAGGACTGGCAAGGGGCCTGAGCAAGACAGAAAGGGTAAAAATAGTGTCTTTCTCCTCATCCTTCAAGGGTGAAAGTCTTAAGGACAAAACCCAGAGCAAGTGCAGAAGCAGCAGCAAAACTGACAGACTCCTGTCTCTCCTCTGAAAGCCAAGTTTCCATCTGCTTTGAAGTCATGTTCCAGTGAGAAAGATGCTGCAGAAGGGCTGGATGGAGAGAAACTCCTGAACCCAGTACTGAAGTGGGTTCTCTCTGGTGGAGGTCACTAAGATGAATGATGTTATCTACACAGCCATTTACATTTTACTCACAGGAAAAAAAAAAAGGAAAAAGAAAATGAAAAAGAATGATCACCAAGATACAGGGTGGCTAGTCTTTAACTTATTTCTGCCCAGGGCCATTTTAAGTAGACAGCTGTTTAAGCAGACAGTTATCCTCTATGCAGGAAGGGTAATATTGAGGGAGTGGGGTAGGCAGGACAGGAGTGGGTGTGGCTAAAGGACAGTAGGGGAGTTAGCGTAGAAATACTCTAGAACGGTAGGAATTCCTTTTAGGTTTCCACTCTGGAAAACAATCAAGCCAAATGGGCTAGGTGGACAACAACTAGAAGCCCACAAATGCCTTCATTTCTGGGTAGAGTGCTTGCCTACTTCCCAGTGTAAACATTGTGCTAAGACCTGGGGAGAAGCCCTATCTCCAGCTTGCCAGAACAGTTCCATTGTGAGCTTATTAACCTAGTAAGTCTCAAGTCTCTAATGTGTTTTGCATCTCATGCAGGCCAGGTACCCAGGAGATGGTCAATAAACGTAACATGGATTCACAGGTCATTATTCTGGGGGAAGAAGGGAGATAAAAACAACATGAAACAAAAAATCCTCCATGGAAATTTCTGCCTGTGGTTTCAGGGCTCCACATTTCCAGAGGCAATGCCATATGCTCTGTAAGATGGGCTTCCTACTCCTACCTAAGTAGAAAGCTGTGGAAGCTGCAGCAACTGGAAATGCAGGATACTCAGTGCACTCTTAGTACTGCCTGTGGGCCAGCACTACTGTACCACTTCTCAAAGTCAAAGAATCTTCCTTAAGAAAGGACTGGAGGCAGGTCAGTGATACAGGACTGTAATCCAGCATCTGGGGGACTAAAGCAGGAGGATTATGGATTTTCAAACAAAATAGGGCTGGAAGAGCACCTGTGTCAGACCCCTGCACTGCTAACAACAAGAACAATAAAAACCACCCCCCACACACATCACACACATACACACACACATCACTCACACACACACGCACATCACTCACACAAATAAAAGGGCTAGATAGATGTATACAGATCTAAGTTCTGAAGATATTCATAGTCATACTGTATGATAGTGAAAATTAGAACTAAAAATTGGAACTAAGTATCCATTAACCAGAGGACAAAAAGGAATGTGTTTGATTTTTGATTAACAAAGTGGTAAGACAATAGTTGTTGAGCAGTATGTGTAGTAATTGTGCTGGACAGTATATACATGAATGTATGGGTATATGCAAGCACACACTATTCACCAAACTTCCTGCAATAATTGGAATATTTATTTCTGTCCTACTTCAAATGGCTATTGAGCACTTGACATGTGGCCAGTCGGACTGAGGGTCTCAATTAAAAAATTATTTTTGCCTGTGTGTGCTGGTACTGTCACCCTTGGTTAGCTTTTATGCTCAAGGCTAGTGCTCAATGATCTGTGTCATATTTCTGCTTCTGGCTTTCATGCTGGTTAATTGAAGATTAGAGCCTCTCAGATTTATCTGCCCGGGCTGGCATCAAACTGTAATCCTCAGATCTCAGCCTCCTTGGTAGCTAAGATTATATGTGTGAGTCACTGGCACCCAGTTCAGTTTTAAATTTAATGAATAAAAATGGCTACATGTGGCAGTAGACTCCGTCCAGAATGGCATAGAAGTAGACTATAATCCCAAGGGGTATCAAAGATCTTCATTTTAGTCCTTGTGCTTAGCAAATGTGGTGTTCAATAAATAGTTATTTAATAATTTCATTGTAAGGGCTGTTATGTTTGGAATCATGGAAGACTTCTACTTTATGTATACTGTTCAATTTTGATTTTTGTAAGCATATAATTTATGCACTTAACAGGAAACAAGAAGACATTTAAATTCTGAAAATCAATACATGATGAAAATAGCATTCTGTTTTTCCTTCTTCCTGGCTGCCCAAAGTACAGCTTCGTTGGGTTGCTAGAGAGGAAAGCTGGCTCCTAAGCTTCTGGAGTGACTTTCTCCAAGTGAACATTCCTGGATGCCACTGAACCTCAGCTTCTTGTCTCTGCTAACTGGCAGAAGTCAGGTAATGAAAAGTTTATTTCTCATCCTTCAATACAGGCCTCAGGGTTTCTATAACTCCTAGCAAGGTCAACAGCAGAAACTCAATCTCTAGGGGGTGGAGTATAGAAAACCTAACAGAAAATACCATCTCTGTCATTAGAATGTGGGGCCAGGCACATTCCTCTTGGTTATTTATAAGGTCAGCCACAGAACTAATTTATAACCTTGCATCTTAGTAAGCAGGTCCTAGATAGCTCTTTCAATCCCTGAGTACCTGTCAAGTCTGTCTGCTCACCTGAGTCCCACACATCTCTCCTTGGTCCCCTCACCAGGTCTTGGTGAATGCTACTGCCTGTCCTCCAGTGTCCGGCCAGTGCTCCAGATCTGTCCTGTGTGCTCTTCTCCCTCCATGTCTAGAGCTAGAAGCTGGCTGGTGAGCACAACTGCTCTGCCTCCCACAGACAGGTAGATCCTGTGAGGGTTACATTCATGTTTCTCAAACCTCAGTCTTTCCACCAGTGTCCATGTCGGTTCTGATATTTACAAGCCTTTTTCCTATAAGTTTACTGTAAACCACCTTTTTTTTTTTTTTTTTTTTTTTTTTTTGCCAGTCCTGGGCTTGAGCTCAGGGACTGAGCTCTGTCCTTGGTATTTCTCCTCAAGGCTAGAGCTCTACCACTTGAGCCTCAGCACCACTTCTGGCTTTTTCCTATGTATGTGGTACCGAGGAATCAAACCCAGGTCTTTGTGCATGCTAGGCAAGCACTCTACCACTAGGCCAAACTCCTGGCCCCTAAACCACCTCATTTTTTTCAAATGACAATTGCTTTATTATTAAGAGTAATGAATTCATAAAGCACACAAAGTAACCTATAACAACTAACAAAAGTTTGATACATGTATTTAAAATATATAACATAGATTTGTCTGGTTTTAACATTTATATTCTATTTAAAAAGTAGATATTTTTGCAATGTGAATTTATAAAATATATACATCCGCCCTATTCAAATCCTCTAGCTGAATTTCCATTTCCATCAATAAAATGAACAATTGTTATTTCTGAATATTCAAAAGAAAATGATACCAACTAAAATGAGATTTATTTTTACTTGAACATGGGCTTCATTCTTGTCTACCAGACAACTAATCCCCAAATCGATTTAATTATTTTATCTCAAGCCTAACAATTTGCAACCAGCTCATTTTTTAAAGTCATAAACTGATCTTCTTTCCTTTCAGTTCATATTTATTGAGTGATAACTGGCAGGCAAAGAGAAATATACACATAAATATACTGTTATTGAAAATAACTGTTTCCAGATGAAAAATGGAAAACTTTCTTTCTTTCTTTCTTTCTTTCTTTCTTTCTTTCTTTCTTTCTTTCTTTCTCTCTCTCTCTCTCTCTCTCTCTCTCTCCTCCCTCCCTCCCTCCCTCCCTCCCTCCCTCCCTCCCTCCCTCCCTCTCTCTCTCTCTCTCTCTCTCTCTCTCTCTCTCTCTCTCTCTCTCTCTCTCTCTCTCTCTCTCTCTCATTATTTTGGTGTTGGTTCTGGAGCTTGAACTAGGCCTGGGTGCTGTCCCTGAACTTCTGTGCTCACTATTAGTGCTCTACCACTTAAGCCGCAGCTCTACCTTCAGTTTTTGTTTGCTTGTTTTTGGTAATTAGAGACAAGAGTCTCATGACTCCTGTCCAGGTTGGCTCGAACACTGTTCCTCAGATCTCAGCCTCCTTCGTAGCAAGGATAAAGGGATGAGCCATGGATGTCTGGCTAGAAAACATTTTTGATAGGCTCACAGAGTCTCTTAGACAAGCTGCATTTTATCACAGCCTCTTTTCAAATACATAGGCAAACACTGACAATATCTAGGGAAAAGCTTCTAAGCAGAAAACTAGCATGAGCAAAGGCCCCGAAACATAAAAATCTTAGGATTTCCAAGACAATCCCAGACAAGTGGCTGGCCTTGAGGGAAGAGACCCATGGCTACAGAGAGGCAGACAGGAGAGAGTACACAGCTGGATAAGGATAGGATGTCAAAGGATCCCTGCAGCCAAATACCTTCTTGTGCTGGGTGGATGGCCATGGAGTTGTGTGGGATGTGTGGCCAGGAAAGTAGCAGGCCATCTGGAATGGCTGCTGTCATAGGGCAGTACATTTGCTCTGGAATTTTACACATTCAAGCATTTTCTCTGTCTTCCTGTCCCTTTCTGACAACAGGAACACAATGAAACTCAATGGGGTAAAATAATACAACCATCCAAATTGTGCTGGCAGGAAGCTGGCACATTAGCTAGCTTGGCATCATTAGCAGGCATTTCTGTGAAAGACTCAATATTGTAATGCCAGAGACGTCATCAGAGGGCGTGGGGGGGGCAGGAATCAGAGAGGCCTCTGATTCACCTCTTGGGTAGTGTTTGAAAGGGAGTCTGTAAGGGGAAACCCGTAGCTAGAGGACAGAGGTGGGCTTATTCTGGAGTCTGAGAATTCAAGGTTCATCAGGTAGCTTTAAGAGCAGGAAGGGCTATTATTACTTAGGCAGGAATCAGGGATTAAGGTGCTTTTTACATGTCACCAGGGCTGGCTCATGTGCTGATTCACTCAGCCAATATTTACTGAGTCCCTGCCATGGCTGCTGTTGAGGGCATGGTATAAAATAGCAAACGTGCATTCAAGTTGTTTCCTGCAGCAGCTTCCTTTGCTTTTCCCCACTGTGGTTTGAGATGATGTTAGAGTTAGCATTTATTGAATGCTTCTAAGTAGCAGGTGCTAGTTTAGGTTCTTTCCATTACTGTCCAGCACTTCCCTAGGATGAGAGTACTTTTATCATCTCTATTCCACATATGAGGAAAATAAGGCACAAGAGGTTAAGTAACTTGCCCCAAGCCCCACAGCCAATTAATGGAAAAACCATTATCGGAAGCTTGGCAGTTTAGACTCAGAAACCAGGCTCTTCACTGTTGTGTTTTCACAGGAAATCAACAAACACCTGAAGGATTATGAGAACACGAGTAGCATAAACACTGTAAAACAGTTCAAATGTAAACAAATAGCTGGGAGAAAGATCAGTCTAAGTTTTGACAAGTCTAATTTATGGGTTATTTAGAAGGATCTCCACATTTATTACTTGCAAGTACATACGGATGCTACAGCTCAGCCACAAGACACTAACCAGCACAGCATTTGGCTGCAATAAAGTGTCAGAGTCTAACGCCAAACACTCCCTGCCCTGGAAGACATTTGTTCCTTCCAGAAGGCTAATGGTCACCAGAACAATGTTACTGGGTGTGTTCATTTGCTCAGCCCTCCTCACTCTAAATCTAGGTGAAAGTAATTGACTAAGATTTCATCATAAGAAATGAGATTTCACTTCCAAATCTGGGGCCACCATTATTGTTCAACAGCATTCCAGGTCTCTTTTTCAGGTGTGATGGACTGAGGCAGGACACTAGGGCTGGGTAGTACAATGCCAGTGGCACATGCCATTTACAAATGCCACCAGAAGCTGGTATGCACATTACCACTTCTTTTTGCTCTGTGACCAAGAAAGCCAAGAGGCTCTGTCTGCCTTATACAACCTCACAGTCCTAATAGAGACATAGAGCCTAGAGAAGACACCAGCCAGTTATTATAAACTACAATCCTCCATATCAAAGCTACTCATCTACAGACTCAACAAGCCATAGATAGAGAAACTGCATCTGTACTGAGTATGTATAGACTTTTTTCTAAACATACAACATGCCAACTGTTTATACAACATCTGCACTGGCTGAGACATAATAAATAAACTAGAGATGATTTAAAGTATGCAAGCAGTATGTAGGTTATTTGAAAATGCTATACCATTTACAGTGGATTTACTTGGGCATTTGAAGATTTGGGTGTCTGTAGGTGTCCTGGAACCAGTCCCCAATGGATACTGAGGGATGACTGTACGGAGATTTGTTGTTTGTTTGTTATTAACTCTGATATAAATATCCATCTTTTAAAATCTAAGCAAAGAAGAAAATAAATAATCTATAGAATACCAGTTCTGAAAGAAATGAAAGCATATAATAATTGACTCTTGCTATATTTTAGATATATTTGTTATTCATATCCAATCTTATTGGCAACAAGGAGAAAGAAAGAGATATTATTTCCATCTCCTACATCTGGAAACAGGCCCATAGAGGGAAGAGGACTCAGCCACAGCTAGACAGAGAGTAAGAGTCAGGAATTTCAAACCCAAGTCAATGTGAATCTTCTGGTTATGCCAGGCTATTTATTATTACTATTATTTACCTTTTTAATTTTTTTTTTACCAGTCATGAGACTTGAACTCAGGACCTGAGTTTTTTTGTGTTCAAGGCTATCCCTCTACCACTTTGAGCCACAGCTCCTCTTCTGGGTTTGTTTGTTTTTGGTGGTTGATTGGTAATAAGAATCTCACAGACTTTTCTGCCCAGGCTGATTGAACCACAATCCTCAGATCTTAACTCTCTGGGTATCCAGGATTACAGATGTGAGCTACTAGCACCTCGCTATTTATAAAAAAACATAAGAAACTAGATTGACTCTATGGGCCAACCCAGGAACCCAGGTGGGAGGGGCATCCTGGTAAGCAGGCATTCACAGATGGTATGCCACAAGACTACTGTCAGGCAAGTAACTGTAAGTTACCAAGTTAACAAGACAACTCTGGTGGTAAACTGATAGCGTGGCATAGGCTACACTGGAGCAAAGTGGTGAGGGAACATCTATTAGCTAGATAGGGATGAGGTAACACATTGGAGTATGTTCAAAGTATGCAAGGAGGAGAAAAGGAAAAGGTGACAGAGAAGGAAAAGCTACAAAAGCAATGAAGAGTGATAACCAAATAAAGCCATGCCATTAATGTAACTCTCTTCCTGTGCTGGTCTGCACACATTTGGCAGGAACATGCCAATGCCTTGTCCTGGCTCATACACTGTGGTTCATGCTGCCATGAGATGATGACATCAAAGCTATCCTCAAGAGCAGCAGCTTGCAACCCAGCTGGCTTAGGCATTCAAACTAAAGCAGGGAGCACACATTTCCCGGGGGCAGCTGCACTCAACTCAGGGGGAGAGACATGGTTCAGGCTGTTTCCAATTACATGGTGGGTGACATAATCTGAGGAAGGAGAATCCTCCCCTTCACAAATGAAGAAATAATGACACTCGCGTGGTAATGGCTATGGTAGGGACTGCTAGACCATATTGGAGGCTCAAGAGTCCAGGCAGACGTGTCCTTTCGTGGACATGAAAGGCACAGTGCTCAACTCAGAGAAACTTGATAATCTTATTATAGACAGGCTAGTCCTTCAGGTAAATTCAAGGATAAACTAAAGGGCTCTCATTATGTGGGGATCGTACTTTCATCTAGGAAAAAGATATACAGCAGAAATGACAAGAAATATGAAGCATTCATTCTGGGAACCCAGGTGTCAGGAGCGTAGTTTGGGGGTGGGGCTTGGCTGGGAGATCTCTGGGCTGTGGCATTGGACGGAGGAGCTTGCTGTGGTAGGTGTAAGGAGGGGAAAGCCAAAGTGAGAAGGCAGGGGAAGAAGGGGGTATTTTTAGGATAAAAGGAGCCTGTACTTCTTCAGCAATGCATTACTGAGCAAGTTCTAGGGACAGGGGCTGGCAGGAGGCTCAGGCATGCACTTCTCTGTCAGAAATATCCTCCTACCTCTTGTGACCAGTAAACTTTCATTTTCCTTGCTATGCAGTTCAGCTGTCACTTGTCCCTTGGGTAGCAGCTTAGCAAGCTTGGTTTCGAGACTCTATTTACAAGCCCATGTAAGTCACTGTTGGCTTCTGTTGGCTCCACTTTCACTGGGAATGAGGAGTCACCTCTCCCCCTTGCTATGGTTTGGACATGGTTTAAGTACATCCTGCAAAGATTTGTATGTGGGAAGCTTAATCCCAGTGTGGTGATGCTGGTCAGTGATAGAGCCTTTAAGTGGGACCTGAGGAAGGTAGGTAGGAAACTGGACACATCACTCTAGGAAGGATAAATGCTGGTCCCCTAGAATGAGCAAGACTAAGCCCTCCCTTGACTCTGGATCTCTGTCCCCTGTGTGATCACTCTTGTGATCCTGTCTTTGGGTTGCCATCTGCCATGAAGCCCTTGTCAGAATTATGCATGTGTTCTTGTGAATATCTACCCTACTTTCTTTGGCCATTGCCCAGCATTAGGTATTTTGTTATAGTAATGTAAGATGGACTAAAACACCCCTTTCTCATTCGTTTCAGAAAGCCACTTTCTGCTGGCTGAAATAATTCGACATGTATCTTTGAAGTAATTCAACAGGTAGATTCCAGATATGTAGCTGTGGCTAAAGCAGTGCTCTTGCTTCACATTCTAGTCATGGAGACAATGAAGTAAATGTCAGGATGGAATAAATGATATGAATAAAAACAAAGCAGGGCATGGCCAACAGATGGCCCTCCTGCCCTTTTCAGCTTCTTTGTATTCGTCTTTTTGTGCAGCAAGGCTGGAAAAGTAAAGGTTCTATTTATTGACTGTCTGGCCCAAGAGCCTAGGTGGTTCCTTGTCTAAATCTCAAAGATCCTAGGACTGCTATGTTATGTCATCATCATCACACTCTCAGACAGCTTCTAGATGCTAGCCACACTCTGGATCACTTTTTGGCAACACACAGAAAGTATACACCAAATGTTTGTTGAATAACTGGTCCCATCTGAAACAGACTGCCTAGCTACAACAGAGGGTCTGCTCTGATATGGGTGAGAGGCAGTTACACCGTTAGGGTATGAGCATAACATATCCACTGCATGGCGAGTGCCAGAAGGCCCTGTTAATACCAGACAATCAAAAAAGAAAAGCCACCATGGACTCCTCTATTCAGACCTTCATGTTTGCCAAGTAGGCACTCTACTATATGAGTCATGATTCCAGCTTTCCACCTTTTTGTGCCAGCTCTGGACCAGTCAAGGCCTGGGTGCCACCTCTGAAATTTTTTTCCTCAAGGCTAATGCTCCTCCACTTTACTTGACCTACAGCTCCACTTCTGGCTTTTTTCCTGGTTAATTGGAAATAAGTCTCACAGTCTCCTGCCTGGGCTGGCTTTGAACCAGGAGCTTCAGATCTCAGCCTCCTGAGTATCTAGGATTAGAGACATAAACACTGACACCTGGCCCCCTGCCCCCTTTTTTTCACTGAGTATTTTCAAGGTATCATTGCTCTTTATATCTGGCCGGCCTGGGCTTCAATTCTCCTACCAGTGCTGCTCCTAAATGTTGCTGGGGTTGGCAGAAATGTACACTGCACTCCACATTGGTTAGGATAGAGTCTCAAGAACTTTATGCCTGGGTTGGCCTTGAACAATGATTCCCCCTATTCTTGCCTTCCAAATAGCTAGGATTACATGCTTGAGCAACTGTGACTGGCTTGCTGTGAGCATTTTGATATGAGAACATTCCTCATCAAAGCTAGCTAAGAATAGAATCTATATAAATCTACCATGCAATAGAAAAGTGTGTGTGTGGGGGGGAGCACTATGCAGAGGCTATTTGGCATTATTTGAATATGATGTAACATTGCTGCTAGGAAGGAAATTTTCTAAAATGCCACAAAATAATTACAACTAAAGAAAGAAGTGGGAATAGCCAGCTGCTTTAGTATGTACTTAACCCAGAGTCTGTCTGCAGCACCTCTCCTTCTACTTGGACACCAGCAGAAAGGGACATGGCACATGCTGCTTTATAAGCAGCTCACATTCAAGAAATCCTTTAGTAACTCATGGCTTAAAAAAAAAGTCCTGGTTGAAGTCAGGCATTGGGCTTATGTTAGGAAGTGGCTTGCTCTGCTTCAGAATGAAGAATATCTGAGACTGTGCCATTTACAAAGAGCAGAAACCTTCTCATACCTTTGGAGGCTGAGAAGCCCACAATGAAGGTACCTGCACGTGGTATGGGCCTCCTGGCTGTCCTTACATGGTAGAGGTCAGAAAGGTAAGAGAGAACTAACTGCCACTAACCGGCATCTTTCTAGACTCCTCATCCTATCTATGAGGACAAAGCCCTTACAGCCAGTTCAAGGTCCCCCTGGTAATCTCCCCCCCTCACTGGCAACATCTGCATTTGGAGGGACACACTTGGATTAGAGCATGGATTTCAAATCCTTGAATCTAAAATGCAGTGGGCCCTAACTTGGCTTCCTGGGTCTCCTCCCTACCCATCAAGGTACCTAAAATAGAAGCATGTAGGAGAGCTGCATTCAGACACATGGTGTGCCTTTATTTTTAGCCACAGAGAACATTTTATTTCTCAAACAATCTAATGCAATAAAAGCTTAACACATAAAAACACCTGGAACACTGCACAGGCAATTATTCAGCAAGTAAACCCTCAGGATAAAAAAAACCTAAAAATATTCTCAATGGACTCTACTGAATGGTAGATAATACTTGTCATTATAAGCCTATCTTGTCTCATTTAGTTGTATCTGGATTAATAGAATTATAATTGCTATACAAATCACTTCTCAGTACTTAACATTAATATAGACATAGACTGAGAGTTCTCTTATTTGTACAAATGATATATTGCTACTTATTTAAAAATGGATTTGTCATGTGGGCACCAGTAGCTCGTGCCTATAACCCTAGCAATGATCTGTGGATCATGGTTCAGAGTCAGCTTGGGGAGGAATGTCTATGAGACTCTTATCACCAACTAACCACCAAAGCTTCAGAAGTGGAGGTGTGGCTCAAGCAGTAAGTTGTAGGCCTTGAGTGAAAAAGATCAGAAATATCACCCAGGCCCAGAGTTTAAGCCCCAGTATAGAAATAACAACAAACTGATGTACAATAGTGCAACAATGTTATTGAATTCCACACTAAGTGTGTGATTTGCAGAGAGGACACTGGAAATGGGACTGCATTCATTATACCCACATCTCAGAAATGGTAAGTTCCTTCTACTGTCCATATATCTACAAGATCAGATCAGAACCTAAAAAGCAGCACTATGCCCTAAGGGCTGTAGGAAAATCGTTATCCTTCTAGTCCTTCAAATTCCAAGAGAGAACTCAGCAGTAACGATAAAGGACACTTGTTACCACTGTCTTCTGAGTGATGACAAAATCAATTTGCTTATATATTCTGTTAGTGGCACATCTAAGCTTTATCATCTAATCTTTATTTTCAGGATGAAACTGGCTGGCCTCTCTTCTCATAGGTCTGGGTTAACTAGCATATAAGCCATAGCTGATTAGCTGGGCACTGTCATCAGATGCTTGACCAGAGACATCCTGCAAGGTTCTGTCATTCCTTCCAAGTAGCTAATCATAGGAGAACCTCTGCACATTCCAGCTGCAAGGAGCATAGAGGCTACCTAGCATTCTTTCTATTAGTAAGGACAGGATGCTTTACAAAGGGCTAATGCTTAACACAAAGAGATTTGTTTTCCTAGAGGAAATTTCCAAACATCATTTTACTGCAGCAGGAAAGTGCTTTCCAGAGACACAGCTTTTCTCATCCCTGGAAGGTCACGTCTCCCTACTGGATCTGGCACAGAGCTGACTGCCATATTAGTCACCTATTGGTCAGTAGGTGGCACTGACTTCACACTGTATCAAGGCATGTTTACCATGAACTTAGCCATGACCATAGGGTAAGACAAGGCATTCTTCTGTGCGCATACCCAGGAGCTAACGTGACAACTCAAAACTAAGCCTCATTAAGTCAAAATTCAATATTTTGTTCCTACCATGAATGACAAACACTATAAAGCTTAATAATACCAAATGAAGAGCAATTACAAAAATTACAAATACACAGAACATGTATCCCTTTAATCTAGTAATTATACTTTGATGAATCTACACTAGAAATAAGTTTACCTGGATACAAAGAAGCATGGAGAAGTGTGGTCATTATACTGGCTTATTACCAATAATCATTAGAAGTAATTCTTCAATATGTGCATTAATAGATAAAGGTTAAATGATGCGTGACATACTTAAAAAGATTAGTATATAATGGAGAGAGGAAGGGTGGGTGAATACAGCCATAATATTCAATGTATAAATGTGAAAATGGAACCAGGTTACTCCGGTGGGATTGGAAGGAGTTAAGTGACTGATGGCAGAAAATGATGGAAGGGATGACAGTGATCCAGATACCTTGTATTCAAAAACTGACATGCTGAACAGAATCCCTTCTTACAATTATTTAAAGGTAATTTTTAAAAAAAGATCTACATGAAGCAACTTGAAAATAACTATGAAATATTAAGTGGGATAAGCAAGTTAGAGAACCATAGAGTAGAATGTCATGCATGAGTTTAAAAAAAAAACCCTATGGGATATCAAGCTTATATATTTGAATGGGAATACTCAAAACGAGTGTGGAAGGGGCCAGGAGTTTGGCCTAGTGGTAGAGTGCTTACCTAGCATGCAAGCTAGGTCTTTACCTAGGCTTGATTCCTCTATCACATCCATAGAAAAAGCTGGAAGTGGTGCTGTGGCTCAAGTGTAGAGCTCTAGCATTGAGAAAACACAAGAACAGTGCTCAAGCCCTGAGTTCAAGTCCCAGGACAAGCAAAAAAAAAAAAAGAGTGTGGGTGACTGGGTGGCCAATGGAAAGAGGAGTACAACTAGAAGAGAAAAGACATTGAGAGGATGTGTGCTGCTATTGGTATTATCTAAATGTTGTTAGGAGGCTGCATTCATACATAGAAGCATTGTGAATCTCATTTAAAAGCCTGTCCCAGAAAATCTGGTTTCTTCCTTACTTCTACTACCCTGGTATCTACATAAGATTTTTCTCCATCTCTTCCCCATCCCAATTTTTCTTGCTTCAGCACATACATTTGTAACTGATTTTGGCAAAATCATGAAACTGACCTTGGCAAATGTTTTCTTTTTCTGCCAGTACTCAAGGGCAGTCAATGGTAAAATGGGTTATATTTCTGCTAGTGTCAAGGGTAACATCTTCAGTTCAAATAAATATCACACAACAATAAACAAAAGCCAAGTGATAATGTTTCTTATTAATAGACAGTTCCAGCTGCCGCTCATGTTTACAACTTCCTTCTGATGTCAGAGATCAGATATTCCTAGGCATATTTTCCAGGCTATACAAAATAACACATTTCAAATGGAATAATTCTTTTATTGACTTTTAATTATTATTATTTTTGTTTCCTCTAACCTCTCAGTTCTGTCTCTACAGAACTGAATTTATGAGATCTGGAGTGCTCCTTTCTCTTTTTTTTAAAAGAAAGAATAAGTGTCATGTTTATATATCAAACATTTTAGAGGCTCTTTTCTTTGTTTCATTTTTCTTTCGTGGTATAAGAGCCTGAAATAAGGGCCTCCCACAAACTTGGCTTGCTTGCTACATGACTGGTATTCTATCAGTTGAGTCATGCCTCCAGTCTAGCACTTTGCTGAGTAACTGAGAATGGAGTCTAGAGTTTGGCAGACTTTTCTGCCCATGCTGAATTTCATCTGTGATCCACCAGGTCTGTCTCCTAAGTAACTGGGATAGCAGGTGTGAGTCACCTTTTCCTTGCTCTTATTCCTAAATTAACTCAATCTTAAAAGTGAATACTGAATCTCTTTAAAATAATTGTCAAGCTTTTAAAGTTTTAGGAGAAACTAGAATCCTATGAACTTGGAATAATGCATAATAGTGGGAAAACGAAATAAATTGCTTGTTAAAAGTTGGGATTTTTCTATAGCAGAAAAAACTGTCATGGCTGGCTGGCTGATAGCAGACCAGCACCATGAGAATGGCACCTGGGAGCTGCATATTTAGTACCAGAGTTTTCCTTCCTGATATAAAGTATATCTTCCAAATCTGTGATCATCAGCCAGGGTTGTTACAGGCTTATCTCAGAGGCCAAAAATGTTCTCAACATCTCAAAGGAAAAAAAATTTTTTTTTTTTTGCCAGTCCTGTGGCTTGAGCTTAGGGGCTGAGCACTGTCCTTGGGCTTTCTCAAGGCTAGCACTCTACCACTTGAGCCACAGCACCACTTCTGGCTTTTTCTATGTATGTGGGGTGCTGAGGAATTGAACCCAGGTCTTCGTGCATGCTAGGCAGCACTTTTACCACTAGGCCAAACTTCCAGCCCCAGGAAGATCATGTTTTAAAATTACCAAAGCATCCCAACTCTAAAAAGGTTACTGGTTTACTTTATATATATTAAAAACATGTCGAATGTATACATTTCAAGTTTAAATTGCTTTTGAACAAACCTCTTAAGTGCCTTTGTTTTTCAGTACTGAGGCTTGGCTTTTTTTGTCCAAGGCTGGTACCACTTAAACCATGCTTCCACTTTTGTTTTTTGTTGGTTAACTAGAGACATGAATCTTTTGAACTTTTCTGTGTGAGCAGGCTTTCTGTCACCACTTTTGACCTTAACCTCTTGAGTAGCTAGGATTACAGATGGAAGCTATCAGAAATGAGTCTATCATTGAAAACAAATGATTTACTATAACTATCATTGCAAATAAGGTCACAGCAATCACTACAGTTTTTAATCTTCTTTATCAACAATATTATTTGTTTGTTTGTTTTGTGCCTACCTGGGCTTGAGCTCAGGGCCTGAGCCCTGTCCTTGGACTTTCTCAAGGCTAGACTTGAGCCTCAGCACCACTTCCAGCTTTTTTCTATGCATGTGGTACCAAGGAATTGAACCTGGGTGTTCGTGCATGATAGGCAAGCATTCTATCACTAGGCCAAACTCCCGGCCCTTATTACTTTAATTTCTAAAAAAATGTTAAGATGTCAGGTGCTGGTTTCTCTCGTACCTGTAATACTACTCAAAGGGCTGAGATCTAATGATTGCAGTTGGAAGCCAGAGTGTGCAGGAAAGTCTGTGAGACTCTTAGCTCCAGTTAATCAACAAAGGAAGCTGGACATACAGGTGTTTCTTTAGTGTAGAGCACTAGCTTTGAACAAAAGGACAGTGCCTAGTCCCTGAGTTTAAGCCCCATGACTGAAACACACACACACACACACACACACACACACACACACACACACACCATTAAAAACTGGCTTGCATCCTTCATACATCCTAATTTTCCAGCATTGGGACTTTTAAAATAAAGATCTCATCCAGGATCTGGCAAATATAATGTAACCCTTCTATTAATTACAATAAAATTTTTTAAAAAAAGATCTCATCCAGAGCCCTGGGAATCCAGCCATCATAACTGCACTGGTGGATGGGAATGTGGTTTAGTGGTAGAGTGCTTGCCTAACATATATGAAGGCCTGGAGTCAATTCCTCAGTACCACATAAACAGAAAAAGCCAGAAGTGGTATTGTGGCTCAAATGGTAGAATGTTAGTGTTGAGTGAAAGAAGCTCAGAGACAGTGCTCAGGCTGAGTTAAAAATCTATGAACTGGCAAAAACAAAAACAAAACAAAGCAAAAACAAAAACCTCAAACAGCAACTACATTGGCCTCACTGCTTTTGTATGGCTTCTTCTTCCTAATTCCATCTAGTTGATCAGCTAGAAAAACATCTCAGCAAATCACACTCCCAGAATCAACTCTCCCATTCAACTCACACTGAGAAAATTATCTGTAATAAACCTTTGGTTTAGCCAGGAATGGCTATTTGGAGAGGGCCTGCCATTCATAGAGAAATTGCCAGACACAGAAGCCCTGGTCATGTCAATACTCTGAATGAATCCTGGCTTTAATACACTGAGAAAAGTGAAATTCTAGTTCTATTAGAGTAACAATAGCACTCCTCTCCAAATTAATCTATGGATTCAGTACAAATTCAAGAAAAAAAATTCACAGAACAAGGTATGTATGTGTGTATTTATGTGAGGGAGACAGAGAGATTAAAACTGATCAAACAGCTATAGGTGAACATAATGCTAGCAGAAATGACTAAGACAAATTTAAAGATGAACAGCTCATTCAACATATGTAGCAATTAAGATACAGACAACAGATGAATTAAAATGAACAGTCTTTACAGTCCCAGGCACGCATGGAACCTGACACTTGGTGTCAGTGATTCCATGGGGAAAGACAAGTGTTTACCCCAAACCAATATTAAATTTCATTTTGTTAGTATAAAGTAAATGGGAAAATCCAGATGTGTTAAGGCCTAAATGTGAAAAAAATACAAAACCTTAAAAATGTTTTCAAGAATTTAAAGATACCATGTAGAAAGTGAAAAGCCATGTACTATGACAGTGACTCATGCCTGTCATCTGAGGTACTAGAAAACTGAAAGCTAGGGGCCTGGAGTGTGGCCTAGTGGTTGAGTGCTTGCCTAGCATGCACAAAGGCCTGGGTTCAATTCCTTGGTACCATATACACAGAAAAAGCTAGAAATGGTACTGTGGATCAAGCGGTTGAGTGCTAACCTAGAGAAAGCTCAAGGACAGTGCCCAGAACTGGCAAAAAAAGAAAAAATTAAAAAAAGAAAACTGAAAGCTGGAGTATTGAAATTCAAAGCTAGTCGTACAGAAAAGCACAAGACTCTATCTTCAATTAAACAACATAAAGCTTGGCTGGAAGCATGGTTCAAGTGGTACAGTACAAGCTGTAAATAAGAAAAGCCAAAGGAGAATATGATGCACTAAGTAAATTCAAGCCTTGGAACGAAAGGAAGGGGTGGGGAGGGGGAGGAGGGCAAACTTTAACAATTCAAGGCATTTTTAAGATACAGAACCAGGAGAGAAATAGCTAGGCAAAAAAAGAAATCCAGAGGCAAATCAACAGGAAAAGACAAAAATCCAAGTTGAAAACAAAGAACATAAATAAGCAAAGTTGAGAAGAAATCTAGTGAACCAGAGAAAACACACAGGAATATTTCACACAGAATCAGGGAAACAGAAGTGATATACATTTCCAAGTCAAATGTTCTTCAAGTCCTTCCTGGGCAGACACAGCACGCACTGGGAAATTTAGGAGAGAAGGTAGGTTTAACAATAAAAGATCAAATGGGAGAAGGCAATCCAGCAAGTGCTTTGCAAATGCACCTTTTCT